>NC_132987.1:109995072-110622572 GCF_048564905.1 Vicugna pacos | reverse complement strand
AAAATGTTACTCTGTGACTTTGAACCCCAGAGTGGTGAGATGGCTTTTAAAGAAAATCCTCTCTTGTTTTGCTAGGGAACTGTGTTGATAAAGACTGCTGAGGAACTGATGAACTTCAGCAAGGGAGAAGAGAATCTCATGGATGCGCAAGTCAAAGCGATTGCTGATACTGGTGCAAACGTCGTAGTAACAGGTGGCAAAGTGGCAGACATGGCTCTTCATTGCGCAAACAAATACAATATCATGTTGGTGAGGTAAGAGAGAGAGGCATTCTGTTAACCTAGATTGTAAATAGCTTTTGGGTGGTGAAACACTGAACAAATTCAGCACACCGTGAGGACTGTTAAAGGGGAAAGTATATAATGTATTAGACCACATGGCAAGAGGACTTAACTTGGTCTAGGGGGACAGGAAGCACCTCTGAGAAAACTTATTTAGACTGAGAGCTGACGGACCAGTCAACAGATGTTAGTTGAAGAGGGAAGAGCATTCCAGGCAAGAGGAAAAGCCTAAGAGACCAGACACAAGCCTGATACACACTGTCAGCTAGAGCGTGGGGTCAGGAACATAACTTTAAATCCATACCCATTCCAACCTGTCCTATAACCTAGTATAACGTGCAGAGTAAATCGCTGTTTGCTTTCTCACAAAACACAGTTGCCCAAAGTAAAGCAAAAATTTCCTATGTACCAGGGTTCATTAGTGTTTTAGAACTATAAGCTTGACATCCTATGGAGACTTGAACTCTCCCAATTTTTAGATTAATGCCATGAACACCTGTGACTGGATTTGCACAGTGCAGTCCAGGCCTATTCTAAGCTTGAACCGTCAGGGTCGAAAGAATGTGAATTGGGGCCCAGTGTACAGTTTCCTGTTTAATCTCTGCATTTTACTGTGATTCTCATGGAAATAAAACATCTATTAAGGTCTTTGTTTTTTTTCAAAGGCTGAACTCAAAATGGGATCTCAGAAGACTGTGTAAAACAGTTGGTGCAACAGCTCTTCCTAGATTGGTATGTGTTCTGGGTATTAAAAGATAGCTGAACCTGTTTGAACTATTTTTATTACAAGAGTCATTTTCTCACAGACTCCTCCTGTCCTTGAAGAAATGGGGCGTTGTGACAGTGTTTACCTCTCAGAGGTTGGAGATACGCAGGTGGTGGTTTTTAAGCATGGTAAGTAGTAATGGTAAGATACATGTAGTATGTGAAGTGTGGGGTGTTTGTTTTCTTTCATTAATTTCCAAATATATTTAATTTATTAACAGAAAAGGAAGATGGTGCCATTTCTACCATAGTGCTTCGAGGCTCTACAGACAATCTGATGGATGATGTAGAAAGGGCTGTAGATGATGGTGTTAATACCTTCAAAGTTCTCACAAGGGTCAGTATTAGCAGTAGCCTTAATTTGTAAGTCCTCAGAAACACAGCTGGCAGCCTGCTGAACATTCTTAGAATTTCAAATGAAAAAATTAATGGCTTATGTAAAGCAAAGCATCTTTTTTCTTAAGACTGCATTTAAATGTCCGTTGCTGATGAATATGATAGTTTTCTAAAATGAAACATACAAAGGAATAAACAGCAAATCAAGGCCTTTTTTTTTTTTAACTATTTTAAAGAGATAGTTTATGGTAGTTTTCAGTTGTGATGATGTACCTGCAGTTGCTTCAGCACTGTCATCAGTGCTGCATTTGTGGAAATACAGATAATGTGCAGTGATGGTCCCATTCCTGTCTTTGGTCCTTTTTCACATACCGGACATTATGTGCATTAAGACTGTTTGTCCATATCACTCCATTTTTATGGAATTTGAATTTTATAAAACTTGTAATTGATTATAAACTAGTCTGGTGGAGTACTAGAATCTAAAAAGATGAGGAAACTGGAAACTGCTTCTTAGTGACTTTTTTTTTTAAACTACATGTTACAGGATAAACGTCTTGTACCCGGAGGTGGAGCGACAGAAATTGAGTTAGCCAAACAGATCACGTCATATGGAGAGGTATATGGCTTTCTCTGTATAAACTGAGTTTCTTGTCCTTGCTTGAATAAAATTCGGTAATCACATTTTTGTTTCAGACATGCCCTGGACTTGAACAGTATGCCATTAAGAAGTTTGCTGAGGCATTTGAAGCTATTCCCCGGGCACTGGCAGAAAACTCTGGAGTTAAGGCCAATGAAGTAATCTCTAAACTTTACGCAGTACATCAAGAAGGAAATAAAAATGTTGGATTAGATATTGAGGTATTTGGAAAAAAGAAAACAACTCTGTGATTATTTTGTTTTGGGAATCCACAACCTAAAAATAGACGTATAGGCTTGAAAGGAAAATCAGAAGATGTTCTGATTTGTAAGCAAATGATTTTCATAACAATTAGCTTTTATATAGTTTGTCCAACAGAGAATGTTAGTTTTCCTTCTGTTTTAGTCAAGTTTGTTTTATAGTGTATATAGGATAGTGCTTTTTCCTGGCTACTTGTTCTAGTTTTATTTAAGTAGCCATGTGTTTCTATTACTGAGTATAAATATTTTCACATAAACACTTAACATGAAAGAATGAAAATAGTTTTGTGTTGACAGGCTGAAGTTCCTGCTGTGAAGGACATGCTGGAAGCTGGTGTTCTGGACACTTACCTGGGAAAATACTGGGCTATTAAGCTGGCCACTAATGCTGCCGTCACTGTACTTAGGGTGGATCAGGTGAGTGAGAAGTGAGATTTTGATCTTTAAAAACACTAATTTTTATATAGTTTAAAGTATATTCTCATGGAACTAGAACATAGCACGGTTTTTGTTCTATTCAAAGTGAAATGCCCTCCCCCCAAAAAAAGAGAATTTGTATTTTTTTTCTTCTGTTATAGAAATATAGTATTGAATGTATTTCAGCTAATTTAAAAATGAAGATCTTTCCAGTGAAAGAATCCTTTGCCATTTGGGAACTGGAATGGGTAAAACAAATCTGATTTAGAGTCATAGTTTTTAAGACTTTCTAGCCTAAGAATCCCTTTGTACAAGTAATCTGGAGAGGAAGTCTAGTGTGTAATATTAATATGGAATGTGGAAGGGCCATAGAGCCCAAAGCAGAAACTGCAGACTACAGTATAGTGGTTTTGCTTCCTGTGGTTTCAGCTTACCCACAAGTCAACCACAGTCCAAGAATATTAAGTGAAAAACCCTAGAAATAAATAATTCATAAGTTTTACATATGTGTCACTCTTAGTAGCATGATGAAATCTCGTGTCATCGTGCTCCAAGACATGAATCGTCCCTGTGTCTGGCATAGCCCTGTGTGTACACTGCCTGTCCAGGACACAGCCATTTCAGTTGTCAGATTCACTCTCATGGTATTGCGGTGTTTGTGTGCAAGCAGCCCTTCTTATGTAATGGTCCGAAATGTGTTTTCTAGTAAAGTTACTGAAATCTAGTTTCCTACAAAATTCTAGAAGGGATTATTTTAAAATGAATTATTTTTAAATACTTAGTAGTATTTTAATTGCTATAGGGACACAGTATAAATCCATTAAATGAAAATCATACCAAATTAATCCTGGGAGAAGTGAATTTTAAATAGAAGTGGAAAGGAAATTAGACTTACTCTCAGCATAGTAAGGACCGGTTGGTTGTAATTACAGCAAAATAAATTTCGTTTCAGTAAAGGAAGAACTTTTTACTAGGTGAGATGATAAAAAATGGAACTGTAGATCCAGTTCAAACTCACTGGAAATAATCAAACAGAAGCCAGGTGTCCATGTACTGGATTTATTAGTAGGGTGTTTTTATGTCCGTGTATTAGATAGCTTTTAGTGGAAGAATATGTTTTTCGAGTTTTAAACAAAGATAATGGGAGCTTTAATGAAATGTTTATTCTGTAAGTTAACGTGTGGCTAAGAATAAAAAGGAGGACCAAAAATAGAAGGAGACAGGAGAAGCTAAGTAGATTGAAGCAAGCAGTAAACAGAAATTGTAATGGAGGAAGTTCCTAAGGAACTTTTTGACTGTTATCCAAGCAAGACAACATTGTTAATAACAGAGTGCCCTGCTCACACAGGTGCTTCTGAATTTTGATTTTAAATTGAGAGGGCTCTGTTTTGTTTTACCCTAGGAGAATGTTCATTGTTAGGTGCCCTTGGCGCTCTGTGTGCAAAATAACGTATCTGAAGACCCCATCTGACTTACTAACCAGTTTGTATTACTATAATGAACTTGTACTCTAAGATAGTGGTACCTAATTTTGTATTGTATGTATTCTGAAAAGGGACTTGTACATCAAGTTTTAAGCACTGGACAGTGTTGTAGGGCTGGATTAATCTTTCTTCAAGTGCTTGCTTCACTAGTTCTCAAATTGGCCCCAAGTCAGTAGTGTCGACATCACCTAAGTACTTGTTAAAAATACAGAGTCCAGGATCCACTGAGTCAGAAACTGGAGAGAGGCCCAGAGTCTGTTTTAAATAAGCCCTGCAGGTGATTATGATGCCCACTAAAGTTTGATAACTGTTGTTTTAGGTACTTTTTTCTTGAACTATACTTAGGTTCTAAAATTATACTTAATGCCTTTAATTCAGCCTGAATTTACCCTCAGTTGCTAAAATGTTATTCGAAGAATTTCAGGTTTAGGTTTAAGGAAAGAAAGAAGCTTCTTAAAGGGGGTAGGAAATCCATTGAAGGTGGTGGTGAAGATATTTTTCGGTTTGTGGTGTTTCAGACAAAAGCTAAGCCCCTTGATGTTATACAGAAAGATCTGTTAATCACACATTTGAGAAGCACTGAATACTGTATCTGTTTTTGAGATTCAGTGTGTATATCAGAATTTGAGAATTCTTTGAGGAAAGCCAACTAACTTGAACTTATGCCGAATTTATTTGAGCCCAAAGCTGCTACCACCCTCCCCTTTTTTTGGCCCAAACATAAATTCTTTAAAAATGCTAAGTGGTCATACTTGGAAAATGTTGGGTTAGTGCATTCTAGATAAATTAGAGGCTTCTGGCATGTGAGTTTCCAGGCAGTTAGGTGCTTGGATTTTTTGTTTGTTTGTTTATGAACACATACTTCCTGCACTTGAATGGTTTTCATTTACAGGTATTAGAAAATTTGTGTTGATATGTTTATGTATTGACCATTTTAGATTATAATGGCAAAACTAGCAGGTGGACCTAAAGCTCCTAAACCGCAAGGAAATTGGGATAAAGATGGTTGGCAAGATGAATCTCATATATAAAAAGCAAATCAGGTGCCAAACTGACTGATTTATACCAGTGATGCATGCAAATATTTTTCACATTGAGCTCGCTGGGTTGTTGAAGTGTGTGTTTTAGAATGCCCTTCAGTCATGTGTGTGAGTTTTAAGTTGCCGTTAATGTCCACAAAGGCAGAAAACTGTCACTGCTGGAAGCTAACAAACGTTATGCTAGTGTTTCATATGCACTATGTGTTAACAGATTGCTCATTGGCGATGGTTGCTTAGTATTGAATTAAGCTACTAGAAAAATACTCTTTCTCTTCACTCTGAAGCTTGAGTTTGTAAGTATATTTGTGGATTTTGTTTTGCAGATCATCATGGCAAAACCAGCTGGTGGGCCCAAGCCTCCAAGTGGGAAGAAAGACTGGGATGACGACCAAAATGATTGAATGGCCTAGTTTTTGCTGTAGGTGAAGGTTGTATTTGTAGTAGTACCCTAGGAATTGCCTGGTGTTTTCATATTCTCCTTAAATTAAGAAGTGTTTTGTGTTTGTATCCTCTGCTGGATGATACAATAAACATGTTGTTACTATCAAAGCCTCATTGTCTGAGGACCACTGTTCTTGGATTTAGATGATCTGTTTGTCTCAACCTTGTTAATGAAATTAGCTGTGGGACTTACGGCAAGTCATGTAAGTTAAAAGTCACATAAGTTATCAGGGGCATGTATTTAAGTTTTTTTTGGAACACAGCCATGATTGTGTATTTACGTATTGTCTGTGGCTGCTTTCTGCAAGGGAGCGCCCAAGCTGAATTTCTGTGACGGAGACCAAGTGGTAATGCAATGCATGCAACATTTACTGCCTGTAGGAAGTCTGTCAGTCCCTGGACCAGATTTTGAGTATCTTTCCCGCCACTCTGAAAATCCCTAAAACCGAAGTGACTTGTTTCAATAGCATTGAATGATGTGTTGAATAGCTGACTTAAAACACATATATTCTGGTAGCAAAGCACAAAGATACTTGCGGTGCAAGTGAAAGTATATCTATCTCCTGACGTATAAATCAAGCAAGTCAGTTTTTAAACGGAGTTCTGAAAAAGACAAAGAACACTGTAAAAAGTTAATTTAACTTACTTTACAGAACGTGTGCTGTTATATGTGCTGGTTATATAGGGTCCCTGAATAGCACTTTGAAATTATATATATATTTTTGGTATTTCAAAGGAATTTGGAAGCTGTCCGGGTCTTTGAGACAAACTCAAAGGTTAAGAGCGATACGTCAAAGAAACCCTAATGAAGAACCTTGCCAGAAGTTTAGACAGGTTTTTGTATGCCACTTGGAAACACTGGCTGGCTTGGGCAAAAAAGGAATTTATTAAGACAGCAAAAAAGGAATTTATTAAGACAGCTGACAGGCTTTCCTGGCATGCTGGCATTATGGGGATACCCATGAATGTCATCCTTGGGTTGAGTAACAGTTGCACAGAACGAGTGCAGAATTCAGCCTACACCCCAGCTTAGGCACAGTACGTGGCCTCAGAAGAATTACATCTATGTTTCTCCCAAATTATATACTACTGCTAAGGTCAAATATCTGTGCTCAAAAATTACTTTTTAAACTAACACTTGAAGTTTCATTAGCTAGTCAGTCTGAAACTTCTAATGTTACCTAGCAGGGTATGTTAGTACAACTTAAAATCTTCTAAGTAATAAAACAAGTTTGGGGGGTAATTCATTTTATTGATGTGTTGCAAACCACCACCCAGACATATATTAATAAGCACAGACGACTTAATTCAGAGTCCCTTCCAGAAACTGGAAGCAGGAATAAAAACCACTATGACAATACAAAACCACTTTTTTAGGTATTTCCCCTTCAGTATTTCAATAAACATGATTTCTTCTGTCATGTATTTAATTTTAAGTGAACATGATTTACAGTTAGTTTTTACTTTTTTATTATTATTACAGCCATTATAAAAGCCATAAACATGTTTCCAGAGAAAGCACGTTCTGAAACTTACAGTATTCTCTCATAAAACAGGAGGTAAGCCTGCGAGTTCAGTACTTTAGCTGTAGACACAGCTTGCACGTGTGTGTCACTGATGTGAAACCACTGCCCTTTGGTTGACTCCATTTCAAAATCTGTCAAGAGGAAAAAAAATTAAGTATAAATGGAAAGATTCAAATTTATCATTTTCTGGTTTTGCTGTAAATATCTGCTGAATACCAGAATTTTCCAGGACCTCCTACCTTGTGGAATGTCACCATGGAGAACAAGATTGGAGAGATGACTGCTGGCTGTTCTTGCCTTGGCGTAGGCGGTATAATGCCCTGAGCGCATGGTGCCGCTGTGTTCAACGACTCCGTATAAGGAATACAGTACCCTTGTGTTTTCTTCAGCAACATTCTTCAAAAATGAACAGAATTCAGAAGTTAGTTCTAGTTCCATTTATGAAGGTCCCGTCACAAGACAATTTTAAAACTACACAAAGGGTTTCTGATCTTCAAGAGTGCAGAAATCATGAGTCTGAATTTGACTGTTTTTTCCCCTTTCTCAGCCTACTGAGTAGTGTCACACTTAACATGTTTTTACTAGAAAGTTGCCACTGTCATTGCCCTGCTGGAAGAACCATAAAGCAGAGGCCACTTGCTACAGTCACAGTTTCCTGGCCCACCTACTTAAACTGAATTTGCCAAGATTTCTTTAGGAGTCTGGGATCAGGTAATTCCAAAATACCTCAACAACTCATCCTACTTTTCAGCCCAAAATGTAAGACTTTAACAACAAGAGGGTAGTATTTAGGGCACACCCAAAACCACCCATTACATTTCCAAATGCCCCTTGCAGATCTGGTGAGAAATTCACCCTTTCAAGAGCCCACTCTCCATCTAGCACAGAGGCTGCTTATTCTCTGAAGACCACGTGTGCCCCAGGGCTGGCCGGCAGCAGGGAGAGGGGTTCCAACTGGGAGCCACTTGCGGACAGACAGCTACTCCATTATGTTCTCTGGTAAAAAGTCTTCCTGAACAAGCCTCACTGTCCTTCAATAGTGCTGTCCCTACACTCATCTCTCACCTGCACCTCCCTACTCGCTAAAGACCTTTATGTGTCACCCCAAATCCTGTCAGTGTCCTCGGGGATTTCAGTGTCCATCCATGAGCCTCACAGGATTTTCACTGCTGTTCCATTTCAGCCAACCACAGCCAGGACTGTATTCTAGAACCAGTCATCACTCAACTCTTCAACTTCAAAAATCTTACTACTATTCTAGTCTCAGTCCATAATTCTTTCATTCTTCCAACTCATCTCGCCTATACTAGGCAACGTAACAGGACCCTCGAATCCTTTCTCCTGGCCTATCCAGCCTCTTTTGGCTTCATTCCCATTTAAAATCTTTCTTCGCTACTCAAAGCGTAATGCAACATCAGCACGACCAGAGCTTATCAGGCAGAATCTTAGACCCCGCCCCCATCTATCGATTCTCAAGTGCCTCACATGCACATTAAAGTTGGAGAACTTAGAGCACACGTTATCACTCTTACAGTCTCTTAACACCCATCAGCAGCCCTGCCACCACATCCAATTCATCAAATAACCCAACCCTGAATCCTACAGTGCACTTTCCCCAACCCAGGAGACAGCAGCTACTGCTGCTACATGCAGACCAGTAAATTCAGGATTTTCTACCTCATTAGGTCCTCGATGTGACTATATAATCTTACGATGTGTCCTTAGTTAGCTGCCTCTTCCATGGATGGTCCTTCACAGCAACTGGACCAAACCTCCACCACTCTGTTGCAGCCTCTCATTAACCCCCTTTATTTTCCATAGTTGACCTCACCTCCCACTTCAGGAAAACTGAGACATTACCTACCCAACTGCAAGTTGCCCCTATCTTTTCCCTTTTGTTCAGAGAGACTCCAACTTAGTGCCCTCATCCCAGCCCTCCTGGCCTCCTCTGAGGTCTTGCTCAATCAGTTATCTCTTTTTTTCTACATCTTCATCTTCTAGATTTTCCTCTTGGCCTAGAAACCTGATTAGGTCTCCTACTCTTAAAAAATCCTCATTAACCCACTACTTTTCCTTTTCAACAAAGGCTCTAACGTACCTATCTGCTCTATCTCCGTTATTCTCATTCATTTCTCAACCTACTTAAGTTACTAACACTTCCTGAAAAATTTACCGTGACCTCTATACTGTCTAATCCATAAATACTTTCTAGTCCTTTCCTCTTTATTCTGACACTGGCCACTTAGTCCTCCCCCAAAACCTGAACACGGGGTAATGGCATTTTAGGCAAAAGATGGATTCCTGATGATGGTGTATTCAGAACTAATCCAACTTTCTGTTCACAGGCATTCCTCAATTTACTGTACTTTGCTTTATTGTGCTTTGCAGATACTGAAATTTTTTTACAAGTCAAAGGTTTGTGGCAACTCTGTGTTGAGCAAGTCTATTGGTGCCATTTTTTTCAATAGTATTTGCTCACTTGGTGTCTCTGTGTCACATTCAGGTAATTTTCAAAATACCTCAAACCCTCTACCAGCAAAAAGATTACAAATCACTGAAAGCCAAGATGATGGTTGGCAGTTTTTAGCAATAAAGTGTTTTTTAGATTAAGATAAATACTTTTTTTGGACACAATGCTATTTCACAATTAACAGACTGCAGTATAGTGCAAACACAAATTTTATATGTACTGTGAAACCAAAACATCTGTGTGACTGGCCTTATTGCAATATTCACTTTAATATGGTCTGGAACAGAACCCAAAATATCTCTGAAGTATGTCTGTACCAGCAAAAGTGGCCCTGCCCTATGATAACAACATGAAAATAATCACAATCCATTCTAGCCACCACCTCTGAAATACCTTTCATAGAGAATTTAAAGTGGGAGGGAAGGGGGACTTTCCATCATTTCAAATTTTGCACAGGAAGTTGAGACTTTATTAATACATTTATACTGAAGTATTTAAAACCTGACTACAGAACAACAATACAGCTTCTCTGATTCTCCAAATTCCTCAGCGTGGAGACTCGCTGACGCCCTTGGTGGTGTCCTCGTCTACCTACGCCTCTTACACGCAGATGCTCCCCAGAGTTCTGTCATAGCCATCTCTTCTTCTCTCTCCGTGCTCTACACAAGAGAGCCTATCCTCCCAGAGTTTGAACCACCACCTATGTATTGATGTCTAAGTCCTACCTCCAACCCCAACCTCTCTGCCCTGGCCCTCAGACATGTACGTCCAAATGCTTTCTAGACACAGCCACATGAATATCTCAAACATATATGAAAACGTTTCTAAAACTGAACTCATTATTCCTCTCCCCACCTCCCATCCTGCTCCTCCTCTTCTGTTTCTCCCCCAACTCACAGCAGTCCCGACTGCCCACTCATGTCAGGCTCTGGCAATCACGCTCAGCTCTTTCTGTGCCACCCTCAGCACCCATTTAAAGGCCTCTGCCTCGTCTTCCAGAGGCAATAGATCATAAGTCTCATTAATTTTACCTCCTAAAATATTCCTTTAATCTCCATATCTCCAGCCCTAGTTGAAGCTGTCATCATCTATCAACCGAGTTAATTCAACAGCCTATCTTAACTAACCCCCCTGCCTCTAGTCTTTTCCTCCTAAAATCCGGCCTCCATTGCTTCAGCAAGGAACCTGTGTAATACACACATCTGGCTGTGTCACCCCACTGCTTTAAATTCTTCAGGGGCTCCCCACTGTATACCTAACAAAGCCCAACTTCCTCATCAGGACAGACTTCCAAAACCTCATTCCTATCTCGCTTCCCTGGCTTCACCTCCCGACGATTCCGAGACTTGGTACTACAAGCTCTGGAAATGCCTACAGAGCCAGCCCCCAGAGCCCACCAGGCCGCTTTACCCTGCTCTGCCTTTGCCCCTGCTGTTCCCTCTGCCTGGGGAACTCGCTGCCTCTTGATGCATCAAACTGAGTCTTATTCCTTAAGGAGCAGCTGAGGCAGGTTCTACTTCACAGGGCCTTCCCTGAACCACCAACATGCTGGGTTAAGTGCATAATCACCTCTGCTCTGTGTACACCAAGCTTAACACTCAACCACATTACACTGAGATTATCCATTAATGTATCTGCTCATCTTTAGTTTTGTGCCTCCAGTCCCAAGACATCTGCCATGATAATGGGGGTTTAAAAAATGCTGAACTGAAATAACCACCTAATGTTCAACATGATTTGTCACAGATCTTGAAATGATGAAGGTACAAAGATCACAGACACAGTCTACTCAGTAGTTCTTATCAACTGCATACTTATGTGAGTTGCTGCTCGGGTATTTGGTAATAAGCTATGATTTCCCTTTAAAAGATTTTCCCAAAAAGACTACCTTCACCTACCTTACATTTAAGGGTACAAAAAGGAGCCAAATCTAAGATTTCTGGAAACTTTATGTGTTTGTTAACTTTGCGTAGATTAAAACCAGCCTGAAAAAAAAAAAAAGGATAACAGATTAAGTTTTTTTCAGGAGAAGTTGTACATGTTAAGCAAACTGCAGTCCCACTCCAGTGCCCAGGCTCTCCTAACACCCAGCCCCACTGCGATCTTCGCAGGAGACTCTGTCTCCCTGACCAGTAACTGACTGCCAGTTGATCCGTTTTTGCAAAGTGCATAACACAGACACACACAAACACATTAAGATAGCTGCTCCTCTAAGAAAATTCTTAATGTTTCTGTTTCAGCCATCCAGAAAAGGTAGACCAGACCAGAGATTCTGAGTGCTTAAAACTCAACAACAGCAGAATACTTTTCTGTGAAGCATGTTCCCGGCCTCATTCTGTAACCAAGTTTAGTGAACTGTTGATAGAGTACCATTCAATTAGTTAAGCTCATAACAACTACAGAAGAGAAAACGTTCTCAAGGGACTTTGGGAATCTGGAGCTGAATCTGCCTGCAACTTGCACCGCTCATAGTGTAAGTCTTCCAGAAAAGATGGGAGTCACCAAAATGTTGAAAATCCAAGGCACCAACACTTTTTACCAAGGATCAGTAAAAATAAGATACCACACACAAAACAGAAAAACATCACTAAAACTTCCAAGTGCGAGATATAACTAGTAAACTAGTCTTTTTTTTAACCTGAAATGAAGGTTAGAGTAAGATGTTAATATTACTAAAATGAGCTACATGAATTCTAGTAAATCTGAGGAAGGACTGTACCTAAATTTCTTCTCCACCTTGACGTGTGTCTTTGTCAGTTCCTTTCTGTCTGAACAACATGTATGTTTTACTTTCCTACTTCTTTGAAGTTAGAATTAAGAAGTAACAGAAAACCAAAGAAACATAGTTATACACTGAGACAGTAACAAATAAAGCAGTTGTTACATATTTAAAACCAGTTTTAGGTAACAAACGAGGGGTACCTGCTGAAATCTCTTTAAATGAAGAGTGAGAACAGGAGGGGCAAGAGAAATTAGCATCTGCTTTTTAGCATTGGTGTACACATGTTTCCTTTCACCTATAGAAAGAAAGAAATTTTAGCAGTGTGAGAATCATTTTAGACTCCTAAAGCAGCCACACCTGCTACAAAATCACTTCAAACACCTAAAGCAAGGATCAGCTTTCTGGAAAGAATCAAATAATATTTTCAGCATTTTGGACCAAGAGGTAAAGCCAAGGATATTTTATAGGTATTTAGACATGAGAGAAAATGTTCCACAAATGCTTACTGATGGAATTCAAAATGTGATAAAAATAACTGAGTACAACTGCAGTCTACTGAATTATTTTTGGAGAGATAATTGGGGTTCAAAGCTGAAATTTTTACCATAATAATCATTTTCAAATGTTTGTCTATAAAAAACATTTTTAGCTCCGGGATTACAAAAAAACAAGAGGCAGGCCAAATTTAGCCTGTCAACCACACTTCATTAATGCCTGCTCTAAAGCAAACAGAACTGCTGTAAAATCAAAACAATTTACTTTTTATATTGACATGTAATAAAGAAAAGGTAGAGTTTCTAAGTGTTTCAACAATTCTAGTAAGAATCCTTAGAAATCCATGATCCCTCCATATTCCACTTACTGAAGCTCCAAAAACATAAAAAGGTAGAGGCAGGAGGGAATTACCAGGATCTTCCTGCTCTGGATTTGAGGAAGATTCTAAGAAAGCACTGTCCCCTAGTACCTTGCACTGGGCATGTCACGTTAGCACACTGATGAATTAGTGTGGCTTCCTGGGTGCAAAGCAGATAGGGGCATCACAAATGCTGACAGGAAACCAAGGATACAAAGAAACAGCCACTACCTGTAGGAATCCTGCTGTGATAACATGTCAGTGGGATGATTCTGCCCACAGCGAGTGGATTCAGAGAGCAAACTGTCCCACTGTAACTGCCACTGGGACGCCACAGAGTACGAGCCACTTCAACAAAGTTCTCTTATTCATCCGTCTACTAAAGTATTTACACAGAAAAGGGAACTTGTTGACAACATCCAAATCCTGGTAACAATGAAAACAGCAGCACTCTACCTGGGCAGTGCAAAACGTCCCCTTGAACATTCATCTGACTTTCTGTGAAAGAATCTAAATACCTTTTATATTTGCCTTTGGTCCACTATACTGTCTCCGCGTGCACACTTCACAAAGCAGTTTATTAGCATCTCGAAGTTTCTCATTTCGGGTGAACTGATATAAACAATGTTGGATTGAACATTCATCAGTATTGAAAGCGTCCCTGTTTGCAAGAGTACAGAAAGCAGTTTCTGGGTCTTCGTTTACAACTTCATATACCTTCGTCCCAGGAGTATGACCGTCATTCAGAATCTCTACATCTATTTCATCAGGTTGAAGAGCAGCATTCAAGTTAAGGTTCTTAAAGCCACTGGAAATGTCCACTTCTCCATTGCTCCCTTCCCTCGGATGGGCACCATTTAAATTCCTGGTACATTCAGTGTGAGAAGATGCCAAAGCCTCCAGGTCATTATCCATGTTGACATTTTTCATATCAGCTTCCTCTGTGGACTTTTGACTGTCAGTTACACTTTCTATCATTTTTTCATGGACATTCAAATCTTTCTGATTAACACAATATTCTTTATGTATAACTTCCTCTTGTGAGATATGGTTGGATTTAATATCCACTTCTCCCTGAAGTGACAGCTCAACTGCACACTCATCTTCAGGATGGTCAATGACACAGACATCATTTAAATGAAGAACTTTCCCTTGAATTTTTTGTTGCCTTCGTTGGTTCTGTGTAAAAAGTATATAAAACATTAAAAAAAAATGAGAGAGAGGAAGAGACAAAGCGTACACATATCACCTCAGGTTCTCTTGCTCATCAATCAAAAATAATTAAGTTACTAAGGAAGAGTTCACTCAGCATTCTGAGCCTAGAAGTCCCTTTACTGTCAGGGATCAAATAGATTTATAAAGAAGTTCTTTGATTGAAAGCAGGAATAAACCATCACCAATCATCAAAAAACTGTTACACAGGGGCAAATAAAAATGTGCAAGACATGGTCTCTGTTTGAAGGGAAGTGATCCAGACAGAGCAGTAAGGCAGCTGAACCCAAGCAGGAGCGAGTGACTACATACATACTGGGAAGAGATGGATTCACACGAGTTACCATCACTGGATCAAGGTTCCAGTGAAGAGATAAAAAAACAAACCGAAAACTCAAGGATATACAAGCACAGAACTGCTTTGGGCAGGACGGAGGAAAACACTCGGGGAAACAAATGGCCCCCAGTTAGCCAGGAAGCAAGAAAGCCACATGCACAGAGAACAGTGGAAGCCTCCACCTGCTTAAATCACCTGGTCTGCCATTTGCTGCCTATTTCTGGGGATGCGGAGGGAGGCGGTGGTGCATTTCATCAAGATTCCTGTTACTGGAATGCCTAAAGACTCAAGGGGTTAGCATTTTGGGTTGTAACTAAAAGGAAAGTTCCTGTGAGGCTAATCTGTAAAACCAGAAGACTGAAGGGCAACATAAAGGGTCCTGGACATAAATATTTTCTGATATGCTTCAGTTAAAAATAGAGTTACATGTGAACAAAAAATGGGAAAAGGATGTAAGTGAATACTTCAAAGGAAAGGAAACACAAATGGCCCTTAACATAAAAACGTGCTTAACTTCACTTACATTAAAATAAATGGAAAATAAAACTGTACTGAGATACTATCTATCAGACTGGCAGAAATCCACAAGCTTGATAACACACTGCTGTCAAGGATAAGGAGAAACAGCAAGCCTCGTATGTTGCTGGTGAGAATATAGACTGGTACAACCTTTGTGGAAGGCAATTAATGTATGAATACTACAAATATAATCTTTCTTCTCCAAATGAACCCTACAAATGATATATGTGTAGGGTTTTTCACAGCAGCACTGGCCATTAAAGCAAAAGATTACAAACACCTAAATCAACAGGAAAATGGTTAGGTGAACTATAGTACATCTATTATACTATATTTAGTAGCATGCTTGCTACTAATATGGAATACTATACAGCTGTCTAAAAGGAATCTTTGTGTCCTGAAATGGAAAGATCTCCAAAGACCTAATCAAGTAAAACAAACAAAAAACAAGGTCCAGGAGAGTATGCATAAAAGGAGGGGAAAACAAGACTACATATTTGTATTTGATCACATTTTCCAAAATAAACTCCAGGACACATAAGAAACAAATGAAAGTAATATCTATGTCATAAAAGGAGGGGGATTTTACTGTACACTTTTACATATATATTTTTAAGTTTTTGAATATCAATGTATTAACAACTGAAAAAATTATTAAAAATGAACTAAAAATTTTTTTTGAAAAGTTGTCACAAGTAATGCAGGGTTAAATAAAGCATATTTTCTTCACATATATTCAAAGAAATTTCACTGCAGAGAACACTAAATGAGCTAATTCTGTAACTAGCAAATGAAACCGTTGTACATAATATGACAGACATGTCTACTGATGTTATTCAAACTTCAAAAATTAAAATTAGCAAAGTATGGTTTTCCTATTTACCTACCTTGGCTTGCTTTTTGGCTTGCTTCTTTGCTTTTTTCTGTAAGTGCTTACTTGTTCCTGAAGGAATATCATTTCTCTCCTTTATGTAACTGTCATTATCTTTTTCTTCCTCGCTGTCTTTATCTTCATCCTCCATTGTCTTTTTCAGATTTTTATCATTTATACTTTTCTTACCACTCTTGAAATATGGAGAGAAAATGGGCCAAAAATAAAACTTTACAACTACTATTGGTAAAGAGATTGAAATCTCTTCAATCTTTTGAAATGTTACCTAAATAGTTTTCTACTCCTACTTTATATTAGATTTATTTTTCACAATGTTTGAAAATATATCCAGGACAGAATTCATCCATCTCAAATATTAGAAAGCAATCACATGCTGAGAAAATAAGCAAACAAACAAAATAGTAAAAGAAGGCAATTTCACAAACAAGTGTAACAGGAAGAAACATAATGAGTTGCGTTAGACACATGCTGTATCATGCTGTAATTCTGTTTCTAAACACTAGAAAGCTGCATAAGTGATAAGCTGAATTTCTGTTGATAAGTGAATTTCATGTCCCACTACAGGTATTCCTTTTATTCTCTTATTTCTTTTAATGTCAATGACAGTTTTAAAGAAACAAAAAGCAGAGTAAGTTAGGTAAGGCTTTAATCAAGTTTAATCAAGTTTAACAGTGATTTAAAGGGACCCCCAATTCATAAGAAGTTGAAAAATGATTTATCCAATATTCATAATATGTTCTCTTTTTTCCTACTATGACTTGATTGGAACTAAATTAATATGGCTTAAAACTGAGATACTCTGTTAACATTTATGAACTTAAGACTGTAAGGGATTTGTGGTTAGTCTTTAATAATGAAAATAAATAGTAATTTATAATATGAAGAAAATTCTTCCCTATATGTAATCAAAGTATTATATATAAATAATTCTAGACACACTCTTTAAAAAAAAAAGTATCCCATTCTTTATTCAAATCTTTCAAATTCTTCTATCTCAAATACATTCAGAAAAATTTTCAATGCATGGGCTAGTAACATACAAACTTGGAAAAGGTGACAAACCCTTCTCCATAAAATCTAACACAGGAAAGAAAAAAATCTACTTAAATAACATAAGTAGTCTTACCTGATCATCTAAAACTGGCAGAGACAAATCAAGGAAAGATTCATGAACCAAGGAGACCTTAACCAACCAAAAAAAAAAAAAAAAAAAAAAAGTAAAAGGAAGGAAAAGATTCAGTTTAAACATTATGTACTAAGATCATGGGGCAAGGGGGAGGGGAGGACACTTTCTTAAGCCTTTATTTTAATAATTTAATGTCTTATTTTAGTAAAAGCTTAAAAAAGCGCAATGAAAAATCACAGTGTTGAGGACTTTGGGTTAGGGGAAATAAAGTGTTAAACTAACTTCTTCCTGATATAAGGAGCACTCATAGTTCCAAGAGAAAACTGTGCCTACTTGGACAGTTCAAAAGAGAATATCTCATGAAACCAGACATTTCTGTTTTTAAGAGGAACAATTGATAAACCGTACTAATATTAATGAACAAATCCAGTCTGCTTTATATCTACTTACAGTTCTGCACTCATCGCACATGATCGTACTAGTTAGTTCACCACCAAATATTCGGTCCACAAAACTTGGTACTGATTTTTTCTTTTCATAATCTATAAGGAGAAAAGAAGTATATCAATTACTCTTATATAATTAATAAGTGAAAATTATTCACTTATGTATCTAACCCTAAAATTTTATTTTTAATTTCCTATGCCATTGACTTATTTGTCTCTATTCATAATTAGTGTAATTTTATTTTTATGCTGCTCTATTGCTCTGTTTCAGCAGCATATACTCTATTTCTGAGCATAACACAATTTAACACAATCATATATTATAAAAAAGAAAAAAGTTCTTATCTAATCTCTAGACAGTAAGCATATCAGTACCTCCATGAGTAAGATGAGCGGACTGGGCTAGGCTGAACGATACTGTAGCTCACTTCCAGCTCTAACATTCTAACACTGGCAGCAAACTGGGGAGTAACTTGCTTTGTGAACTCTTAAGACTGAACTCCATTTAAAATCAAAACAAAAACAAAAACAAAAACAAAAACAAAAACAAAAACCAAACAGCCCTCAGGAAAATGTTTCAGACAAAATCCTTTTATTTTCCTATGTTCCTGGAAATAACCTTGATATGTTTAGTTTAAGATGACATAATTGTACTACCTAGTCACCCACTTTTCTAAATACATGAAATCCATAAGCTTTATTCAAATGACAGATGTCCATTTACGAGGAACACATTTTATAACAGACAGTGCGAGCAGGCATGATTCTCTCTGTTGACAGCCAGGCAAGCCCCAAGGGCACCAAGGAGGCAAAGAGTTGCTATGTGTTGATTCTAAACTGTGCATTACAGCACAGTAGGTACTAGTCACTGTGGCCATTTAAGTTTAAATTAATAAAAATTAGATGGAAATAAAAATTTAGCTCCTCAGTTGCACCAGTCACATTTCAAGGGCTTGTAGACACATGCGGCTCCTGTATTGGACAGCAGAGATATGGAAGCAGTCCATCATCACAGAAAGTCCTACTGGATAGATCTTCAGACTTTCCTAAATCTTTAAATGCCTCATAACAATAAAGTTGGCTCCATGATTAATAAACCAACTGAAGACTCACAAAGAAAGGTGTAATTCCCATATTACTGCTAATTATAAAGTCTTAAGCTTTCGAAAAATAAATTGTGATGTTATCTTAGCGCTATCTTTAATATTTTCACCATAATACTACATAAAAAAGAATATACCAACAGCTAAATTTTTCCTAAAGTATTCATCTTTGGAGTACTGAATAATTTTTTAAAATCAATAGAGATAAAGAGATACTGTATGTTAATAACTGTGGATTCGAAATACATCTGCCAGCAATCTTGTCCAAAAGAACAGAGGAATTCAACTATAGTGTTTTAGTTCAAAAAGTCAGACATTACCTTTAACTTTATTTTTTAGTTCTTCATCCAATTTTTCAGTAGAATTACCAAATGCTTTAAGAATTCCTTTACTCACTCTCTAAAAGTAATAAAATGGATATGTATACTATTAAATTTTGAATTTTATAGTTAATTTCCTTAGAAAATATGTAATCAAGTCAAGAAAGTGATCAAGAATTAGCTCTCCAAAATTACTCAATAAAAATTAATATTTCTAAAAATCACGTTTTCAAAATTAACCAAGGAGCTAAAAAGAATTATACCTATAAAACAATCACTAACCCCTGAACAAAGGCACCGTCCCATCATTTCAAGATTTTTACCAACTCAAACCAAAGCTTTTCAGAGCATGCCCAGCTCCTCTGGAAAGACCACTGAAATGTCACATCCTAGAAGCAGAGTGGTTAAACAAGAGCTACTGAGACAGGTGCTCAAAGCCAGCTCCATCAGTCCTGGGAGTCTCTGAACCAGGTACTGAACCTCTACACCCTAACTTCAGAATCTATGGAGTGAGAAAATGGTAACAGTATCTACTCCTTAGAAAGGGTGTGAGGACTGAGTAAGATAATTCATACTGAGGACAGTGCTTGACATAAAGTCAGAACAAAATAAATTGTTATCACTATGTTATTACTGTTATTAATTATATATCCACATCCTCAAAAAATTACTTTACATCCTGGCAATTAACAAGAATTTTAAAATGCAACAAATATTCCCTGACTCTTAGGAAATAAAATACTTCCTAGCATCAAAAAGCAGTGCTAAATCACACTCAGAATATGAGGAGAGGTGCACTGCAACTGGGAATCGCTCTGGGAGAAACAGTTCCAGTACTTCGTAGCTCCCCTGGTACAGCCAGTACAAAGAACCTTAAAGAACAGTAACGCTGTAAACATCAAGCAGAGCACCGTGAAAAGGAGCATCATTTCTAATTCCCTTCTTTCATTCTAAATTAAAATATACTGGTTGAAAAGGCTGATGTAGGAAAAAAACATATTTTTTAATACATTAGCCTCAAACAACTAGTTTTCATTGCTTTAATAACCCTTAAGACACCAAATGACAGACAAGTTAATGAAGATTAGATTATAAAATACACTGGTCAAAATATGCTAACCTGATGTTCTTCTGCTCTCATTCCATCCAGTAAATAGCGAAGCAGCTCCTGGCTGTCTTGCTGCTGATAGCCTTTAAATCGCACAGCTCTACAGGGAAAAGGAAAAATGAAAAAGAAAAAACATGGTGAGTCTACTAAAATATGAAACTATTTTTTTTAATAAAATCTTAGGATCATATCCCAAATCTTGGAGTGTTCTAGCTTCTCAGAATTTCTGTTTAGTCCAACAACACCCTTGATAGATTTAATTTTCAAATAAAGTACATATTTTTTAAATCCAAATGAAATAAACTATGTTTTACTATATCTGATGAACTGATTCTAGTATTAATTTTTTCATACTGTTGCTCAGCATCTTACTGATGCACTGAAAGCACAATCAAAGTGGATACTCACTTTTTACAGACCTGAGAAAAGAGTTCTTTAGGTGTCACGATTCCCTTTTTGGTCTCTTGCATCTCATTAAGAAACTGGCTCATGGCTAAAGTAAGAGGGCCTGGAGGCTCAAGGTTTATTTCTAAGGGTTCCTGAATATGGGAATAAAAATTACTTTCTTCAGTCAAATTTTGGAATCATTTATCAAAATGTAACAGTCAACCAATATTGCCACCGTTCCCGAAAGAGCTGTCCCAATTAGGAGTTCAGAATGTACATCAGAAGATGGAGAGTTTCTGATCATAGACTATTTGATAAAGAATTCAGTTGTACTGTTTTAGTTTTAGATCAGCAGGAACTTATTACCTAAGATCTGAAAGAGCCAAAGCAAAATGTAGATAGTAAAAATGGTTAAGGTAAAATTCACTTGGCTACACAGCATTTAAGTCACTTTAAAAGATGTTAAAAATAATAAGATATGCCTAGTGCTTCACAAATTCCAACAGCATTCCCAAGAAGGAAGCCATACACTTGAGCACAGCAGAACACGGCACACACAGAGCACATAAATGTAAAGGCCCCTTATAATTCCTTCTAGCCTGATATCTTTAACTTGGTAGCCTCAAACAAAGTAAAACAAAACAAACCAAAAAGGTGAACATGAGCACCAATTCTCAAAATAATTTAAAATGTGGATATTCAGAGAGATAAAGTACTGATTATAAAAGAAAACTTTAAAGTACATACTGTTAGTGCCAAATCAGGTGGTTCAATTTTTACAATTGTTCCAGACATTTTTACTTCTTTTAGCAGTTCTCGAAGCACTGGTGTTTGTGACAAATTCTGGAATGCAGGATGGAAAAGAAAGGGGGAATTATTTAAAGGCAAATCAATTCATCCATAGTTCTCAAGAGTCTATTCTACCAAAACAGAAAATCTCTCTCAGCACTGCAATTTTTATTATATCTCTCTTGGGAAACAAAAAGTAATGGTGTGCTTTTCTCCCCACTCTATTTGGCTCATGAATACTTCGGTTCTGAGCTTATTCATCACATCAGAAGGGCGTTCTCCCAACCACCCAATATGAAGCTGCTGTCCCACCACCACCACCACTTATCACCACTTGTAACAAGGACTCCATTCTCCTGTGTTCCCGCCACACAAGGGAAAGTTCTGTGAGGGCAGAGGCCATGTTTGTTTTGAGCTCTACTGCACCCCAGTGCTCAGCAGTGTTTTACTGTCATGTAAACATTTCCTTGAGTTTTCTTTAAAGACAGAAGTAAATCACTTTGGGGATGGGGGAACTCAATACTTTAAGTAACAAACATGCAAAAGTACATAATAATACAAGAAATACACTCGATTTTTTTTTAAAGGGGGAAAAAATTAACACTGGCACCTGCATAACTGCATTGAAGAAACATGTATTTCCCAAATTACTGAGTCCTTTCACAGTTATTTGGGAAGTAGAATTCATGGAAGGATTTTCTTTAGCCATGTTTTCCTTTTTTTCTCTTTCTTGCTCATTTTTACTCTCTTTTTCTAGTTTTTTATTTTCAAGTTCAATGTTACCATTATCTTTTGCTGCTTTTTAAAAAAAGAAGAAAAAGAAAAGATTTGTAAAAATGTGTAACAAAGCCATGCCAAATGTAAAGTTATACCTGGGACTAGAATTTGTGAATTTCACCTAATATCATTATTTGCCACCTGTCTGATTTTAAGTGTTTTCTTATAAATAGAAGTAAATTACTGTCGAGAGAAAAATCAATAAACAAAAAATATTCAGAACTGATGTAAGCATTACTTTGATGAATGAAACCAAACAGTATATGTTTCAGTATAAATCCCTTTCTTATAAAAGTCTTTTTTTTAACAAATGAGCATATCTTACCCTGTGAAATCAGAGTACAAAGCGATCAAATAAAGAATGTGGACATGAAATGAATTTCTAAATGAGGTCTGAGGGTCAAAAACCGATCCTGAAGTTAGTAACAAACAATTCTGGCTCTGCAAACGATACCTCTGTGACTGTAAAAATCTAAACAAGTTCTCAAACCAGATGATGAAAACCAACCCCATTAATTTAATTACATATCAAAAATACCCTGAGAAGTATCTGGCCTTCTGAAGGCAGTACAAGCACTTTACATCATCCAAACAAATGTAACCAAGTAAACTCATTATAAGCAGGTCTCCCTTCAGCTCCTGTGCCAGGGTATGGGACCAGGGCATTACTACCCACTACTTAGTCCAGACTTTTCATCACCTTTGACTGTATTATTTCTCAGATTCCCTTCTAATTCTAACTCCTTATAATTATCTATATTCTCACTGTTTTACTTTCCTAACCAAAAATACTTTTCATAGTTTGAAATCAACCATAAGTAACATTATTCAGCTATATATAATGTTATCATACACCAATCTAAACATCAGTGGATTACACAAATCAACATTATAGTATATACTAAGAAACAAATGATTTTACCTGATTTTGGAGCTGTAATACTGGCTTGTTTTCTAACATAATCAACCACCTGACCCAGTCGGTTTGAATTACAATACTGGACCTCATCATCACATATGTAACACCTGTGACCCAAAAGATCCCAGAGAAGAAAAGTGACAAACTGACAACCACAAAAGGGGACAAATTTTAATTCATGGAACCTAAAGTGTGTAACTCTTAAATTATTCTACTAGAGAAACTGAAAATAAAAAGTTTATGTTTTCTTGAAGAAGAGTATATCCACATTAATTCTGGTTTACCATTAAATAAGGTTAGCCCAAATTATGGCTAAGCATATATGGCTACATATGAATACTGTGGAAAAACTCCAAACAGCTACTGAAATAGCTATTTATAACATTAAAGTCAAAGGTTTTTCTAGACATATTTCAAAATACAGAGCTATATCATCGTAATTAACAAATGATGTTCAGTGAACAGTGCTGTGTAAATGGTTTTTAAAGATGTAAAATTTTATTTTAACGTTAAGAAACAGGAAACATACATATGACTCTGATATTTACTTTCACGCAAATCCACTGCGAAAATTTTCTATATTCTGTTTATCTAGAATTTAAGCTTGGTGTTCTAATGTTTAAACTAAAAACAATCTACCAAGTGCTTTGTAATATCACAAACAAGAAAAAAGATGAAAATTCCTAAGTCTTCCATGAGCTACAACTTTTGTGTCTGTACAACACTCAGCAAAAGCTTCTCATAACATGACACTCTCTAGTCTTCTGAAAATGATCATATTTAAACAAATACTACAAAAATTTTAACTTCTTTGCTCCTTAAGCATTTCAAACACCTCCATTCTCCAATATTTCAAATAACTTCCAGTAAATGGCACAGGAGTTAAAACTCACCATACACTCCAGTTGTCCAAACTAAGAACCAGACAATGGGGTTCAGATCTTGGTGTCATATAATGCTTCAAGGCATGCTGCTCCTGAGAATTTCTGCCGCAGCCCTAGAGAATTATAATCATAAACCTCAAAGCCACAAAAATTCACCAGAAGAGAATTCATAATCTATAATGAACAAGTGGCTCAAGATATTCTGCCATTCTTAGAATTTTGAAAATAAAATTTTAGACTCTAGAGAGCCAAGATTTTGTTAAAACTTAGATATGAATAGGCAACAGAGGATACCTAAGGAAGAAAGTATTTGGAAAATCATGCACTAAAAGTATTCTTCCTCTCCACCGTGTCCTTTCAAGTCCCAACTAGACCATGCTAATGCAGTCATTCACTAGGGCTAGTTTGGATTCCTTAACATCTTCCTAAGTATTCTGCCACTGATCAAATCCCACCCAGTCTTCAGGACCTTGTTCAAAGGCCACTTCCTCTCAGAAGCCTATGCTTATCCTCCCAGATGAGAAAACACTGTATCCTTCCTGTAAACAAACTTCTACAAAACATGATGTAAACTCCTGGTGGCATTCCTTATTTTCTACCTGATAGTAAGCTGTTAATGCTGATATCCTCTCTTCCCTGGACTGTAATCCTGAAGGCATGAAAAATAGAATTAATCTATTACCCAAAAAATTTAGCAAATTGAAGGAGGTCAATAAGCATTAACTGAATGAGTAAATGGGAGATCTTCACCTACAAAATGCATAGGCATATTCGAAAAAAAACAGCCTGTCTGCCTCCAGCTGATTAAATCACTGCTAAGAAATGTATCTTCACTGTGTATCTATCTGAACCAGGCCACCAACTCCCTTGGGTGACTGACACTACAATAAGTGGTCCTGTTTCAACTGTAGCTACTAAAAATAGATCAATGGCTGTTAATCATTTAACTATGATATCAAAACTACTGATTTAATTTATCCTACTCAACATTTTAATTCTAAAATAAATGAGTTTAAATTTCATGTTCACTTTAAAAATAATAACATCATTTGAAACTTAAAAATGAGATGAGTTATCTTAAGACAACAGTTGAGAATCCCTTGCTAACAGTGCAAAACAAAACTCTGCTGGGCCGAAAGTTAACAGTGAATATTGACACCGTCTTACCCTTAAGAATTAAAAAGCTAGCAAAATAAATAAAATTTATAATAGGAAATGTACTGTGGAAAATCTGAAATAGCAAAATATAGTCATGCCCACCATATGTATTTTTTAACAGATTCAATGAAACTTTTCAAATACAAATAAACAATAAATATGTTCTTTGCTAACATATAAATTTTTTAAGTGTCTGACCACAATGACATATCACCTGTTGGGATGGTTAAAATAAAAAATTATGACAATACTAAATGCTGACAAGGATGCAGAGAAAGTGTATCACTCACACACTACTGTTAGAAATATAAAATCGTACAGCCACTCTGGAAAAGTTTGGGAGTTTCTTAAAAACTAAACATTTAATTATCACATTACCCAGCAACTGCATTCTTGGACATTTTCCCCAGAGAAATGAAATCTTAAGTTCACACAAAAACTTGTATACAAATGTTCATAGCAGCTTTATTCATAATCACCAAAAAATGGGATAAACCCAGATGTTCTTCAACAGGTGAACAGTTAAACTGTGGTACACCTAAACCATGGAATACTACTCAGCAATCAAAAAGAACAAACTACTAATACTCATGACTTGGATGAACCTTCAGGTGATTATGCTAAGTGAAAAAAGCCAATCCCAAAATGTTGTATACAGCATGACTCCATTTACATAACATTTTTGAAATGACAAAATTTTAGAACTAGAGAACAGATTAGTGGTTGCAAGGGGATAGGGGGAGGAATGGCAGTAGAGAAGTGGGCATGACTGCAAAAAGGCAACACAAGGGATCCATGTGATGCTGGAACTACTCAGTATCCTGACTGAGGTGGTGGACAGACAAATCTACAAAGGCAACAAACTGAGCAGAACTTAACATACACATATGCACATGCACAACACACATATCCCCACACACAAATGAAGAGAAGTAAAACTGGGGAGCTCTGATTAAGACTGATGAATTGTAACAATGTTAATATCCTGGCTGTTAATATCCTATATTAAACTATAGTTTTATAAAACGTTACCACTGCCTAACAGCCCAGTTTCTGAGCATATAAACTTAACTTAACCACCACTAAGGTTGACAAAGAGGCCCTGACCTTTAGTACCATGGCAATACCTGTGAACTGTTCTGTAACCCAGATACCACTCCACCCCACCCCTCTAAGGTATTCATTTCTCCAGCTGCCAGGAATGTGGCCTGGTGACAGCTCACAGCGACGTCTGTCCATCCCCAGGAATTATCCTCAGTGGAAGGAAGCAGCCTTGCCCAAGATTACTCCTCCCCAGGAAGATCCCACATCGAATGACTGGTCTACGCACAGGTGCAAAGGCCTGGCCCCTTGCCTCAATTCAAGATGTCTCTGAAGGTCAGAGTTCACTGAGGGGTCACAGCACTGCCTCTTTGCTCTCCCTCTGCCTAAGCCTGCTTCCCGCACTGTTTTCCTGGTGTGGTACTGAGAACACTCCCCAGCAAAGCACCCACACACAGATCTCAGTCTCAGAATCTGCTCCCCAGGGAACAGGACCTATGCTGACATTCTGGTCACCCATACTGTTCTTTTAGGTAGTGTCTTCTAAAATAAGTTCCAAGAGTTTAATAAACCCTCATATCAATAAAAATCTATGCATACCTGATGGCCACATTTAAGACACAGCCAAACTGAAGGATTTTCTTCCGGTTCTTCTTCAGATTTATCTTTTATTTTATTGTCTGTCTTACAGTCTTGGCAAATATTCCATTCCACATTCACTAAAGCCTTTTTCAAATTACCTTGTTCCAATCCTTTTCTGATGTGTCTGCACATAGGTTCTATCAAAACAAATAATAAAGAAATATATGAGATAAAATGTGAACTTTTTCAGTTCATTTCAAAACTTACACTTGATTTCAACTTCAAAAACAAATTTACTCTATAAACAAATTGTCAGATAATCTGAAAACTTACAAATTTTTGATATTTGATTATGAGACTATGTGAGAAAGAGATTTTATATAAATTTGAAAGTTTGCTTTTTGAAGTCCTAGGTACAGCCACCACCACCCCAAATTCACTTCAATCTATTTCCCATATCTATTATTCTCTTTATTGTAAAAGGTTTGTAGAGAAGGTCCATCATCCAGTCAACAATACAACTACTGCAGGCCCGGCACCGTGGCACATGCCAGCGAACCTAAAAGTGACCGACTCACAGCTCTTCCTTTGAGCAGCTCACATTCTGGCAGGAGAGGCAAATAAAGAAAAAACTGTACAAGAATCTCTAAAATGTGCTATAGCAGCCTCAGGAGAAAAGGCTAAAGTCAACGCAAGTTTCACAGGGGAGGTAATGTCTGTACAGTCTTGGAAGGTATAAACAGATACAAAAACTTCTCACATCGATGAAGCACTAACACTGTGCTATATATCTGCATATATTATCTCATTTAAACCACACAACCACCCTAGAAGGAAGATGCTACCATCCTAATGACAGATGAGAAAACTCAGATTTAGTGCCCAAGGTCACATGACTATTGAGAAGCTATGTCAGAATCTAGACTCAAGTCTTTTGACTTCAAAGCTCACACTTTAAACTATGACTTCATAGTATAAAGAACAATCTGAAAAGGCCACATCCCATGAACAAAGGGATGGAGGTGTGAAATGTAAAAGTGCCTACTGTCTGCTCAGAACGGCAGTCACACGTGTAAAAATCAGCAGCTTGACCTGAGACTGAAAACCCCATTGAGGCCAGGTCAGTAATGGGTTTTGCAAGCACTTGAAAGGGCTTCAGTTCTTTCAGGTCCCCAGGAGGTTTAGAAATTCATCAAGGAGCACAATAGCTTTATATCCAATGAACTTGAATATAAATGCAGATGAGATCATGTGAAAAAATACTAAATCCTAGTAAGTAGTCCAAAAGACACAAACTGAAGAAAGAAAATACTGTTTCAACTAGCAAATTCAACAAAGATTTTTACAAACGATACTGACATATGTTAGTAAAGGTTTAGAGAAATGGGCACTTTGTTATGCTGCTAAGAGCCCTGTAAATTAGTAAAACATTTCTGAAGGACAATTTGCTGATAGATCCAAAAAAGCCTTGAAAATATTTATACCATTTAATTCAGCAATTCTAATTCTAAGATCTCTACCAAAAAGATAACTGAACGTGCACAGAGTTGTAGCTACAAAAATGTTTACCATCACTCCATTCATGACACTGAAAAGTTAAAAATTACCTAAATTTTTAACAGTAGGGGATTACCTAAATAAATCATGAAATATGCATCCATGGTCTTTTACATCAATGCAATAAATATCATGCTATTAAAAATGTTATAAAAACTATTAAATGACATGGCAATACAAACATTTAAAATCCAAATTACAGAACAATAATGTACACTTTGATCCCATTTTTACATATTAAAGTATATGCCCATTTAGGGATACAAACATTAAAGATTTAATTGGTGAAATATACCTAAAGATTCAGAAGAATCATCAATTGGAACAGTTTTTCCCTTTGTCCGTTTCTTTCCCATGTTGGCACTTTATGGATTACTTACTGACACAAAATAACAATCTAGAAAACAAGATAAAGTTAGCTTGACAAAAAAAAAAAGTATGTTTTACAGTTCTGTAGGAGAAAGTAATATAACTAACCACATATATTCTGTGGTTCTATCATACTTTATAAATTATAAAGACCATTTACATGTATCATCTATTTTCATTGAGAACTCAGAAGTGGATAGGAGAGTATTACTTTTGTTTTTCATCACTTAGAAAGCTGATTCTTAGTAAGCTTAAGAGGTTTCAATAAACATACAGGTCAGGAAAGAACCTATGTCTTCTCACACAGATCTCAAGTCTCAGTACTTTACACTAAGGGATTCAACTTCTCACTACACAAATGCGGAATGGTGGTGGCACTTTGAAAGTTAAGATAATTTCCCTTTCTTCTAGCTATCTTTCCTAGCTCTTGCAGGCAATGCAATTAGACTTGATAATTTCTCAAAGAAAACAATCTCCCAGAGGGAGTAAGAAAATTTACAAAATAATTTCAAAGCCAAATATTAAAAGTGATTCACTGCTCTGCATTTTCCACACCAGGATTTCCTATGGATATTAGCTGAAAACTGATTATATCTGCATTCTCAACCACTTACATTATTACATTTGCCTAAATCAGTTTAGAAGACTATGACAAATCTAGCTGCCTACCAAATCTTCATCTCTTTAGTCAACAATTCAATATTAGAAAACATGAAAAATACTGAAGTACATACAGATCTACCTAATTTTAATAATGATTTTGTAAGTTCTATTTTACATACATTAGAATAACTTAGTGTCAGAATCATTTAAATGAGTATAATGATTATTTTACCTGAGATGCTTATTAAAATTCTGATTGCGTAAGTGGAAAGTAGGATCTGGGACATGTTTTTTAAACACTTCCCAGTTAACTGTGATCCTGCCCTGGCTTAGAGTTTTAGAACTATTCCTCCTTTAGCTCCTACTGGGTTAATGTAATTAGAGGTAATTCCAAAAGGCTGGTATGAAAAATGAGTGCCAAAGCAAATAACTGATAACCTTTCCAAAGATAATATAAAATGTAACAAGTTTCCACATTTATAAAATAAATGAATGAAATTCTAACAAAATAACAGAACTATATGGGTATATATAAAGAGAGGGTATATTTTATGTACTTTTCTCACCCTAAAATAATATTTAACATAACTTATCTTATCTAGAATTGCAGATTTTAGGGGAAAAGAACTGCACCCAAGTTCTTGCCTCCATCCAACTCCCTCTAATCTGTGCTGCATTCCAATACCAGACGCCTTCCAATAATGGCATTTTCATCAAATCACTCTCTTGATTCAAAGGATTTAACTGTTTATCAGCCCACCCTCCTGTGCTGTGCAGTCATGGTCCCTTAGAAATTATCCCCAGTGCTCTAGTAATCCTGACTTTCATTACTTCTCAACAAAGAACCACTAAAGTTTAAGTAATTATATGATCCTTCTGGTCTTCAAAGCCCTTTCAAAACATTATCCCATCTGATTTTCACAAAACCCTTTAACTGGAGTATTTTGCTCAAGAAGAAAACTCAGAAACAAAATGATGAAAGATCACACGGTGGCAGAGGTGAAACTAAAACGCAGATCTTTCGGTTACAAGACAGAATCAAGCCTGTCTTTTCGGTATCCTCTACTCCGAAACATCTTGCCTTCCTCACCTCTGTGCCTTTGATCTCTAGCTGGGAGTTCTCTCTTTCCGTCTATCCAAAACTTCCCAATCTTCCAAGATTTCCATATCAATGGAGCCTCGGGCAACCGTTCTACTCTAAATGAACCTCTCAACTGAACTTTCCCAGCGTTTGTAGTGTACACTATCTTGCACCCTAATCAGATAGATTAACGGACTGCTTTTTAACTTTTTAACCTGGATACATGTTATTTCTCTATCTAGACTACAATCTAAAGTTCTAAGAGAAAGAAATGGTTTTAGGCATTACATCTGAATTGCCTACAGCATCTAGCATAATGTTAGTATATAGGAGACCAAGAAATAAATAGTTGCATTGAAATAGAAAAAGAGAATAGTACCTGAAGCATAAAGGATGATTACAAGGTGCAAAGGTAGGTACATAAGAATGAAGCACACAAGGTCCGGTGAAAAAGAAAAAGGTAAATAATGAAGAAATCTGCAGTAGTGAAGACAGCACTAGCAAATCTGGTTTGAGGACTGCAGCAGCCCAGACTCCAAAGGAAAACTTGAAAGACGAACTGTAATTGCTGCAGGCAGAGGACAGCAGGGGAGGGGGTTGCTTCAATGATGTGTAAAGAGCTCCAATAAATTTTTGACAACTATAAAGGACATCTAATGAGTCGTGATAAGAGAGTACTGTGAGGACCATCAGCTATAAACAAATCTATTAAATTTTTCAGGAGACTCCAGATGAGCATTACCTTATTAACCAAATTACTCTTCGTAGGACTCCACACAAAATTTAAATCAAAGCTGGTCTTGCCGGCTCTAGAATTAGCCCAGTTCTCTTCCCTCTCTGCCCTCCTAGTTTTCCCATGATTGTTGGGTTCCATTAAAAATGCAAGAGTTTGGGAAAAACTGTCAGCAGGACTTAAACACGGCTTTCAAGTTTTGAATAGATCTGTCCTACCCTAGGTAGCACTGAATCGGTTAGGTGACACATTGTGCGTGTCGTACTAACCACCACACGGAGGCGGCAGCAAATCCAGCCCCCACCCGTATGGTGCTCCTGGCCGCGTGGCGCCCGCCACACCTCTCCTTCGCTTCCAACTGCTCCGCACCCACGGGGGAACCTCGGGGTCCACCAGGTCGAGAAGGGCGCCAGCACCGGCAACTCATTGGCCAGCTCCTGGAACTGACAGGACATGAAGCCAATGAGAACGCGGTACCGGGCCGAGGCCCGGTAACGTGCTTAAGGAAGAGGGGCCTTCGAGAAGAGAACAAGGTTGGGGCAGGAATTTCGGGCTCCCGGTGCGCAGGAAGTCATGAGAGTGGTGACTGCGAGGCAGTGGGAGCAGAACTCACCAACGGCAACAGCGCCCATAACTGCATCCCCTAATAGGCCTTTGGGCTGGGCAGCCAGCTCCGTCTTCTTCCCGGTGACGAATAGAGAGCGACAGAGCTAAAGCCAGCGTGACCCCTAGAAAGCAACAGCTTCCGGTATGCGGCATTGTGGGAAGAGGCTTTGGCCCTAGGGTCCGGAGGCACTAACGCTAGTTAATTGGCGCCTGCGCGCGGCTCACGCCGGAAGTTTAGATGCGTCAGCACCCGGAAATCTGACGGCATTGAGTTTTCCCTGCTCTTGTGTCATTAGGGGGTTATTTAAATGCTTCTACTGTATGGGTGCCTGGTGGTTTGGAGTCTCCTGGTTGATTATCTTACTCAAACACATCATATGTGGAGCCTGAATGGGGGGCCATTTAAATTTCACACAGATTCCCTAGTTATGTCCTAGCGACTGCTAAAGTTAACTATGTAAATTGTCTTTAACCGTGTGGTCAGAGGGTAAAATTGACAAATATTTACAGTTTACTTGTTCAAAATATGTGAGTCCCAAGCCCTCTGAAGTGAATTAAATAAACATAGGCCTTCTCAACCTGGAGTTTAGTCTTATGCAGAAGACAAAATAATCGTTAGAAAAAAAAGATGGAGGTGCCAATAGAAAAGGCAAGAGGTATAAACAAGTAATTGATAGTAAAAGAACATGATATGAAGAAATGTTCATCCTTATTAGTCAATCATATAAAAGGAGGTTAAGAAAGTGGCATCTTAACCTGTTAAACTGGCCATGTTATGGAAACGACAGGTCAGCCAAGAAACAAGCACCACTCTGAGGGTTGGCGTACTTAGATTTATTACACCAGCGGGCTCAGAGGTGCTTCTGCTCTGAAGCTCTGAGCACCTCCAAAACGTGTGCATGAGGTTTTATAGGGTTAATTACAAGCTTGGGGTATTCGGCCAATAGGCGTGGAACAGGTTTAGCAGCACGCTTATCACAAAAGTAGAGGCAGGGAGGCAGCAAACCAACATTTCAAGGCCAGATGTGTTTCTCTGAAAATCCAGCTGGCTAGCAAAAAAAAAAAAAAAAAAAGAGCAGGGAATCAGCAAACTGACACTTATTAACTTAGATTTATGAGCTAGCCCAGCAGAACTCAGATCAGTAAACCGACACTTGTTACACTTAGATTTACGAGTTAGCCCAGCCCGGCTCTCCTTCACAGCCAGAGTAACAATGGTGAAATGGAGGAGGATGGGGAGACTGGTTCTCCTGCTTTTTACTTCTGATATTTTTTAAGTTCTCCTTACTCAGCACACAGGCTTTTTTTTTTTTCTACTCTAAAACAGAGCCTTAGGACCATTTCACCACCTGCTTCCTCTACCTAGAATGCTGAAAAGTCGCTTTCTCTAAAGAAATTGGCAGAGCAACCTAGGTAACATAGCCACCCAATCACTCACATCACTTTATTTTACTTCTCTGTCCAGCAATGATCACTATCTGGTATTTTTCTTTTGTATTTACCTATATATTTATCTCTTTCCCCTCCCTAACTGCCTGTCCCCATAAATACATAGAAACAAGAAATGTAAGCTCTTTGAGAGATGGGACATCTTTGTCTTTTTCATGGCTATATCTCTAGTACCTAGAAGTGTTTGGAACATATTAAGTGCTTAATAAATACTTATTGAAGAAATATAGTCATGAGAAATAAAATGCATGTACAAGAATGTTCATAACAGTCTTACTTATAATAGCCAAAAAGCTGGAAACAGCCCATATTTCCATCAAAAGAAGAATGGAAGAACTGTAGTATAGCCACTCAATGGAACCACTAAGCAATAAAAAGATACTACTTATATACACAAAAACATGGATAAATCTGTAAAATAGTACACTGAAAGAAGCCTTATACAAAAGTACCCACTGCCTGATTGTACACCTATGAAGTTCTAGGACAAGCAAAACTAATTATGGTGGGGAAAAAATCAGCAGTGGTTGCCTCTTGGGGGTTGGGGTGGGGACTGACTGGGAAGTAGCATGGCAGAACATCCTGGAGTGCTGGTAATGCTCTGTATCTTAATAGGATTTGAGTTGCACAGGTGTATGTATTTGTCAAAACTCAGCAAATATGCATTTAAGATGCACACTTCATTTTTACTTCAAAAGAAAAAAAGCAGTTTGAATCCTAACATTATGCATGCTGAAGTACATCTGGAGAAGTATACTTAACGTCTGCAATTTACTTTGAAATTCATCAAAATAGTTGGCACTGATGGATGAATTAGATATATGTCAAAGCTGGTGGAGCAAAATACTGTGATAACATCTAGGTCAGCACTACGGACGTTTTGGACCAGCGGATTTTTTGTTGTAGGGGGATGCCCTGTGCCTTGTGGGAAGTTCAGCAGCATCCCTGGGCTCTCTTCATTAGATGCCAAAAGCACCCTTCCAATTGTGACAACCCAAAATGTCTTCAAGCATTACCAGATGTCCCTTGGGGAGCAAAATCACTTCCCTCCTTCTCCTTCCCTTGTGAATTGCTCCACTGCTTCAATGTTGAATTCTCTCAACTTTGCTGTATGCTTGGAATTTTTCATAAAAGTTGGAGGAAAAAGAAGTATATAATGACATTGAAAAATGTTCACAAGACACCAAGTAGAAAATGCAGCTATGAAGACATTTGCACTCATCTTACTTTCGTTTAAAAAAAAATGTGAAGTTAGCAATGACAGTACCTGACATCAATGAGTATCAGTGTTTATGTATCTTATCTTTGAGATTTCTACAATGAATATGTAACCCCCAAAAGTGCATTATTTAGCTTGTGAAGAAAAATATTGCTAATTGCTCTCGTGTTGGAATTGCCTTCAAACTGTCCTTTTATTAGCCAGGATAAATTTCTGTGCATACACATGGTCTTTCCTAAGGTTGCCACAGCCACTATTCACGCTCGCCTTTCCCTAATACCCTGGCACTCAGTGTTGTTCAGGGACCAGCAGGATCGCTACAGCTTGGGAAGGTCTTAGGACTGCAAAACGTAGGACCGACCCCACAGCTACCTACCGAATCCAGATTTGCATTATACCAAGAATCTTGACAGACCCCCATCAGTTCATATTTGAGGAGCGTTATTTTAATGGACAATCCCCTGACCCAGGAAATATGCCGGTGCTTCTCAGTGGCAGCAGCCGGGAAACGCCAGTGGGGTAGAATAAAAACTCTGCGACGGAGAAGCACGAAAAGGGGCCCAGGAATCCCTGGGGTCGCTGCTCCGCCTTCCGGGACGCGCGGCGCCGCGAGCGCGCATGCGCCAGCCGGCAGTGCGCTGTCTCACGTTCCCCAGGCCGTCGGCCAGAGCGGTTTGTAGGCGCCTGGTTGCCTAGGCCTAGAGTTGTGAGGCTCCCTGCGGATGAGAACTGAGCTGCCCGTGCAGCCAGGAAACCCGGGCTTACAGCACCGGTGAGGTCCATGTCTCGAGGTGAGTCTTCCGTCCACTGGTGCCCAGCGGGACTAGGGGCTCGGACGCCGCCGGGGCCCTTCCACCTCCGAGGAATTCGGCGAGTTGTTGGCGCCGCCTTCCTACGGCTGCTCACTGCTCTTTGGTTAGAGCTGATTTCGGAGTTTCCTGGCCCCGCCCACCTCACCCCCACGACCTTGTCAGTTGTTAGGGGCAACGGCGCTTGCGCGCCGGGCTTCTGTAGTGGCCCCGGCATCTTAGCGAATGTAAGGACCTAACGCTGCCGGACCCGCTCTGCCCTTTGATTAAAAACAAAAAGGTTAAAAAGGATTCCGATCAGGGAATTAAAGTTACGTTCTGCCTTCTTACAGAATTTACTAAAATCCTGAGTTGGAAAATTCTCTTAAAGGTGTTTCTGGGGCTGAAATCTCATCTACGAAAGTAATTTGACAAGTCACTTGTGACCTCACTCCCGTAGTTGTCCACCCCTGCGTCCCATGATCACATACTTTGCTGCTTCCATTTCATCTTCTAGACCTCTAACCTTAATAAGGGCTTCTCCCAAATTCACTCACTCCCTGAGTGACTAAACAAACATGTTTTAAAATAGATGTTGATTACTTCCTAAATTTTATGTCCAGCCAGATCTCCTATAAATCCCATAATTTTACATCCAACTGTCTGCTGGACATCTCTGCTTAACAGATGTCTTAAAAGGCACTTGGTTACCTAGTATGTCTAAAACCACGCTTCAGATTGCCACCATCTTCCCCATCTAAGTAAATCACAAATCTATGCTTCCAGTTTCTCAAAGCCTTAGAGTTATTCTTACATATCACATGTATAATTCATCAGTGATCCTGTTGGTTCTGCTTTTCCTCTATGTCCATAACATGAACAGTTGCTCACCACCTTGACCACCACACCCTAATCCAAGCCACCATCATCTCTCCTCCAATTATTGTAGTGCCTGCCTGGTCACCCTGTTTTCATCCTTGTTCCCCTACACTGTTCTCAGCAGTTAGTCAAACCCCCCCCCCGCCAGTGGCCTTCCATATCAGGATAAATTCTCAAATCCTGGCCATGCCCTAAGAGTTCCAACATAAACTGCCCCTTATTTCCTCTTTAACCTTGTCTCCTAAAACCCTGCTCCTGCTCACTCTGCTGTAGCCACCTGGTGTAGCACTGTCCTGCTTCATGGACTTTGAACATGCTATTCCTTTTTCCTTGAAAACTTTTCTGCCCAGATAAACACCTGGATTTCTTCTTTAGTGCCTTCAAGTCTCTTCCCTTCAGTCATGGTAGCAGAGAGGCCAGCCCTGAAAACCCCATGTAAAATTGAACCATGCCCCGCCCCCAACTTACACCTTATCCTCTTTATCTTCTTTATAACGGTTATTCACTAGACATATATATGTGTATGCTTTTTGTTGTCATGGTCTTCTCTCACTAGATTAAATCTGACAGCAGAGTTTTTTTTGTTACTTCTGTCTGTTTTTATAATCTCAGTTTTTGGTACACAATAGATGCTCAAGAAACATTTCTTGAATGAGTATAATAATAATATCAATACTTACAATACAGTAATAGCAAGCACTCTGACGGCACATACTCTGTTACCAGGCACTGTTTTAATCACTTCCCACACATCCTCATTTAATCCTCAACTGCAACCCTATCATTCCCATTTTGGAAATGAGACTGAGGCACAGAAAATTAAGCCACCTGCCTAAGGTCACACAGTTGATAAGTGGCAGAGCCAGGAGTTGCATCTTGGCAGTCTGGTCACAGGGTATGTTCTTAAAACATGATGATGAAAAACCAAAGCAAGTTCACCTCCTCTAATAACTATCTAAAGAGTTGTTTCCTAGTTTCCTCAACTCCAACACAACTGTAAAAGGCATTTATGGAATTTCAGTAATTCAGGAATTTTAAATATTTGTGAAGATTTTTTTTAAATAACAGAGCAAATTCCTAAGTTAGGATGTCAAGTGAAAACAGTAGAATATAGAAATACGTGAAGTCACTGGAGAGTTAAGCAAATACTGTGTTTAAAGGAGGGAAGAGTGTGCGGCTTTAATTGTAGAGAACAGCTAATATCATTAAGTCTGGAAGAAAATGTCTCGGGATCAGACAGGTTTAGGATACTGTGCATATTAAACCCCCCTCTTAGAAATCCATGGTGCATATTGGCATCCAACAATAAAGACTCAGAGAAACCACGCACAAAAAAGTATACTGTATAACTTATTGTCCAAATGGGATCACTTTTGTCTAAGATAAATACTAAACCAGTCAGGACAATAGGATGACCCATGGTCACCCTAAAGAAACCTGTTGAAATTTGTGTCATTCATCATTTCAAGAACTTAAATAAGCACAAAATGCTTTTTGTAGTTTTTTTTTTCCCCCAGCATGGCATTGACACCCTGGTAAGGTATTTTTAAGGACATAAGTTGAAAACACACTGGGATAGGAATGACGAGGTGTTGGCATTGGTTTATACTCCAGTGTGTGGAGACATCCCAATGTATGCAAGACTGACTGCTTCATAGTTTCCTAATTTGTGTCCAATGAATCCTGAGGAAGTCACCACATTAATTAACACCCCACCACATTAATCATTCCCATAATCTTTGATGTGTTTTTTAAACTATGTTTTATTTTGGGGGGTGATTAGTTTTGTTTGTTTTTAATGGAGGCATTGGGGATTGAACCCAGGACCTCATGCAGGCTAAGCATGCACTCTACCACTGAGCTATACCCTCCACCCAACTTTGGTGTGTTTTGGAAGGACCCATTGCAGCTACTGATCTGATACCTCTGAGTAATTTGTATTTCTTTTTAAGTGGAAGAACTTTTTTTGCTCCTTAAAAGTACCATACGGTGAACTAGCTACACTGTTGACCAAATACCATTTTCTGATATTAAGAAAATGACCCAACTACATTTGATGAAATAAAGACTTGAATAAACAGACATGTTCTTAGAGGACTTGATCATGGATTACGCAAGGCAGCCTTTGGGAAGTGGATCCACATGCAATGTGCCGGCGTTTCGTGCTACTGAGTCTGTGAAACTAACTGCCAGATGGTGAACTGGGATCAGTTCACTCCATTGGCAAGTTATCAGGGTCATCAGCCAGTATGTCTTCCCTCCGGGAACCTAACACACCCCCACCTCATCCTCCCAGACCACAACACTGTTGCTCAATCACCAATTATGTGGGTTTTCCTAATGGATAGTTGGTGCTCTCTAGCTTGTCTCAGCCTACTTCTATTAGACAATGTGTATGATCAGTATAATGGCAATGTGGAGTATGAGTTGATGGTTGATGGAGAGATATTAGAGGCAGAGTCCAGGTAAGAGGAGTCAAGGTTCTGGAAGGAAACAGACATACACTGCACTTTGAAACTTTGAAGAGACTGTGTAATAAAGAAGTTATTTACAGAGGTGTGGCCAGGTTTAAGTGAGCCATGACTATAACTACGCTGAAAGTTCTGCTGGAGCTGAGAAAGAAGAGCTGCTCTTAGGAGGTCTTAGGAGGTCACAGCCATTGCCAGAATCCCAGCAAAGCAGGGAAGGAGTAGTGAAGAAAGGTACCCAGCCTCTTTCTCCTCCCAGCTTCTCACTTCCTGCTGGGGCATTAGCTAAACTCAAGCACAAGAAAGGCAGGGGTGGGTGCTGTAGGCTGTGGAGGTCAGCTGCCCAGAGTCCAGGGCAAGGAAAAGAAGGGCCTAGAATGAGTTTCGGGGACAAACAGGAAGTAACTAGTCCAAATGATGAGTCCCTGAATTAGGCCTTGGTAGTTGGCCCTGTGAAGAAGGGACAGGTTCAGTCTGTGCTGTTGTTCTGGTGCTTTCCTGCCTTGCAGACCTTTCTCCTTTCTCCACTATGCCTCCTCCTTCCCTTGTCTAAGTCTGACCCGTCCTTCAAGGCTCACCTCAAAGCCCGCCACCTTCCTCAAATCTTTCCTGATGCCCCATTTCACTGATCATGCCCACACTTAATCCCCATGATAATACCTATACTGGTCATTTACCTTTGTTGTTCTATATTTTATTAGATATAAGTCCTGACCTTCAGAGTAAATAGAAAGTTCCAAGAAGGAATGAGGAGTGAAGCTCTACACACAATAGCTGCTCGATAAACCTTTACCAAAGACGAGAAAGAATTCTGTGAAGACAGCACTAACCTTAATAATGGTGTTGGATTTCACAGAGTAAATTCTCTGTGAGAAGGTAAGCCATGTTGTCCTCTGCAGCAATGGGATTGAGCTTTGCTTTTCAGAAGTATAACTCTTCTTTTTTTCTGCTAAGTTTGGAAGTACTACATGCTAATCATGAAACATGGAACAATATAGAAGCATATAAATTGAAAAGCAGAAGTCCTTCTCTTCTGCCTTCTACCCAAATTTAGCCAACTCTTAACAGTTTGGTGAATTCTCTGATTTTTTCACATATGTGTGACGGTATAAGAATGAATAGTAAATTTATAATTATTTGTATTGTCCTACAGTCTACTTTTTTAGGTAACCACACATATCATGAATGTCGATGTCAATATACATTTTTTACATTATCTCATAATTTTCTACTACTTGGATATACAGGCAAATCTCATTTTATTGCACTTGACTTTATTGCACTTTGCAGATACTGTGTTTTTGTGGCAAACCTTGAGCAAGTCTGTCCATTTTACCCAACAACATTAGCTCACTTTGTGTCTGTGTCACATTTTGGTAATTCTCACAATATTTAAAAACTTTTCATTATTATTATACTTCTTATGGTGATCTGTGATCAGTGATCTTTGGTGTTGCTATTGCAAAAAGATTATGACTTGCTAAAGACTCAGATAATGATTAGCATTTTTTAGCAACAAAGTATTTCTTAATTAAGGTATATACATTGTTTTAGAATTAAAAAGTATCAAGAAAGGTGCAGCCTAGCAAGACAGAAAGCATTTGAATAATAAATGCTCTACACCAGGCAAATCCCACAGAAAACACTGTGGCTTCTCCCTCACCCACACCAGCAAAGGGAGCCTAGATCTCACCTTTATAGAGCTGTAATAAGAACCTAATGCCAACCTCTTGTCAGGAAGGTGTCAAAAAAATCTGAGTTGGGACCCCAGGACCTTACTCCCTGCTAGGCAGTAGCAAGGACCCCACCGCAGTGTCAGTGTCAGCCCCATGTCAGGTCCATGTCAGACCTCTAGACTTTCAATAAATTCATGTTCTCTATTACATACACACTGCTGTTTTCTAAGGTACCTGGTGTTGATAGTTCTTAGCTTTTCCGAAGTTCTGCAGCTCCCTTCCCCACCTGACCAAGTAGTTAATAGAAGGAAGAAAGCGGAAATCTAAGTTAGTTATAACTCATTCACCCCTTTCCGTCTTCCAAGCTTTTATCTATTATTTCCTCTTCCTTTGTGTTTAAGAACTTATTCCTTTACTCTCATTTAAATGGGGTGGAAAGAGAGAAAAAGAAATAAATACATGTGCTCAGCCTCCATGTTTTATTAGAAATCTCCACACTTTTTCTTGCAAATGAAATTAAAATCAATTTATCAAATTATTAAAAAAAATTTAAATCCTAATTTGATTAGCATCTTAGTAACCTTTATAACCTTGGAGTGGGGAAGACTTTTTTAACAAAGATTCAAAGTCCAGAAGTCCAGAAAAGGCTGGTGAGTTTGCCTCCTTAAAAATAAAAACTCACAAATGGCACACACAGATATAAAACACCCTAAAAAGATTATGTATTTAGATTTTTTTTAAAGGGGGGACTATGTTGCCGACGAAATGAATCACAAAAATGTGGCTGACGAAATGTGCCCGACGAAATGAGTCCCTGAGCAGTTGTGGTGCAAAAAGTCTCTGAGCAGTTGTGGTGCAAAATATCTCTGACCAGTTGTGGTGCAAAAACATCCCCCGAGGCTCGGGTTTCTTTATTCTTATACCCCTCACACAAAGGAGCAATCCGAACCCGTACTAAGCATCGCGAGACAGCATTTTTTTAAATTGACGCAAGCGCACTACATCTAAGACATTCGTCCTAGTCATTTCTTTATCCTAAGTATCTTTATTGTTTCCAGACCCCTCTATTCGCTTCCTTATCCTAAGTATCTTTATTGTTCTCAGACCCTCCTGTTCCCAGGCCTGTTCCTTTTGAGGAACAGATAAACATCCTTGTTTGCAAGCAATGTTCCTCCTGGGAAGAGGAAGGGTCACTTGGCAGGAATTTCTGTTTTCAGATAAGTCCAGCCACTTCTGTGAGATGTCCCGCGTGCAGGCACATCCACAGTTTCCTTATTAAATCTCCTTCAGGACTATGTGAAAATTTTAAACTTCCATGTAATAACTTTCTGGAAGGCAGCTTGGCAATATCTTAAAATATTGTACCTGTTGATCCAACAAGCCATCTCTACAAACTTATCCTTGAATACACAGTATTCACAGTTCACTGAATTCTGTATATATACATACACAAACTTTCATTATAGAAGTGTACATAATAGCAAACGTGGAAACAAACCAAGTGCCCATCAATAGGTAAAGAATGCATTAAATTATGACATATCTATATGATTCAGCATGACAGTCAACCACTATAAAGAATGTAGTGTGATAGATCACTACATGCTGACAGTGAATAAATCTCCAAAATATAGTTGGGGGAGAAGAGGGATAAGAAGTAGGGGAAAATATGTGTATATATGATCCCCTGCAGATACATTTTAATTATGTATTTCAGTCTGTACATATATTTACACATTATACCAGCATGTATTTCCCATACATGTATATGTGTAATGCTTAAAATGTTGTTTCCAAAACACCAACAACTCTTCCTTAGATTGGGGACTTAGACAGATGGGGAAATGCTCACCAGCCAGAAAGACATTCTTTTAAACTTTCTCTACCATTTGAATTTTATAATTGTGTACTTTAAAAAAAATGTTAACATGGGTTACTTGAGCTGTGGGATAATTAGCCTTTATTTTCTCTTTTTCACATTCTTCTGCTTTTAAGAACTAATGGACATTAAGAGAAAAAAAATTAACGATCCACATAACTCTCTCTCTTACTTATTCTTTTCATTCTACGTTTCCAAGGTAACAGAGCTTCACTTCTAATTGTATCATTGATGTGGCTTTTGACTACACAGTTAGTTTACTTCAGTGAAATTGCTCACTGTGGTAGCTCAAGATGCCACACCAACTACCTCGATCCTGAGGAATTTGGTGCCTGGTTCTTATGAGGGTTTTATGGCTCTCGTTGGATTGTCCCATCATTTGACTCCTCAGCATATTACATCTGAAAGTAGAATAACAGGAAAATGATTACATTTCATATTTTGTGAGAAAAATCAAGTCAGTTTTCAGGAAGCACCCATATTGATGTATTGAGTTCTCTCAAGATTGTACGTGTAAATGCCTCTCTTACCTGTACCTTCTTAGAAGCTCACAGATATCCAGAAATGACTGAGATTGAGCAGGCAGAGGCCCAGCTCTCTGAGGTGGACCTGCTAGCCAGCATGTTCCCTGGTGAGAATGAGCTCGTAGTGAATGACCAGCTGGCTCTGGCAGAACTGAAAGACTGTATTGAGAAGAGGACAATGGAGGGACGATCTTCAAAAGTTTACTTTACTATCAATATGGATGTGGACGTATCTGAGGAAGCAATGGTAATTCAATTTCACTTTTGGAAGAACTGAAACATGTCACAACTTAAAACACCACTTAGAACATACTTTTTTTTCTCTTTTTTAAAAAAAATCAGGTGATGTTTTCTCTGGCCTGTATTTTTCCCTTTAAATACCCTGCAGTTCTGCCTGAAATTACTGTCAGGTACGTTACAGAAACTGGCCGACTTTAGAGGTCAAAATGAATCTTAGAATAAAAGCAAGTTTGTTTTCTGTTCTAAGAAAATTGATTTAATTTTTTTTATCCTATATCTTTTCCATCAGATCAGTATTATTAAGTAGATCCCAGCAGACTCAGCTGAATACAGATCTGACTGCATATCTGCAAAAGAATTGTCTCGGAGATGTCTGTATACTGAATGCCACAGAGTGGGTTAGAGAACATGCTTCTGGCTATGTCAGCAAAGACATCACACCTCTGGCCGCTCCAGGAAGTACAGCCCAGCCAGTCGACCTTATTCTTACGAGACTGTGGATCTACAGCCATCACATCTATAACAAATGCAAAAGAAAGAATATTCTAGAGTGGGCAAAGGAGCTTTCCCTGTCTGGGTTTAGCATGCCTGGGAAACCTGGTGTTGTTTGTGTGGAAGGCCCACAAAGTGCCTGTGAAGAGTTCTGGTCAAGGTTTGCTTTCATAACTTTTGCATGCCTTGTCAATAATTTTAGTGCTAAACACTGTACTAGAGATGTGGAAATCAGTATGTCCCTGGGGTTGTGTCTTATGGGGATTCAGTCTCAAGTCAGTAGATAAAACTACTCACATACAGTCAGCATCACTCCCCTTGCCTGACACAATGCACATAGGAGATGTTCTGTAGATAATGTTAAATTGAGCCCCTGCCCAAGAGGCTGTCTGCCATCCCCTCCATTTCTAGGGATCTGATTCTTCCCTCATCTTAGCGATGCTGTAAGTTGTGAAACAAGGGGATTTCTAATCTCATTTATCCAGTGATATCCTAAATGAGTTTCTGAGAAGTCCTTTCGGGAGTCGGACATTCAGCAATTTCCACACTTCTAAAATGCTGATATGAGGCAGTGATAATACCAATAAATGAGTGTAGGGGTGGGATAATGACCAGGATCACATTTGATTAAAATAAAATCCATATGAGATAAAAGTAGATTTCTCTACTTCTGGGAAAAGGCATTGATGCATCTGTTTCTTCTATTTTGCATACCTTCTATTTTCAGTGCTCTAAGAATACACAACACATTTTCAGAATTTCTACTTTAAAATTTCTTTTCAGACTCAGAAAATTAAATTGGAAGAGAATTTTAATCCGCCATCGAGAAGACATTCCTTTGGATGGTACAAGTGAGGAAATGGAAAGACAAAGAAAATTCTCGGTTTTTGAAGAAAAAGTATTCAGTGTGAATGGAGCCAGAGGAAACCACATGGACTTTGGCCAGCTATATCAGTTTCTGAATGCCAGAGGATGTGGGGATGTTTTCCAGATGTTCTTTGGTGTGGAAGGACAATAACTGAGCAGAGGAGTAGTTGAAAAGTGTTTTGTCACAGCTAGTCTTTTGATTTTTCCCCACTCTTTCTTGAAAGATTAAGTCATTTTACTTTAGTTCCATTCTAGAATGTTATGGGAGGAAAAATAGTATAGCTGAAATACATGTGTTAAAAATATGTCATGACTGAATGAAGAAATGAATTTTAAATTATAATCTTAAAATTGTTGATAGAAATTTCTCAACATATAAACTACTTATTTTGAAAGAGAGGTTAATTATATTTGAGGAAGATAATGTTGGTGGTCCAAATTGCCACCTATTCTCAACCCCCTTCTCCTCTGTCTGCTGCCACTAAAGAAGCTGGAAAGAGTAAATGCTCACTCTCTCAGCCTCTCTTGCAGCTAGGGTGCCCTAGGAACACAGCTTTGGCCAAGGAACTTCTGGGAAAACTTTTGTTTTCCTAATTAAAATGATTGATGCAGTCAGGACACCTCTTCCCTCTCTGTCACACACACCAAAGTGATGGCTGAATCTGCAGTAGTCCTTTCAACCAGGAGGGAAGGAAGGGCCAAGAGAGCCACAGAGAGCCACAGAGATGCCAGTCTTCATGTTGTTGAGCTACTGATCCAACACCAGCCCCTGCCTATCTCTAGACAGCTTATTATGAAATAAAACCAGTTTTATTTATATGTTTTTGCCTGTTACTAGCAATTGAAAGCCAGCTTGACGAAGAGCTTTTTCTCAAAGCATTAGTTTCGCATCTACCCCAGCCATTTAATAGAAAGATAGGTGAAATTTTTCTTAAATTGGAGTTTGCAGTTTATCTCTATTTCTGTATACTTACACTCTGCCCCTTGGCTTGCCTCACAGAAGGCTCTGAAGCACAAGCAGAGCTCAAGCTTTTTAACAAGGCCCAACTATTCATCAAATTGGTAATTAAGAGCATTCGTTTTTGGCAAATTGGATTTGGACAGGTTTTTCATTGTGGAAATGGCTTTTTGTAAATCTATTTTCAGCAAATTGACCTATAATCAAATCAACACACTATCTGGTTTTTGAGGCCCTCCATAAATCAGTCCCAAAAGTGCTTATTAAATATTTACTAATTGCCAGCACTCAGGTTGGTACCATGTGTTGAGTATTCCTTGGAGTCAGACTTGGTTAGAGGAACAGGGTGGAGGGGAAACAATGCATTGTTTATCTCAGTAAAATGTTGGAGGCAACCTATGTGCTCATCACTAAGTGAATCAGTAAGTACATTATGCTACGTATTATCCAGCACTAGGTAGAAATCAAAAGAAACTAACAAGGCAATGTGGATAGATCTTAAACATAAACACAAATAAGAATCCAAATGGTACTCATAGTACACTGCCTATATTGAATGCAAACCTTATGTGCCTCCTGAGAGTCCCTTCCTGCTGCCCACCTCCCCACTGCCCTTCAGTTGCCCTGGAAATGCCAGTCTTTCCTCAGCTGCTGCCACACAGCCAGATGGGTCAGCTGTTCATTTTGTTTCTGACTTCCCCCCGCCACTTCAGATTTGGATGAAGTATCTCACAGAACATGAGACTAACATCCCTAGAGGCCACCAGAGGGATCAGATGATGCACATGTTACTTTTAGCAGGTCTCAACTACTAAAACTTTTTTTAGTTTTTGTACGTTATTTTAATAATACATTGCTATGTACCAATATATAGATTGTAAGTGTAATATAAAAACATAGGCTACAATAATGTAACTTTACAGGTTTTCTTCCAAGACAGAGCTGTCTAATTAATTAATTAATTGGAGGTACTGGGGATTGAACCCAGGACCTCATGCATGCTAAGCATGCACTCTACCACTGAGCTATACCCACCCCCAGCCCCCACCCCTGACCTGCCAAATTTAGACATTAGATTATTAACATAGTGACCAAGAGAAGTACAGATTTTCTAACCTCATGATTGATCAATATTTTTGAAAATGGATGGAAGTATTAGTCATCAAAAAAGAGAACAGCAAGTTAGATGGTCCTGCCTACGTTATATAATGTAAGACACCCAATGAAAGCTGTAAGAAACTACAGCTAAATGTTAGAATAGGCAATATAGCTTTCTTAGACTTCTACCAATGATTATAGACTTCATACATACACATCTTTAAATGTAAAATTGTACAGTATGATTGTATATATATGTACTGCACAATGACAATTTGTCAATGTGTTAATCTGAAAAATACCTTGAACTCGAATCATCTATAAAGAAATAATGATAAATTCTTTAAAGAAACTATTAGTCCCAAATCAAATTATGTTTAAAAGTTAGAAGAGCTATAGAAAGCAAAAATGTGGACAGGAAACATTGGCTACATGTCGATTTTTATTTGTAAAAGTAATTACTGCACAAGCAATAGTACTCTTAAGTAAAACAAAATTTAAAAATTCTAAAATTAATCCCACAAATCCAAGTTAACTGAAGTTGGAGTAACGAAGTCAAAGCCAGTCCTACCATATGTACGTTAACTGCATTTAAAAAACCTGCATCTGCTGCTGTGCAGAACTGATGGTTACTTTCGGCATTTATAAAAAACTGACTTTTTTTTCCCTTTTTTAAGAAAGCTGTATATCAGGGAAACTCAACAGAATGTATCATTCGTAAAATTCCATTAAGCTGCAAGGCAGCCAAGAGTTGATGGCATATGACAGGTGTATGTACGTTATTTGCCCGCCCCTTACACCCGGAAACAATGATTACAACTACTTAGTACACGTTGAGCCCATAAAAATTCTGCATAAGGGCACAAGGAGCCTTCCACTGAAGCACAATCTGGCAATCTGACCCCACCGGGTTGGGGTAGAGATGAAGGCCTTAACGTCCTTTGTCATTCCTATGAAATGTCAAAAGCGGACCCCTTCGAGGAGGAGGGCCCAGGGAGGGAAGATTCCAGCTCAGCATGAAAGGCAGGTGCCTGGCTACCTACGGACACCGCAGTCCAGAGCATCTCCCAAGTGCGCTGGACCCTGACGGACGCCTTGGCCTCCTCCTAAGACCCCGCAATCGCCAAGCACGGGACCGCCCGGCGCACAGCTACTTCACGCATGCGCCCCGCCTTCCTCAGCGCGGCTCGGAAGCACTAGCCCGTGAGGGTCGGAGGCGTGGTTCGCGTTGGGCAGTGAGCATGTCGGGTAAGGGCAGCTGGGAGCCGTGTTTTCGGATGCGGTGGAAGGTTTCTGACCCTGGCTCGAGCCCTGCACTGCGGTTTTGTCTTTCAGCCGGGAATCGTGCAACCCAGCCAGCTTCTGCTCTGGTCCCTAGATGACATTTTTTTTTTAATCGTTATCTTTTGGGAAAAAAAGGCATCGATCTTCATTCTCTTGGAATTTCCCGGATGTTGCTAACTGCCGGGATAATTAGGAGGAATGATGCTCCCTAGGACCCAGTGACACCTTCGAGGTCCAGCGTATATACCCCTGTTTTTAACTAGGGAATTACTGAAGGCTTACCCCCCACCCCCCACCCCACATCCCCCGGAAGCTTTTGACATTTTGGATTTTGTAAACTTGTTCTCTCTTGCTCCTCCCCCCTCCCAAAATATATGTAAATAAATGTATATAATACATTTTTATTAGAAAAGATGACTTATAGAAAATGTAGAAATAACTGGATTTAAAACTCACCCAAGGAGGGCAGGGTGGAGGGATAAATTGCGAGTTCGGCATTTACAGAAACTAACTACTGTGTATAAAACAGATAAACAACAAGGTCCTACTGTATAGCATAGAGAACTCTATTCAATGCCTTGCAATAGCCAATAATGAAAAAGAATATAAATACATACATGTATAAATGGATCACTATTCTGTGCACCAGAAATTAACACAACTTTGTAAACCGACTATACTTCAGTAATAAATAAATAAACCTCACCCATGATAATCTTGCACCGAAGAAGGCAAATTTTGGTTTTACGTTTTATTTTCTAGTGTATTATCTTTGTATATGTGTATATGTGGTCTTTCTTTCTTTTTAAACAAATCATACTGTACATGCTGTTTTGTATCTGCCTTCTTTAATTAAACATTAAATTGTAAACATTTCCATGACATTAAATATTTTTCCACTATTTTCAAAGACCGCTTTGTATTCAGTTGTCTGAGTGTACAGTAATTAATTTCAGCAGTTCACTGCTTTGGTCAGGAGATGTTAACGTTTTGGTTTGGTTTCAAAAATAAAGGTGCTGTACTCTTCAGGTAGCAGTGGAAGTTCACTCTTAAGCTCTGGATTTGCCTTGCCAAATTGCACTTGTGGAAGGTGGAGAAATGAAAATTGGAAGTCTTTTTCTCTTTCCTTTCCTTTTCTCTTGATTTTTACCAATACTGATTATTATCACTTTGCCAATTTAATAAATGGAAAAAAAACTACATTGTTTTATGTTATCGTCATTTGACTTTTGGTGCGGGCTAATATCTTTTATATGTATACTGGTCAATTATTTCTTTTCTGGTGAATTGCTGTTTATGTCTTATTTATACTTATGTTGGCAGCCTTAAAATATTTATTTTTACGAATTTTTTTAACAGTAGGCATATCAATCTCTAGTTACTGTTGCAGATATTTCCTAAGTTGGTCTAAGCAAATTTTTCTGACACAGGAAAAAAACTTTCAAATTAATGTACTTAAATTTATCAATCGTTTTCTGTATGGTTTTCTGACTTTGGAGCATTGGCTAGGAATGCTTTCTCTACTCCAGTATCATTTAACCTTCTATAATCATTCTGCTCTTCCTAATTTTGTCCAAGCTTTGGGCTAAAGTCATCCAGGAAGTTTTTCTGACTATCTCAGTGCATTAATCGCCCCTTCCTGTAGCATTTTTGATATGTGACACCCAAACTATCAGTGAATTGCATAATATCTAGTGCTGTTCTTATGTATTAAGCTGTTTCCCAACTATAGTGTATAACTCTTAAGAATGAGGATACTATGATTTGTGTAACTGATAATGTAAGATATACAAACAACTAGATTAAATATTTATTTATTTATTTATTTATTTATTTATTTTTCCCTTAACAGAGGCACTGGGGATTGAACCCAGGACCTCATGCATGCCAAGCACACACTCTGCCACAGAGTCATACCCGCCCATCCTCCTATTTTTATTTTTAATTACACAATACATGAACACAGTCTCCTTGTATAAAATAAAATCTTACAAAGAAGGCTTAATTTCCTTTGACTATAACTCATAACCCTAAACTCTTTTCTTGCCACCTCTTTCCCCCAAGGATTAGCTACAATTATCAAATTGGTATGATCCTTGCAGGCTTTTTTTCTGTGTATTTATATAACACATATGTATCCATATAATACATGATATTTTTAAATAAATTTTTTCGGCAAATGGTATCATACTCTGATACTACTCTATTTGCTTTCAATTTAAAAATGTCTTGGCGAGTCGGTGGTAGAGCATATGCTTAGCATGCACGAGGTCCTGGGTTCAACCCCTAGTACCTCCTCTAAAGATAAACCTAAAACAAAAAAAAGGATGTCTTATAATTCTTCCCATGTATGTATAGATAAACCTCTCTCAACTGCTGCCTAATAATCCATAGAATAGATATAATTTACTTAACCATTCCCCAATGGATAGACAGTGGATTGTTTTCAGTTATCTTGCTATTAATGTTTTAGTGAACATCCTGCAGTATGTCTCATTGAATGCATTTTTTTTTCCATTGAGTGAATTTTTTGGTCAGGGTCCAGCCAGGAAAACGGAAACTTCACTGATTATTTAAAGAGAAAAAAATTAATATGGAAAATTTGTTTAAAGGGATTAGAAAAGCAAAAAGAGAATCCTGAGGTAACATAAAGGTAACCACTGCACAGCACTTCTATCCTTAGAGCTAGGAAAGGAACGAAGGAAAGAAAAGTTTCGGGTAATTTGAAGTTAGCTGATTGGATGAGGGCCTTGAAAAGCTGTAGCTCAGTTCAAGTCTATGAAGAGAGGGTGGTGCTTGGCTGTAGCTGGTCTCTGGAGCTCAAAGAAGTGACCTCATGGTGCTGGGGCTGTGACTTCTGAGAAGCGGGTGACTTTGGCTGTCTTAGGAGCTCAGAGGAGGGGTCCCGTGCAGCTAGGACTCAGACCCCGGAGGGGTGGGTCTTGCCTGGCTGCTGCTAGTACACCTGACGTGCACAATAAGGTTGATTCTGATTGTTGGGGGGAAAAAAAATCAGACCAAAAACAACTGCTACCTAAGCCAATTGCTGCTGCAGAGGCAAAACGCTGCTGCTGGGATGATTACACTATGGAGGAAGTCCCTTCTCCTTCCTCTTCTCTTTCACTCTCCTTCTAGTCCCCCGTTAATGGAGCCGAACAGGAAGTCAGTTGACTAAAGGAGAAATAGTTGGCAAGACCTCAGGATCATGGAATTGAGTATAAAGGGCTGATTGTGTGGACAGGAGAGACAATAACCAGGAACATGTGCTTGCTTTTCCAGTGTGATTCTGAGAAGTGAAAGCACTAACAACAAAATTTTTAAATTTCAAATTTTAGTAGAGACTACCACACTACTCTTTTCTATAAATTGCACATTTAACACTTTTTGATATGGAAGAAAAAGGGCGGGGGACGGATTTAGAGAATATTGCTTATAGCGCTACTTTTCAAATTTTAACAGGACCTAGGAACCTTGTTAAAATGCAAAATCTTATTTAATAGTCCCAAAGTGGGTCTGACCGTCTGCATTTCTAACCAACATCCAGGTGATGGTGAAGATTGCATAAAATAAAATGCATTAAAGGTTTAACATCTTTCTGTCTTCTCTCAACCATTACCATGTCATTCTACTGCCACCCTTGTATTAAAATTTCTCTCTTATGGCTCAAGCCAACTCACTATCCGCTAAGGAACAAATCTTGCCGCAGGAAAGCAAGGAAAGCAAGGAAAGCAGGGTTTGGCGCCGTCTGTCCAACGCTTGGCTTCCTATTGGGTGGGAATGACGTCACCCAGGTAGGCGTGACTCTAGTTGTGACGTATTCCGCTGCAGACCTTCAGGGACTCGTCGGGAGGCGGGAGCGGAAGCGGGGAGGCAGGAGGGCGGGATGGGTGACGGAAGGGGAGGGCCAGGGGAAGTCGTTCTTGTGAGCCCTTTTCCGGTGAAAGGGGCCGGAAGTTGTGGCTCGGCTGTGTCAACCCGGGGGCTGCGGGCTGAGAGAGCGGCTGAGACCGCAACCATGGGCGGGAAGAACAAGCAAAGGACCAAGGGGAACCTGCGGGTGAGTGCGCGGTGGCCCGGCCGACCCGGGAGTCCCCACCTCGCAGCGGCTGGCTCCGCCCCGCACATGGCTGGAGGATGTGTGGAGCTCCGCTGTGGGGAGGCGTGTGTTTGCGTGTCGAGTGTGACCTCCCTGTTGTGTGTGCGTCCCTGCGGGCAGGGTGGGTTATCTATGAGCAGACTGGGGAGTCGTGAGAGAAAAGATGTTACAAGCTAGAACTGTCCCTACCCGGGCACTCCCCCACACCTAACGTTTTTATTAAGAATACGTTCAGTGTCATCTTAAGCTGGAAGGTTACCTGACCAGGGTAGAAGGGGTAGGTAGCACTGGAAACAAGGGAGTTGGGTAAGAAACAGTTAAAGTGAGCCAGGTGTGCAGGGTATCTCGGATCATGCCGCTCCTTTGCTAAAAACCTGCTGTGAGTCCTCACATCCCTCGGGGGCCAAAGCCCTTACGATGGTGTACATGGTATGTGGTCTGCCCTGGCTCCTTTCCATCTCCAACCCCATTTTCAACTCCCTTTTCCTCACTCATTCCATCTGTCCACACTGATATCTTCACCGAGTCTTGACCTTGCCTGGCAGGCTCCCCGACCGCTCTTTTGTTAGGTGGCTCCAAATTTTGCCCTAGACATCTCAGTGAGGTCTCCCATGATCGCCCTATTTTAAATTGTAGCCCTCCCCCGCTCCCTGTTCTCCTTTCCTGCTTTATTTTACTCCATTACTCTTATGACTTCTAATATACTATTCGTTTACCGTCGGGCTTCATTTTCTGTCTTGTTACACTAGGATATAGATATAGGATAAGTATTATGAACGCGTGTTTTTATCTGCTGCTGTTATCCTCAGAGCCTAGAACAAGGATTGGCATATAGTACAAAATCACTAAAGAGAAGACCCCAAAATGAATTAAAGCTACACTCTTAGAGATATTATAATGAGATTTTTTTTTATGGTACTAGGTTTGTTATATTACAGTCTAATTTTATGAGGATGCTTTTTTCCTGTTTCTGATTCAATTCTAGTGATCTCAGTACCATATTTTCTTAGATCTGTCTCTTAATCTGTTTTGGAGGTTAATATCAACTATAATAATAGTAACTTACCTTGTGTCAGTACTCCGCTAAATACTTCACTTGCGTTTTCATTTAGTTTATTTTTCACTTAAATTTTCTCAATCTTTTAATTTTGAAACATTCCAAATATGAATAAAAGTTACAAAAATATTAAGAGTGACAACTCAAATTCTTTTCCTAGGTTCACCAGTTGTTAATCTTTGGTCATGTTTGCTTTCTCTCTCTAAATATATGTATTTTGCTGACCCAAATGAGAATTATTTGCAGAAATCATGACACTTAACTCCTAAATACTTCAGCATGTATATTCTAAAAACAGTGCCATTCTTCTGCATAACCATGAGCAATTATAACATGCAGAAATTTTAACTTCAGTATATTATCTATTTAAATACACTATTGTATTCAGATTTCTATAATCATCTCAATGTTGTTCTCTGTAACTTTTATTTTAGATACAGCATTTTAAAAAACATCCAAGATCCATTCAAGGATCACTCATTCCATTTAGTTATTTAGATCTAGACAATTTCCAAGTGGCTTTTTCTTTTTTTTAGAGGGGGATTCTTTAATGACATGGACAATTTGGAAGAGTCTAGGCAATTGATTTACTTAGTGTAGATTTGTCTAATTGTTCCTTGTGATTAGATTCAGATTAGACATTTTTTTGACAGAAAAGCTTCATAGATGATGTGTCTTTCTCAGTGCCTCTCACAACATGGGGGCACGTGATGCCTGTTTGTACCATTATTGGTCGTATTTGTTTAATCGCTTGGTTAAGGTGATGTCTGTTGTATAAGTGTCTCTTTCCATTGGCTATTAACAAATTATTATTACTAGAGTAGTAGTTTGAGACTGGGAATAACCTGTTCTCATAAACTTTCAATGGTTTTTAACATCCTTTGATGATTTTTGCTGAAATCAATTATTATTTTGATGGTTTAAAACCTCATATTTAATCTTGGAAACACCCCAGTAATGATTTAGTTACTGTTACCTCGTTTTACAGATGATGATTCTGAGGCTTACAGAAATTACCTTGCCTAAACTCGTGTAATCAGGAAGTTGCAGTGTTGGGATTTGAACTTCAGAATGGCAGTCATTTTTTCAACAGGAAATTTGAATACTGAATGCCATATATTCAAAGATGATAGACAAATTTCTTCTGTTCTTAGCTATTAGTTGGATGATAGACATAGATAAGCAAATAATTACATTAAAGAATTATGATAGAGGTATCAGTAGAAGAAAGTGAGAGAACAGAAAAGAATGGTGATTGACCCAAGGGAGGCAAATGTGGAAAACATGAATGTGTTTTGAAGGATAAGTAGGAGTTTGTCAAATAATAAAAAGGAAGGAAAGGTTTTCAGGCAGAGAAAAGATTATACAATAAAAACCAAATTGTGAAAAAGCATAACATATTCAGGGGACTTTGTATTCAATTTGGGACTAGACCATAAATGTTGGCAGCAAAATTGGGAGAGGGGAGGTGGAAGGTGGGATAAAGGAAGAAAAGAGTGGGAGGAGGTGACTGGGGAGATTGAGGCCAGATGGTGAAAGATTTTGTAAGTCTTCCTGAATTTGGCCTTTAAACTGTAGACTCAGGATTGCCACCTCAAATACCTCTAGAAACCAGGCACAAAAGAATGAAGTAGGTGTATTATAGGAAAATTAACTGCCAGAAATAGAATCAATGTTCTTAATTTTTGAACTGTGGGTATAAGTAACCCACAGTAGAGGAAGTAGCAAGAAACAGTAACTACATTTTAAATTAAAAGTAGACATTGAAAAAGATACAATTAGTATATTTTAAAATAATTTATTACTTTGAAACTAGATATCTGATACTTTTCTTCTGCACCTAATTATCACTGTGAGCTTTGGTCTTCAGGTCAATTGCAATTTAGCTTTGACTCCTCGAGCTTTTAACAGTAGTTAGTTTTTTATACTATTTCATTATTCTGTTTCATAATAAAACTGTTTACACATAAGATTATACATAAAATTCCAATGTCTTAATGTCATCATATTTAGTTTTCAGATTTATATTGTAATTCACTAACTTCCTTTATTGCTCTTTATTCATGTATCAGTATTGAGAAAGGTGAACTGAATAATGTTAATTCATTTCAATAAAGTTTTAAAATAGAGAATCTTTTTAAAAATTAGTCTTAAATGCTACTGTCGTGAAAAAAATTAATTTAGGCCATCATTTTCATTTCTGTTCACTCAGTTCAGTTTAGAAAGTAGTACAGATGATTATTCCTTGATAAATGAGTTTCCCAAACGCAGTTTTGCTAGGTGTGAGCAAACTGAGTCACACATTTGGATTTTTAGACATTTTTACAGAGAAATAAGAAACAGATGAGTTTATATGTGATATCATTCTGGACATTGAACTAAGGCATTTTCCTCTGAAATGACAATGAATACATTAATTTCTTTCAACATTTCAAATATTTTCTTTTTTCTGTCCTAACAGACCCCTTAACTTTAAGTATTAGGAAACTACTGTACTGTGTATCAGTCAAACAAACCACTGACTATGGTTCAAAACAAAGGAGTGTATCTTATATCCTGACCATTGTATTGATTTTTATGTCTATAGTAATATAATTTGTAACTATTTTAGCCTAAAGAGATTCAGCTAGGCTTTGGGTATGTGGAAATGATTGTCTGCCCGTAAAGAATTCCTGGTGTAGAAGTAGCTATCATTAGACTTGTCCCTATGGTAGTTGCTTAATAAATGTTTGTTGAATGAGTGGATGAATGAAAAGATGTAATCCATTTATGAGTTAATTTTACATCATTACACAGTACACATATGTGTGTATACATACTGTTTGTACAAAAGTTGGAAATAAAAATTTTAGTAAAACAGTACTTATTCTTACTGTATGTGATGCATTCTGATTTTTAAAATTTTGTCTATTTCTTTAAAATGTGGTTGTGGCCCATTAAGTTGATATTATGAGCCTCTAATGGTTTGTAATCACAATTTTAAAAGCATTCTGATGTTTAGGAAACCAGGAAATAACTCCTAGGGTCATTATTGATAAATTCTTGATGACAGAAAGGTTCGTCTTTGAGGAACATTGCAATAGGTAAAATATTAGGCTGGGGGAAAAATATCCTCAAATAAAAGTTTGTTTCATTGTGGAAATTGTCAGGGAATTACCTAAAGAACCACTCTAAAAAAGAATTGGTCTAAAAAATTAAGTAGTTAATTAAAAAAATAAAGAACTCAAAGTTAAATTTTGAACTCTTCCTGGACTCTGACTTCTTTTCTCCCTCCCTTCTTATTAGCCTTCAAACAGTGGCCGAGCTGCAGAACTTCTTGCCAAGGAACAGGGAACAGTGCCAGGATTTATTGGTTTTGGAACATTTCAGAGTGACCTAGGCTATGTCCCTGCTATTCAAGGAGCTGAAGAAATAGACAGTCTTGTGGATTCTGATTTCCGAATGGTGCTGCGGAAACTTTCTAAGAAAGATGTCACAACAAAACTAAAAGCAAGTTTTATTGTTTCTATTAAAATGATCAAGAAAATGTTTTTCTTAAGATGTCATTGACATTTTTTATGTAAAGAAAAATGAAGAACTAGTTATCACTGATAAGTACTTCTACAGTTGTACTTTTTTTTCTGACACAAACTTCAATTTACACTTATTTTCTGGGTTTTAAGTTAGTTTGTTGCTCTGCACTTTTTGGAATCACTTTAGAATTCTGGTTGTACATTTTTTTCCTGTTAGGGAATGTAATTTTGACCCTATAATTTTAAATGGGGTTTTCTGTTTGTATATGTTTTATGTTTTTTTTTTAAACAACTGAAAAGTTTCTACCATAGTAATGTGTGAAGGAATTCTTCAAATTAGTCGCATATGGCACAAGCAGAAACAATGCATTCTCACATTACATAAAATAGACTGAGTTTCTAAACAGCATAAATATAATCAGTAGCCAACGTTATGATTGTGGATCCTTAATGATTTTAACATTTTACTTTTAGGCTATGCAGGAATTTGGAACCATGTGTACAGAGAGAGACACAGAAATTGTAAAAGGAGTTCTTCCATACTGGCCAAGAATTTTCTGCAAAATTTCACTTGTAAGTATTAAGACTTTACTAGTTTATTTCTTTTGTGGGTTTTTGTTCTTGTTTTTGTTAGGTTTTGTTTTATTTTGGTTAAAGTTGTAGAGACTGTCAAATTTACATGATTCATTTTCAGTGAGGGTTATGAAATGTTATGTCAGTGTTATTATGCAGATTGGATCATTTTGGGTTGTAAAAAGTGTACAGGGAGTCTGTGTTTTCAGAAAATAGGTCATTAGCATAGAATTACCCAGACGCTTTTCAGTCATAGTAAATTCTGACAATGTAATTTCTTTGTATGTTTGCTACAGAAGAATGAGAATGAATTGCTTAATTATTCAGTGCTTAGCCATGACTCTTTCTTGAATGCAGTCATTTTTATCTCATTGGGAAAGTGGGGAAAGGAAAAATTAATACATTTTTTCACATAATGATTGGTTTCAGTTTAGCTCTGCTTATAGGTGAATTCTTATTAATGGGTCATCATAGCATAGCCAGAAATGTCTGTATTTGTTTTTATGGGTTAGAGCTGTTTTAAACCATATTATATTTTCAATAGGATCATGATCGTCGGGTTCGAGAAGCCACACAGCAAGCTTTTGAAAAACTTATCCTTAAAGTAAAGAAACACTTGGCTCCTTATTTAAAAAGTTTAATGGGCTACTGGCTAATGGCTCAGTGTGATACTTATACACCAGCTGCATGTGCAGCGAAAGATGCCTTTGAAGCAGCTTTCCCTCCAGGCAAGCAACCTGAAGCCATAGCATTTTGTAAGGATGAAATTACAAGTGTAAGTCCTTGGAACCATTCTGTATCTATTTTTTTAAAGTATTTAAGGGAACGTAAGGCATTTTACAAAGGCAGCTCTTTTAACAAGCATTGTGAGGGAATGAGAAGTGAAATATTTTTAAAGGAAGACTGCCTTTTTAAAATGATGTTTAACAGAAATGAGCATTTTGGCTTTTTAAACATAATTAACTTTTTGGATTAGATTTTTCTAAATTATTTAATTTTCCATCTTTTTTAATATATCTTAATTTATCATATCTAAAAAACTTAGATATATGCTTTGTAATGTATAATCAAAAAAAGAATATATCCAAAAATTAAATCTAAACTTATTTTTCCCCGTGTTTCCATATCAGTACATGTATAGAGATCTATCATCCTGGTATTCCTTTGTAGAGATGTACTACAGTTTATTTAACTTTCTTCCTTTTAATATGCATTTGGGGTCTTCGCCCATTTTTTTATGATAACAAAAACTGTGCTTCAGTGAACATTCTTGGACAGATCTCTTTATACCTTGTGGGAGTGAGAATTACCAGAACTTCTGGTAACCATATATTGGATCAAAGTATGAGAACATTTAGCATTTTTATAGATACTGATGAATTGCCCTTCAAAAGGCCAGATTTATACTCCCATTAACAGATATGCATTTCTCCAACACATGGCCAGACTGATACCAGCCATAACTTTTGTGGCTTTCAATTTGTATTTAATACTGTTCTTCCTCATTTTTTCCCTCCTTATTTGCTATTCCTATTATATGGACTGGAACAAAACAAAACAATCAAGTTTGTTAGTATTATACCAAGAAGTAAAAGTATGTGGACTGTGATTCTCCATTGAGGAGAAGTGAGGATTTAAAAAAAAAAAAATTATGCTTGCATTCATTCCCTTATTTAGTACTCTTGTATTTCCATAGCACCCATGTATAATCCTACTTACACAGCCTCTCCCTTACCCTCCTTTCTCCCTTCCTGCCTCCTTTCAATTAGTCAACTTTTCTGTGGTTTCCCACTATACTTACAAGTCCAGGTTTTTTATCTTGGCCTACAGGGCTTGCATGGTCTAGTCCTTTCCTGTCTCATCTCTTACCCAGTATCTATACTTGCACATATATGCATTCTAGTTTCTCATTGAGTTCTTGGTTCTTCTATTTATTTTTCTGGCATACCAAGGTGGTTTTACTAGGGTGAGCGTTTGTAGCTTTAATCATATTCTCAAAGGGAGTTCTCTAACCCAACTGTAAATTAAGAATCATTGGTTTATTTAAAATACCGAGTTCTAAATGTGATGAGGATGAAGTATCATGAGTTTGGACACTAAGAGCTTTAGAAAATGAATTTTGAGACAGCTAATTTGGCTGTTCATTGTTTGTGTGGTTTTTTGTTCTTGGCTTTGTATGGATGAATAACTGATCGTTGAGTATGTGGATTTTTTCCTCCATTATTTTCCCTTTAGTCATCTATGTCACAGTTATACAGATACTGGGTTTGAACTTTCCCCAGTGAAAAAGCAATTTGTTAAAGAGGAGTTAGGCAAATGAAGATCAAAATGTCATACTATCTATAAGGACATGGACTTTGGGTCCTATCATTGGGTTTCAGTCCCACTCTGACATTAGTTGAGGTTTTTGACCATGGGCAAGTTTCTATGCCTCCATTTCCTCATCTGTTAAAGTGGAGATTAGCTTGTACTTCATTGAGTTGTGTGAGGATTAATTTAGTCAATGCATGAAATGTACTCAAAGCAATACTTGGCAGGTGGAAAAGCTTAATAAATGTTAGTTACTGTTATTGCTGATAAAATTGATACTGGAGCAATATACTTGCTAGTACTGTACCCCAGAACTAAGCAGACTTACCATTTCAAATGGAACCTTAGACCTTCCTCCATGATAGAGCAGAGAACAGTGTGTGTTGTTCTCTGTGAGCAGGGAGGTGCTCAAAAAAGGGGGGCGAGGAAAGCAGAGCTGAATTCTCTCCCAAACTTGCTAATCGGGTATCCCGTTCACTTCACTGCTGTGTGCAGGAAGAGTGGAGAAGCATGAGACCAGGAGAATTTAGGGGAAAAGCCCTCAGGATGGATATGGGAGGTGTTTGGAAATAGCACCCTATCCTTCCTTACCCCAACAGCAGCCAACCTTGGGGATTGATAGGAAAAAAATAGGTACTGAGTTCATATGTTTTAGTTTTGCTACTTAATTTTGCTGCTTTTTGGGGGAAGGGAATGAAAACTTTTAGATAAGATGAGGTTTATGCTCTGTCTTTTCACCATTGACAATTCAATAAAATCTCATGGCTGTGGGATTTTTCCCCTCTGTAGGTGCTGCAGGATCATCTTATAAAAGAAACGCCTGATACACTCAGTGACCCACAGTAAGTTGTATGGTATCTGTGTAACTCAGGTTAAGTGAAACTGTGTTTCACTTTTAGGTCATAAGATGATAATTTCAATGTGACCTTAAAAAAAAGGGGTTCTAAATATAGAGAAGACAATACTCAGTATAGTTCTATATGCCAGGTTCTGTTTTAAGTGGCTTTACCTGCAAGTTATCCCACTATTTAACTTGAATTATCTGGGAGCTCATACATTTGGTTCTTTTATGGAGATGTTTTTAGATTTTTTTCCCACATTTACCTTTTGACATGAATAGCAGGAACCATTTTAAGGTCTTGTTGAAAATAATTGACTAATTATGAGTAGTTCTATTGAACAAATAGTAAAATGTTCCATTTATTTTTTACTGTTATGTTCTAATCAAACTATAAAAGTCCGTAAGGGAAAATAATCTTACAGGCAGTGTTATTTATTTGGAATCACTCTATTAACTGCTGCCGAGAGCAGTGTACTTGCACAGTTATTACAAGCCATGGCTTTTCATCTCCTTTCATCCTGTGTTATTTGAAAAATGTATGATTAAAATTCTATGTATGTTTGTATTTGGGGGGCGCTTAGCATAGGGAGAATGATCATAGAAATAAAGCGACTTTGTTAGATATTTAATAATAAAACATTTAAAACAGAAGTTCCAAATATGTAAGTTTGTCTTATTCTCAGTCCTTATGTATATGTATTTTCTTTTTACATCAAGAACTGTTCCAGAAGAAGAGAGAGAAGCTAAATTCTATCGGGTTGTAACTTGTTCCTTATTGGCATTAAAGAAATTGCTCTGCCTCTTACCTGATAATGAGCTTGATTCTCTGGAGGAGAAGTTTAAGTCTCTGTTATCACAGAATAAGTTTTGGAAGTATGGAAAACACAGTATACCTCAGGTATCTTAATCTTTTTTATTTTAAGACATTTCTCTGATTCCTTTGTTCTCCTGATCTTGTTACTTTTTATTTATGCTTTATGTTTATTGTTTATGTTTAAAACTCTGAAAACACATTTTTGTGGTAGAACTGAATTGTTTCTCTCACTAGAATGTTACTGTATTTTCACTTTTTCTATTTGGTAATGGAGACCTCAGAATCAGAGTTGAACCATCCTCCTCCACTATTTGTGGCACTTTTAAGTTGTGGGGTGTGTGCAAGGCTCTTCTCATTGAAGTATTTAATTTTTCCTTTCTGTCTCTTTTTGTTCATTCTCTGCCTCCATCAGCTGACCATCTAAATGTGATTAACGTTTGTGCTTTTGTTTGTGTAGTCGATTCTTGTTATTTATGGTAATTATGTTCTGGGAAGTCCCACAAACACTGAAATTAGTGAATACTGTATTAGGTTCCTGTGAGTCTCTGGTCACAACATTTTTGACAGTTGGTCAGTCTGTAACCTTGTTTTACGTGTGTCTGTGTAAAGACACCTTGTTTAATGTGTAGTATTGGTTCATTAACATTGAACTCCCACACAGCAGCACTGGACATCATGCCTAAATGAAGCTTGTCTAATTTTTTGTTAGGCTCATCACAGACCTTTTGCATGTGTTTTTAATTCACATAAATTATATTGTGTTATATTTCATCCCATGTATTGCTTTCTACTTAGTAGTTTTTTAAAAAGTAATAAAGTCCTTTAAATCCATCACATTCCTTTATGTATATCTGGTCCATGGCTTCTAACTGCTGTATGATATTCAGAAGGTTGCATTCATTCCATTTTACCTGTCTGTTTTCCCAGTGACAGACATCCTGATTGCCTCTGACTCCCTACTGTCACAAACAAGGCAGCAGTGAGCATCTTCATGTATCCCCAGATCTGTGAGAATTTCTTTTTCTGAAATTCAGTTTCTGAATTACTGAGTCAAAGAGTATATGCATATTTAATTTGCTGAAGGCATGCCAGATTGCTCCCCTGATTGGCTTGTTACTCTAGACTCAACCATCAATACGTGATGAATACTCTGTATCCTTGTATTCTAGCCAGCGCTGTTCCTTATCAGTCTAATAAGGAGTTCAGATGATCTATTTTAATTGCTCTCCTGAATAGTGACTTTTAGCATCTCTTCATAAGCTTCTTAGATTTTTGTGTTTCTTCTGTAAACTACTTGTTTGTATCTTTCTTTTTCTCCATTGGAGTTCTCTTTTTCTTATTTTACTGGAGTTCTGTGTATATTTTCAATATTAGTCATTTTGTCATTTTTAGGCATTGTAAATAATCTATTCTGTTACCTTTCATGTGTCCTCTGTTATAAAGAAATATTAATTTAAATTAATCAAACCCACTGATTTTTGCCTTATGAAAGCAGTTTTAACTCTTAAAGATACTCTTATATTTGTAATAGCTGTATCTTCTTTGACAGGTATATCTTTTTTTAAATAGTTTTACCTTTCATATGAAATCTTTAATCCATCAATAATCCACCTTTTTATATGGTATTAAGTGGAGATCTAGTTGTATTTCTCTTCATGTATAGTGAGCCACTTTTTCTAACATCACCTGGTAAACTGTTAATTCTTTCCACATTGATTTATGGTCCTGCCATTATGGTACATTAAATTCCCGTGTGTTCATGAGTTTTTCTCAAAACTCTTATCTTCTGATCTCTTTGTTTCTCTTATCTTTGTTTCTTCTTATGCCAGTACCACTGTTAATGTGACATTATGATATGTCCTAGTAATTGCTCAAGTAAGTCACTCTTTTTCTCATCTTCAAGTCTGATTAAGTTGTTTTAGAACTTTATTCTTCTATATAAATTTAAGTAAGTTTATTGAATTCCTCAAAAAAAAAATCCAACTGGAATTTTGATTGGGGTTGCACTGAATGGTTTGAGAAGATTGACTGTCCTTAGGTTATTGAACCTGGTGCTACTATCACATCTCTCAATTTATTCAGGTATTTAAAAAAACCCTAGAATAATCTTTTAAACAAATTTTATTACGGTATAATTTACACTCAATAAAATGTAGCCATTTTAAGCATAAAGTTTGATGAGTTTTGGCAGATATACACACTCATCTACATGTACGTGCCCACGTAACCACTAAAGTCAGGGTATAAAACATTTTTATCACCCGAAAGGAGGACTTTGTGTCCCTGCTAGTCCTCTCCCTTACCCCCAGGCAACCATTGATATACTTTCTGTCACAGATTAGATTTGTCTTTTTAGATTTTCATATTATGGAGCCATTTATTACTCTGTATCTGGCTTCTTTTGCTCAGCATGATTTTAAGATTCCTTGTTGTTGCATGTATCAGTATTTCAAAGTGGTTGTACTATTTTACACTCTTATCAGCAATGTATGAGATTTTTTTAGTTGCTCCATATCTTTACTTCCACGTTGTCCATTGTTTTAAGTCATTCTCATGGGTGTAGGATCAGGGATTTGCAAGTTACAGCTCATGGGTCAAAATCTGGCACACATGACCTGTTTTTGTGAATCGTTTTTATATTGTTTGTGGCTGCTTATGCTAACATTGCAGTGTTAAGAGAGCATATGGCTTGCAAATTCTAAAATATTTATTTTTTGGCTCTTTAAAGAATATGTTTACTGACCTCTGGGGTAGAGATTTTTCATTGTGGTTTTAGTTTGCATTTTCCTGCTGGCTAGTGATATCGAACATCTTTTTAATGTGCTTATTGGCCATTTGTGTATCTTTTTTTTTTTTGAGGTGTCTATTTAACTTTTTTGCTCATTTTTTATTTAATATGTTGAATTTCTATTTGTTTTTTGTATTTTCTACTTATATGATGAAATTTCTTATTTATAAGGATTCTTAAAATTTTTAATTTTTACACAATTTTTAAAGGCTACTTTCCACTTACACTTGTTAGAAAACATTGGCTGTATTTTGAACTTAATATATGTTAGTTAATAAAACTGGGTTTTTAAAAAATTTTTTTTATTGAAGTATAGTCAGTTTATAGTGTTGTGTCAGTTTCTGATGTATAGCACAATGTCTCAGTCATACATTTATATACATATATTTGTTTTCATATTTTTTATTATAGGTTACTACAAGATCTGAATGGTTTTTAATGTGTTTAAAAAAAAAAGACTTTAAGAGCAGTTTTAGGTTCACAGCAAAATTGAAAAAGTTCAGAGATATCCCATATGCCTCCTGCCCCTCACATGCATATCCTCCCCCTATCAACATCCCCTCACCAGAGTGGTACATTTTTTACAAGTGATGACCCTCCGTTGATACATCATTCCAGAATCCATAATTTACATTAGGATTCACTGTTGGTGTTGTATATTCTGTAGGTTTGGACAAATGTATATTGACATGTATTTATTTCCTGCTTTTTCATTCATTATTACCATATTTTTCTTTAAGTCACTGCATATAGTTATAATATCTGCTTTAAAATCTATGTCTGATAATAACATCTGGGTTATCTTGGGATTGGCATCAGTTAATTGTCTTATCCCTTGAGATAGGATCACATTTTCCTAACTTTTATAGGTTGAGTAATTTTAGATTATATCCTATACGTAGATATTTAGATTGTATCATGGAATATTATGTTTTGGAGACTGGATTGTTTTATATTGCTCCAGGGGGTGTTGATGTCTTTGTGTTAGTGGGCAATCAACTTGGTTAGACTCAAACGGCAAACTATCATGCCCACAGAGGGCAACATCTTATATCTCAGTTCAGTTCCTTAAGCTTAGCTTAAAGCTGCTTTCAGTTTATCCTGCGAGTGCATGGTTCAGGTGTCAGATGTAGATATAGTCTGTTTACACACAGAATGTGGGGATTCTTTTCTTTGGTTCTCTCCTTTCTAAAGTTTCCTATCACTCTCTTGCATCCTTGGTTAACCTGGGTTCCCCTTCCTTCTTCTTCCAGTTCCTCCGACCAGAAGGACCTCAGGCTTTCTGTTGGAGTTGTAGCTGCCCCTGTGCCTTGGTGGTGGCCACTGCAGCCACCTTCAGGGCAAAGCTGTGCAAAATGGGAACTCAGCATGTGTGAACTGCTTCCTCCAAGTTTTGATTTCCCCCCTCCAAATTGTGTATTTCAGTCTTCAGAGCCCTCAGATAGTTGTTTAGAATCTATAGTTCTTTGCAGAAAGGTCAATATATCAAACTCTCATTACTCCATATTCTTTTGCCTAGGTTTAAATTTGGGTTTTGATTTTTATTTTTGAGTTATGGATGTGCTTTTTTTATTCTGGATACAAGTATTTTGTCAGATAAAGTATCATGAATGTTTTCTTCTAGTTTGTGGCTTGCCTTTTTATTTTGTTCATGGTTTTTGGAGAGACTGTTTTGAAGTCCAGTTTATCTTTTTTTTTTTTCTTTTATGGCTCATACTTTTGGTGTCTTAACTAAGGAATTTTCGCCTACCTCAAGGTTGCAAAGATTTTTAATATTTTATGGTAGAAGTTTTATAGTTTAGGTCTGTTTAGAGTTAATTTTTGTATATGGCATAAAGATGCAGGTTAAATTTTTCTTCATGTATGTATCTATTTGTAGAAAAGACTTTATTTTTTCCCACTCTGGCACCTCTGTCAAAACTCAGTTGACCATGTATGTGGGATTTTAATTTTGGGCTCTTTATTCCATTACATTTTATGTCTGTCTTTACACCAGTGCCACAGTCTTGATTATTACTGTTTTATAGTTTGTCTTGAAACCCTCCAACTTTGTTCTTCTTTTTCTCAGTTGTTGAGGCTATATTAGGCCCTTGCCATCCTAAAACATTATTTTATAATATGCTTCATGCTAAACATATCTTTATGGATTTTCTTACTATCATGAAATGGGTGTTCTTTTTGATTACATTTTCTTTTGGGTTCTGCTGTATAGGAAGTCTATACTTTGTGTGTTAATTTTGTATTCAGCAACTCTGCCAAACTCCTGTTAGTTCTTGTAGTTTGTCTTCAGACTTAAAAATATTTTTTTATAGTCTGTTATTTTGGTATGATAATAGTTATTTGCATTACTTTCCAGTTTTTTTTTTCTTTTCTTTTCCTTTTCTCTGTATTAGTTAGGTCCTCAGCATCATGTTGAATAAAAGTAGTGGTAGAGGCATCCTTTTCTTGTTCCTAACTTGAATGGAAATAGTTGTAGACTCTCAATGTTAAGTCTGATGCTCTTAAACTATAAATTATGCTTTTATTTATTTATTTTTAGTTTAGGAATTGTGCTTTGTTCTTTTCCAGATCTGCTGTCTTTTTTCTAATCCTTTTAGATTTCTTTAAACTTGTGTTTCCATAAAAATAATAAACAATGTTGATACGCTGTTTATAACTGACAGATAATTCTTAGATTTAAAGTCTCAATTTTCTGGGAGAAGGGTATATAGCTCAGTGGTAGAGTGCATGCCTAGAATGTGCAAGGTCCTGGGTTCAATCCCCAGTACCTCCATTAATAAATTAATAAATAAATAAAACCTCGTATTTCTGTTTTCTTTTGTTTCTGCTAATAGTGGATCATGCTATCTTATTTTTTGTTTGACTGTGTTTAACTTTGTACTGGCTAGTATATGCATAGGAATAACTTGAGCCCCCAAATGAAGGCGTCTGACACTGGAGGGGATTTGTATTTGCTTTAGCCAAAGAGGTAGAAAGTTGGATTCTTTCCACCTTCACTTTTGGCTTGGTAATTCCTAATGTCTTTTCAGCCGTGTGATATTCTTAAGAAGATGTTCGAAAGTATTTTTTCTAGCCCTTTTAGTTTTATTGGAAGGAGGGTTAATATGAATAAACCTACCTGTTGTTTACCCATAAATAAAAAAATCTTATCATAGCTTTACTAGACTTTAATTTAATTCAGCTTTCCTTTTTTTCTTTTAGATCCGCTCAGCGTATTTTGAGTTAGTTTCTGCTTTGTGCCAGCGTATTCCACAGTTGATGAAGGAAGAAGCATCTAAAGTGAGCCCGTCTGTTCTTCTTAGCATTGATGACAGTGACCCCACTGTATGCCCAGCTCTCTGGGAAGCTGTACTTTATACACTTACGACTATTGAGGTATGTAAGAGCGGTACATTTAGTCCATCTGGGAATACCTGTTTTTCAGTTGTACTTTAGAATTCTTAGATATCATCCAAGAAAGCCTACCAGATTATAATATTTAAAACTTACTGGAGAAATACTTTCTTGGAAATAAAATATTTAATCCAAAACTTGATATAAATCATAAACTGACTATAAAATGACATAGAGTTTTTATTTTTCTTTCAGTTCAGCCAGTATTGATTATTCGCTAAACCTTATTTGGGCCCAATGAAGTCAGCATATCAGAACCTTATATTTAAGATTAAATATTGCTGTCCCTTTTAGAGGGCAACTTTAATAGAAATATTATAAGTTAAGTAATTATTTTTTATCAATATTGCCCTGGAAGCCAGTTGGATATGTGATTACTATAATAAATTTCTTATAATTTCAGAGTTTTAGTTTTTAATGGTGGTAAGAGATTTTCACCCTTTTTAGGTAGAATACTTGACTTTTATTTTTGAGAGCCTATATGTCTTCTCTCTTAACTGGAAAATGTATGTTTATGATCTCTAAATATCATCATAATCTTTTTTTTTTTTTTTTTGGTAAGGACTGTTGGCTTCATGTTAATGCAAAAAAAAGTGTGTTTCCCAAGCTGTCAGCTGTGGTTCGTGAAGGAGGTCGGGGTCTGGCTACTGTCATATATCCTTATCTTCTGCCATTTATCAGCAAACTCCCTCAGTCCATTACAGATCCAAAGTTGGATTTCTTCAAAAATTTTCTCACCTCACTTGTTGCAGGGTAAGGGATTTAAATTCTTGACCTTTAAATCAAAAGAGATTTTTTTCTTGTTTTCATGAATGTGTAGAATGATATATATATTATTGTCTTACTTAAATTTCCCCAGATTGTTGTGCTGTTCATTAAACACTTTTAAAGTTTTCAGAGAATTACAGTTGGAATTCTTTTCTTGGGTACTTTCAAGTCTTCAGTGGTAGTATGCAACAGAAAGTGAGATAAATTATGGTAAGGCCCTTTGGTGGAAATAGGATCTTTTTCAAACTTTTTTTTTTTTTTTCAGTGGAGGTACTGGTAATTGAACCCAGGACCTCATGCATGCTAAGCATGTGCTCTACCACTGAGTTATACCCGCCCTCCCTGGATCTTTTTCACATGAGCCATTTTTTTGTACATTGATAAATACAAATACCCAAATGAGACAATGAACCAGTGAAGTTTCTAAAACTTTCATAGACTTAAATATAATAGCTGTTTAAAGTCACACTTAAAATGTTTAGTGTATTTGTTGAGCTTAATAAATAAAAGATACCCAGTTTTATTAATGATTAAAAAAAATTTTTTTCACTGCACTATTTTCTTTTTTTGGTTAAGTCCTTTCTTGAAATTTGCAGGTGGATTAGTTCATGAACAGAAAATAAATATGTTATCTCTTGTTGATACCTTTTTGAAGATAGGCTTTTTTTCACAGTTCTTCAAGTTTATATTCTAATTGGGCTGTATTTTTGTTGTTGTAGTTTTTAGTTTAATAATTTTATTTTTAAAAAATCCTCTTCTTTTTGCATGATACCTTTTCCATGCCTTTATTTTGGTGTTCTGAATTGTTTATTTTCTTTTTCATGAAAGAATAAGCCACAGTTATTATTTCTTAGGCTGTCAACAGAAAGAACCAAAACCAGCTTTTCCGAGTGCTCAGCAGTAATATCTGCTTTTTTTGAATGCTTACGTTTTATAATGCAGCAAAACCTAGGTGAGGAAGAGATGGAAAAGATGCTCATCAATGATCAGGTATTTATAACGTAAAAATCATTAATGTCCTTGCATACTAACTATAAAGAATCAAGCTCATTTTGTCTTGTTGCCATTTGTATTAATTAGCCTTCCTTGCAAAGATTTTATTTTTATAATTTATAAATTAAGTAATAACGTGTATTTCTGACCAAATAAATAATTTTTATGCTGTCAGTTGCTAGCATATAGCATAACGCCTGAGTACTAGTCAGTCTCTGGACGTACAAATCCTGTTTTAGAAAGTTGCAATAATGCAAAACAAAACTTAGAAGGTGCAATTTTCAGTCTTTTGTATTTTAGTTTAAAGTATGTAATTATCATCTTGTTCCTTCTAAAATACTCAAATACATTTATTCTTTTGTGAACAACCATGCTTGGCTTTTTGAACCAGTGATAAGAGCAGATTCTCAAATACAGTTCCTTATGGTAGAAAATTGATTAATGTGATTATATAAGGCCAGATCCTAGATGATGTCTCAGGTAGTTAACTTCTCTTGTTTGGAATTTAAGAGAAAGCATTCTGAACTCTGTGTGTCTTATATGTCTTTTATTTTGGCTTAGAAAAAAGCAAAGAACTTGAATAAGTTCAGAAAGTGCAAAGAAAACTATTATTTGTTAATAACCAATAATCTTGGTCGATTATATCATTAAAGAAGTAATTCAGGGAGGATGCAGTGAAATCATTAGGCTCTTTGTATAATATGAAAAAGATCTTCAAGTTCAAGTTAGCTGTTTTCAGAGTTCTGGGTAAAAAATTCACATTTTTCAGTTACTAAATATGAAAATTCATAATGTTTTAAAAATACCTTGTTAAAATCATATTTTTCTTGAAAACTGAACTTTTGTATTTTTACATTCTCTTTCAGTTGATTCCTTTTATTGATGCAGTCCTCAAAGACCCAAGACTGCAAGATGGGCAGCTATTTAATCATTTGGCAGAAACTTTAAGTTCATGGGAAGCCAAAGCAGATTTGCAAAAAGATGATAAAATGGCTCACAGCTTGGAGAAAGTGCTACTGAATTTCTGGGAAAGACTTTCAGAGATCTGTGTTGAGAAAATCAATGAGCCAGAAGCTGATGTTAAGTCTGTTTTGAGTGTTTCTAACCTATTACAGGTGCTTCAAAAGCCGAAGAGCTCTTTGAAGTCAAATAAAAAAGTTGGTAAGGTTAAATTTGCTGATGAGATGCCTGGGAGTAACAAAGAGAATGAAAAATGTGTCTCCTCAGAAGGAGAGAACGGCGAAGGCTCTGAAATATTGGCTGAACCTTCTCTCACTCACAATTGTTCAGACCTTCTATCTCCGCTGAGGAAAAAACCTTTGGAAGATTTAGTGTGTAAACTAGCAGAGATGAGTATTAATTATGTCAATGAACAGAAGTCAGAGCAACATTTAAGGTTTCTTTCCACTCTGCTCAACTCCTTCTCTTCAAGCCAAGTATTTAAAGTGCTACTAGGTGATGAAAAACAGAGTATTGTCAAAGCCAAACCTCTTGAAATAACCAAACTTGCACAAAAAAATCCCGCAGTACAGTTTTTATACCAGAAAATAATAGGTTGGTTAAATGAAGATCAAAGGAAGGATGCCGGTTTTTTGGTGGACATTTTGTACAGTGCTCTCCATTGCTGTGATAGTAATATGGAAAGAAAAGCTGTCTTGGATGATCTAACTGAGGTATTACTATTGTGTATCTTTTAAAACTATAATGGTTTACAGTTCGCACTAATTGTACATGAATAGAATGAGACCTGAAGTGGGGGTTATTTGGGGATTGTTTCTTGACTATGAAAGTCAATTTAGAGACGAGCAATATATTCTTAATTGTGACTGGAAAGTGTGTGAGACTTCTTGGTAGCTGTTCATTAAGTGTGTGAAGAGTACTAAAGCTTGGTATAAAAGGGTAGGTTCTTTCAGTTCATACTTTTTAAAGTTGGACTTACCAAAAAAAGTTTTAGTTTTGTGGTGGTTCCATAGTCACTTCATTTATTTGTGAAAAGTTTTACAATTTACCATTTCTTCTAGCAGATTGTTTTCTCTTTTTCCTCTTTCAGGTGGATCTGAAATGGAATTCTATTCTTCAGGTCATTGAAAAGGTACCTTAGGGATTTTTCTTTTTTTTTGTATTTATAGGTATAGAAAAATTAAAACCGCAATCATGTTCAGGTACTAGTATGTGGTCAGATGTTCTATGTTAGAGAACTTCCTTAATATTGTAACTTTCTTCTCATAATTTGCGAAGACTTATGGTGTTGACTTTTCTATAGTATTATATTTCTGGTTAGGAACATCAGGGAAGAATGAACAGATTCTGGAAAAATCCAGTGTTTCTTCTCTAGTGGGTAACAAAGGAAGAGTTAAATGTTTTATCTTTTATCTTAGTTTATTTTTTAAACTAAGGTTATAGGTTTCTACTCTTATCCTGGTTATTTTTTCTTCTATATAAATGGATTGAGTGGTTCTAGCTTTGACTAGAACACACCAAGAAATTGTTTCACCCTGTAATATTATACAGGTAAACTTTAAAGTCTTCCAGCCTTTGTTTAATTGCTGTTTGACTAAATAAGAAGATTAGTGAGAAGAATAATGAAAAGAAATCAAGGAACATGAACAATTTAGAAAATTTTTAAAATGAATTATGTGTCTTTCCTAATGCGGATGTAAATGATATAACGCAATACTTTTCCAACCATAGACATGTTGTTGTGACTAGCTACCTAAAATTTTTCCTTTTTTAGGCCTTTTTTCATTATTTAAAAATTTTACATAGATGACTCTTTAGATTACAAGTTTCTTTTTTCCCATCTTTTCAAATTATGGTAAAAAACACATAACATAAAATTTACCATCTTACTCATTTCTAAGTGTACAGTTCAGTAGTGTTAAATATATACACATTATTGTGCCACCAGTCTCCAGACCTTTTCACCTTCAAAATTATAAATCTGTACCCATTAAACAATAACTCCCCATTTCCCACAATAGTTTATTTTAAAAAATAGAGTATTAATTTTCTTATTGAAAAATAGTAAATTATCAGGCACACCATCTGCATTAGTTTATCCAGTTCCTTTTCTCCTTATAGACAGTGTACATGAAAAGCCAAATTATGAGAAAGCTGCTTGATAAGTCTAGAATCAGAGCAAGAGTAGTTAGTAATTTGATAAGAGAGGATTGATGTGTCCGTTTGCAGCTTAGGAATGTATCTGCCAGGTAGTTCAGATACATCTGTTTGGAAGACTCCTCTTCCTGGGTGGTGTTTGGAAGTTCACAGCCAGTGTTTACCTCCCATATATCCGTAACTAACTAGCCTCCTCAACCCCTTAAAGCTTCAGATTCTTTCTGTGGATATGTTAAAACATTGAGAAGTTGGACTTCAAAAGTCTTGCTAACCTGAGAAATGTTTTATTTAGAAGTTGATTTTCTGGATTCTGTAGGATTCTATAAAATAATTTGTTTTATTGAGTAGGTTATCTTAGGACAGCCAGTATTATGGTTACCTGACTTCAGTTTTTCTTGTTCTTATGCAACCCCAAACTTTATGAGCAGAGTCCTAAAGTCAGCTTCTTTAAAAACAAGCCTGAATTTTGTAACCAGAAAAGAAGCTTAGAGATTTTCTGAGTTAATCTTCATTTTTTAAAACTAGGAAATAGACCCAGGTTGGTTAAGAGATTTGTCCAAGGTCATAAAGCCAGGATAGTGGTAAAGCTAAAATAAAAGCTCTGGTTACCTATAAGTTTTTAAATAAAGAAGTAAATAGTTTTTCAGGCACTACCCAATCCGCACTTGGATTTTTTTTTTTTCCAGATTGCTTTGAAATGAACCAAGTTGCAAATTCCTTTCTTCTCAGCCCTTAAAGCAAAAGAAGCTCTGGGAACATGGATCACCATGCTTTTAGGGGTGGATTTACAGTTTTTTTCCTTGCTTTCCCACCCCATGAAAATAAACCAGGTGCTGTGAGATATCTGGCCCCAGTAACTATTTCAGAGAATTTGGGGAAAAATGAGTCCCATTTTTCATATTAATTTACCACTATTGTATATTAATTGTTCTTTAATTTTAGCAAAATTAATGAACAAAAATTTAATATTTATAGAGCATTTTAAAATCTGTCTTTAAAGTTCATCCATTCATTATTCATTGAACATATCCACAGTGTTGATAGCAGGTATCAAAGAAGTTTAAGACAGTCTCTGCTCTCAAGGAACTTACAATCTCATTGGAAACAAGGCAAACACAGATGAAACATTATAAATAATAATACAATCCAGTAAGTGCTCTAGAAATTCAGAGAAAAGCAGTGATGAGTATGGGCTGGCATGGATGAGGGAGACTTCATAAAGCAGGTGGGATTTCTTCTGATTCTCAAGTAGTGAATGTGATTTTGATAAATAAAGAAGAGGGGGAATATTTTATGGTCGGGAAGATAGCATGAACAAAGCATGGACGTTTACAAAGCAAGGCTTAGTGGGGAGTACTGAAGATACCAGCCTCCTTAAAACTTGAGGAGGGGGAGTGGGTGATAATGTTGGGGCTGTGATGGTGAAGGTGGGCAGTATGGTACAAGTCTTATTTTGGGCAGATACACTTTTTGATCTTGCTTCTAATCTTTGCTTTAACTTTGTGGTTTTAGGCATGTTCTAGTTCAGATAAATATGCTTTAGTAACTCCTTGGCTAAAAGGAGATATCCTTGGAGAGAAATTGGTAGCCTTGGCAGATCATCTTTGTAATAAAGACTTGGAATCCGCAGTATCTTCTGAATCTTACTTCTCAGAAAAATGGACTCTTTTAAGCTTAGTATTATCCCAACATGTTCAAAATGGTAGGTAAAAATACGGCTTTTGTTTTTCAGTAGGGAGGGAGTAATTTTTCCACCTTTTTGGGGGATTCCTTGCTGCTCAGTTTGCATAGTGTTAGTTGAGAATAACAAGACTTGGTTCATTCAGATAACTTAATTTTCTAAGCACCTTAAATAGCATGACTGGGAAGGTATTTAATACTTTTGGCTTTATATTTTAAAGGATTTTGCTTTAGCTTTAGTGAATTTATCTGTTCACTCTTTTTTTGCCAAGCATTTTTTTTAACTTAATTTAAAACTTCTTTTTGATGTGAAGGTTTTTATGAAAGAGAGAACAGATTGATTTTTTGATACAATTTTCTTTTATGTAATATATAAACACAGTTTAAAAACACACACACACACACACACACACACACACAGAAAGACCAAGGTGAAATTTTAACCCAGAGTAAAGTATTAAAAAATACACTGTTAATATTTTTTTATATTTTGTCTGTTTGAATTTTTTTCTCTTAGATTACTTGATTGGAGAAGTATATGTTGAAAGAATTATTGTTAAACTTCATGAAACTTTATCCAAAGCAAAGAAATATTCAGAAGCTGAAAATAATGACTCATCAGTGTCTTTTATCTGTGATGTGGCCTATAACTATTTCAGCTCAGCAAAAGGATGCTTGCTAATGCCATCAGCTGAAGATTTATTATTAACTCTCTTTCAGTTATGTGCTCAGAGCAAAGAAAAAACACATTTGCCAGGTAATAGCCTACTGCTCAAATGTTTTGTTGGGAATCTCCGGCTCTGACCTTCATAGTGTAAGTGCCCAGGCTTTATTAATTGAATCATAATATGTTTGAAAGTTGAAAGCATTTTGAGTAAAGGGCTACAGATCTTAAGCACTTCCAGTTTTAGAAAACAAGCTTAAGATATATGTAGACATTTAATCTAAAATTCTTACTTGTTTTCAAGGAGACAGTTTTGGAAGGGGACAGATGAGTTGGATAGATGAGTTAGAATCTTAGCTGCTTCATGCAGTAGCTCTGGCAAGTTGCTTAATTTTTTGATGCCTCAGTTTCCGTATTCATACAGGGGATATTAATATCTCCTCTAATAGTTAAAAACATTTAATCCTGGTGTATATTAAAATGAAATTGAGATTACCGTTCTGAGGACTATATTTCTTGTGTCCTATGGGTTAATTCAGGCTTATTTACGAAAGGAATATTAAAAACTACTATTGATGGAGAGTGCTCCTCCCCAACCCTTTCTTTAATACTACTTTCTGTATTTGGAAAAGGTATATAATATTTTTCAATTTTCCAAAAGGACAACTTTCTTATAAATAAGTTCAGAGCAGAAAAAAGCTAACTTTAAAAATGTTACTATTCTTACATTTTATATGACATGAGCTAGCTTGTATTATTGCGTATTTATGACATAGTTATTTTGTTTTGGCATCTGAATAGTAATTTTATGTTTTCTTAATGCTACCTTAATAATCTCAGATCTACAGTGAGTTCTTTCAGACATTTTGTACTGATTATAGTAACTTCAGAGGGATACAAATTACTGTTGACATCTTGGTTTTAGACTTTCTTATCTGTAAACTGAAAAATACTTGGCTTTCTGGTGTGAATGTATTGGTCCATCAAACTGGTGACACATATAAACAGAGTACCTTCCTACGTTTGTCTGCTCTGTGGCTGAAGAACCAAGTTCAGTCTTCATCTTTGGATATCAAAAGGTACCCTTTTTTGTGCTTAGTTAAACAATATCTCTTTAATAATTTATCATTATCCTTAAGATTCCGTGAGTGCCTTTGAAAAATGACTTGTTATGTAAGAAATCTGTAGGGTTCTAAGAGAAGATCCAAACAGATTTTTCCAGAAGGATTTTGTTTTAATTATCATCCATTTATACTCAGTTAATTGAAAATGATTTGTTGTAGCATATCTGCTGGACTCCTAATTTTTTTTTCTTCCTTTTTTTTTTTTTTGCATTTATTCAGTCATATTTGTTCATACAACCAGTATTTATTGAGCAAGTTCTCTGTTAGGAATTGTGCTAGTTGCTAGGGCTGTAACACTGGCCAGAGGAGACCCAGGCCCTGCCCATCCCTGGTCTTGCAGTCTGCTGGAATCACACTCTGCCCGCTGTCTTCAGAGAGGGCAGCAAAGGGACCGTCACTGAACACGAGCTGCTCAGCAGACTGCACCCAGACTCCTAATTTATGGTCAGTGATGTGGTGATGCTGCTATCCTGTCTTAGGCTGGTGTGGATTGTAATCATAACCTCTCTTGGCCATCACAGACAGTGATTGGTCTTCATTGTTTATTTTTTTGGGGGGGTCTAGTAGCCACTGTTGTAGGGGATTGATTGCAAACATATTTCACATGTCATATCTAAATCCATATATAAAAGTGAAAACCGAGAGACTGCATCCAGAGCTACTGGGTTTGGGTAAATCTTTTTTTTGACCATCATGTTCTTTTCATGGAACAAAGTAGCTGTATTTCAGAGATAACTGATCTGAAATAGGTCATGTCCCTTTCATTCTGAAATAGAAGGAGCACTCAATTTCAAGTGATAACTATTAGATTAAATCCCCTCTTTGCTTGTGTGTATGTCACAGGGGGAGGGCAGAGGGGTCATTTACCTTTATGTCTGTCTTTTTGTTCAGGTAAGCTATTCTCTGCCATAGAGTATTTAATGTGTACCAGGGTGTTCAAATTGGTCATAGCATAACTACAGCAGTTAAGTTCTTCACATTATTTTCAGTCTTCAAGTCCTCTTGTCTGCTGTTGATGATTTGCTAAATGCGCTTTTAGAGAGTGAAGATACTTACCTTCTGAGAGTTTATATTGGAAGTGTAATGCCAGATAACAGTGAATGGGAAAAGATGAGACAGTCTCTTCCAATGCAGGTATGTTTGAGATTACAGAGTGCTTTATTCTGAAGTTTGAATTTCATGCAAGCTTAAATATTTCTGTTATACTTTGGGGAAGGAAAAAGAAGTGAATGAAATGAGTATTTTACTTAGCCTTTCTGTCTCTGAATAGTCATATTTTTGCTGTTTGCAAGACAACCAGTTGACACTCAGCAGTTGCTGTGGTACAAGGTGAATAGATCTAGTTCTGTTCCTGAAGGAGTCTTAAAGAAATACACATGTTGATAATTTTCTTAGTGGAAACCAAACTTCTGTGGTTTTACTAATAAATTAGCTATGACTTTATTTTTGAAGTTATTATGATAACATTTTGAAAATATTCCAATAACTTCATTTTTGCTCCCTGTCTTAATTGCATAGGTAGTAAATAATTTAGTCTGTTGAATGACTTTGTATATAATTTAATTATTCTTTTTACAGTGGTTGCATAGACCTCTTTTAGAAGGAAGACTGAGTTTGAATTATGAGTGTTTCAAAACAGATTTTAAAGAACAAGATACAAAGAAACTTCCCAGCCATTTGTGTACTTCAGCATTATTGAGCAAAATGATATTAGTTGCACTGAAAAAGGAAATAGTCCTAGAAAATAATGAGCTTGAGGAAATAAGTAAGTATATATGAGCATTCAGATATATACATATAAATACGTATTTTGAAATAATCATGGTGTAATTTTGAAATAATTTTGATTATACTTTAATTTAAATCTTTAAAGATTCAAGAATTTTCAGTTCTTGATTTTACTGATGAGAAACTTGAGGCCATGTAAGAGACGAATGTTAAATCGTGAATTGGGTGGCAGCATGCTAATACCTTGCTCTAATCTTGTTAGCCGTAGGGCAGAATTTGGTATAAGGTCAGTTACTCAACCTGGCCTGACATCAGTGTCAGCAGATCCTGTGGCACATGACCCTAAAGAAATTGGTTAAGTGAGTTTTGTGTTTCATTAAAGATTCTGAATTTTCAATTAATTTTTGAATCACTCTACCTTTTTATAGGGCTATAATTTTTTTTTCCCAGCAAGTGGAGGGTCAGCAGTTGAATTTTAGGAGGATTAAAAAAATTCCCCCATTCCAGGAAATGATGTAGAATTGTAGGTAGCAGTGTGACCTGTACAGAATGGTAGGAAAGGTGGAGGTCTTGTACAATTCCTGTCAGTCTTGATTGTGAGCCCTCAGCTGAGTACAGTTACTAGTGGAGGAGAGTCTTTATCCTGTGGAAGAAAACGGGGACACCTTACAGGGAGCCAGCTCCATGTGCAGCTGAGGTCAAGGAGGTTTGCCTGCAGTTTACTTTACTCAGAGAGTGAATCTGTCCAAAAAAACCCTGGAAATTAGAGTAGTAAGTTTTTGGGGGTGGAGTGAGGTATAATTAGTTTTATTTACTTAATTGTTTGTTTATTTAAATGGATATACTAGGGATTAAACCCAGGACCTCATGCATGCTAAGCATGCACTCTACCACTGAGCTATACACCCCTTTCCCCCAGAGTAGTAATTTTTGTAATAATTTATTTTTGTTAATTATGTTACTAATTACAAACTGACAGCATTATGCATTTAATCTTCTCATTAACCCTATCATTGCTGGTATTATTGCTGACTTTCTGATCTGAAGCTTGCAAGGGATGGGATTAAATTTTGAGCCAGGTTTCAAGTCTCCTGACTCCAAAATCCATACCTGGCTTTATAAAGGAGAGTTGTGACTAAAAACCTGTGATAGGCCAGGTTTAGTGATACTCGGTCACCTGATTCTCCCAATAGTCCCGTGAGGTAGATTTGTAGTGTCCTAGTTGATGACCTGTGTACAGCTTATTTGAATCCAGACTAGTCCGTCATCGAAGCCCGTGCCCTGTTGTTTACCGTATCATGCTCGCTCCCATTTCGTAACACATTGTCTTAAACTTCTCAAGTCTTGGATCTCATAGTTGTTTATCCTGGATGCAACTTCTTACCGTTTGTGGCAAAAATAGTAGGAAGTTCTTCGTGTATCTCTGATAATGCAGATCCCTGTCACATTCTAAACTAATCAGAAAAGGAACTGAGTAAGGTTTGGGAGAGGAGTGGTATTTTGTATCAGATATTCTCAGTTTTCATTGTCATTGAACATCAAAGAGTTGAAAATCAGCTCATAGATATTTTGAAATTAGTGAGCACAGCGATGTTAGAAAATGGGGCAGAGAAGTGAAAACAATTGAAAGGTCTGCTCACCAAGTACACTCAATAATGTGTTGTCCACTCTGTCAGTTGCAGAACTGCTCTATTCGTTGCAGTGGTATGAAGAATTAGACAATCCACCTATTTTTCTAACTGGATTTTGTGAAATGCTTCAGAAAATGAATATTACATATGATAACTTATGTGGACTTGGTAATACTTCTGGCCTTTTGCAGCTGTTATTTAACAGGTAAGAATCCCTTTCAATTTCCATTTTTTTATGACTATTTTGCTAGTTAATGGCTTTGTGTCTGTAAAGGGTAAGCCCACTTGATGGTAATCTTTGAATCAGAAGGTTGATTTAAATTAACCCCAATTCTTTTTTTTTTTTTTTAATGGAGGTATAGGGGATTGAACCCAGGACCATGGGCATGCTAAGCATGTGCTCTACCTACCACTAAGCTATGCCCTCCCCCACAACTAATCCCAATTTTTAATAATGAATACTTTGTGGACACTAAGTACTTGATTTACTCTTCTGGGGAGATATTTGGACTTTGCCTGTTTTATTAAATCAATAAATACATTCAAGGGGCAGATGACAAAGAAATGAAAACCTGTAGAAGTTGTTTTAATTTGTCATATGTGACCCATCCTTCCGCTACTCTCAAGTTTAACCTTTTCACCTTGCATGTTGTTGCAGGTGTGTCTTAATATCATAACCACAAACCTTCTCCCTCAGATGAGGAAGTAGGTATGAAAACAGAGTCGTTGTAGAGTTTATAGCAGTTAGATACTTAGCTTATTGAAATTACTATGTTGACTTGCTTTCTTTTGAAGAGTTTCTCACCTGCCTGTAGTATTTTTCATACGCTTCTTTGAAAATCAGAGGCCCCAGGTTTTCCTCTCCAATCCCACTCCACATACTTAACACTCAGAACTTGCCTCAGCAAATATTAATAACTCTTTGATTCTTCAACTTGCTGCCACCCTCGGTGTCCTCTGGAAGATGTCTTCCTTTCAGCTGCAGCCTCTGGTCCTCAAGCCTATTCTTTAAGGTTATGTCCTCTGTCAGGACTTAAGAGGGCTTTGGGATTGCCTTGGGATGAGAGCCCAGTACCAGTTATGAAGGGTGTTGGAAGCCTAAGTTCCCAATCCTTTTGGTAACAGCAGCTGTTTGGATGCAGAAGGACTGTGTGAAATGATACCCTCACAAAACAATTTATTTAATTCTGTTTAATTCTGTAAAAGGAATCCAGGTAACAGTGTTAAAAATCTTAAGTGCACTCTCAAAATGGATTTTTTTTTTTCCCTTTTTTAGATCCAGGGAGAATGGCACCCTTTGGTCTCTTATCATTGCTAAGTTGATCCTTTCCCGAAGTGTTTCATCTGATGAAGTAAAATGGCATTATAGGAGAAAAGAAGGGTATTCTTACTCAAAATATTTTTTTTTTTGAAATTTACTATGGTTGGTTACTTTGACAACTCTAAACTAACAAAAAAATTTAATGAATCAGGAAATCAAGGTTTAGGAGATGAGAAAATTAAATTAAAAAAATGAGACTTAAAGAGTATAAAAACAATTTTAATTGTTTTAGGTTGAGGAACACACCTTTTTAAATAAGCATTTTAAACCTTATAAAATTTTGTTGTGAAATTGTATACCTGTTTTAAACAATTAGCATTTCATAAAGTTGTTCTCTTTTCCTCAGAAATCTCTCCGACAGAATCTATTATTTTCCCCTCCCCAACATCCTTTTTCCATTACTTTATTTGCTGTATGGAAGTGATAGGGAAAGTTAACTTACCTTCTCTTAAATAAGGATCATCCTATTGAAGTTTATTCTAAAAATGCAATAGATGTGTTCTTGGGACAAAGAAATAGAGTTGGACATACTAGAGATTTGCTAGAGTTAATTATACTAGAGAAGCTGAGCATTCAGATTAACACTTAGCTGAAATTTACCAAGGCATTTTGAATTAACTGATTTACCAAGAAGAATTCTGAAATTATGTATGTATATTTATACATATATATTTATACCTATATATGTTTACACATGTATTTTGGCACAGTAGAATTAGAATCTTAAGTTAAATTTTTGTTTTAATCTTATTTTAGTTTTTTAATTTATTATTTTGAATTCAATTATTAATGGGTATTATAGGTTCACATGCAGTTGTAAGAAATACAGAGAAATTCCATGTACCTTTCAGTTTCTGCCAGTGGTATCATTTTGCATAACTTTAGTACAATTTCACAACCAAGAAGATGGCGTTGATACAATCCACTGACCACATTTACTTGCACTTACGTGTTTTTGTGTGTGTTCTGTGTAATCTTGTGTTACCACCACCACAGTCCAAGATATAGACTAGTTTTTTCATAAGGATCACCTTGTGTTACCCTTTTTTCCCACGGCCACCTCCCTTCTTCCCATTCTCATCTCTGGCAACCACTAATCTGTTCTCTTTCTAGATAATTTTATCATTTAGGAATGTTATATATAGGAATCATACAGCATGTGATCTTTTGATACTAGCTTTTTTATTCAGTATAATTTAAAACTTTTCTCTAATTATAAAAGTCATAGGGAATTAACTAAAGAACTGTTAGAACTAATTACAAATGGAATGGATATGTACTTGACATACAAAAATCAGTATCTTTCTTATTCACCAGTCATAATCAATTTTAAAAAGGCATAGGAAAAAAGAGATTCTGTTCACAATGACAATAAAACTATGAATACCGAGAAATAAATGTAACAACTCTCCCACCCCCCAAAAAACCCAAGTAAAGATCACAAGAGAAGATGGGAAGATAAATTTTAAAAAATGGTTGTTTCTATAATTTCAATGTAATCTCAGTCAAAATTTCAGCAACATTTTTGAAAAGCTTGACAAACTGTGTTAAATATAGTATGCATTTGAAGGAAAAAATGTTCAAGAATAGCTAGGAGAGTTATGAAGGAGAAAAGTGAAAAGAATTTGCCCTACCAGTACAGTAATTAAGCAGTATGAGATTGGTGAATAGGCAGATCACTGGATCAGAACGTAAGAGTCCAGAAACTAATCTGCACATATATGAGAATTTAGTTTTTGATAGAAGTGTTCTTTCAAATTGTGAGATGAGTCAATAATAAATGATGTTAGGAAGACTGGATATGTGTTTGAAAAAAAAGGGAGACCTACTCCCTTACATTTTACGTAAAAGTGAAGTCCAGATGGAAGCTAAAAAGAACAGATCTGTAAAAGTATTAGGGGAAAATAAGAGACTGTATAATCTTGGCATAGGGAAGACTTTAAGCAAAGCACAAAAATCCAGAATCTGTAGAAGAAATGATAGATACCTGATTTTGTAAAAATAAAACTTTGTGCCCATCAACAGATGAATGGATAAACAAAAATGTAGAAATTCTGACATGCTACAATGTGGATGAGCCTTGAGGACATTACGCTAAATGAAATAAATGAGTCACAAAAAGATAAATAGTGAATGATTCCATGTATATGAGGTGCCTAGCATAGTCAAATTCATAGAGACAGAAAGTAACATGGTGGTTGTCAGGGGCTGAGGGGAAGGAGATGGGGAATTCTTATTTAATGGGTAGAGTTGCAGTTTTGTGAAATGAAAAAGTTCTGGAGATAAGCTGCACAACAGTATGAATGAACTTAACCCTACTGTACACTTATAATAAATTTTATATAATGTGTATTTTACCACAATTAAAAAAGGAAAAAAAAGGAAACTTCTGTATGATAAAAATACAGTAAGCAAAGGTTAAATGACAGGTGGCAAAATGGAAGGAAAATTTGTATATTAAGAATTAATATCCATAATATATAGCTTTTCTTAATAAAACTATTCAAAATGAAGCATGTGTCAAGGACTTGAACAGGTAATTCATAGGTGAAACAGTCACAGGTAATTCATTTATGAAATGTGAAATATGAAAGGATTTGCCTTATTAATAGTGACAGAAATGCAAATTAAAAGTAGTACATTTTATCTACCGTATTGCCAGGAATTTTAAAAAGATTCATTAAATGTGCAGCAAAACAGTCAAACTTGTACATTTTTGGTGAAAATGTAAACTTGATTATGCTTTTTTGAAAACCAGTTTGAAATTATCAAAATATAATACATTCAAATCCTTTGATTTCTGCAATTCTGCTTCTAGGAATCTGGCCTAAAGAGGTATTTGTGCATATGCAGAATTGTATCTGCTCAAGGACATTTATTACAGCGTTATTTGTAAGAATAAAAATTTGGGGGAAGAAACCTTAATGTTCACTAATAGGGAAATAGTTAAATTATACTGTGCAGTATTTTTGGTTTTGTTTTTGGTTTAGTTATGTAGCTTTAAAATAAAAGGAATACTTTATACCTACATTTTCTGACAAAACCACCTACTAAGTATATAAGTGGCAAATAATACAACACATAGGTAAATAAAACCCAACTATATATATGCACATATATAAATACTAGTTCATACAAAGGACATGCAACTGGTACTGCTTAAATTGAATCAGTTGACTCTTAGAGCATAATCATGTATTGTTTGTATAATTAAAAAAAATCATAAATGGGGGAAGTTACAATGCTTATTTAAAAAAAAAATGTAAAAAAGAAGCAGGAAAAAAAATATCCATAGTTTCATCATCCAGCATCAACAATTGTCAATCTCTTCATAGTTTCTTTTCTTTTCTTTTTCTATACAATTATTTTATATTGTGGAAATATTAGTCTTTTTGACTAGTCTAGATAAGAGGAGCTTTCTGAAATAACTGAAAATTTAGAATAAATATAATTCATACCTTTTTTTTTTCCTTTAAACAGTTTTTTTCCACTAACAGAAGGTAATATGCATACCATTCAAAGTCTCTGTCCATTTTTGTCAAAAGAAGACAAGAAAGAATTCATTGCTCAGTGTATCCCTGCCCTTTTGGCCTGGACCAAGGAAGATGTTTGCAGTACTAATGGTTAGTTGCTTGGTAATAAATACTTTATTAATTTAATTATTGCTTGAAGTGAAAAAAGTATTTCTTAATTTAAAAAATTTTGGGAGGGAGTTAGGTTGGTTGATTTGTTTGCTTATTTGTTTATTTATTTAATGGAGGTACTGAGGATTGAACCCAGAACCTTGTCCATGCTAAGCACGTGCTCTACCACTGAGCTACACCCTTCCCTGCCAAAAAGAAGTATTTCTTAGTATCTTAATCCGCATCTAGCAGAGATGAATTATAGCTGATTTTTCCTAATTTATACTCTTGCTACAAAACAAGTTGATTCAGTAGGATGAGTGTCATTGGAGAGTGGCTGTTACCATTTTGCAGTACAGAAATGCTAGAGCCTTAAGGGAAGACTTACAACCACTGATAACCCTCCAATCATTTCTTTTCCATATATAGCTTTTTCAGTCAACCAATGATGCACTTATAAAGACAAAAGAGGGAATAGCTTTTGTTATGTTTTAAACTTTTTGGATACTCTCTACTCTATTAGTTCATTTATTTATTAATTGAATAAACACTTATTGAGCCCTGGCTATGTGACAGTTTCTTGTGTAGAGAAGACAGACGTAGAGTTATATGGTAGCTGATGGAGCAATAAGATGTCGTATGTGTGAAAGTGGAAGAAAAGGAGTTTTCCCCTTTGCTTTGAGATGTCAGTGGCAATTGCACAAAGAGAAATACTTCAACTGAGTGATGAAGGATAGTTTGCCATATGGACATAGTTGGGGAAGGGCATTCCAGGTACACACAAACATAGAAGAATACAGATAGTTCATTTGGGTTGGCATTTAAGGTAGAAAGTTGGAGACAAAGAGTATTACAGTGCAGAAGAATATGGATTTTGAGAAATGGCAGGGAACAGATCATAAAGGCCTAGTTTTGTAGGTTAAGGAGTTCGGACTTTAAGTGGTAGGAGGTAAGGAGTTATTGGCCCAAATTAGGTAGAAGAGTAGTAAGACTTACCACATTTATATTAGAAAGATTATTTTGTTAACTGTATAGGGTGGATGTGAGAGAAGAGAGGTTAGGGGTAGAAGACCATATAGGGAGCTATTGGAATAATCATAATGAGAAATAGAACTTGAATCAAGGCACAAATGGAAGAGCAGAGATGGAAATGAAAGAGACAGGAAATAGAATTGATGGGGCTCTGTGATTGTACTTCTGAATTGGGTAGATGGAAGTATTGTTAGGCCTTATAGGAAGCTCTGTAGGAGACTTGAGGGTTGGGAGGAGGATGGAAAAGGAGTGTATAGGCAGCTAATGTTCAGTTTTAGACACAATAGATTAAGATGGCTATGGAATAACTATTCAAATGGAGATTTTCAGTAAGCAATAGGCTATTGGCTAGATGGAAATGCTGCTTCCAAAGCCCATGTCATGCAGGTGGCAGTATAGTCTGTAAATGAGAATGATCTTGTTCAGCAAGAATGAAGAGTGGAAGGAATATCAAGGGAACACCAGCAGTAGATTTAAGGGGTAGTGGGTGGAGGGACACTTGAGAATAAGGACTAAAGACAAAGAGAAGCAAAAGAGGAGTTTTAGGTAATATTCATCAGCCATTAAATGCCACAGAAGGGCAAGTAAAATTAGGCGCTGACAAGTGTCTATTGGCTTTGACATTGTTGGAATGATAGTGGTGAGAAAGTGGAGGCAGATAGTCTCTTCTGAGTGTTTGGCGGGAAGGAGTGTACAAAGAGGTGAAAGCTGGAGGTGAACACAAAGTCAAAGGGGAAATACATGTTGCTGGGGAGGTGGAGGAATAGAAGATAGAGACAGGGAATAATTGATGATAGTTCCCACTGAGAATATGAGAGGGGAGGGCGTGTAGGATAGAATCTAGAGCAGTCAGAAGATACCAGTCATGTATATATAGGTGGAGACAAGATGAAGAGAGGTGTAGGATGGATGGAGATGGAGAGGGGCCTGGGAACTTCATGTCTTCATGTCTGTCTAGGTCAGTTAATAAGTGGAAACTGGATTGTGGATGTTAAAGGCAGTAGAAGTCTGAAATAGTGGAAAAGGAGTGTGTCCATCAACAAACAGTCAAAAAGAATTACCCTGGTAGCATGAAGGGTCAGCTGATGTTATAAATAAATTTTTGTGGCATTAAGCTTTACTGTTGAGTTCACTTACATAGTTAAACTGTGGGATTAGGTTGGGATTGCAGTTCTGGAACAGAGATGCAGGTGAACTGATTGTGCATAGAAGAGAGGATTACCTAACAGGAGTGCAGGTGATTTCTCCAGCACAGGTCATAACTGAAGAACGGCAGAGAGGGAGAAGGGGCAGGAGACAGGACTGCAGTTCACACAACTGTGTGCTGTGCACACAAACCACAAACTGTCCAGCTGTGCAGAGGGCAACAGGAAGGGGAACGTTTTTGAGATTTGACAGCCAATTTTGCTCTTCTTGCGAAAATGATGAAACAGTTAGCTAACAAATATTTTTTCGTTATTAGAAAATCAATTGTTTCTATTTAAACTTGAGCCTCACATTTTGTCAGGAAGATTAGAAGAAAAAAAATTATTTGCCTTTAAAGGAAGGTTACATTATTACTATTGCTATTATTTATTAATTTATTTTTGCTTTTTCCTTGGTTTCCTTTTGTCTACAGAATAAAAACCTTAAGTCCTTAGTTTGGCTTATAAGACATCTTACAATCTTATCACAACCAATTTCTCCGGTTTCACCTATTTTGCTTCTGCCCTGAACTTTGAACATTCTGTTACTTTGTTAGAACTTTGTGCCTGTGAAATACCATATACCAACTTAGGAAAGGCTTTTCTGACTTGACCTAGTTTCCTCTTCTGGGCTCTCAGTTTTTTGGCCCTCTTACATTCTACTTTGTTTTATGTCTGCCAGGACTGCTAGATGAGTCCCGTCAGGGACTGGATTTTGTTCAGCTTTATCTCCCCAGCATCTAGCAGTGTACCATGTGTTCACTTATTCATACTTCATTCAGTCAGTCAAAATGAGTCTCTCTTCATCTCAGGCATCGTGCTAGAGGGACATGTACAGTGGCAAGTAACACAGACAGGGTTTCTGCCCTCATGGAGCTTACTTTCTAATTGACATAATAATAAATAAACAAACATTAGTGCTGTAAGGACAACAAATGAGAAAGGGCATACTTTTTACAATAAAACACCATAGGTTAGCTAATGCACAATGTCATTCACTCCCCCCTCTTCACACTTGATTTTCTGTGCTGGGTGCTGGGTATAGAGACAGGGTCCCTGCCCTGTGGAATTTATAAGCTCATTTGACTGTTTCATATAAGCCCTAATTTTTAGAGCTCTTAACCTAAAAACTTCTGAAGAAAGTTTTTAACTTGTTTCAAGGTAGAGTTTCTCTTTTTAATAGTAACAATACAATTAATTTTTTAATTTTTAATTTTACTTTAGGAGGTTTCGGACATCTTGCCATTTTCAATTCTTGTCTGCAAACCAGAGGTATAGATGATGGAGAGCTATTACATGGTATATTAAAAATTCTGATAACCTGGAAGAAAGATCATGAAGATATTTTTCTTTTCAGTTGGTAGGTAATACTTTATACTGTGTTTTTCCCTGTATATATGAAGTGGACTCAGATTGTGTATCTTATAGTCACAATTTTGTAAAGTAATAGGATGAAAGACATTTAAGTCAGTCTAAGTATATAAGATTTACGTTTTTCTAATTGTATATAATTCTTCAGTGTTTTGTTTTGTTTTTGTCTTTATCACAGCAATCTGTCAGAAGTAAGTCCAGAGATACTGGGTGTAAATATAGAAATAATCCGATTCCTTTCCTTGTTTTTGAAATACTGCTCATCTCCTTTGGCAGAGAGTGAATGGGACTTTATCATGTGCTCCATGTTGGCTTGGTTGGAGGTAAATTAACCTGATACGTCATCACACCTATTGGGTCTCTGTGCATATCTCTGTACTAGAGCTGTTTACTAATATTCTTTAAATGATGGTTGTCGTTAGCTCCTTTGCAAACATTTAAACACTGTATAGATATATTCCTCACCAGCTACTACTTGACAGAACAGTAAAATGATTGAGGTTTGTCTGCCAGTATCATTCAGTAACCAGATCTGCTAACTGCTTTTAAAATGTTCTCTTCATTAGCTCATTTTAATATTGCAGCACAGCCCTTTAAGGTTTTATGTTTTCATGACAAGTTTTTTTGGTCTTTTTGATTCTAATTAAGTTATTATTAAAAATGTACTATTTCAGTATTGCCAGAGTAATGCATTAAAAATTAGGCAGATTCAGGGGGAATTGATGTTCTTTTTATGACCCACAGCAACCAGGTGTGTAATACTTGTGGGCTCTAATGCAGCAAGTCAGTCAAGGTTGAATTAGTCTGAATCTCTGCTTTGCCTGCTGTTAGCTGTGTAGTATTAAACTTTACCTTGTCAAGCCTCAGTTTCCTTATTTTAAAGTAACTTAATAATACCCAATTAGTAGGGCTCCCAAGAAGATTATAAATGTGGTTTTTAATGTGTTTAACTTGGTAAGTGGTAACTGATATTATTTTCTTTTATGGTTGTAGAAATTTAAAAAAATTTCAAAATAAATGGATCAATTCTAATTCCTGATACTTAATTTGAAAAAAAGTTATTTTGATGTAAAATATATAAATGTCTCCTAAGACTATATATTTCAACTGCTTCTTATTTTTAAATGTAGAGAAATGAAAGCGACTTCTCTTTATTGCCTTGATTTGTAGTATGCTGGAAGAAGTCTGTTTACCCATTTACTTTTTGTTTTTTTAGACAACAAATGAGAATCAGGCATTGTATTCTGTTCCACTTGTACAACTGTTTGCCTGTGTCAGCTGTGATTTGGCCTGTGAACTCAGTGCTTTTTTTGATTCCACAACTCTGGATACCACTGGCAGCCTTCCTGTAAATCTAATCAGTGAATGGAAAGAATTTTTTTCCCAAGGGATCCACAGTTTGCTATTACCTCTTTTGGTGACTGTTACAGGCAAGTGAAAAAGGGAATCATAGTGAGATTCACTGAAAATGACTTGTTGGAAAAAAAAAAAAACTTCGGATATTTAAGTCACACAATATAAAATAGTGCAAGAGCCAGAGAGAAAGCTAGGCATCTCAGAAGTATCATATATGCTTCTGCTTTACAGACAAGAATTAAAAAATGGTACAATATCCAAAGGCCATTGAAAATTAAAGTAATTGTAATTCAGATAACCTGAATAGATTATTTTAACTCAAACCTCATTTATTTTTTAGAATGAGATCATTGAAGTTATTAAATAGTTGAGGTATCCAAACTATCTGAGTAGTTCAGAGAATATCTGAAATGTATATTCAGTTCATGTTCCTAGTTAGGAGTGCTTTAATGTCAAGTTTTTAATTTCATTTTCTTAAATAACATGTAGTTGTCTGTGAATCAGTCAAGCTGTATTACTCACTTTGGGGATGTGCATGTTCCTTTCCTTTTTGTCATCAGGAGAAAGCAAAGATACATCTGAAACATCCTTCCAGAATGCAATGCTGAAGCCCATGTGTGAAACACTAACATATATCCCAAAGGATCAACTGTTGAGTCAAAAACTCCCTCCAAGATTGGTTGCTGGCCAAAAAACAAACTTGCCAGAATATCTCCAGACTTTGTTAAATACTTTAGCCCCATTACTTCTTTACAGAGCTCGGCCTGTGCAAATTGCTGTTTATCATATGCTATACAAGTAAGAATTCTTTCAATTGAATCAATGTTGTGATGGTCTAAAAAAATAGAATATATATTTAGTTTTAATTCTTCGTCATTAAAAAGAGTCAAAGTAAAAACAACAACAAAGTAAACTTGATTGTATTTCAGTAACAAGGATGTCAAGTTTTTCATATTTAGGTCACTTTTCTCCACGCACAGTTTACATTTAGATAGCCCTGGCCATAGGTAGTTATTTCATAAAAAACTTAGTAAAAAATGTACTCGTAACAAAATAAGTATTGGTCTTTCTGCTTTTAAAGCATGATTTAACAATGAACAGTTTAATATAATTTAAAAGAATATTCTAACTTCCAGATTGATGCCTGAATTCCCACAATATGATCAGGATAATCTAAAGTCTTACGGAGATGAAGAAGAAGAACCAGCCTTGTAAGTTTTTTTTTAATACAAATTTTCCTCGACTTATGATAGGATTGCATCCCAATAAACCCATCGTTAAGTCAAAAATAGTGTTGAGTCAAAAATGCATTTGATACGCCTAATCTACCGAACATCAGCTTAGCCTAGCCTACTTAAACGTACTCTGACACTCACATTAGCCTACAGTTGGGCAAAATCATCTAACACAAAGCCAATTTTATGATAAAGTGTTGAGTATTTCATGGAATTTCTTGACACTGTATTGAAAGTGCAAAGCAGAATGGTTGTGAGTGTACCGGTTGTTTACCCTCTTGATCACGTGGCTGCTGGGGCTGCAGTTTGCCACTGCTGCCCAGCATCATGAGAGAGTATCAGACTACAAATTGCCAGCCTAGGAAAAGATCAAAATTCATAGTATGGTTTCTACTAAATGCTTATCACTTTTGCACTAGTGTGAAGTTGAAAAATTCTAAGTCAAACCGTCATAAGTGGGGACCATCTGTAGTTTATTTTATTAAATTCTTATAATCCATCTTCATGACTGTAGAAGACAGAAGCAGTACAAAAGCTCTAAATTGGAGTATATATTTGTTCAACAGATCTTGTAAATTTATTTGTAAGATATGAATGAAATTTAGAGCTCACCCAAAAAGACAGTTACTCTCTTCTTTTTTTAGTGGGGGAAAGATAATTAGGTTCATTTATTTATTATTATTTTTTGATGGAGATACTAAGGATTCAACCCAGGACCTCCTACATGCTAAGCATGAACTCTCCCACTGAATTATACCCTCCCCCTGCCCCAACTCTCTCTTCTTAATTGTTCCTAAATCATTTTCAGTTTGCCTCTGTTAGTGAAAACTTTCTTCAGCCACATGGCAGCTGTGGAAGGAATATATCAACTAAAAAATCTATTGAGTACCCCTTTGTGCAAAGTGTTAATTAAATGTTGAAGAGAGAATACGTTGTGAAGTAAATGTTCTATTTTGTAAAGAGCTTATAATCTAATTTAGATGATATTACCCTATAACAGAAGACAGTGATTGCCAAGTGCTAAGGAAAAGGTTAGGATGTTAGGAGGACACAACTGTTGTGCCCAGGAAGGGAAGACTTTCTCTTGAGGAAGAGGCATTTATGCTGCACCTTTCAGGTTAGATAGCATTTCAGCAGGGCAGGGGAAAGTTATGGGAACACCATGTACAAAGGCACTGAGGCATGAATGTTCAGGATGTGCTGGGGGAACACTGAGTAGTTGCTATTTAGCATTTTTTTAATTGTCTATATCTTCTTCCACTGGAATATAAGCTCTGTGAAGGAAGAAATGTTTGTCTCTTATTCCTGACTGTATTCACAGCATTCAGGTTCTTGGCCTAAAACAGAGTCAGGAATAGTGCTCATTTGTTGAATAAAAGAATAAATGAACGAGTATATGTGGAGTAGGCAGGAAGGGTATAGTGGCAGGTAAAGCTGAAAGGGTAATGAAGGGCCTTCAGAATGACATTTTCTAGGAATCGGGGCATTATTCGATAGAAGATGGGATACCACCAGCTGATTGTGGCAATAGTATAAAGCACAAACTGTACAAAGAAGCCAGCAGAGGTGGAGACCATTCTGGAAGTTACAGCAGTGCATGTAGGTCAGTGTGGAAAGTGGAGAGCTGTTCTTTGTAAAATCTAGTGACTGTTGGTATGGAATAGAGAAGGGGTGGTACGTGAGATGGTGGTGGTGAAGGTGAAAACTTAAAGGCAGAAGCTTGAAGAAGACTTATTTATGGACTGGTTGTGGGAAGCCACCAAGGAAGAAAGCTCACAGAGGTGGAAGGAGAGAACCGAGCTAGAATGTCATAGAGAAGAGACTCTGACAGGAGACACACACAAGTATTTCACTTTCTGAGAATCTTGTAAGCTCATCCAGGTGTTGATGAGTACAGTGCTCCAGTAAGGAGGAAAATTAACTCACATTGTCATGGATTCTTGTGAATGTTAAATCTGCTGAAAAGGCGTCCAGCCTTACGACCTTTTTACCCTTTATAGGATGATAAGTGACGTGGTAGGACTTGTTAGCCCTAATGGTTCCCCTGACTAACCGAGGGGCTTCAGACTAATCATTTAGCCCCTCTGGTTGTGTGATTTTTTTTTTCTGTCTGTAAAACAAAAGGCTGAAGTATATGTTTTCTAAAAGGGTCTTTTAAGTGCTAACCTCTAGAATCCATGTTTTACAGCATGTTTTATATATTTACAAATATAAAATTTTATATTTTATATTACATATTTATAGATTTATAAATAGGAAAATATGTATATATTTGTATAACATTTTATGTCTTTCAGATTCTATGATTGGCTTTATGTGAAATTATGAGTCAAAAATGAATCTATAAAGAGGGACTTTTAAAATGGTTTTTGGAAAACAGAGAAACATTTTCCTAAGATACTTGAAATTTATACATAATATCTGTTTGTTAAGGGATGAGTTAATGAAGAAAATTGTGGTGTTTAATCATTTGTTCTTAGGTCACCACCGGCAGCACTGATGTCTCTCCTTAGCACTCAAGAAGACTTACTAGAAAATGTTTTGGGGTGTATTCCTGTTGGACAGATAGTTACTATTAAGCCACTGAGTGAAGACTTCTGCTATGTTCTGGGATATCTCCTCACTTGGAAATTAATACTTACGTTCTTCAAAGCTGCTTCATCTCAGGTAAATAAGACAACTTTTGACAGTTCTGTCTTATATGTATTTCTCTGTTACTATCCTAAACCCCTCGCTTTCCCTTTTGGGAAAAAAAAGAGGAAATGCTTCACATTTTAATCTAATCTTATCTGGCTAATTTCAAACATTCTGCTAAATTTATTTCTGCTCTACTTCCTCACCCTCCCACAGTTTTACACACACACACACACACAGAGTTTGTAAAAGTAATTTCTGGAATGTGCTTACATCAACTGTTTGTCTAACTGGTTGTAAACACCAAGTCCTTTTATTGCAGGAAACCAGATTTCTATAATTTAATTTTGTGCAACCGTAGTAATAGTTTCAAAAGAATTGGATATTGCTATTTTTTTCCTTTGATCAACTTCTGACTCTTGTGGAGATGTCAGTTAATACATCATTGGAAATTTTTCTTATTTGAAAATTAGTGTTTAGAGAAAGATCTATGGAATATTACCATATGTAATTCAAACTTATCACTAAATGATGAAAATATCCTATATAATTATTTGGCTTTAATTATTTCAGTAGCCACTAGATGTCTCTGTTGTCTCATGTTTAAGAAAAAGAGGTCTTGTCCTGGAAGGAAGCTGGAAAAATCTACTCTCCCCCCACCCCCCATTCTTTCAGACAGATCCCCACCTTAAAAAGTTTCAAACACTGATTGAATCAGCTGAATAAAGCAGATGGCTTCTTTGACAGGTCACTACAAAAAGACAGTCACTTCATATTTAGAGTGACTAAATATGGCATTCATTTCCAATGTGATTTTTCAGAATTCTTAGTTGTAATTTATGTTGTTGCTACTAACCCATACCGTGGAATATGTAAATATAGCGGGTTTTTTTTTTTTGCATTTGTTTATCTAAGGGGAAAATCAAATTACAGAGGCAGCACTGATCTAGATGTGTCAGTTATTGTATTTCTTTTCAGGCCTCCCACTTATGTTTGTGATCTGAGCTGGTTTTAATTTGCTGATGATATATTTCAAGAGCTCCTTATTGGCCTTTTACATTCATTTCTTAGAATATTGTTGATCTCTAAAAAGTTGCAGCAATTGAAGTTTCTATGTATAAGAATTTTGTTCTTGTTATCTTATGTTTACAAATTAGGAATGGGGCCACACGTCATCTTTTCCATTAAGCCAGAGTTGGGGAGGGGGCACACAGAATTGCAGAGCAGCATTTATTGAGCCTGGAAATTGAACTGAGCTGTGAACAGATAAACCAGCATAACCCATTAAATAATGCTAATTAAAGGAATCCTAAAAAAAGCTGAGAATTTCTTTTTAAAACTTTGGTTCTTAATCTGGGCCATTTTTAACTTTCTTCTCAGAAAAACTAACGAATCAGATCAAATTGGAAACAAAGCTATGTGTGTTTAATTTTTTTGCTGAGATATATTTCACATATCATCAGATTTACTTATTTTAAGTAAACAGTTTGGTGTTTTTAATATTCACAGAATTGTGCTACTATCACCACTATCTAATTTTAGAACATTATCTACACCTTCGTCCCCCACCAAAAAACCCTTACCCATTTGCAGTCACTTCCCATTTCCTCTCAAAACCCCCAGCCATTGGTAAATACTAATCTATTTTCTGTCTCTATGGATTTGCCAATTGTGTACCTGACACATGTGGTCTTTTGTATCTGGCTTATTTCACATAGCGTAATGTTTTAAAGATTCATTCATATTACAGCATGTAATCAGTATAACACTCCTTTTTATGTCTAAATAATATTCCATTGTATGTATGACTCTACCACATCTTGTTTATCCAGTCATTCAGTGGGCATTTAGGTTGTTTCCACTTGGGGGCTATTTTGAATATAGCTGCTGTAAACCTTTTTGCATACATGTTTGGGTGGACATATGTTTTCATTTCTCTTGTGTTGTATACCTAAGAGTGGGATTTCTGGGTCATTGATACATATTAAAATATATATGTGATATACATGATTTTTTTTTTTAAAATTCTACTTTCCTTCCAACTTTTTATTTTGAAAAATATTCAGATTTACAGAGAAGGTGGGCAAATGATTTGACAAAAAGTCATAAACCTCTTTGTAGGGTCACACATTTTTAACATGTTGGTACATTTACACGTGCTTTCTCTCTGTTTACTTTTTTTATGCTTATCTCCTTCAAAGTAAGCTGCAGACTTACTTTGACATCGTAATACTTTACGAAAAGTATTTAAACGTGTATCTCCTAAGGACAAGGACGTATTTCGACATAAATGTAATGTAGTTATTACACTCAGATTTTATTTTGATGCAATAATATTATCTAACTTGTATTTAAATTTTCCTAGTTGTCCCAGTAATGTCCTTTATAGTTTTATTTCCTTATCTGTTGAGGATTCAGTCAAGGATCACATTTGCATTTGTCTGTCATATTTCTTTAACTTACAACTACTTTACTTTTCTTTCCTGTCATTCACCAGGTCAGTTATTTTGTAGACTATCTTATAGTTTGGATTTGTCTGATCATTTCCTCATGGTTAGATTCTGGTTCCTTTTCAGCAAGAGTGTTTAGGGCACAATGGTGGTGTGTTCTGAGTGTATCACCTCAGGAACACAGAATGTCATGTCTCCTTTTATTGGTGGTGTTAACTTTGGTTACTTGGTAAAGGTAGTGCCCTCCAGATTTCTCCATTATAAAGGTACTTTGATCAATATTTTAAGAATTAATTCCAAATCTATGGCTTGATCTTTGTATTTGAGTATTTACAGTGTTCAGAAAATGATTTCTTTATACTTTGAGGAAACATGTGGTATAGTGGAAGAAATAATTTAAAAACAGGTACAGATACCAAGAGCTGCAAAGTAAATGCAAACAACTGAAAACTATATTATTGAGGAATGAGTCTAAAGCATGTGTCTCACACAGATAACCTATAGTGCACCCAGTGGTGCTAGATTTTCCCATTTTTTAAAAAAGAAATCAGAAATCCATATTTTTATGGGAAATTTCCTGATTTATAAAACAACTGTGAGAAAACCCCAGGACGTTTTGGACCACTAATTTGTGCTGTCATAAAGGGATGCTGCAATGTTTGATATAGGGTGAGGTCAGCCATAAAAATGGGATTTGTCTTAAGGAGGATGTTGAAAGATTCGGGATTATGGTGTGCAAGGAATGTATGGAAGACTTAGGAAGAGAGTGAGTGGGTTATCTGTGGGGATGGCAAATAGGTTTTCCTTGCTCAGAGACTCCAAGTTGGGGAGAACTTACGGAGACAGTTTGAAAAAGATGTTAGAAGCAGATGTCTAAAAATGAGGAGAGAGCGACAACTCCTGCTAGTTTATGAGGAGGGTCACAGTGCCCTCAGATGACACATTTGGAAAGTTAGACTGTGCCATGTATTTTGTAGGACTCTTCCATTTAATTTGCAGTGTTCAGATGAATGCATTTTTGTATTGTATTCTGTACAATCTCCTATACTTTGATCTGTTCGTATCTACTGATTATCTTGGTTTAATTGGGTTTACTAACAAATTCTTTACTCTCCACCAGCTTCGAGCTCTATACTCAATGTACCTTCGAAAAACAAAAAGTTTGAATAAATTGCTCTATCACCTGTTCAGACTGATGCCAGAAAACCCAACCTTTTCAGAGACAGCTATTGAGCTCTCCAGTAAGGACCCTAAAACTTTCTTTACAGAAGAGCTCCAGCTGAGTATTAGAGGTCAGTATGATGTGTTTTTGTGTTCTTTCTTGGAGACGAGGTTCAGATTAGGTTATATTATGCCTTATCCTGAGGGTGTGGAGAGTAACCCCAAACGTGGGTCCTGGCTATGAAAATGTTGCAGTGAGAGATTTTCCATATTTTTCTAAATAGGACATAGAATTAGACTGAGTGGCTAAGATTGTTAAGAATTTAATTTTTGAAGCTTAGTTTGTTGAGACTTATCTTTTACTCTGTAAACAAATATTTGTTATATGATAATGTCTTATTGGCCTGTAAATGAATAGTCATCAGCTGGGGAAAAAAGGTAAGTAAAATTTATTGTTTTTACTTCGGGAGCCCACATTTTAGCTGAACGGATAGATAAACACACATCTAGCTGGACCACAATGTTCTAAGTGATCTAAGTGATTTCCTGAGAATAGGAATTTTTTAAATGCCTTGGAGATCTGAGGATGGAACTTCGTCTTGTTGAGTATTGAGGTGGGATTCTAGGACTTTTGCATAACACATCAGTGAGAGTAAAGGAGGCCAGCAAACTCTTTTTCATAATTTATAAGAAAAAGAATCTTTAATTTTTCCTCCTTTAAAAAGTATGTGTGTTTCATTGTATTTGTGATTTTTCATGTGAAACTTATAGAGTGCCATTTCTGGGCAGATTTTTCGGTGTCATTTGGGATCTTCATTCTTTTTGCCATTTTGGTTGTTCGTTTTGAATGTGTGAGACAGCTAATATTCGAGTTCTGGTTTCTTGGGTATGTTTGTTCTATGAGCTCTGGCACTAGTGTTAAGGAATTAAAAATGATCTTCTAAGGAAAATACTACGATTAGTCTGTTATTCCATGTAAGAAATACATCTTACTAACTAAGAATTTATTTTTTTCCTCAGATACCTCAACTCTTCCATACCACATTCCGCACTTGGCTTGTTCAGTCTATCACATGACATTAAAAGACTTGCCTGCCATGGTTAGGCTGTGGTGGAATAGTAGTGAGAAACGTGTTTTCAATATTGTAGATAGATTTACAAGCAAGTATGTTAGCAATGTTCTTTCTTTTCAAGAAATATCTTCTGTGCAAACAAGTACACAACTGTTTAATGGCATGACGGTTAGTATTGTCTTAAATTTTTTCTAGAAAAGTTGCTTGAATATTGGTTATGTCTGTCAGTTGTAGTGAGTATCATCACAGTTATAGCTCTTGGTTCAGAATTTATAGAAATTGTCTACTTTGTTTTCTGATTTTTGGGTATCAAATCTCAAATTAAATCAAAATAATGTTATAATTTCATTTACCCCCTTTTTTGTTTATTCGGTTTATTTGTTATTGAAGTATAGTTGATGTACAATGTTATATATGCTACAGGTGTACAATATAATGATTCACAATTTTAAAGGTTTTTGAGCATTCATTAGTTACTTTGAAATATATATTGGAATACCTACAGATGCGAGGCACTGTATGCCAGTCACCTGCAAAATGAACAGTTTAGAAAGGTCAGATACCTGTCCTGTAATAACATAATCTAATACAGGGAAAAGAGTGATACCAGTAATGTTTTTTGCATTGGAAACTAGGAAGTGGCACATTATGAGGGAGAGTATTCTGTGCTCACAGAGGGAAAGGTTCACCTGGCTGAGGGGTTCAGGTGAGACTTTATGGAGAAAGTTGAGGTAGGCAGGATTTTGTTATGGGAAAAATGAGGGGAAAGGCATTTAATTTACAGAACATAATATGGGAAAAGCAGAAAGCTTGGAGATGAGAATAAAGTTTCTGTGATTGCCTACAAAATGATGAATAGCCCAGTATTCATACAGGGTAGAACTCCTGAAGGTAAATAGAGAATAAAATGCTTCTATGATGAATTAGGACCATATTGGGAGAGGCCTCAAACAACAGTCTAAAATATTTGGTCCTATGTAGCCTCTGGAATTTTTCTTTTGAGGCAGTGACACTGTCAGAGTTCTAATCTATGAAACTGCTCTAACTGAATCTCTAACATGGTCTTTTGGCAGGGAGCTTGAGTTTCAGACGTCAACACCAGTTAGGGAGACTGTTAATGTGGGCATTATGAGGAGGGCCTGAGGGAGGCAGTATCAGTGGAAATGGTCCTTAAAAGTAGAGGGGTGTGAGGAATTTTGTGGTGCTTTATCCAAACTTGCAACTAGTTAATATCTGGGATTCAGTAGAAGGAGAAATTTAAGATGATGCTATGGTTTTTATAGCCTGGAAATAGGAATGCCAGAAGAATAAATTTGTAAAGGATGGTAATTTGTGTTTTATGTTGAATTTGCAATGCTAGTAAGAGAATCAAGGTCAGGTATAAATATTTTGGCAGTTGTTGATTGACTCTAAAGCTCAAGAGAATTCTCTGGTAGACAAAGACTTGGGAGACCTCTAAACAGAAGTGGTATTTGATCCTCTTGGTTTGGAAGAGAAGGAATAATAAATAATAACCCATTCTGTTATTGGTCTGTGCAAATACTATTTATGATATGACAAGCCTAATATAATAAAACATACTTTATGAGCAGTGCGTTTCTTTTGGAAATATCTTTGAGTGTCATAGCAACACTATAAAATACATCAGGTATTTGAGCCTCTTTATTAAATATCTCATGTCAGAAAACTGAACATGTTTATTCATACTTCAGTAGTCAGCCCACCAAGGTGTTTTCTGAATGAAAACAAAGAAAAGAAATTCGGCAAAAAAAATATTAACCTCTTGTGTTGCAGGTGAAAGCTCGGGCTACTACGCGAGAAGTAATGGCCACTTATACAATTGAGGACATAGTTATTGAACTTATAATACAGCTGCCTTCAAATTATCCACTGGGTTCAATAACAGTAGAAAGTGGGAAAAGAGTTGGAGTGGCTGTTCAGCAGTGGCGGAACTGGATGCTCCAGTTAAGCACATACCTCACCCATCAAGTAAGTTTCTGTGTCCAAACCAGAGGGATAGTGCTGATTTACTATCTGAGGGCAATAAAACTTTCAGTAGTCTCTTCTGCTTAAGTAGAAACGGACATCATAGTTTGTTGGATAACACAGATATCTGCCTAAATGATTTGAACCTGCCAAGCTGTTTTAGTTTTTAAGGCTCTACAACATTTTTGTCTGGTATTTGAGAAGAACTGACTTTACTTCACTGACATTGTAGATGACATAGAACAATACATGGTATTAACGGAATTGTTTGAGAGGGAATCTTTTTGCAAGATACAGGATGGATGAATGTCTTCTGAGCTACGTAGCAATTTAAGTCTCCTTTTGTGGTTAGAGTAATCCCAGTACCTGTGCCTTTTAAACAAAGTACAAGCGTTCTCTAGTTCTGTTTATACATTGTGATGTGTACCTCAGGCATTCTACAGTAAAGAAAAATTATTTTAAAACAAGTGTATTCACCAGTATTAGAGAGCTGGAACAGATTAGCATTTGAGAAGGTAAGAATTAATTTCATTATTTTTAGTTAAAACTCAGGAGAACTGATCTAAATGACTTAATTATTCAAAGAGTTTTACTGAACAACAAGCTCAGGCAATAAAACTGGAAAATTAGGATAGAGGCCTTTCTTTCAAGTCTGCCTTTAATGGAAAAAAATTATATCTGGTTCCTAAAACTTGGAAAGTCATTTTAAAAACCAGTATTCATAAAAGTTAGAATTATGAATGTAGCCAAGCAGATTTTCTTTTCTCCAAGTTATAATTCAACTTTAAAATTTGTGAAATTGAATAAAAGTAACATTGGTGATCTTCAGTATATATTGATTTATTAATTTATTAAATTTATTTTTTTCTTATTAACAGAATGGAAGTATTATGGAAGGCTTAGCGTTATGGAAGAATAATGTAGACAAACGTTTTGAGGGTGTTGAAGATTGCATGATCTGTTTCTCAGTCATTCACGGTTTCAACTACTCTCTTCCCAAAAAAGCCTGTAGAACATGCAAGAAAAAGTTCCATTCAGCTTGCTTGGTAAGTCTGGAGAGAAATTAACTTATTTATATCTAATGTATAATTATATATGTATGATATCTAACCTTGGATAACAGTGGCTATTAATCTCTTACTTGTAGTTAATGAGAGACATATTAAAAATGATTTTTCAAAAATATGTGAAAGATAATTAGTGATTTATTGAGAGAGGTGGCATCAAAGCATTTTAATAAGTGGTTGTTTCTAAAATTGCTCTCAGAACTCAAAAAATAGGTGGTCTCATAAGATCTACACCGTAAAGGAGACTGAAAAAGTTAGACCTCGGGGCCATCTGGCATCAGAGTTTTTTTGCTCTTTTTAAACATCGTATTGGGAAGAGAGTTGCCCTATGTTCAGTTGCTTCATGGGAGGTCTTCCCATGGAGGATCCCATGGATCTTCGTGGTTGTGTGCCTGAGTGGAGGTGGGAAGCAGTGCAGTGTGGCCTTTGGAAGGAGTATTGAGTCGTGTTGGTTTTAGAGATGAACAGAGGGAAAAGACGTTTCAGTTTCTCCCTTTTTTACTTCATCATTTTAAAGCTATTTTAGATTTATATGTAAAATGACAGTTTAAAAAGTTCTCTTAACATTTAAATAAACTTTTCTTTTTCAGTACAAATGGTTTACGTCTAGCAACAAATCTACTTGTCCACTCTGTCGTGAGACGTTTTTCTGAGATTTTTTTTTTCCCATTGGAAGTGATCCCTGAAGTAAATCAAGCAAAGGCAATGGATTTGGATTCATCTTGAAGTGTTAATGTGAGGAGGCCAGTGAGCATTACTTTTAAATAGGACCTTCTCTGGAAAATTATTTTGGTTAATGTAATGATCGTAAAATCAGGTTTACTTATCTTTAGATTGCTTTGTAAATGTTTGGAAACCTTTTCTTTTACATAAGAATATTACATATTTGAGAGAAAATATTTATATTAATAGTTTAATCTCTTTGTATATTTAAAAATAAATATGGAAAACCTCTAAATTACAGAATTGGAATTTGTGAAAGCATTGTATAACTGTATTATACTGTTAAACCCAGTTTGATGATCTGTGTTTTAGAACTGTCCAAGTGAGGCAAATGAATTGAGAGGGTTGATTTACAGCTACAGATATTTTAAGATGTATTTATTAGTTATGACAACAAAATTAGTATTCTGATATTTGTAGATTATTTTAATGATAAAATGACATTAAGCTATTAATATAGCTTATCTTAAGCTATTTAAAGCATGCTCTGAAATTCTATATAAAGAGTATAAACTGAACTTTAAGGTGCCTCCATTTATTAAGGGTTATGAAATTCAGAGATTAAATTCATGACACTGACCTTTTGCTGTAGAAGAATTTCCTTGTATTAGTGAAATTTGAATAGCAGACTTGTCAGTGAATTTATCACTCAGTTGGAATGAGTCTTCTTCAGAGGGGGAGAATTTGGGAGAAACAGGGATTAGATTATTTCATTCATGAAGCAGAGTGGTAGTTATTCCTCTGTCAAGAGGGAAGAAATAAATGAGTTACATCTGAAATTTAAGAATGGTGGAAAAACGGAAGATAACATGTTGTAGGAGGCTTTGAATTTTGTAAGCAAATTTTGCTATTCTTACTGATTAAAGTTACACTAAATTAGAGATCTGGGGGGAGCTAATTTTTTCCAGTCTTCAGAAGTGCAAGTTAAGAATTTTAATACTAAGTAAAATTCAGTATAACAGGCTGAAATGGAGTAGGTAAAAACCTGCCTTTTACCACAGTACTATTGCCCTTAAAAATTGTGCCCCAAATATAAAAGTGTGGAAGTTTGGAACCTGGGATAATTTTATTGCAGTCTTCCATTACATGGGAAATAGTAACGTATCTAATAGCAAGGTTACTTGAAAGGTCAGCTCATCATCTCTGTTGCAAACGTTTAGGCAAAAAGCAACTCATGTTAAATAAAATTACTGCCCACCATCAACTGGGTAGAATGGTTGTTATTGAAACAGTGTGAGTGTGGTCAGAGTATTTTAGTGGAGAGTGAAGTCTTACGTGAGTTGAAGGTCTTGAGTTGTATTTGCAGATGCAGTGGCCTGCCCAGTCTTGTCTCCGCAGTTCTTCTCTGTAGTATTTATTACCTTACAGCTTTGAGACTCAAGGAGGCAGTAAGCGAAGTACAAATAGCAAAATTCTACTACCTCTTCTTAACCCCTTTCTTAAAATAGTCTCGTTCTATGTCTCTCTCTGACATAGTAAACCCAAAGGATTGTGCTATTCTTCTGTGAAAGTTACCTTTCTTTTAAATATGGTTTTGTAATAGGCCTTTGTTTATAACTTTTACAGTATTGGTATGTCTTGGCTTCTGACCCTAGCCCAAAATAGAAAAGAAAAGGGAATAATGGAGCATTGTTTTTCCACGTTATTTAGGGCATCAGGTTCTTGGTGAAACACTGTAAGTGTAGGACACCTACTCTTCATACTTAGGACTCTTAGAGTATTTCTTTGAAACCTGTAAATATAAATGTAAAGCTTGTTACTGTTTATATGCTAAAGAAAAAGCTTTCCAGAGTAAGACTGAAATTCAGAATACCACATTATTTAAAGTTTATTTATATAGCTTTGACAACTTGAGAGCATCCCCTTAAAATTCTAGCATAAGGACATTTTAAAATTGCATGAGATTCAAAGCCCATTAGCAAAATTATTAATTTAAAACCCTAATGTAAATTGCAAATTTTAGGATTTATTTTTAACTCTTATTTATCACATGCTGTAATGTATGTACAAAAGTTTCTGTGGCTTAAATAATGTTATTACTTGACAGGTTTTTGTGGTGTGAATAATTACTGTTATTATTTGATTGTTATACCATATGTGCCCATTAAAATTCTTTTAAATTACAAAATATTTCAAATATACATACTAATAATATAAATGCCCTGTACTCTTCATAAACTATTTTGCCATATTTGCTTCTGATTTTTAAAGAAATAAAGTGTTACTCTTTTGTACTCCTCCCTGACGCCATCTCCTCCTTCCCTCGTTAAAGCTAACCACTGTTCTGAAGTTGGTGTGACTTCTTCCTATTTAAGGTTTTATACTTTACCACATGTTTATATCCATAAATAATATATAGCAGTTTTTTTAAAGTTTATGATATCCTATTTTAAGTGTTCTTTTGTAACTCGCTTTTTCACTGTGTTTTTCACTCAACATAACTGCTGTATATTATCATATTCTGTCACTTTGCTTTCCATTTCCCTCACTGATCGTCATTTCAGTAGTTATTTTTTGCCTTTTGAACTGTGCTGCAAGTGTATAGTCTTGATAATGTGTTCTCAGGCAAATGTGCTAGATACTCTGGACATACACCCCCAGGTGGAATTTCAGGTAGTAGATAACTCTGTGGTTTTAGATGTAAACCCTGGGACTTTAGATGTTGTCAGACTGCTCTCCAATGTAGTGTGCAAGTTTGCACTCCCAGTGGCAGTGTAAGAGAACTCTTATCTCGTCACCAAAATGCTTAATCTTAACCAGATTTTTTAAGTTTTCCAGTCAGAGCTGTGAGATAGTAGCTCTTTGTTTTAACTTATATTTCCCTGGCTACCAGGAATCTTTGCTTCACTCCATATATTTATTGCTTATTATTTTATGAATATATTATCTGTATGTCTGTTTTTCTCTTGGATTGCATATATTCTTACTGATTCTAATGCTTTGTCTCTTATTAGACTTCTAGTATGTGGCTTGACCTTAACATAGTCTGTGGCCATCTTACACAGACTCTTTCAGTTAAATTTACTCCAATTTATCATTCATTTTCCTTATGGTTGAACCTTTACTGTGTTAGGTTTAAAAAATTTGTTCCTTCCCTGAGGTTTAAAAAAATTGTGATCTTTAATTCTGAAAGTTATGATTTTCAAAAAAAACCTAATTCACCTGAAACTAAATTTTGTGACTGTTGTTACGATAGAAATCCTACCTCATGTAGTCAATTCTCATAGTATCATTTATTTAATAGTCCAGCCATTGATTTTGTAGTACCTCTGTCTTATATTTCCAAATCTTCTGGTGCATGTTTTGCATTCTACTCCACTGCTCTGTTTATCTGTTTTAATTTTACACAAAATTTTTTTCTTTGAAAAACAGCTTCATAATTAATCTTGAAGGGTAGGTGAGTAGCCTTCTACTCTTGCTCTTTTTCAAGGCCTTTCTTAGATAGTTACATCCTCCACTATCCAAGAGCTCCCTTTCCCCCTGATTGTTTACTATCGTGGCCATTTTGTTCTTACTGTAATGAATTGTCTTATGGAAAAACTTGGCAAGTGTCTATCAGGTTTTATCTGGTACGACCAGGAGATACTTCTGGCCTTGCCAAATTTTATCCTTAAGGTTTTGTAGTCAGTTATTCTCAATTTGTTTGGTTTTCAAAATTAGAGGCAAAACTTTTGTGTATTTATGATGGAATCCTCGAACTTCTCTATGAATGTTTTTCTTTCTCTTTTATAAAAGTTCCTTGCAAAAGGACTTTGGGCTGAGCAGGGTGTTAAACAGTGTTGAGCATGGGGGTGAGCTATTTCCAATAGCTTTGATAATTTTTTTTTCTTTAAACTGTGGTTTTCTTTTTAAGGACACCAACTTCTTTAGGTAGCACCAAGTCATCAAATAATTTGTATATTTGTTGTCCAGATTTTATAGGGGTACCTGAGGAGGTTAAGAAACCCCAGTTTCCATGGCATTCCAAATTGATGTATACTATTTCAGAAATACTGATGATAGTATATTGATTTGCTCTTTCATTTTTAGCAATGTGATGTGGCCTCTAGAAGACCACAAGTTTGACCACTTGAGCCTATCTGGTTAAGTACTAGATGCTAAAAAACATTAGTTATTGTATAGACAGATATTGTTCATTTCGTTCTTTTTCTTTCTTTAAGATAAGATCCATTAACAAGCAACAGCTGTTAAGAATTTAGTAGTAATGTTCAAAATGTCTGTTCTGGGCATGAACCTCTTGAACTGTAGAACCATAATCATGAGAATCTCCTTCATCAGCTAAAGTCAAGAGAGTTTCTGGATTAGAGAGGGCTACAGCAGTTGATGGTAAAACAAGAAGGAAAAAGTGAAAATGTACATTATATGCTATCATCAGATTTGCTTTTGCGTATTGATCTTGTACCCTGCAACCTTGCTGAACTTGTTAGTTCTAATTGTGTGTGTGTGTGTGTGTGTGTGTGTGTGTGTGTGTGTGTGTGTGTGTGTGTGTGAATTCCCTAGGATTGTCTACGTACGAGATCTTGTCATTGGCAACAAAGACAGGTTTACTTCTTTTCCAATCTGGATGCCTTTTATTAGGTATCTGGTTAGAACCTCCAGTGTTGAACAGACGTGGTGAGAGCAGATGTCTTTGTTTTGTTCCTGATCTTAGTCATTCGGCATTGTGGTGTTAGCTGTAGTTGATCAAAATCTGTAGGTCAGATTTGTACATATCAAATCTGTAGTTGATACAATCAGATTTAAAGGTGCACTAAGTACAGATTCTGAAGATACTTCAACTAATTAATTAGTCCGGGCTGTACTTCCTCAATACAAGAGAAAATAAGCTATTGGCTCCAAGGATAGGCTGTAAGAGGTGACAGAGTTTTGATGTATGTCATGCTGTTGAAAAACCATTATAGAGCAGAGTCTCTCAGCCTGAGTACTGTTGGCATTTTGAGCTGCATACTTTGTTTTGGGGACTGTACTATGCATTGTAGGATGCTTAGCAGTGTTCTTGGCCTCTCTTTACTAGATGCCAGTGCAACATCCCAGTTATGAGAACCAAAAATGTCCAGACAATGCCAAATGTCCCCTAGGTGGACAGTTTTGCCCCCAGATGACAACCATTGCCTTAGAGCATGGACTAATCAAGCACCAGTCAGTAGGAATACAGCCTGAGCCACATATGATATTTTAAGTTTTGCTAGTAGCCAAAAATGTAAGAAGAAATAGGTGAAATTCATTTTAATAACATTCTATTTAACTCGGTATCCAAAATACTATTTCAACATGTAATCAATAAAAAATTTAGATATTTTACATTCTTTTTTCATATTACATCTTCAAAATCCAGGGTATTTTAAATTTATAGCACATTTCAATTTAGATAGGAAATTTTCATCAGGAATACTCGATCCATATTTAGATTTCAGAAAATTTGCAGTGAAAAAAGTACATTCACATAACCCAATTTTTTTCCAAACACACTTAAGGTTTTCCAATAACTGGATCTAGTGTCCATTTTGAAATTTAAATTAATTAAAATTAAATAAAAATTTTAAATTTAGTTTCTCAGTCATACTTGCCACATTTCAAGTGATCATTAGCCACACGTGGTTAGTGGCTGTTGTATTGGACAGTGCAGGCCTAACCTTCTATGTACATACAAAAAGGAAGGTTTATGATAATCTAGGAAGAATCAGTCTGGACTCTTAAACTCAGCTATAGGTACTTTGCCTGTACCTTGAGAATCTTTCATGTGTAGAAATTCTAGGATCATAGCTTATCCTTTGAATCATACCTAGTGGCAGTAATATGTTAAAATTGGCTATATTTTGGTAATATGTAGCATTTTCTAGAACTCTGAAAAATAATACTTCTGCAGTAAATTTTACCTGGCAGTTCCATTTATTAAGCAGTACCTTACCTATTAAATGTTTGTATCAGGAAGAAAGTACTGTATTCTGATAATGGTCCCAAAATAATTGTTATAGATTGTTGGACATTTCAACTATTTGAGTGGTTTTAGTATTCTGAGGGGATCTGACATTCTACGGTGCTAGAATTATTAGGAGATAAACTTACCTGTATCTGTACATTGTTGTCCATCCATCTATGGAGCTTTCTCCATAGGAGTTTAGAAGAAAGTTGGAGAATTGTTAAATGCTAATGTATCCTGTGGTAGCATTGGAGAGATTTTAGATAGTTCTCCTATGTTTTAGTCATTACAGGACATTAATTCTTCCCATGGCCTTTCTGCTTATTAACCATATTACTGTTAACCATAGCTGCCCAATTCTTATAGAATGGAGAACCTTTAAGCCTTTTGTTTTGTTTTGTTTTGTTTTGGTTGTCAGTTACTTTATCTTAAGGTCAGAAGTTTGTTTTGATTTCTAGATTTTTGAAATGTTCAGAGATGTTTAGGAGATGTTTAGGATATCATCTAAACTGGTATTTCTGAGTCTACTTTCAAAACATAATAATAATAAAAAAGGATAAACCTGTCTGTCTTTATATTAGCTCTTGAAGTTAGCTCTTGAAGGATATGGTTTGAATTTTTTTTCTGAGTCTGTTTTTGGAGTCTGCTACTTATTTATCTTTTTGTTTGTTTACAGTTTTGAGTTTTTGTCCAATCTACCTCTGAGGGAAAGACTTCTGAAACGGTCTGATGTAGTCCGTTTCCTATTTGCTTACCCTTTCAGGGTCGTTTCTTGAATTATAAACCATCTCCTAGTTTTGGGGGGTTTTTGGTTGTCATTGTTTTTGCTGCTTTTAACCTTTGTGCTCCCATCTTAGGGGCCAATAATTAAGTGAAATTGTTGGTACAGACCTGGTAGTCCAGGGCAATAAATATCTAACTGAATTCTGCATAAATTTATCTCCCTAAGATTAAGAAAATCTATAATTAAAGTTCTCAACTTGACTTTAGGCCAAGATTCAAATATCAGTTTTCTTAGATTTGCTTTCTAGTCTAATAGTTTTGAAGGGATATTATATGATGTAATTGATCTCTGTTAAACACTTTGAGAAAACGATTCTTGTTTTGGAGGCAGGAGAAGGTGCAGAAAGATAGAAGGGGTTTAAGGGAATGATAAAGATACAGCCGTGTAGAGAGAATGGTGCAGGGAGGGTGGGTTTCAGAAGGTTTAAATGGTGGAGAAATTGTGTTTCTTTGACAGAGACTTTCTAAGAGTCCTTGTTTTGTTTTGAGGCCTCAGCATAACCAATCAAAAGTTGACTGTTGAATGATTTAGGCTTTTTGTTTGTTTGTTTTGTTTTCTAATTTTTCTAGCACTCCTTTGAAATGTGTTAATTTTCATATATCAGAAGTTCACTCTAATAGCTATTGTAATTCTAAGTCATTTTTAGCAAAATTTTTCCTCTTATCAAATTCAGGACAAGGGTTAGGATTATACTGAAAATTCTGCCAGGAGGAGGTTGTGCCTTTGACACAGACAGATCAGTGACAAACAAGAAAAAGGCACTGCATTAGTCAAGCGTATTTGTTATGATAGATGAGGTTCTTTAACCAAGCAGAGGATAGGAAAGAGCTGTGTGATCAGTGACCCCAACAACTGATGATCCTGAAATACGGACGAAACAAAGTGAACTTCTTTCACAAACTGCCAGGCCTTGGAGAGTACTCTTGTGTATCTTATGTACAAACGCAGTTTGGCCAGTCATTTTAGCAGCCAGCTGTCAGCAGTCTAATGGATCCTTAGTCTTTAGGGCCAACTTGTGTTGGAGACTTCGCCTATGCTTCTCTGTCTGTTCCCTATGAAGCGTTTCCTTATATGTTCAACAGACACAAGACAGTAAGGGACACATGAGACACATGAGACAAGAATTTGTATAAACAGATGAGCAAGAAAGTGAAAGCAAACCAAGCAGTGGGTCTGATTATCATAAAGACAGACTGAATTGTACTGACCTATACGAAGATACATTTGTTTAGAAGTCTTAGATAAAGCAATTTCAGCAATTAGAGCTTAATGAAACTAGCCAAAGTTCAGATTGTTTTTGAGAAACTCACCTGGCAGCAGATGTGATGACTATTGGGAGTTTGGGACTCAAGAGGCCACTGATCTTTCCTGTTGGTCCAAGGATCCATTGAGATACTGTCAAGTGAGTTTTATAAATAATCTCAATGTGAGAATTATCCAAGGAAGGGATCAAGATTACCACTTGATATCTGAAACAAAAACTGTATTACTTAAGAAATGGAGAGTTAGGCTGGTTGGGTCTGTCATTTTGAGTAAATCCAACTGCTAATTTTACAATAAGGTTTTTGAGTTAAGTATTGTTTAGGTGTTGTGTTGGTTACAGAGATGGAGTGGGTTGATGTCACCCTTACAAACATGGTTATCCTGGCAAGATATTTTGGCCAGCTGGCTTTCAGAAGATTTAGTGATAAGTTTATTGTTGACTGGTTGACCTTCAAAAGTATGAGACTGTCACTGAATGACTGGCCTCCAGAAGCAAGATTACTGAAGCAGGTTACTGTTGATTAGTTTTTAAATTGGTTCTGATTTACTTGTTAACTGGCTGTAGACAGTTGGTCTTTTATCAAGACTCTGGAGAAAGAGGCTTTTAAAAAAATTCTTAAAAGGTTTGTTGGTTATATAGTTTTTGCTAGATTTACTTTTTAAAAATGAAGTGAAATTCACATAAAATAAAATTAACCATTTTAAAGTGGGCAGGTTATTAGCATTTAGTTCTTTGAACAATCACGCCCCAACCTCCCACCCTAATTATGGTAGCCACTCTGCTTTCTGTCTCTGTGGATTTACCTATTCTGGACTTTTCATATAAATGGAATTGTACATGTGACCTTTTATGCCTGTCTTCTTTCACTTAGCATGGTTTTGAGGTTCATCCACATTGTAGCATGTATCAGTACTTCCTTTTTATAGCTGAATAACATTCTATAGCATGTAAAGACCACATCTTGCTTATCATTCTTCTATTGATAGACATTTGGATTGTTTCTACCTTTTCACCATTGTGAATAGTGCTTCTATTGGACATTTGTGTACAAGTACTTTTATGAGTACCTGTTTTCAATTCTTTTGGGTATGTACATAGGAGTAGAATTGGTGGTAACTCTGTGTTTAACTTTTTGAGAAAACAAACTATTTTCCACAGCAGCTGCCACATTTTACATCCCTACTCAGCAATGTATGAGGGTTCTAATTTCTTCATATTCTCGCCAACACTTGTTACTTTGCATTTTTAAAAATTATAGCCATCTTAGTGGGTATGCAATATTATCTCATTGTGGATTTGATTTGAATTTCTCTAATGACTAATGATGTTGAACATATTACTTTTGATAAAATTAAAGCCTACTAGAGCTGTCAGTCAATAAATCATCAAAAATTATTTCATGTTTAGCATATTACTCAGAAAAAATTAATGAATGCAATGACATTGAATAAAAAAGATTGTTATTACAAAATTCCATTCTCATCTACTTGTTTACATGAAAAGTTTTCTCAGTGATTTCATCTATAAATAGGAAAAATAGGAATAGAATTTATGCCAACTGCTATCTTATTTTAGTTACATATTTATAAGTAATTATATATAGTAATAGTAATATATATAGCTATAAATTATGTGTATATATCCATGGAACTATAAACTAAAAAAATGAAACTACATATTAGTCTCAACTCTAATATGAGATGAATTTCCAGTGAGATTTAAAATAGTTTATGCTTAATTACCTATAAAAATTTTAATGTTTGTTTTTATCCTTTGTGTTCTAATAGTGATTTAATTACAATCTAGAAAAGTATTTTTAATACCTACAGCTTACTGGTTATGGAAAACTAATTAAATTTTTTTGATTTATATTTATATTTTTATTATACAACAGTATTATAGGAGGATACATAAGCTATTTTAAGCACTCAAATATACTATAAATCTGTAAGGGAAGTAGAAGAAAAATACAGATCCAATGAATGATGTTAAATGTATGACTGTTGAAGAACTTCCATGTATTATTTTATTGATGATGGTGGGAATCAAATTGCTGTAGTACTTAGATTCTATTAGATACATTTAAAAGAATGGTACATTTTCCATTTTTAAAAAATTAAGTATTTATAGTATGCCACTGGAAATTATCTTCTTTACGCTTATTTAAACTTATGATGAAAAATTTTAGTTGTCAAGTTAAAAATACATGAAATGGTACATTCTTTCCCAAAATTTGTTTAGAGGTATGCAGGCGATAAAGTTTGAAGACACTTGTCTGGAAGATGGTAAGTAAAAGGCTGGCAGCGGGTTCCCATACCAGAGTTAAACAGACCTAATAGACAGTTTCTTTGCTGGTGGTTTTAGAGAGATTTAAAAATACTTCTTAACTTTAGATTTGGTGCTAGAAAATCTGTCATGAATGGCACGTTAAACTACCTTCCAGGTGAGCCAATAAGTCCTGGTGCTCGAACTGCTGAGGAAATCGCTCTACTGCTTGGGCCAGACCTTCTAAAGGCTCTGTTGCTAGGATTTTAGCGTTACTAGGATTTTAGCATTGCCAGGAAAGAAAGAGAAATCAAACAGCACCCTGTGTAGTCAAAACCTGATTCTTCCGTATTAACAGAGCTGATAGCTCTTACGAAGTGAGAAGTTTACATTTTCTTTTTTTTAAAAAGTACATATTTGTTCATTTATTTCCAATAACAATAACAAATCCATCACTTGTTAACATAGAACTGGCTTGTTTTTATGACAAATAATTATATTTTCCAAAATCAAATGTTTAAGGGAAGAAAGGGCAACACTGTTTTCCAAGTTCTGCAAATTTCTTTAATGTCTGACTTGATAGAAGACAGCTGGATTCTCACATCTGCCTCTGCTTTCAATTGGCTGCAGTCTGTTTTGGTTGAAGTATATTAAAAGAACTAGACCCACACAGACATGTAGAGGTTACATTTTTTATCATCAAAAGAATATACATTTTGACATATCGTACTAGAAATGGATTTTTTAGCTGTCACATGATTACAATTAAGTAGTTACATTTTTTTTGCGAGCACTTAGTTTAATACCCTTTCTTCCCTACATAACACAAAAGGCAGTAGTTCTGAGGCCAGTCCTATAGAATTTCACATCTTGTTTTCTCATCTCACTATGCAGACAAGACTTCTCAGTAAGCAAACTTCCTTGTTTTTTGATTGACTCTTAAATAGAATATTTTAAGTACTAAATGTGATACATATTTATAGTTTTGAGGTACATACTCTGTATTAGGAGGTTTATTATTTGCTTATATTTTTAAGTCCTGAATGGATGGTGAGTTTAAGCAAATAGTTTTTCTACATCTAATTAAATGACAAGTTTTCCCCCCTCCCCCATCCTTGTGGTCATTACCTAAACAGATTTTCTAATGTTGAGCCATCCTTGCATTCTTGGGATAAACCTTACATGGTCAAGATCAATACTATTATTACTAGTAATATATGTGTGGATTTTAAAGATTTTTTTTTCAAATTTTGCACCTTTGTTTACAAATGAAATCACCCTAAGATAATCTTTCTTGTACTGTATTTATATTCATAAGTGAGATTAACCTATAATTTTCTTATGTTGTTTCTGTTTGGTTTTGGTATCAATGATATACTAGTATATTAGTGATATAGTAACTAATATAAATGAGTTAGGGTCCTTGTATGTTTGGTATAACTCACTGGTAAAATTACCTGGGCCTGGTGCTTTTATTTTCTGGAGTGGAATGGTTTCTTTAATGGTTGTAGACTCTTTAAGATGTTCTATTTTTTCACAAGTTAGTAATTTTTATTTTCTTAGAACATTATTCATTTCATCTGTTTTCAAAAGTATTGGTATAAAGCTATTCATAGTATTTTCTTATTATTTTCAGTATTTATACTGTATTTGCAAGTATGATCTTTTCATCCTTAATATTATTTATTTGTGCTGTGTATCTTTGTTTTCTTGATCAACCTAACTGAAGATTTATCTAATTAATCTTTCCAGAGAACAGGTTTTTGTTTTGTTTAACCACTCATTCTTTTGCTTTGTTCAGTTAATTTTTCCACTATTTCTTTATACTTTGTGATGGTTTATTCTAATTCTTTTTGTAACTTCTTGTTATTCATTGATTTTCTACATTTTTTGTTTTCTGATAGATGCATTTGAGGGATGTATCTCTCTTGTTACTTGAACCATTTTCCACAAGTATTGCTAAGTGGTACTTTTTCATTTCAGAATTTTCAATATGACTGTTAATTTGACTCATTTATCTAAAATTGAGTGTTTAAATTTTTTGTTGTTTAAAAAAATATAGGAAGTATTTTGGCTTTAATTTTTATTTTCACTTTTTGGAATAAATTCCTACATGTACTTCATTGTGGTTATTATTTCTACCTTGTCATAGTAACTGTTTTTCCTTTGCACACTCTCATTCTTGGAAGTGAATCACTTAGTCCAGCTCATATTCAAGGGGTGGAAGGTAGGCTCCATCTTTTGAAGGGAGGAGTATCAAAGAATTTGCCGACATACCTTAAAATCCTCATGGTGGAGATAATGCACATACAGCTTCTGGTGGGGCACAGTTGTTCTTTCTGATTTAAGAAAGCTATGAAGCAGAAATTACTTTGAAATTGGTTGCAGTGACTGTATAATTTATGACGGCATCCATACTGGGATATTCTACCAAATAGCCCTGTAGTTAATTTGCACACACACTTTATACTAACTGAACTATGAAATATTTAAGCTGATATTAAAAAATAAAACTAAATAAATAAAATAAACAAATAATCATGGGAGACAGGGAGATATCAGAACTCAGCAAATCTGCTATATAAGCTGCCCCATCTGTCTACTTTAAAAATTTATAATTATTTTAAAGTGACTGTTCAAAGACAATGATTTTATTATATGCTACTGCAAAAACTGAACTTATGTATCATTCTGAAGCATGGCTTTTCATTTAAATCAAGTTATTCTAAAGTAATTTCATTGATTTTCTGTTCCAATTGTTGTTTCACACATGAAAGCAAAACTATCATTGTTAGTGTGTTTCATTAGCAGAACTTTGTAGTTAAATGATGTAGTTTTTGTATCAATGTCATCAGATATGTCAAAAGAAATCAGTTAAGTCAATGCCAAAATTGGTTCAAAAATTTTAAAATTCAATTCAAGAACCTAAATAAATCTCTTGGATATTCATTCTTCTGAAGATACAACCAACATCTGACAAAACTGTGCATGATACAAATTAAAAAGCTAAAGACTGAATAGAAAGCTATTTGATGGGTTTTTTAGTTACTTATTTTTATGTAACAAATCACCTCAAAACTTAGTTTAAAACAGCAAACATTTATTTTTTAACACAATTTCTGTGGGTCATGACTTTGAGGATGCTCATCTGGGTGGTTCTGTTTTGGGGTCTGTCACAATGTTGAGGTCACGATGTTGGTTGTGTCTGCAGTCATCATCTGAAGGCGTGATTGAGGTTGGAGGATAGGATACTCTTCCAAATGATTCAGTCACATGGCTGTGGGCAGAATCGTGTGGCCCCTCCCCACACGACATCTCCATGGGGCTGCTTGAGTTTTCTCAAGGCATCTGGATTCCTCCAGAGTGAGTGAGTGATCCAAGCCAGGAAGACAGAAGCTGTAATACCTTTTCCGACAGCTCTCAAAGTCTGTGTCATCACTTTTGGGTTCTCTGTACTAGCACTCCTAGCTGTGGCATGCTTGGCCCCACTCGGCACGAGTGCCGTGTTACACATGCCAGCCACTGCATCTTGTGCCCTCCATTTGAATGTTTCACTAATGATTACTTGCACCATAAATGGAATAGACCTATCCAGCTCAAGGGCTGACTTAGCCCATCAACATAGGTTATACCTCCCTCCTGAGACTAGAGATCGGCACCATTTGTCAATGTTGAGTCTTGTGTGAACTACTGTAGTGAGATGCTCAGCTAGCACCAAACCAAGGGATGCAATGGCCATTGGTTCAGGCTCTCTTCTTAGATCCAGTGTCTGTATCCCTGGGGCCAGTTCAGGGCAAGCCCAACCCTTGCCAGTGTGTCCCCTTTTCCTTTGCTCTTGAGGTAAGGGAGTTGCTCAGACTTCTGCAGCCATCACTGTACCTGTGGAGGGTATGGGCATCCCTTACCAAAGCCTCTCTCCCTGTGATTATCAACCATGGTTGCATATTAGAGTCATATGGGGGGTTTTGAAGATACCGATTCCTAGCTCTCATCCCTCAAGATTCTGACTCAGTGGTTTATGCTGGGACCCCTGGCATGAATATATTTTGAAATATATTCAGGCTATTGCAATGTGCAGTCAAGGATTGGGAAGCATTGCTCTGTTTTCTCCCTGATTAATTAGAACAGGGGCTGGCGAACTTTCTGTAAAGGGCCAGGTAGTAAATATTTTAGGCTTTATGGGCAACTATTCAACTCTGCCAGTGTATCACAAAAGTAAATGAATGAAGGAAAAGCTGTGGTCCAATAAAACTTTTTTTCACAAAAACAGGTGGTGGGCCAGATTTGACCTGTAGGCCAGCCCTTGAACTAGATCAGCACAACATGAATAGCATCTCAAGGCTGCAACAGAAGGTCTGGTTGTGCCACCAAACTTCAGGAGTCTTACTAATGTGTTCTGAATTCTGACAATGGTCAATGGTTTAATTTCCCTAGTTGTCACCCATTTGAAACTCACTACTTAGTGTACCTCGTTGTGGTGTTATTTGTCTTGAATAGGATTGGACCAAAAGGACCTATGCTTTTACCAGAAATCCCCACCAACACCCTATTGTGACAGAGTCATGCAGGAGAAATAACCTCTAAGCCAGAAGACCCTGGGACTCTTGCCACACGAGCTGTGAAATTCACCGCAGTGTCTCAGCAGAAGGCCCTGTGGACGTGCAGTCGCTGCTCCCAGTCCCTGGTTTCTCCCCTACTTGGCTGAAAATGCACGTTGGAAGATAACTTTTCATGGGTCTCTTGTGTTTCAAAATCAAAACACTAACTGCCCTTTGTTCTGGATTATCTTTTCAAGAATATTTGTATGATGAACATCCTTTGGAAGATAGGGATAGTGTCTCTCCAAAGCAGAGAGAAGACACCTCTCGAATAAAGAGCAGACATTCTTACCCTCCAGTCTAATAAACGTAGTGTCTGCACAGAACAGAGAAGGCATACTTAATGCCCATAATGAAAATTAGGGTGCCCAAAGTTCAGGGTTTCTCTCCTGTAATGCAACTCACTGGGTATGCAGGTATCCATCTGGGTCCCTCCACATTGCTCCCGTAGGACTCAGGGCAAGGAGAAGCTGATGACGCTCATACTAATTGTTATGCTGAGTAATTAAGTTCTTTGTCTCTGACCCAGAAGCCTTCTTTCTTCTGCCAACAGTGAAACTGTCAGGCTAACCTGTGAGCTTACAAGGAGGGTAAAATCTCAGCTCCTTCACCTCGTTTGACAGCGCAGTGTCCTGCAGGGCTCCCTGTAGAACCTCCACTGAGGCCGGCTCATGGAGCTGATGGGCCTTCACGCGATAGTCCACTCCCCAGAATGTTACTGCTGCCCCATTTGCGGAAGTTCTCCCACAGGACCCTCGGCCAAGGGCTGTAGGTTAGAAACAAGTCTCCCTGGTGACCTGGGCTCCACTCACTCCTTTCCCACTCTTCACTTAAATCACGAGGATTTTCTTGTCCAGTCTACAGCCTATGCCGATGAGCTAAGCCAGTCTAGTTGGAGTTTAAAGACCCGTGAGAATGACAGGTAAACTCAGCCTAAGTTGTTCTCACTTTGCCATCGAGCCCAAATCAAGTTCAGGGCACAGGAAAGCACAGCCTAAGGAGGAAGTTAAAGGTGTGACTATAAAATCCTTCACTCAGACCTCAGAAAGAGCAAAGGTATTTTCAGTCAGAATAAAGCCTCTCTGAAGATTTTCAGGGTGAGCCTTACAGATTCTCTTAAACAACAGGGCCTCTAAGAAGCGCAAGGGCATTAAGCCTAGGGTGTTTCAGCAGAAGCCCAAGGCAGAGAAGGGCTTACCTTGAAAAGATTTCTGTGTGAGACATTTATCTAAACTAGTTAATGCCAAAAAGATGTTCAGAAAACCTCGAGGTTTTAAAGAGCATGACCTCAGTGAAAATACACCCTGGATTCAAAGGTACAAAGGCCACACAAAATGAAGAGGTTTTGGACCTCTGAATATCTGTAAGGAGGGCCTGGCTTGAGAAAACTACTCAGACACAAGCAAGTACTACCTTTAACGAAAATGAAAAGATAAATCAGAGCACAGAACCTAGTGCTCGGAGGGTGGAACCAAGAGCCACGAAGAGTCGTTTCTGGGCAGGAGCAGGGATGACTCCTAACCAAGGATATGCCGACATTTGCCCGCCTGAATTTCAGAAGTGCCATTAACAGTGATGCCTCAGTGTCTCTCATTTCCCACCTTTTGGACAAGAATATCTATAGCCGTTGCTGTGCACCTGGCCCACCACTGTATGTTGAGGTTGGGTGAGGCAGAAAACTGGTCTTTGTTTTCCAGGTCTACAGATAGAGAGTTGCTGCAGTTGAGCTGTGCTCAAGGAACGACGCCGGAGGGGGTCTCAGCCACTCCTGGACTTGATTTTTCAGGCCCCTCTGCACTACTGCCGTGTTATATGTGCCACTCAGCACCTCCTGGGACCTCCGTCTGAGGATACTATGCTCACTTGCACATCAGTCGTCCACTGCTTTAAATAGAACAGGCCCGTTTGGTGCTATAGGTTACAAACAAGGGAGAATTTGACCGATTAGGAACATGATGAGATTCCAGACGTAGCGCTGATGTTGTAACGGGATGAGATTCTGGGGGGCGGGGGTGGTGCTTTGCATGGCCAACAGAATACCGCAGAAGTGATGTTATGTCGTTTTTGAGATAAAGTTATAACAGACTGCAGCTTCTATCTTGGTCTCTCTTGCTCAGATCATTTGTTCTGGGAGAAGCCGTGATGTGAGCAGCCTATGGAGAAGCCCACATGCTCAGAACTAAATCCTCCTGCTAACAGCCATGTGAGTGATCTTGGAAGTGGATCATTAATCCTCATTTGAGTCTTGAGATGACTGCGGCCTCAGCTGACCACTTTACTGTAACCTCAAGGACTCTGAGCCTGAACCACCCAGCTAAACTGCTCCCAGATCTCTGACGCTCCGAAATTAACATTTATTGTTCTATGCTGCTATTTTGGAGATAACATGGATACTAATGTAGTCATCAGTCGGCTTAAAAAAAAACTTAACAGTATGTTTGAAACCGCAAACCTCCTGTGTGTGTGCTCCTCTCAAATTCAATCCACACCCTCTGACTCCAGCTGGAGGAAGTTCTCTGCTTTTAAGGGCTCCTGTGAGCCGACTGGGCCCACCCAGATAACCTAGAATTAAATCTCCCCATCTTAAGGTCATAGCTTTAATTATTACATCTGTAAAGTCCCCTCTGTCATGTAATGTAACATAGTCACAGGTTCCAGGGATTAGGGCATCTTTTATGGCGGGGGGAGGTGGGGGGGCATTCTGCCTGCCATATGCATGTACGTAGCTCTAAGTCAACGTGTCAGCGGAGCCTCCCTCCCTCAGGAGGCTCTAGGGGAGAATCATTTCCTTGTGTTTTCAAGCTTCCAGGGCTCATTCCTTGCAAACCTTGGCTCAAGGTCCCTTGTTCTACCTTCAAAGACAGTAGCGCATCATCATAATGCCTTCTCTTCTATTAAAATCTCCCTTCGCCTCTTATAATACACTGTGATTACACTCAGAGCCCGCCTGGATAATAACAGGCAATGCAGAAATGAGCAGGCATGGCTCTGTTCTAAAATTCTATTTACAAACAGTTTGCTGAGCCCTGCTTAAAACAGTGACTTGTACCTCCGCTCTCATTGCCTTCTAAGGTCTCTGCCTCTGGTGTGTTGTAGTATCACTACTGATGTCTAGGTGTGGGTCTTTCTTTGTCCTGTTTGTGCCTGCAAGATTCATCTTCTTTTTACAAAGTCAGTTCTGGAAAAACATTAGCCATTATCTCTGTAAACATTCCCTCTCTTCCATTCTTTTTGGGATTCTCACTTGCTAGACCTTTTCATTCTTTCCTCCATAATTATTACTTTTCTTTCATATTTTCTTTTCTCTCTGGGCTGCATTCTGTGAATTACTTTCAGTTCATCGATTCTCCTGTTCATGGTTTACCCTCTCCATAGTGGTCTTTGATTTCAGGAATTCTATTTCTCATTTTTAAAAGTTGCCTTGAATTTGTTCTTTCCGAAGAGTATTTTTTTGTGTGCTTTTCTGTGATTGTGTTAATTCTTTGAACATTTCAAATATTCTATACAACAATTCCACTCTCTGTATTCTTTGGGCATCCAATTCTGTTTTTTTTTTTCCCTGCTCTCACTGACTGTAGCTTAACTTCTTGGTGATCAATGGTCTAGATAATTTTAATGTGAACTGTTTCATGTTAACATTGCTACCTTACACGGTGTAAATTAGATCCTACAACAGAGTGTAACACAGATGTGAGGGCTGATTTCTCCTAAATTATTACTATTTTTCTTTCCATTCAAGGTCCAACGTCAATTTTTTTCTGCTTCCTTGGGGCCAAATAATGTGGTTTTATGGGTCCTCTTTTTAAAAATATTTAACAGCTTTTTTTTTAATGCCAAGGGAGCTAGATTTGCAGCTCTTCTCCTAAAGGCCTGGGGCCACATTTCTCTTGACCACCAGGACATCAGTACCCATTTTTCACACTAGTATTGCTTTCTCTTGTTTGCAGAATGTGGGTATTTCCCAGTCTTGGGCTATTAAGTCTGCTAGGGCGGCCATGACAAAACGCTACCGGCTGGAGGCCCAACACAGCTGACACTTACTTCCTCACTGCTCGGGGGCCTGGGAGTCCAGGACCATGGTGCCAGCGTGTCTGCTGTCTCTGTGGGCCTCTCCTTCTCACTGTGTCCTCGCACGCTCCTTCCTCTGTGTGCAAGCATCCCTGCTGTCTCTTAATCTCCTTTTGAGGACACCAGTCAGATTGGATTAGGGCCCACCCGAACGGCCTCATTTGACTTTACCTTTCTAAAGACCCTAACTCCAAATACAGTCACGTTCTGAGGTCCTAAACCAGGGGTTCAACATATGAATCTGGTAGTGGTGGGGGTCAGGGGAGACGCAGCTCAGTCAGGAACAGCTATGTATGTGAAATTTTTGATGTCTTTTACATAGCCTTTCTATGTTTAGTTTCCTATGTTGATGGAAGTCCTCTATACTAATTTCAAAGTATTTCAAATGTTATTGAAAAAATATTCAAGACTTCACTCCCAAAACTATGACCAAAAACCCACAATAAAATTCTAAGATTATTTATCTCTTTTCCCCCCCTGGGATGTAAGAGGTTGTTTATTAGAAAATTTCATTCTGATGGCTCTATTTCTGGGAAGGGGAATTTATTTACAGATGTTAGATTTAAGTAAATACTAACTTTGACATTTTTGCTGCTCAGAGCACATAAGCAAAGGAAAAGACAGCTTTTGGAGTCAGATCTGAGTCTGAAATGTTGCCATATTGTCTTTACCCTTTACTACTGTGTTTCTTTGAACAAATTATTTAAACTTTATGAACATAAAAGGATGTTAATTCCACTCTTTCTGTGGATTGTCCTAAGGATTAAATGAGAATGCTATTTAAAGCAATAGTTCTAAAATTGGACAGGCTGCCTTAAAGAATGTTGGGAAGTACATTTAAAAAAAATATAGTTTTTAGGTCTGAGCAGCAAAGTATTCCATGGATTTATGGTGAGGTTTAGGAATTTATAATCTTAAAAAAAAACTTCCGCAGGTGATTCTGAATGTAGCCAAATTAAAAAATAAATTCTAGAAAGGTGACTTAAAGAAATGGAAAGATATCCCATGTTCTTGGATTGGAAAAATTAGTATTGTTAAAATGGCCATACTACCCAAAGCAATTTACAGATTTAATGCAATCCCTGTCAAATTACACAGGAAATTTTTCACAGAACTAATAATCCTAAAATTTATACGGAATCACAAAAGACCCAGAACTGCCAAAGCAATACTGAAGAAAAGGAACAAAGCTGGAGGAAAAATCCTCCCAGAATTCAGACAATACTACAGAGCCACTGTGATCAAAACAGCATGGTATTGGCACAAAAACAGACATATAGATCAATGGAACAGAACAGAGGGCCCAGAAATAAACCCACAGACTTATGATCAGTTAATCTTTGACAAAGGAGGCAAGAACATACAATGAAGAAAAAAGACAGACTCTTCAGCAAGTGGTGTAGGGAAAACTGGACAGCTGCATGTAAATCAATGAAGTTAGAACAATTCCTCACACCATACACAAAAATAAATTCAAAATGGCTTAAAGACAAGTATAAAACAAGATACTATAAACCTCTTAGAAGAAAACATAGGCAAAACATTTTCTGATATAAATCTCAGCAATGTTCTCCTAGGACAGACTACCCAGGCAACAGAAATAAAAGCAAAAATAAACAAATGGGACCTAATTAAACTTACAAGCTTTTGCACAGCAAAGGAAACCATAAGCAAAACAAAACGACAACCTATGGAATGGGAGAAAATATTTTGCAAAAGATGAGAATGACAAGGGCTTAATTTTCAGAATATAAGAACAGCTCATACAACTTAATAACAAAAAAACCAGCTCAATCCAAAAATGGGCAGAAGACCTAAACAAGCAATTCTCCAATGAAAACATACAAATGGCCAACAGGCACATGAAAAAATGCTCAGTATCTCTAATTATCAGAGAAATGCAAATCAAAACTACAATGAAGTATCACCTCACACCAGTCAGAATGGCCATCATTAAAAAGTCCACAAATGATAAACACTGGAGAGAGTGTGGAGAAAAGGGAACCCTCCTATACTGTTGGTCGGAATGCAGTTTGGTGCAGCCATTATGGAAAACAGTATGAAGATTCCTTAAAAAATTAAAAATCAGCTTACCATATGATCCAGCAATCCCACTCTTGAGCATATATCCAGAAGAAACTCTATTTCGAAAAGACACCTGCACCCCAATGTTCACAGCAGCACTATTTACAATATCCAAGACATAGAAGCAACCTAAATGTCCATCAACAGATGACTGGATAAAGAAGCTGTGGTATATTTATACAATGGAACACTACTCAGGCATAAAAAAGAATAAAATAATGCCATTTGCAGCAAAATGGATGGAACTGAAGATTGTCATTCTAAGTAAGCCAGAAAGAGAAAGAAAAATACCATATATCAGTCATATGTCTAAAAAAAGAAAAAAGACACTAGTGAACTTACCTACAAAACAGAAACAGATTCACAGACATAGTAAACAATCTTATGGTTACCAGGGGCAAAGGGGGTGGGAAGGGATAAATTGGGATTTCAAATTGGGAGTATTAACTAGTATATATAAAATAGATAAACAACAATTTTCTTCTGTATAGCACAGGGAACTATATTCAATATCTTGTAGTAGCCCATAATGAAAAAGAATATGAAAACAAATACATATACATATGATGGAAACATTATGCTGTATACCAGAAATAATCAGCACACTGTAAATTGACTATACGTCAATTAAAAAAAATAAAAAATAAAAATAAATTTGAGATTCCTTCCACTCTGGTCTTACACAGTCCTGCTCATTGGTTTTGATAAATCCAGTTGATCCTTGAACAACACGGGGATTAGGGTGCCAACTCCCTCCTTCCCACTGCAGTCAAAAATTCACCTATAACTTTATAGTCAGCTCTCCACGGCACCCGAGGATTCAACCAACCACTGATTGTGAAGTAGTGTAGTATGCTATTTACTGGAAAAAATATGCATATAAGTGGACCCTCACAGTTCAAACACATGTCGTTTAAGGGTCAACTCTACGTTCTGAATGGTGGGGAAGTTACAGAAGAGGTTCCTAAATTTAGCAGAAGTAATTTCTTAAAAGACATATGTGTGCTCTTAAAGATGTGATAAATCTGAGTGGTGAGTTTACATACAACTCTCCTTAGTCTAAGGAAAAACGAAAGCAGTTTGCAATAAAGATGCAAGAAGAAAACAGAAATATATGACACAGGATAAAAAGTAGGAAAAATGTGACCGGGGGACGAAAGGAGGCAGAAGCCATTATAAATAACAGAAAGAGAACGGAGACAGTAAGCGAGTAAAGGCAAATTTAAAAAATTTTTATTTAATATAGAAGTAATACATTATTGTACAAAACGCTACTACAAAAGGATGAAGGTTCCTCTATTCCACCTGTTACCTGCCATCAGAATTTCTTATATACACATATAAATACCCTGTTTTCCAAAAATAAACACATAGGTTAATATTATTTTGCAACTTGCTTCTCTTCACTACTCAATAGGGCATCATGAACCCCCTCTGGTTCAGTATATTCAGGACTGACTTGTGTTTAATAGCTGTATATGTCACTCAAGTTCAGTAACATGAATAGACTGTAATTTATATCCCTTTGCTGATGGACTTTACTATTACAAGTAATGCTGAAATGAACATCCTCTCATATATAACTTTTATATTTTATATATTCTCCATATATAGTAATATACAAAATGCAAATTGTACATATAATATATATACATTTACTTGCATTTGTGCAAATATTTCTGTAGCCTGACTCCTAGGTAAAAAGGAACGCCCTAATGTTCCACCTTTTCTGTATGAGAGATTTCTGACAGTTTTACTCCTTAACCAAGAAATGACTCCAGTTTCAAAATACGTTGAATGCATTCAGCTTTAAGAAGCACGTACTGTAGACTAGGATCTGGTGAACTTGAGGACTGAAAGGAATTCTTGGCCTGCTTGCCTGGAAAGTGCAGTGGTCCCTTGTAGACCTTTTGTTTTCATTATTTTCAAAATGTCTTCTAAAATAAAGATTAAAATAAAACATTAATTTATTTGGTGAAGTGTGTATGATCACTAAACAGTTTAATAAGATGATAAATGCAGGCTATTTACAAATTCTATTCATCTGAGAAAACAGCATATACCATGTAATTTCTAGTACAGTAAACTTGGATTTCAGACAGATGAGAGCACTCTGTATTTTCAAGGTGTTGCTGAGAATTCTAATCAGACTGAATGACTGTTTTGCAGTATGAGCCTACCCTGGACTCAACAGAAACATTACTTATACTTGTTATTACAGTAAATGATCCATTTTTTAGTTGCTTGCCTCTAACGCCTGCCCTATATCCTTCCTTGTGGATGAAAGACATCAACAAGGGTATGGGCAAACCACGTGGTGACACTGAAAAGTCATGGTAACTGAAGTAGCTTATTTCTTTTAGCAGTACTGAAAGAAGCAAAATCTTCCCTTTTCAAATAAGTAACACTAAAGAGACTAGACTAATAAAATGGAGTTACAAAAAATAAAAAACCCCAAAACCAACCAAACAAAAAACCCCCTAGTAATCATGATGTGATTTGAGGGGCTGAGAATATAATGTAGGAGATAAAAAGCAAGCCTGAGATGTACAGAAAAGAGAAGAAAGATTAGGGTCAATTCAGCAGTTTGAAAACTGAGACATAAAAACCAGTATCAGGAGATACCTTTCGTGGTAAAACTTCAGATGAACTAAAGAGCATATAGCAGAATCGTCAAGGACATGAAGACTAGAAGATGGTGAGAAGGTTCACAGTAGTGAGGGTGAGGTGGGAGAAGAAGAAATTACAGATTTTGTATTTTAATATTAGTTTATAAATTAGGGGAAAAACTATCCCCCCCCCCGAAAAAAGACAATAGTCTTTAAAACCAGAAAAATAGACCTCTTACACATCTTTCTCATCTTTCAACATGAATGCTGTGTCTGTGTTAGCTGCTGTGAGTGAGCACATTCTTTAACGGTCCAGGTTACTTAATAAATTACAGTCTTTGACATAATTAACCTCGATTTTAGCAAAGTAAATGGGTGAAAAATCAACCGGTTTCTATTACCTGGGTTGTTTTCCTTAGTGGTAACCAGGAAGAACAGCCCTCTTGGTGAAAGGAGGTCTGGAGCCAGGGGAAAGAATCTGCTCATGACTTCGCGACCGTTTCTGCCACCAGCCCACGCCGCCTCTATCCCGTGACTTCCTACCTGTGACCAATCAGACAGATTCTTCTGTTTTTACTTAAGTTACATTAAAAAAGCTGAATCTTTCTGGCAGGTAACATTCACCGCATAGGTATATATTTTGCATTTTACTGCTGATGAAGAGACGGTATGAAAGTTGAAGCTGAGCCCCATTGTTTCCTAGCATGTGGACCCTGTGTAAGTTTGTAATCTGGGTGAACTGGTTTCCTCTCTTATCTGTGAAATTATAAAAATAACAAGTTTCATCTGTAAAATTCGGAGAGTGATAAAAAACTATTTTTGTTCATAGTTAGAAATAAATGAGGACGTATATTTAAAGTTTAAGAACAGTGCCCTGCATGTGTTAAGGACTTAATAATAGCTGTTACTACTAATACCATGTTTAAATTCTTGTACTTAATATAGAATAATTAGGAAGGAATTAGAAGGGAGAACTTGTATATAAGAGATTCACTTCCCAGAAACAAAGTTTCAAAATGTACCACAGCGTCTAGCTCTCTTCTAGATCCCTTGGAGCATGAATCACATAAACCTCTTTTAGGAGCCCATTTATTATATAAATGTGCCCTGGAGCATTTTTCCCTATAATGATCTAACTATATAATAGAAATAGAACCCATGAGAGTTTATATAGTATTAAAAATCTTTAGATCCTTACCATTGTATATTGTTTTTAAAACTAAGGAAAACTTTGAAGAAATCACTCAAAAACCACTTAAACTCTAACACAATTATTTTCTTTCTAATCCCTTCAATAGTTTTTGTCCATATTTTAAATTATTTACATACAACTGTACATTCTGCTTTTATTCATTTATCATGGCATATATTTCCCCATTAAAAATAATTTATACCTATAACCATGTACATATATAATTTTACAAAAATGAGAAATATGTTCACATACCTGTTTAAAAAAAAAACTGTACTTTCCCCTTTTAGTATTTTGCTCATCTGTCACCACCCCAACCCCGATCTTCTACATAGACACACACACTGTTTTTCTTTTTCCTTTTTGTCTGTGCTTTACAAAGACAGGGTTCTATCTACATTCTTAGCTGTATCTCGCTTTTCTCACTCAACAATACCTTATGAAAAGCTCTTCATGTGATCAGGTATAGTTCTAACTCACTGTCTTAAGGGCTGCATAATATTTTATGGTGGAAAAAGTATCATATCTTATTTAGCTACTTATGGGCATTCAGTATGCTCATCTGCTTAATTTTTTGGTATCTAATTTAAATTATTCACGTATTTATCATAAGCTTCTCAATATAATTTTCCACAAAATTAATCCTATTAGGGAATTTATCAGTTTGTTTTTTGTCCAGACTTTTCTCCTGGAGACTTTTCTTTCCTACCATTCCTAGGATTCCCTTTTTCAGGGGCTCATGTCTTCCTCTTCCTTGGTATATTGGTGGAGCCTGTTCTCTGGATGTGTCATAGGGTAAAGTGATCTGTGGACAGACTGCATGCTGACGATGGCCTTTGCCAAGCCTGTCTCTGGTCACTGTTTTAGTGCAGACCAGGAGCCCTCTGTGCTGGACCCTGTTTACATGTCTCCCCAGGGACGCTCAGCCAGGTGTGGCAGCTTGCACTAGAGATGGCCCTCCAGGAAGACTGCCTGGCACCGATCACATTCTTACAGGCCACAGAGAGGAGGCTTCCATCGTCGGAGGAGGAGTCATGTTTGGTGGTCTGCTGGCTGCCTGCTACCTGGGCCTTGCTGTGCCAGCTTGTGATCCTTCACAGGTCACAGAGACGAACCCACAAGTACCTAACCTCACGTTTAGGGATGTAATCGTAAGTAAAGCCACAACTTTTTATATGCACAGACTTTGATTATTTGTATGTCTCCTGGATCTAACCTCTAAGTCTCTTAACTTTCACCTTCACAATTTCCTTATTTTTATCTTCATGCTCTATGCACAGGAATATTTATTTCATAAGGTTTCCAAACCACTGATTCAAGTCTTGACAGAAACTACATTCTCTTCTAATTCATTTCCTAATGTTTTACTGTAAGACATGTATTTTAGCTCCAGGAAATCTTTACTGTGCTGCATTTTAATCCTGCTCTCCAGCCAAATGTTCAGCTAGTAGAAATTATGACACTAGTTCTCGCTGTTAGAACTGTGACAAAGCCCACGACACTGCCCAAGCTCAGTCATCTATACATCCCGGCAGCCACCAGCAAGCACGTAGCTGAGCAGACGGAATGTGGGAGAAAGGAAGCCCGTTCGTGTCACCATGGTCCCAGAGTCTACCCTTCGCCCAGTGGTCTTCCCAGTAGCTTATCGACCTGATAAACCATGATTTACTTAGTTATTTTTCTTCTGTTACATATATACTTCATATTATTTGCCATCATAAATAAAGATGCAACATATTTTTGTGAATTAAAATTTTTATTCTATCGTTGAATGATTTTTTTCTCAGTGAGATCTCAACGACTAAGATTACTGGACTGAAACATCTTTGTCACTCGTGATTTTTACTCCCATAATGCTTTCCTAAAGAGTTTTATTAAGCTGCATTTCTCTCAACTGCTGTTCACCTTAGGACAATGACCTCCCTTCTCACATGAATTCATACCTCAGAGGAGCAACAGCTTCTCCTGGTAGTAACAGGAGCAACACGGACCTTTCCCATCTTGGCAGAGGTGACGGTAACGTTCATCCACCTTGCCAGAGAGTGCTCATCAAAAAACTCAAAGGAAAGCTAACACTAGTCCATTATCAAACTTTGTCTGCTTTGACCACTCTCTCCTTAAATTGGGAAATGATTAATATGGTGTTTATGTCTTCATTATTGAAAATTTTACAATCATGTATTTCAAAGTTCTTTCTTTTTCCCACCTGAAATTAGAACTGGTTCCCCACCCACTACTTCCTGATACCTGTGAAAGGAAGAAACCTGAGACTTTCAGAAAGAATTCCGATGTGAATTTAAGACTGATTAGAAATCTTCGGTTTTATAAATTTGTTATTCATGATAAAGGATACACACACATATATGAATTTAAACACCATGGCCTGATCTGGATAGGATTTTAAAGAATGGATGGGGTCACAGTCTGTATTTCCATCAGTTTTAGGTTCCTTTCAAATGTCTACCAATAGTACCTAATTACTGACAATTATGAGTAAAATCAGAGCAGTTTGTGTTAATTAGCACCTGATAACTGATGTCGTATGATGAAATATATTTGATTTTAGACAGAAAATAGCTGAAAATATTAGTAATTTAGATTTTGTCTTCTGTCTTACCTCTTCAGGTGGAGTCACCACATAGGGGGGATTAAACACCAGAAGATCAACTTTTTCCTTCAATCTTGGTAGCAAGCCTTTGACCTAAATGTTCAAAATAGTCCGAGTTTTAAGCTGGGCTCAGAATTCAATCAATCAATCATTAAAAATACTCTTGTTTTTAGGAAAAAATGTGTTAGAGGATCAAAACTTGTAGACAGAAATGGAGATACTTTTACATTTTCATTCAAATAAAAATTATATGCAATTACATAAAAATAAGGAAATTAAAAATACTTATCAGGATGAACATAAATGTTCAAGAAAACCTCTGCTCTTCAACAGCTCACATGTTTATTTATACTCTGGGCTCACTTTCAGAAGATAAAATAAGGAGGCAAGCTCTCATATATTCTGCACAGACTTATACACAACTTTAAAGTTACAGCTGCTAACTTAGATATTTATTTCCTATTATCAAAGGAAATGTTTTACAAGATGACAGAAAATATATCTAAATGACAAAAATATCATAAGACGAGATTTTTTTTGATTCCTATTTCTTTAGTTACTTGTAAATGTATTGACTGAAACAATTAGATATCAAAGAAAAGACTGAAAATGGTGGGAAGAGACAACAAAAACATCAGTTGTTTGGCATTTTATAAATCTTTCATGTGAGTACAAATCTCCATGGAACAACATGAAATATGTCTTTTTAAAGAAAGTGCATGTAGGGCAAACTGCCATTTAAAGTATTCCTCTGACTGAATTAAATAACTAAGTTTTAAAAAGACTATGTCTGGCTATGTCATTCTATACCTTCACAGGCACAGTAAAGGAAAAACACTGTATCTGGATGAGTTCTCATCCCTAAAGCCATTTCCTTCAATTATTACTTTACACTGACCCTTAGCCACGAATTCTGATCCTGTTTCTTGAGATGGAGTAACTGAAGTACCTCAAGGCAGTGTCCAAAGTGTTAGTTATTTTATTAACATTCCCACATTTTTTCCCATATGTGCACAGGTGTCTACTGGATATTTTTTTTTAAATGGACCTTTTTTGTTAAATAAATTTGCTATAAAGGGAGACTTACATTAGTACTGTAAATGAACAATCAGTATTACTTCCTGAAAACAGAAATGACCACAAGAATAAATGCAATATAAATGAAAACATGTTATTGTCACAGTTACTGTTGCCAGTCTAAGAGTGACCCAGACTCGCTCTCTCTTGGTTAAAGGGGCATTTGTAGGTGTTTAAAAGGTGTTAAAGAATAGCACCAAGCTGAGACCTTCTCTTAGATGTAATCAAATGGCTGAAAGGGAATTCAAGAGGGAACAGCTTTTACATTATGTGATTCAAAATTAAAATATTCAGTAATACCATCTAAGTCTTGGGCAAATCACTGAGCTACTTAGGCTGTGAAGAACTGCCTTAGAATTTCCATTTTATCCAGGTTTCTAAAAGCAATCCCACCTGTATTATCTTAATGAGCCTGTTAACTGTTAACTATACAGTTCAGAGAGAACACATGAATAGTACCTTTGAAAAGAAGTTACTCTTCAAAGGTAACTGTCTTTCTTTACTCAATTGAAAGAGAAAAAAACATTTTAGCGGAAGTAATTCAGGTGTATCTTTGTCTGCAAGTAGAAAGATGATTAGTTAATCTGCTGTTCTATCTAGTAATAACACTGGAGCATGAGGAAGTACATTTGAAATAACCAAAAGCTTTATTTTCAATTCCATAAAGAAATTAAGTTTCCCAAATTGTAAAAAGAATTCAAAAATGTAATATTCTAGAAAATGTTGAGTATGTAAATTAGAAAAGAATTTGCTTTGTAACTATTTACGATGGCCCTGAGGTACTATATACTAATACCATTTCAGCACTGGATTCTAAATAAAGGAACAAATTGAAATTCAAAAAAAACCCCCGAATTATGGAGTTAAAAAGAAAATGGATTTAAATAAGAAAGTCTCTGTGGACTGGACATAAAGTTTATCTCCAGGCATCCCTCACCCATCCATATCCAGCTCTTAGACAGTCTCACAGCCCGAGAATATACCCAAGAATGGGGAATTAAGCAAAGAAGACCTCTGACAAGAAGTTTTAAATCCACACAGCAAAACATACTTTATTTGTCTGAGAGGCACTGATCAGAGCCCCTTAACTCTTAGCTTAAATCTAAGTCTAACTAAATTGATTGTTTGGTATTCTAGTACAAGGCATATGAAAAGAGAGAGGAAGCACTATCAATGGGTATCAACGGGCGAAATATGACAACATAAAGCAAGTGAAAAGAAGACAAAGAGGAGAGAAATAAAAACTCAAAATCACTGCAGGCTACAGCTACTGAGTGTAAAGGTGGAAACATCTGAAAAAACCTTAGTCATTACCCCATATAGTACAGAATAATAATTCATATTAATAACCCTGAATCAAAAAAGGGAAATTTATGTTCACTGTTTTAAGGATGTAAGGAAATGCATAAGACATTTGAAAAAGACTTTCTTCTAAACCTAAAAGTGAAATACAATAAAAGTACTACTTTGTAAGCAGTTAAATTCAGTTATCCAAAACAATGACTTTATTTTTTATGACAGTTGTGATAACCTATGTCCAGTGTTCTGAATGTAAGGAATGTAAGAGTTCTGTAAACAGGTGGCAATGACCATGCTCAAACTACATCTTCGTTCGTTCTTTGCCGCAAGTCAACATTCTGTATCATGGTCAACTTCACCCACAGAACGGATTCTGACAGCTTCAGAAGTGACTGCCACCAGTCATGTTCATCAGAAGATCTGGGCTTAAATTCTGGGTTTATCAGAAGATCTGGGCTTAAATTCTGGGTTTATCATTTTCTAAGTTATGCGACTTTCAAAAATGTACCTCACCTGTTTCCACCTTTTATCAAAAATAGATATTCTGAATTTCTTCTATCTCTAAAGTTTTACTGCTCTATCAAAAACATGTATTTATTACTAACGATGGACACATTAAAGAAACAACTTAAAAATTTAAAGAGCAAAATCACCACACTATCTTCATAAGTAAATCACCTAAGTACCTTTCTTGATAATCTAGTTTCTAATGGGAGTAATAACTTTTAGTGAAATGTAAAGAATTTCTTCAATCTTTGGTTTAATTCCTTTTAAGCTGCTAAATCCTTTCTAAGTTTAAGAAGGAGAAAAGCTAAATATCCTTATCGGTATAAGAATAATAAAGGTCAAGAAGTACGGAAAGCACTTTATATTCCTTATGCCCTGAGCATGCTATTATGATTTTTGCTTATAAAAAGGCATTTCCCATTTAAAACTGAAAAAAAAAGTTCAAAATTATCCAAGACTTACTAATATAATCTAAAATATTTTAAAAGCTGCAACTGAAAAATGTATGATGTGTCACTTAAAACGATGGTTCTGCAGTTGTCATTTGCTGTTTTTACCTGCCCAGGACTCATTCAGCCTTTCTTCTGATTACGCCTCCTTGACTTTCACTGGGGAAACTACATCCTCTCATTCTCAATCCAAGTGGTCTGGGTGGGGTTTATCCCAACCCAGCTGCTGGAGTGGCCCTGTGACTCAGGCCTAAGCCAATCATGTTCGTATTTCAATCCCCCTTGACCACAGTAAGAGACGGAGAGATAGGTACGTGACCGAAGTTGATACAAATGGTACTCATTCTGGGGCTTTGCTAGAGCAACTGAACAGAAAGTGTTGCTCTCCCTGAGGGGTTTCTAAGAAATAAGATATGGACATGCAAGCATCTTGTTCCTATGAAGGGAAAGACTGCCCAGGAATAGAGCCATTAGAGAGAAGTTCAGAGCTAAGAACAAGATGCCTGTAACAGCATTTGAGTTCCTGTGTCTGAAGCCATCTACTCTTATTATTTAAGCCAGTTTGATAGATTCTCTTCACTTCTGTCTGAAAGATATCTCATCTGTATAAGTCAATAGAAAGTTTTTTTGAATTACGGAAAAGATGGATTATATTAGTCAAGAATTAATTTTGTTTAGTGGGTTAAAAGTTTATTAACTAATTAATCATCCAAGATTCCTTGACCTAAACCATCCTGACCTTAACTTACCTGAAAAGAAAATTAATCATTAAAGTACTGGACAAGAAGACTAACAGCTTACCAAATCTGTAATTATTGGTTGAATGTGGACTTTGTTACAGCGTGCTGTCTCCAGAGTACACACTGCTGCCTCAGGGTTGACATCAGTGCATCTATAAAAAGAAAAGAAAAAAATTATATCCTATATCTATGGACAAAAATTCAAATAGCCCATTCCTTTTACATGAAGCAGACTTAGAAAAAACTTAGAATGCTTTAGTAAAGAACCAAGATTTGTTATACTGAGGGAAAAGACTGTTATATTGTTACAATGTTCAATAGTAGAATACACTTACATGTACACATAGCTGAAGGAATTTATTAAATTATGAATCCAATGAAGGAATACTATGTAGCTACCAAAAATGAAATTAAAAAGGAAAATGCTCATGATACTAAATGATATTAAATGAAAAACATGGGAAATGAAAAAAAAAATGAAGGAAACACACTCGGACTATGTGTGGTAAAATTTATAGGTTATTTTTATTTTCTTCTTTTTATTTTCTATATTTTAAAATCTCCTAAAAAGAAATTTTAGGAACTTCCAATTTTTCCTGGTAATCAAATTATCTAAGATAATAACTTAGAGATGACCTAAAATTATTATGCTGCTTCTATAATTCCATAGCATTATTGAACAGTTATGAACATGAAGTTAATTTTTAGGGAAGCATAATTTGCAACCTGAGTCCTTGTTATATATACTTAAATAGACACTACTGGATACATGTTATCTACTTAGAAAAATGATTTCATCCAATCAGTCATATTCACAGTGAATCTCTTAGAGTGAGATGTGGATGGAATTTGTATACTTACACTTACATGTACAAAACTTGAGGACCTATCATAGAGGCTAGGAATGCAGATACCACTCCAGACCCTGACCCTACTTCAAGGCATATTTCTACTCTAGGAAACCAAAATAAAACAAATATTAGTACAATAGCATTAAAATACACATCACAGAAAATAACTCATGCTACTTTTAATGTCCATTTCTTCAGCAACATCTCTCACCTATAAATATATGGAAATACAAAATAAATTTATAATAAGCTATTTTCGGACAACCACTTTGTGCTCATTTACTGCAGAGCTCACAACTGTCAAAATCTTGGGTGTGTAATTTAAGTCTGTAAAATAGTATTATAATAGATGGCTTTCAGTTAATTTTTACAAAACATTACATACAAGCTGTGGAATGTTAATTTAGGGTTGGAAATATTAATAGGGAAGACATCAGCCCTTCCCACAAGGAACGCTAGTTTGGTACTCCCTAAAATGATAGGGTTAGTATCATTACAGTATTTATTCATGAAAGATATTTTCTGTATCATTTTAAAGTAATTCATAAATCCATTAACATACCCCCGGGGAAGAAAAGTTCCCCCATTCTATTGATAACAGATTTAGAGCAGCAAGGAAGTTCCCTATTTGTATAGCTCTACACTGAATTGGGAAAATACTTGAGTATCTTATCTTAGAATATTAAGGATACTCTTAAGAATGCTATTGAATATAATAAATTCTTGATCCTACCGTATTTGTCCTTGCCTATTATCTTATATGTACATCAAAGGCACTAATTATCCCCATTACAGAAATAGGTTTGATGGGACTTAGGGGCCTCTCTAGCAATTAACCTCCCAAACAACTACTCAAAAACAACAAACTCTAGGGCTTAGGGAACCATTTCACAAGCCTTTAATGTGCTCTGAGAAGGTCTGTTGAATCTTCCCAGGCAGATTCTATTTGAAAATAACTATGATAGCCTCATGAATAATTAGAATTCCAAGACCAGAAATATCCAAGACTTTAAAACACAATCAGCTCCTTTTACAGCATACTTTGCAAGGCAATTTGTGCTTGTAAATTTTTCTGGGATATCTTGAGAATAAAAGACAAGTTATAAAACAGTACTGTTCCCTTCTATATTCCAGTAAACCCCCAAATTCCATTGTTTATAATGAAAAACAAGTTTAATAAAAGTTAGGGCATACATGGAAAAGTCTGACCAAGAGGGATAAATAAACACAATACGGATTTTTGAAGTCTGACAGCTGTTTGTTTCATCCTGAGATAATCCATTTCAAGTCTTGATCTTAAAATAAATCTAATTATCCTGACAGCGTAGATACTCATTCTTTTTATTAATTTAAAATTTATAGTAAGCACTTCAACAAGTCAACATTAATACTTACTAGCTGCTAGAATATATTCTACAGGTTTGCTAGCTGACTATAACTTTAAATTTTTTACAATTAAAAATGAAAAATTCAGTACTAGTCACATTTCAAGTGCTCAGTAGCCACATGAGACTAATGGCTGTTGCTAGACAGTTAAGTATTCAGTGGTTTAAAATACACCTCCCTACTCCAGTATTTCACAACCTCATTTCGTTTTCGTTCCCTTCCATTGCTAGAGGATGCTTTTATGTACTGAGTAAATTAAATGACGCCACGAGGTAATAATATTTACTAAAAACTGTATTACTAACAAGATGCAGTGTTTTCAGAGCGTCCTGTTTTTGAATACGTTACAATTTCGCTGGCCTTAGGGGCATCTATTTCCCTGATAAACAACTGATAAGAAAGGTACAGCCTGCTGTGGTAAGGAGGCACGGAGTCCCTGAAACAAAAACACCATTTCGGCAAAAGCAGATCCCTGGAACATGTTTTAAGTGTATCTACAGGAATATCGTCAGCTGCGGTGTGCTGGTGTCAACCAAGTGCCAAGTGGGCCGACACCGCCTCCTCTCGGGAGGGCGGCGCCACAGTCCTTTCCTCCGTCCTCCGCCGCCACCGCTCCAGGATTCCCAAGACCTCTCCTGCGGGGACCCCCCCACCCTCCTCGCACCCCGTGAGTTCAGGCGCCGCCGCCTCCAGCGCGTCCAGCAACAGGAACGTGTCCTCCGCGGGCTCGTACACGTCGCTGAAGGCGCCGCGGCCCACATGCCCGTACAGCGGCGTGGGGAAACTGGGCGCCGCCATGTCTGTCTTCTCCGACCCACGCGCATGCGCCACAAGTGCGCATGCGTACATGCAAGGGCGCGGGCCCAGCCGTGGGGGCGGGGCACGGGGGGGCGGAGAGTCGCCTCGCTTACAGTTTGCCGGTGGATGCCTTCGGAATTTCTGGTTAGATACTGTATAATCTGCAACTACTGACATTTGCTTTCTTCTTTAGAATATTAAGATTTATTTTATTTTATGGGATAGCACTGGGTAGAGGCATCCTCTCTTGTGCCTGACTGAGGGGAATGTTTCTTTCCTTGTTCTACTTTAGAAGTTTTCTTCTCTACGTAATTTGCAAACGTTTGAACAAATACATATGGTTACTAAATTTTACCTTTTTTTCTTTTACAAATGCTGAACTATCAGTTTTGAGTTTTAAGATAAAGCTTTTTTCCTCATTTCATTTTTTACTGTAGTATATTACAAAAATTGTCTTACTGAGGTTAGGAATGTGCCCTTTTCATAAACCTCACTCGAAACAAGATGATGCATTTTTCTTTTAATACACTGCTGAATTTGGAATGCTAATAATCTGGCTCTGTTTTGTATCAGGATTATGCTGTCCTTAGGTCACTGTTTCTGGAACATTTGGTAGAACTTACCTATAAAACTGGGCTTGGTGCCTTTTTTAGTGGGTAGTTCTCTGATGTTTTGGGGCACCTTCTGTAGGTTACTAGACTAGTTACTTTTTGACTATTTTGACTATTCAGTTACTTTACTCATTCTTTTTGAGTTGATTTTTGAAATTTCTTTCCCGATAAAACATTTTTACATCTAGTTTTTTAAATTTGACAAATAAAAACACAGAAAAGTACTTGGATGACATTTTTAAAAATCGTGAATACCCACCACCCAGAATTGACAATTGTTAGTATACTCATGTTTCCTTAAAATAGTTTTAAAATATAAGAACCAAAATATTACAAATGAAATGGATGTTCTTTGTGTACTCACCTTCAGTTCAATTTTGTAATTCTCAATCCAAAGTATCTTCTCTTGTGGACTTAGTATGCATCTAACCCATGTTTTTAAGCTTTTACGTTCATATATTCATGAACAACATCTGATTTATTTATGTTTTCAGATTTATGTAACTGGTAGTAGATTGGACATACTGTGTTTTCAATTTCTTTTTTTTTTTTACTCAACATTATCTGAGATTTATTATGTAAAGTTAGTTTACTCCAGTTAATTGCCATACAGTTTTTTTATTCTTTGAAAATATAAAACAATTCTATCTGGAATGGATAAATATCAACTGGTAAACATTTAGTTTTTTCCTGGTTTTCACTATTATGAACACTGTAATTAACTTTCTTAAACATGATTTTTCTGGTCTTTTACAGAAATTTCCTGGAATTCAACCTGGAGTAGATCAGCAGGGTTGTAATATATACGCATTTTAAATTTTACTAGACATTTTCAAATTCCCAAATTTCTCCCCAAACTAATTTTATTTATTGATATTTCTGTCACCTCTTGGTGGCAGATTTTAATATTTAATTTAATATTGTTAAATTTATTTTTGTTTATTTTAAATTAAATTGATTTAATTGCTAATTGAGATTAGGCATGTGTTCATATTTTCTTTATTTGAGTTTCTTCCTTTGTGAATTGTCTGTTCATTTTTGCTTAATTTTCCTTTTTTATTTTGTTTTATTTATTTATTTTGGGGGGAGGTAATTAGGTTTATTTTGTTATTGGAGGTAGTAGGGATTGAACCCAGGACCTCATGCCTGCTAAGCACATGCTGTACCCCTGAGCTATCTCCTCCCCTGTGTTTTTATTTTTATCAAAATTGGTAACATGCATAAGATAAATAATTGAACATGCTTATTATGAAGAAACAATCCACTCTAGCACCCCACACCCAGCTTCTCATGTCTCATTTCCTAGGGGTGATCATTTTCAACTTTTAGCTGTTTCTTTGGCCATTTATTCCCATATCTCTATATACTAAGCTTATAATGATATTACTTAATTTCTCAACTTTAACATTATCTGTTGCATACCCATGGTAGCAGGTAACATTCTCATGATAGAAGAATTTGTTTTCCTGCCTCAAATAAACAAATGGATCACCAGTTCCTCTTACCTCATCTTCTCGATATGATTGTCATGATTTTTTTACATTATTCTATTTATATAAATGCTACTCAAAACGGATGTGTATTATACCAGTTACATTTGTTTTCCTGTGCAACTTTTTGCTTGTCCTTAAAGTTAGTAATTATCTAGTGTATTAGTTTCCTAGCCCTGTTATAGATAATTACCACAAACTAAGTAGTTTAAAACAACAGCAGTTTATTCTTTCATAGCTCTGGAGGTTAGAAGTTCAAAGTCAAGGTGTTGGAAGGGCCATGCTCTCTATGGAGGCTCTAGAGAAGAATCCTTCCTTGCCTCTTACAACTGCTGGGGGTGACCAGCAATCCTTGGCCTTCCTTGGCTTGTGACAGCATAGCTCAGGTCTCTGCCTTGGTGTCCACATGGCCTTCTTTCCTGTGTGTCTTAATTGCTCTATTTCTCTCCTTACTAGGACACCAGTCGTTAGATTTAGGGCCCTACCTATTCTGGTATGACCTCATTTTAACTTGATTCTATTTGCAAATAAGAACACATACATAGAGATAAGGGTGGTGGATGGTTTAGGACTTCAGTATATCTTTTGAGGGAATACGATTCAACTCACAACACCTAGTAATAACTACTTTTTCATTTGCATAGTTTTCTACATATCACAATTCAGCCTCAAGTTCTCTTCTAATTGTTTACCCCTGCCTGCCCACCACCCCACCATCCCAATATATTTAAAGACATTGAGCATTCTGATTATTTCTATCTAATCTATTTAGGCACCAGACTTTGGGGTTCATTCCTTAGTTTTGCCCTTCAACTTCATCCTCAAGCTAATCTTCCTTTTGATACCAAGATGGTTGCCTCTTTACAGCTTCATATCACCAAATTCAGTGGAAGAATCTTTTTTTCCAGTTGCTTGCACAGAAATCCTATCATTTATTCTTTCTTACTGGCTCTGAATAGGTCATGTGCTAATGATTGAATCATCATGTGGCTATGTGGAGGAAATGATCTCTTCCCCCATTTCTTGGTACCCAAGGTGGGGCCTTACCAACCAGAGAGCCAGAATGGTCTGCCAGAGCAAAATTGTTGTGCTGCTGTGGATGCTGGGCAAAAAATACAAAATGTCTACTAATTAGAAATTTTTATATATGTTTGGTAATTATTTTCCTTCAGTTTGTAACTGCATTTTGATTTTGTTTTCCAGTATTTTTTGCTATACAGATATTTAAAAATTTTATTAAATCTTATCTTTAAAGCTTCTGATTCTTGTAGTGTGCTTAGAAATGTCTTTCTACTCTCTTTCTTGAAGATTATTTTCTGGTTTTAAAGTATAGACTTCACTATATTAATTGGATCTACCTTATTAATTAGGTCTTTGGATATTCTAGAATCTTATTTTGTATATACTTGATTTTTATGGCCTGAATGAGGTTATTTAATGTTTATAATAAATATAATAAAAAGTCTTTTATTATTAGACTACTTTTGTCTAGTTATATGTTTTTGGTAGCTTTGGTTTTTGAATTTTCATTATACGCCAGTTGGAGCCTTGATATTTATGATTGATACGTCTTAACTGAGGTCTTGCTTGCTTACTATAAAATGTCTCTGTCTTGCTTACTGTTTTTTGTTGTGAATTCAAAGTTGCTTAAAATTAAGAACACAACACTGCTATATTTTTTTTCCATTTTCTTGCTATGCCTTTGTTCTTTTTTCACTGTCATTTTTTTACCCTTAAACTTAAAAAAAAATTTTTTTTTGCAGGGGGCAGGTAATTAGGTTCATTTATTTGTTTGGTTTTTCAGTGGAGGTACTGGGGCTTGAACCTCATGCATGCTAAGCGTGCACTCTACCACTTGATCTATACCCTCCCCCTCCCCCTTAAACTTTGATACACACGTGCACACACATGCACACTCACACACAAAGATGTTATTTTCTCACGATTCAGCTACTGATTAGCATCATATCCTTTCTTAATAAAGATAAACATCCTAACAGGCTTTCACTTCTGTTTCTCCTAATGTCTCCCAATTCTACTTCCCATGTTGAGATCGCCTGAGAATTTAGATGATACTCTTTGATTTTTTAAAAAACAGCTAACAGTGATTTTAATTTAACTATTTTACTGGCTCTCTGATCCACATATTTATAGTAGTCTGTATTTTTCCTAGGACTCATATTTAGCTGGAATATATCCTCTGTTAATTATTTTTGATGGTACTGTCCCAAATATCTTTATTTCACTCTTCATCCTAAGAAGTAGTTAGTATGTATAAAAATTTCTAGACTGAGAATCATTTTCCCTTAGAATTTTGAAAATATTTCTCCAGTGGCTACCTAACATCCAGTGCTGCTGATGAGATGTAATGCCATCTTGAGTCTTACTCCTTTATAGATAATTTAATTTGACCCTGGCAATGTATATTTTTGGTTTTCTGAAAGACTCAAGGTAAGAGGAGCATATTCATATGTATATCCTTATGTGTGATCGTTTATTTTATTTGTCAGTTTGGCTGAGCCATCATTCCCAGAAATTTGGTCAAACTTTATTCTGGATATTTCTTTGAAGGTATTTTCAAATGAGATTAACATTTAAATCAGTTCACTTAGAGTAAAGTAGATTGCTCTCCATAGTGTGGATAGGCCTCATCCAATAAACTGAAAGTGAATAGAATAAACGACTGATCTCCCCAGAGCAAGAGGGAATTCTGCACCAGATAACCTTTGAACTTGCACTGCCGCCATCAGTTCTTTCGGGTCTCTAGCTTGCTGGGCCGCTTTACAGAACTTGGGACTTCTTGGCTTCCGTAATCACCCAAGCCAATTCCTTAACATAGAACTCTTCCTATATGTACACATCCTGGTTCTGTTTCTCTGGAGAACACTCGACTGGTTTTTTGTTTTTGTTTTTTTAAATTTTTATCTTGTTGAATACTTGATAGACTCTTTCAATGTGATCAGTCTCTTTCATCGGTTCTGGGAAATCTATTTCTATGTTTTTCTTTGATTTTAACTCTCCTCATTCACTGTTCTTGGCTCCTGGAAATCCAGTCATAAAGTTGGAGATACACCTAGATATCTTCGGGTCTTTTTGGGGGGAGGGAGGGTCACTGTTTATTTATGACAAATATTCCACATCCATGATCTTTTCCAGAAATTCTTTGAGATGATGCCGTTGGCCTTGGCCAGTGGGAGAATGGAGCCATCTGACTCGCCGATCCTGTGAGTAGCCCTGTGGATGGCGTAGGTTTTTAACTGGCGGTTGAATCTCAGTACATTCATCAGGATGGACGCGTGGTCCTCCGCGCCGATGATGCGGTTGCTGGCAGAGCATTTCCGCGGCTCGTACAGGTCCAGGAACTCGCCGGCAACGTTCTGCATGACGAGGCCGCACCTGACGGCAGCACGCTGAGCGTGAGCGCAGAAAGGGATCGGGGTGGGGCGGGGGGTATGTTTATTCTGCCTGTCTTAGATTTGGCGGCCTGAAACAGACTCTGGAGTGGAGATCTGTGTACAGGAAGTTCACTGGCAAAGTCTTCTAAGAAACTGTATCTGTGAGGGAGAGAGAAGCAGGATAGAGTAAGGGGAGAAGTTGAGCTGTGATGCAGTTGCAACCAAGGGCGCAGCTGACCTTACTTACCTGGGGTTCTGGAGCTGAGATGAACCTTCGGACTGTCCTGAATTCAAGCAAGGGGACTTGTGTGCCTTTGGGGAGAGGACATAACCTTGAGCAGACAGTTCTCCTTCCTGAGGGCAATTCCTGGAGAGAGGCTTGGCTGTGAGCTGTCAGCAGCCAACAGGTGGTGGAATGAGTGCCTTGGTCCCTAAGGGGAAATCTGGGTGGTACACGACAGCACCCTCTACACAATCTGTTTGTCATTTTTAGGGAGATTGAGGTTGTCAGCTAATACATTATCTCTTTAGTTGAATATATTCTGCTTTTTGTCTTATCTATTCAGATTTTTATTTGGCAAGCCTTTTTTCCCCCAGTATAGGGTTTTAAAAAGTAATAATCTTTTGTTTCATGGATGTAGTATCTATTCTCATCCCTATGAGATTTTCAATTGTACTTTTTTTTTGAAGTTTCCATTTGTTTGCTGTATAAATTCTAATTTGTCTGGTGGTTTCCTTTATTCATTAGGTTGTATGTTTCTCTTTCATGGTGTTTATTTACTTCAGATGTTTAATTTCTGGTTGGATGCTCATCTTTGTAGTTGAGGTTTTGTTAGCCTGTGTATGAAAGCAGTATGCATACTACAGTCAGCCTCCAGGGATTTTAGAAGATAAGGTGTGCTACGAGGCAGGGCACACCAGTAACTTCTCTTAAGGAAGGGGAGCTTCCTGTTTCTCTTGAGCATGGCCTTTGACCCAACACCCACATCCAATACTCCAGTCTGTATCTGTTATCTATTCAAGGCATGGAGTTTGAGGTAGCTCTAATGTTGATGGTGTTGAGGGTGGCTGGTGGTTGCTCCTGGACTCCCTCCAACTCCTTATGTTCCCATCCTCTACACTTGATGTTCTCCTGGAATTACTCCTGACTTTCCTCTGACAGTCACATCCTTCCTGCTCTTTTTTCAGGATGAGTAGTACACTATCACCTCACTCCCTCTATCCTTTCCATCTTCCTTATAGCAAATTTTCCTGAGTTACTGAGGCTGCAACCCTCAAAACTATGTTTTTGAGATTCCCCTGAAGCTCCAGTTTTAGATGAAATTTAACTCCCACCAGTTATTTACAACCACATAAAATTTGAAAGGCATAATGGAAGAGTCAGAGGCTGACTTCTTGCCTCTTATTTCTGCTGGCAAGCAAAGTTGCAGAAGAGTTTGATTTTTCTGCAACAACTGTGGCAGGATTCTTAGTCTTAGGCCTCTAGCTTCATAGGTATTGAGAAGCAGAGCAAAATTTCTTCATTTTGCTGCTAAGGATGGGGGCATATGGATTCTGGGTCTGGAGTTAGCAACTGTAGCAGCTGATCCCTGATTCCATGGTTTCCTGACTGTGGCAGTGCCAGGAGCTCAGTTCTGTAATGTGACTTTAGCAGGTGTTCCTAGAAGTTCAGTTTAGAGCTGGTCTTCTTTAAAACCTTGCAATGATTATAATACCAATTGGATATCCTATAAAAAATTCCTTTTAGTTTGAACTAACTAGAGTGGATTCTGTTGTATGCAACAAAACCCTCACTGATATATGGGGATTCTCTGTATGTTCTGGTATGTGGTGGTAATGCCTTCTTATTTCAGAGATGTTTTACATTTGCTATTTTAAGGGTGTTTGGCACCATCACTATTAGTGGTTTTGGTGGTGTGGTAGTGAAATCCAATGCTTAGTCAGCAAGCTACAATATATACAATAGATAAACAACCAGGTCCTACAGTATAGCACAGGGAACTATATGCAATATCTTGTAATAACCTACAGTGACAAGGAATATAAATGGAATATATATATGATTGAATTGCTGTGCTGTACACCAGAAACTGACACAACATTGTAAATCAACCATACTTCAAAAAAAAAAAAAAAAAAGAAGCACTACCTATTATCAATTTTTTTTTTATTGAAGTATAGTCAGTTACAATATGTCAGTTTCTGGTATACAGCACAATGTCCCACTCATGCATACACATACATATATTTGTTTTCACTAATAGCAAGCTTTAGTAAGCGTAAACAATGGAAACATAAATTTCATGTCACTGGGCTCTGATGTCGAATACTAATCGTCCAAGTAAACTAATAAAATAATAGTTTAAATGTTGGATAATAAAGCTGATAGAAAAAAAATGCTTAATCAGGCACTTTGATTTTGTGTTCCTAGTGAAAGTTCTTTTTTCTCAGAGGCAATGGAGTCTAATAGCATACTGTAACAAGGTATATTTCTTCTCTTAAAAAGGCTTTGGTACAAGCCTCTTGCATAAAAGATAATACCCTTCTTTTTTTCTGGCAAGAAACATTTAGCAGGTTCTTGTCTCACTTTAGCCTGGCTTGCATTTTAGTAGAAACCACAAATTGCACCTGGCTCTCTTCATGATATCCAAGGGTGGCACCAACCTTGATTAGTTTCCAAGTCTTATGCTGATATAAGGGGATTCCATAGAGGATTTCAGTTAATTCCACCATAGTTTAGTAGTTAGTGAAATAATGCATGAACTGAAGATAGATCATTTTTAGTGCATCTTCAAAATCCACCAAATCTTTACAACCAGAGAATTCCTTCCAATTTTTCTTTTTTGTTTTCATAAAGCATCAACCCCTCAAAGTTGATCACTACACTTAACACACGATGTTGGGGAGGGTATAGCTCAGTGGTAGAGTGCATTCCTAGCATGCATGAGGTCCTGGGTTTAATTCCTAGTACCTCCATTAAAAATAAATAAATAAATAAACCTAATTACTTCCACCCTACAAAAAATTTTTTGTTTAAAAAGAATATTAAAACAAAGAAACACTATGACACAGACTGGGAGAAACTATTTGCAAAAGACACGTCTCATAAAATACAGGCATCCAGAATACACAAAGAACTCTTAAAACTCAACAGTAAGAAAACAAATAACCTGATTAAAAAATGAACAAAAGATCTGAACAGATATCTCACCAGAGAAGACATACAGATTGCAAGTAAGCATATGAAAACATGTTCAACATTATATGTGATTAGGAAATCTCAGATTGAAACAATGAGATATGACTACTCATCTATTAGAATGGCCAAAATCCAAAAACCACTGATAACACCAAATGCTGGTAAGAATGTGGCAATAGGAACCCTCATACGTTGTTGGTGGGAATGCAAAATGGTACAGCCACTTTGGAAGACAGTTTGGTGGTTTCTTACAAAACTAAACATATTCTGACCATATGATCCAGCAATCACACTCCTTGATGTTTACCCAAAGGGCAGGAAAACTTATGCCCAAACAAAAACCTGCTCATGGATGTATATAGCAGCTTTATTCATAATTGACCAAATTCAGAGGCACCTAAGATATCTTTCAATAGGTGAATGGTTAAATAAACTGTGATAACATCCAGACGATGGAATATTATTTAACTCTAAAAAGAAATGAACTATCAAGTCATGAAAAGATATGGAAGAAACTTAAATACATAAGATGCCAAACTGTAAAGGTGATATATGGTATGAGTCTAACTGTATGACATTCTAAAAAAGGCAAAACTATAGAGACGGTAAAAATAACAATGGTTTCCAGGGTTTAGTGGGTAAGAAGGGTGAATAGACAGAACTTACAGGATTTTTAAGGCAGTGGAACTATTCTGTATGAAACGAAATGGTGGATACGTGTCATTATACATTTGTCAAAACCCACAGAATGTACAATACCAAGTATAAGCCCTAATATAAACTATGGATTTTGGATGATGGTGATGTGTCAGTGTAAGTTCTTTGATTGTAACAAATGATGTTGATAGTAGGGAGGGAGTATGTGTGTGGGGGAAGGGGGTATACTCTGTTCTTTCCATTCAGTTTTGCTGTGAATCTAAAACTGCTCTAAAAAGACTCACTAAAAAAAATTTTTTTCATATTTGGCTAGACTTAGATGTATAATTTAAAATATTTTTATTAAAATTATGGTTAAAAGTAGAGTCAAAAGATAAGCATGTTTTAGTTAATGAAATGCCTTCTTTTATTATTACTATTATCATAATTATTATTCAACTTAAAAATACTCAGTAGACCTTATAAATACAGTGATCAATGATGTACATATTGAAAAAAATATGTTTGACAAAATTGGTTTTTGTGCTTCTGATGTTGCTGTTGTTAATATTCTCATGCTATAATAATCTCAGTTAAAAATGTTGAAAAGAATCTCTCCAGTACCACACAGCCAGCAGAGTACATGGTATGGTCACCTGCCAGTACAGCTCTCTTTGCATCAGCCAGTTGAATTGTCAAGATGGTTACTCATCCAGTGGATAATTTCACAACCCTCTTCTTAAATTTGGTTGCTTTGGACACATTCTATTCTGGAAACAAAGTCTAGACTCCATAATACATTCAGAAAGAGTAGATTCATGTCTTTTTCTTCCAGCTGGTACTGGTAGAGTTTACACATTTACTTCTGCACCATAGGAACAGCTGCTAGAAAAGCTGAAGTATGCATTCAGTTCTGATACTTTGGCATAATAGTCACATAGAAGAGGGAGACTCCCTCAGCCTGTCTGTAGTTAGAAAATTAATTCCTTTAAGTGCTTTAAAAAAAATCTCTACAGGTGTTCAGGTCTTACGGACTTAGGACCAGCAATGACCTCATCACCTTCAGCTGGTCTAAAAGTTATCTTTGGCTGCTGTGTACTTTACGGAACTTGTTAATTATGATTGTTTTTCCTAGTTATAAGTCCTTCTGGGTAAATTTTTATAAAACATTTATTTTTATCGCTTACATAACTACATAAAATATTTTCATTGGTGTCAAAATGTCATGTTATTGCCAGATTCCATTTCAGTTTCTAGAAATTATTGGGAAGTTAATATTCACATTTTAATGGCACCCTTGCTGTCGTGTTAATCATACTTTACTGAAATTTACAACAGGAGTCATAATGATATTGTGTTTATACAGGATAAAGCACAGAAATAGACCACCTTTCCAGTTAACCTCTATGGTTTATGATTACCCTTTCCTTTTTTAAAAAGACAAACCATGAATGAAATTCAGTGTCTTTCTGAAGCTGAATTTTCATGAAAATGATTATCATGAGTACTTATCATTCACTTCTCTTTTAGGCAGTAATATTTTAGTTTAAAAGCCATAAACTGAATCTCTTTCCTGGGTTATGAAACTTTACCCTACCCATTTCTATGTCAAGAAAAATAAAAAATATTTTAAAAAGTAAGAGTAGGTAAGAAAGTAGTATTCCTACGTAGGCTTTTGGTTTCTCCTTAGAGATGTCGATTCAAGAAAACTCAATCTCTATAGACATCATTTTAAGAATGTAATTGTTTAACTGCAAAGCTACACTTTTGGGTAGGAAACACCCTTTGGAGGTTGCACATTGAAGCAATGTTTAGAGATCCTGAGAAATGAGCTTTCAGCAGTAATCATGCTTACTTTGTCTCCAGCCTGGAAGAAGCCCCTGGGAGAACTGGAGGATGACTAAAGGCTGACTTTGATCAGAGCATGTATCATCACTCGGAGGCTCTTCTTTGCCTGGATCTTGTGTATCCCCTCCTGTGGACCGAATTGTGGTACCTACATCCAAATTCTTGTGCAGAAGCCATAACCCCTAAGGTGATGGCATTTGGATGTGGGACCTTTGGGAGATAATTAGGTTTAGATGAGGTCATGAGAAGGCAGGACTTCATGATGAGATTAATGTCCTTGTAAGACGAGACATCATAGTTTGCTGTCTCTCTTTCTGCCATGTGGGTACATCCTGAGAAGGCAGCCATCTGCAAGCCAGAAAAACAGTTCTCAGACTGATCTCAGACTTCCAGAGCCCAGAACTGTGAGAAATAGATGTTGTTTAAGCCACTCAGTCTGTGGTATTTTGTTATGGTAGCCCTAGCTTACTAATACATCCCCCAAGGACAAGATACTTGGAGACTGAGGCACACACCAAAAGTCAGGTGGGGAATTCAGATGGTGTTCCAGGCAGCTCAGGAACACATGTTTTAAAATTTCAATTATAGTTTACAAATAGAACCTCAGAAGATGGTTAAGTTAAAGAGACAGCCTTAAAAGCACAGCATTCCAGTGGGGTCAATGAATAGTTTGTAAGTCAAACGATCATTTTGCCTGTACTGATCGCTAATAAAGGAGTATTCTAAAAGTAGTTGTTATTCTTAAGAAAATTGTACTTATAGTTGAAGTTATGAAATGTTCTGACCTGGGCTCTATGCCTTCCTCATATTATTCTCATTAAAAATTTACTGATGTGATTTAAAGTGTTTTCTACTTCATGACATAAATTTAGCAAAGAATAGGCTTCCTATCAAAAACTTTATTGCATTCTTTTGAGAAAGTTTACCTTTATGGCTTATTTATGCTAGATATGGTACTAATTACTTTGGCAGCATGGGTGAGGATTTATCCTGGCAAATTTGGAAAAGCAGCTCAAAACTAGGCAATACACACCTGGAGAGTTTTCTCTCCAGCCTTCTCTCAGGCACCTATTATCTTGACTTTCCCTAAGTCATCAGAGCATAAATGTAAATTACTTCTTTTTTCTCCAGTTTTATTGAGCTATAATGGCCCCAGAACAGTGTATAAGTTTAAAGTGTACAACCTAATGATTTGATATATCTATATATTGGGAAATGATCACCACAATAAGTCTAGTTGGCATCCATGCACCTCACATAGTCACACGTTTTTTTTTCTTGTGATAAGAACTTTTAAGATGTATTCTCCTAGCAAGTTCCAAACATATACTACAGTATTATTACCTATAGTCATGCTGTACATGACATCCCAGAACTTTCATGCCTGGCATTTTTTTTTAATTGAAGTGCGGTTGGTTTGCAATGTTAGTTTCAGGTGTACAGCAAAGCGATTCAGTTAGACACATACATACATAAATACATATTTTCAGATTCTTTTCCGTTATATGTTATTACACGAACTGAATATAGTTCCCTGGGCTATACAGTAGGTCCTTGTTGTTTACGTATTTTATATATAGTTATGTGTATATGTTAATCCCAAACTCCTAATTTGTTTTTAATAAGTAGGATTTGGCAGTTTCTAGGAGTCATTATCCTGGAAGTTTTCACCTTTTGACCTTTTATACTTTTTGAATTGGGTGAAGGAGATCAAAAGGTACAAAATTCTAGCTTAAATTCCTAATTTTTTAAAAAAGAAATGGTATATGTATTTTTTCTTTGATTTATTTTTTGTTTTTTGTTTTTGGTGGGAGGGAGTTAGGTTTTCTTATTTATTTTAACGGACATACTGGGGATTGAACCCAGGACCTTGCACATGCTAAGTATGCACTCTACCACTGAGCTAAACCCTCCCCACAGCTTAAGTTGCTTCTAAAACTGTCAAATCCTACTTATTAAAAACAGATTCCAAGTATGTCTAATATTTATTGTACTATGTATTTATTCTTATGAAATATTGCTTGAAACAGTAAAGATTTGTCAAGGACATAGCTAGTTTTTGTCACATGTAGATCTATATCGTAACTAGATGTGTTGTGACAAAATTTTACCTGTAGACCTGTGTCACACATATTCAATCATGGTGGACAGACTAATGGTCCCCTAGAGATGTCCACACCCTAATCTCCAGGGTCTGTGACTCTTTTGCCTTACCTGGCAAAGAAGACTTTATATATGTGATTAAATTAATGATACTGATAGGGAGAGATTATCCTTTATTCTTCAAGTGGGCGCCATGTAATCATAAGCCTCCTTCTAAGAGGAAGAGAGCGGAGTAAGAGCAAAGGTAGGAAATGTGGTGATGGAAGCAGTGGTCAGATTGAGAGAGAGAGATTTGGAGATGCTATGGTCCTGGTTTTGAAGATGGAGGAAGAGAGTGAGCCAAGGTAGGTAGGTGGCTTCTAGAAGCTGGAAATGGCCAGGAAATGGATTTGCCCCAGAAGGAACGCAGCCCTGCCCGCCCATTTTAGATTTCTGATCTCGTGAATTGTAAGATAATAAATTTGTGTTGTTTTAAACCAACGAGTGTGGGAATTTGTTACAGCAGCAATAGGGAAACGATACTTCAATCACCATCGATTTTGTTTTCTTAACATGGTACAACTAATACCAATTAAAGACAATTTAAACTTTAGACACTAGTTTCTTTCTGTTTGTTTTCTTTTTTTAATTAAAAAATTTTAAGTTTCCTTTTCAGTGTGTTTCTTTTTTCATTTTTTCTTTTCCTTTTGTGTGTGTGTGTGTGTGTGTGTGTGTTATTTAGACACTAGTTTCAAACCTCTAAAGCCCCAAGCATGGCAGATGTAAAAGACTGGCTAGTTTAAGTTCTAACATGTACTGACGCCCCATGGAAAGCTGGGGAAGCTGGTAGTGGGCATACAGTGCTTATCCAGCCCTTTAATATCCAGGATGCTTTAGATCTGCACTGTCCACCCACCTGGGGCCACTGAGCCCTGAAAATTGGGCCAGTGGAAAATGAGATGTGCTGCAAGTGTAAAATACACTGTGAATTTTGTAAAGAAGAATGTAAAATATCTCATTAATAATTTTTAAAATATCAGTCACATGTTGAAGTGTTACTGTTTTGGACATACTGAATAAAATAAAATATAGTATTAAATTTCAATTGATTTGTACTTTTTGAATGTGAAATGAGAAAATTTAAGTTACACACATATGTGGGTCATATTATTTTTTTTGGACAGTGCTGCTCTAAACAGATCATTCTATTAATGATGCGATTAACAAAATATAGATTATGTACATGCCAATTAATATTTATTGAATAATAAGTATATAAATGCAGTTGAGAGCATTATTGGGTTTATTTATATGCATTTAATGCATTTAAAAATTAATATCTCCATTTTTTTATAGTCACATCCTCCAAAAGTCTGCTCTCCATAATCTTGAGTTCAATTGTAAGATTTTGAAAAAAGATCTGGAGGAAAAGCCTAAGGGATTGTAGGGAATACTCAAAGGTGACATTTTTGTATGGAAAAAAGGTGGTGTTTTCTGTAGTGGCTGAACGTGGTATTTGCACATATTTTGTTGCTTTTCTTCCAAGTAAGGAAATGTGATCTATAAATATGAAGACATTGGTACTATGAAAATCTTAATTTTAGGGTAAAGTAAAAAATGTATTTTTCTCCTGGTGTAGGAATACTCCCAGCGAAGGCTTAGAATGAAAAAGAAGAGGCAGCTTGCCTGCATGAAATCATCCAATTGAAGCTCTTAGGAAAAATCTAAAACCTCTGGATTCACTAACACAACTGTATCTGGATGAGAACAGAACATGCTATCGAATAAGCTAGAGCTGCCTAGACCTTGGTGAATTTATGTGGTTTAGAAATATGGAAGTGACAGCTTCAACATTTGGGATACATGTGCCTTTTTACTTGCAGGCATTAAGGATAGTTTTGAACCACTTGGACCTTTTTGTCTTTTCACAAAGACCTCGTGGACATGACATCTTTTATTTTTTTCTGAAGAAATAGATTTTCTTTTGAAATTTAGTCAATGTTTCATGAAGGCATCTAGCCAGTGTAATTTCCTGGACCAGATTAATGTTTGTAGGCTCAAGAACTCTTAGGAAACTAAACAGTATCTGTAAGCAGTTGTATTTTAGGTGGTGGTTATCTTAGAGCTCAGTGAAGAAAAAAACTATATGCATGTATGAGGAATATATATATAAATGTATATCAATGCATATATATTATGTATTAATATTATGTATATATGCATATATTATGTATGTAGCAATATATATACCAATACATATACATATGTATTATGTGTATTTATGTATATATCAAAACATAATATGGTATGTAATAACATGTATATGTATACACATATTGTGTATATGTACACATATATTCCTAATACACATACATATATAGTTGTATAAATGCAAAAGCAAAGTGATGAATATTTGATAAAAGACAAGGATAGACTTTGTCTTCTGGATACTCCATGACGTTTTGGGCATGCCAAATATCACCTAGAACATGATGTTCACGGTTTGACCCTCAGCCTGAGCAAATCTGTATATTAAGGAAATTTATATGAGCATTAAAATTTCAGTAAGTGAGTAAACGTTATAAGTGATTCTGAGTAGAAGGATTTCTCCTTAAATTACTTGGATCATCCTTCTCCACCATCATTTCTTCACTTTATTTTGTAGGGGCTACCACAGCCAACATCTCCTGCTTGGTGTTAAATATTGACCATCTAACATGGTCTATGATGAAATGGCAACCTTTGAAAGGTTTTCCCCACTTCTGATACTACCACTGTGTACATTTATCACTGTGGTATGTATATAGGGAACCCATCAGGGAGTAGGGAAAGCTTTTCAAGGAACATGTAGGTTGGGTGGAAGTCAGCTGCCAGAGGCTAATATCCATCTGGACTTCCATTGGCAAAAGTCCTGTTTCTTTCCCAGTGGGAAATGGAAGGTATACTTCTTGGCTTACCAAGGGTATAAAAACATCCCCTTCATTAAACTAACAGCTTTCATGCTTCAAATAAATAATTCTCCTGATTTCTTAGGTAAGGTACCAATTCCATATAAATGCACTTACGCAGAACCTAGTGCAAGTGGTTACCCAAATAGCACTTCAAGCCTCAGGGCTCTAGATTAACATTGTCAAGGCATGAGGCTGCGTGAGGACACACCACATTTACCTGCCTTGGGGCATTACTGAGATCAGTTGGCTCTCCCAGAGCCATAAAAACTTTTTATTATTTTTCTGCATACATTATGCCATGGAATCATGTAGCCTTCTGGGACTTCTGTTGCTTGTAAAAAGAGTCCCAACATTTTTGTTGGCTGAAGTGCAGGGTGAGAATTGCTCACCACTCTTGCAGAGCAACTGGAGACCTCTTTTGGGTTCACTGGTTAACCTGCACTGGAGGGCAGTTAATGAGCCAATGAGGGAAATGTTAACATTACATTGGAACATGCAAAGGTTCCTATGAGCATCAGAAGAGCTAGATGCATTAGGGGCAGTAGGGACACTGAGAGTCAGAATTCAGGGAAAGAACAAAGTGTTTTGTTCTTTTCTAAAGCATGCAGAACTCATTATTGTTGATGGAAATGAAATTTACAGGGCTGAGTGCCTTGAGTAAGTCCGAGATTGGAAATTTTTTGGCTCAACTTTATTGGCCAAAGAGTTTCCGTAAAGAGAAGCTTGCTTGACCTAGTGTGAGAACATTTATTACTTTCATAAATAATCAATACACATATTTCTACACATAGTTTCATCACATTTGAAAAGATAACCCAGCTTCTCATTGGTATAGAAGATATGGATGGACAAAAGCCAAATGCCCCAAATTTGCTCCTAGAGAATATGGAATTGGTTTTAGAAGAAAGTAATCTTCGGGTTGATGGATAAGGCATGGTACTAGATGTCTCTTCTTGGTATGTCCTACTAAATTCTTAAGATTCTCAATGATTATATTTGAGCCAGTCAGATTAGCCAAAAGAATGACAGGCAATATAATGCAGCAATCATAAATTAGGCTTAGGAATCAGCAAACTAGATACTTAATCCCTATTAATTTCAGTCTTACTTGACATCGCAAAATTAAGCAGCATATAGTGTGAAAAAATGGTTTACTAATCTACCAAATAGACTTCTATTCTACTAAGTAGAATTATAGTCTACTAAATAGAATTTAGCAGTACATAGTACAATAAGATAATTGTGCAAAGTTTTATTCAGTTCTTTTGGTTGTAAAGACTAGAGTGTCACTTATTCCAACAATTAAAAAAGTTTTAATGTAGCAGTATATATATATTGTTTAGAAAAATAGTGTCTCAGAAACCCAAGTGCAGGGTTCATAGTAGAAAAGTCACTGTGGAAATGGAACAGAAACTGGGAAATGATTTAGAACCTAACACAAGTATGGGATCCTCAGAATTATGTGTCTAGTAATTTCACTCTGGATGCCCCACCTTATTATTGTATTACTTAATTATTTTTGTTTTGGTCGGGGGGGAGGTAAGTAGTTTTTTTTATTTTTGGAGGAGGTACTGGGGATTGAACCCCGGACCTTGTTGCATGCTAAGCACGTGCTCTACCGCTTGAGCTATACCCTCTCCTCTAGACGCTCTGCTTCAATATGAAGACGCTACACGTCCCTGTGAAGACACTATACATCCAGTGTCTTCTCTGTGGCTACCAAATGACCCACTTTTTCTGTATTTCACTATTCAGATTCCTAGTATAGGCATCCTGCTCTGTTTGGTAAACATTTATTGGCCAGGCCACATTGTAGTCCAATGACTGGACTGGCCATGGGGTGGGTCTTTGCCCCTAACCCAAACTTGGGTGGTAATGAAGAGACTATACCTTCAGCAGGGAGAATGGATAGATATCTTAATTTTGCTGGGGTTGTAGATAAAACTGGCACAACGACTCATGTGTCTGATGCTTCCTGGGAGATTGTTGCAGTTGAGTTTGATCTATATGCCATCCTATTTTCTGATTCTGTTTCTCCACAACCATTGGGGAACAGGTGGAAAGAAGACAGAGACTTTTATTTGAGAGCATATCTTCTGAGTGTCCATTCAGTGAAACTCACATACTGTCTCTAGGTGAGACTCAACTTTTTAACCTCTTCACCTCACAAATGTAAAACAGAAGATTTCCTACCGGGAGGTGACAGAGCACCTTGGGCAGAAGGGTCAAGTAGGCAATGAGGTTTTGTAGTCAGGGCCATTCTTTCTTCTCCAACCCAGAGCCACTTTACACCCCAGGAAATTAAAGACAGCTGTAGTTTGGTAAGAAGAGAATGTGACTTAGAGTCAGATGATATCCTTAAATCACACCTTTGCCCCGTATTCTTTAGCTTTGCGTCAATAAGCTTTTCTGAGCCCTAAATTCCTCATTGTAAAATGTAACCATCATACAAAGTGGTTTTTAATACCGTGTGAAAGAGATGGGCATATGGTTCATGTTTATTTAGTAAATACTTAAAAAAAACAGAGGTGGAAGGGGAACCTAAAAGCTCTTATTTTACAGATGTGGAAACAGGTGTCCAGAGATGTTATTCCACTTAAATTCAGCTAGCTACTTAATTGCAGTCAAAACTAGAACCCCGGTCTCCTGACTTACCAGGCCAATGCTTTGCAAACTCCCTCTAAGTTTCTCCACAATTCCCAAAACTTGCTCTTTAGAAAGACTGTGCAGGTGTGCAAAGTTATGGCTTCCAATTTTTTTCAACAAACAAGACATATTTTTAAAATTAGACTAGAAATTCCTGAAGTTCTTTTTTTAAAAAAGAAAATATCTGATTGTAACTTACTGTAAAGAGTGAATAAAAATGAACTAAATTACAGTCCTAGAGGAACATGTGTTTTCATAATAACTCATCTTAGAGAAGTGAACACTCCTTAGCTAGGTGTTCCAGGGCCTCCCTGGCCTCCTGCAGTCACTCTGGCCAGGTGATTACCTCCTGTGGCTCTAAGACTGGGAGCAAAGCCGAGTCTCCCAATTGGCTGTCAGGTGCTCCAGACAGAACGGCCATGAAACCCAGGGTGATCTGGACTCACCTGGCTGAACATCACAATCCAGAAGTATGCTCCATTCCATGCATTCCTCTGCCTCATGAGCAAAACATGGCATGGTGCAGTGGAGACTTTGTGTAATCCATTATATTCTCAATTACCAAGGAGTTGACTTTTTTTTTTTTCGACTGGGGGAGTTAATTGGTTTTATTTGTTTATTTTTTAATGGAGGTACTGGGGATTGAAATCAGGGCCTTGTGCCTGCTCAGCATGTGCTCTACTACTGAGCTACACCCTCACTCAAAGACTTAAGAAATGTTAAAGGACTAGATTTCAGATCGTAGCAGAATACCACTGGTTTATCTACATAATTGTTATTTTCTTTGCCCAGGAGTGCAAGATTTTTGAATCATGTCTTTCTTCTTCCACTTACTATAATTTCCTCATAAACCCCTCTTATCTACTTTGTGCAAAGCACCATGGGAGGTACAAAATAGTATTTGATGCTCTTCTTCCTAATGGAGCCCATTTTCTTGTTGAGATGACCATGGAAGCTGCATGAGGCCTTGGACCTTGTCTGTCTGATTCACCTGTGGTATTCAGTGCTTAGACCAGTATCTGGCACAGAATAGGCACTCAGGAAATATTTGTCGAATGCATGAATGAATGTGCCTATATCAAGCATTAATCATTTCTAATTTTGCTTATGTAGCTAACATTTATGCCCACTAGTTTTCCAAATACAGTTGCTACCTCATTTGAGGCTCACAGCTTTATGAAGTAGGAACTATTAATATATCCATTTTGGAGATGAAGAAACTGAGGCTTAGAGAGATTACATAACAATCCCAAAGTTGCCCACTGATGATCCTGAAATGTGTACCAAAATCATCTGGCTCTGAAGTCTGTTCTTAGTCACTATTCTCTGTTGCCCCTGCATGTTATGCTGCCTTCTTCCTTGGGCGAAAGACACTCTTTCCACATTTTTAGAACTAAAATCAAAGGATATTTGTAATGGAATCATATTGGCAGCATTAACAACAAGCAAGCTGGAATGTTTTGTAGACTATGAAACAGATGTGGGATTAAAGTCGCCTTGAGGAACAGAAAGATAGGAAGGATTTAACAGGCAAGAAGTAGAGGTGATCTCCTTTGGACTTCTGGGAGAAGATGACCTTGGAAATCCTCTTTGTAATATGATTGTTATAGTCTTATACAACATTATAATATTATTGTGTATTTTAACCAGTTTTTTCTTCTCAAATAGTTTGTGTGGGTGAAAACCCAGTCTTGTTCATCTTTCTCTTCACCCCCAGTGCTAGTATGGCTCCTTCTGGTTGATTTGAAAGGAATCGAATTATTTGATTATAAAGGTAAGCTCATTGGGCTTGGGAAGGCTCACTACACCAAAATACCCTTGCCAGATTTGAATTCTGATAAGCTTGTCTCTTTCGCACTCTTCTCCAATTCTCCCCCCCCCCCCAACTTTTTAAAAAAGAAATCCTCAGGAAAAAAAAAAACAAACCCAAACACAACTATTCACATGAAGTCATTTTTGACATCTTCAGAGATTTCTCTAAGTTCTGGCCCAAGCCTAACTGTTTGTTGTTCTCTTCTACCTACATTCTTCCTACACTTGAGGGATTTCAAAAAATGTGCTTAATGAGTTGGACTTGTTTTAATTTACTCTAACTTATTATTTTCTCTTGAGGTTGAGAACATTTTGTAAATTTGCAAATACCAAAGTATTTTGCACACGCGAAATAGGTTTAAGAAAACAATCAGATCAGATTCAGAGTATTTCCCGATGGAAAGGAAGTGCACAAAATAGTCAAAAGATTAATTGGGAAACAAAGCAAAGGAACGAAAATATCTCTGTGAGCTAGTTCCTAAGGTATGCCTTTTTTTTTTTCCATTATGAAACACTGACTAGTCTGCACTGTTTGTTTTTTGAAGTGAAACTTTGATGGGAAAATTAATAACTGAATCCATTGTGTATTCCACACTAACATTAACATTCCTTTCCTGGCCATTTTGCTACGAGCTTAGGCGTTTATCTCTGATGCATTTTCCAGCCTGTTCAGGTGTTCATCTTTCTTGTTTCCAGTAAGTGTTCTACTAAATTTTCAAGTCATGCTTCTTGAAAGAACAGTTCACTGTATCTTTGCAGAGACTGATAATAAAAGCAAATTTTCTTCTGTTCATCCATAACGTATAATAGAAAACCTTGGTTTGAATCTTCCTCCATTAAGTAGTGTCTCTCTAAAGATCAGATACTGATAAGTCAGTTTTGGACATGCTTGGTATCTGAAAAAGTGTGGCAAACTATGTACGACCTAATTGATAAGTTGATAAAATGATTGAAATTGCTAAACTGACAAAGTGATCAAAGTTGATAAATTGATAAAATACTTCTTGAGCTCCGATTATATGCAAAGCCGACTTCAAATTGAAATTTGCTATCAATTAAACAGAGGTGAAGATGTAGGGGCTTGAGGTACAGACCTAGTTAGTGATGTGCTTCCTGACTCCTTACCACCAAGCCGTGGACAAGAATAAGCTCTTCTCTTTCTGTTCTAAGTTACTCCAATTGAGCAAGAATTTGACTTCCACACCCAAATCAGTCTTTGTAACTGACACTTTCTAATGCATTCTGCTCCATAGCCGTGCCACCATATACTATTACTTGTGACTTACTTTGGAGTTCACACAAACTCTTCTTTGGATCTGTTCTTACAAAGAAATACTACCCGTCTGTAAGATCTAATTATATCTATTTGTATGAGTCAAACTAAAAAAATGTTGATGCGCTTACCATGAGTTCATTATGTCAGGGACTCAGGAGACTATAAAGAAACATGAATAATGATAGTAGAAACAGTAGTAACAATAATAGTAAAAATTAGTAAGAATAGTCAACGGTAGTTAATGTTTACTGAACGCCTTTTACTCTGACGTTGTGCGAAGTTCTTTATATGGAATAACAACTTCCTTTTATAGAAGAATAAATTAAAGCTCAGAGAGGTAAAATAATGTCCCCCAAAGCTCAAACAGTTCCAGGGGAGCTGGGAAGTGCATTACTACTTAAAATAAATCATCAGGGTGTGTTTTTAAGAGGAGAAGTTTGTGACTGTCATTTCAGTTTCCCACTTTTCATTGGCTAGATTAGTTTTCTTCTCTGTGCTGAAAAGCGATACATTCTGTTTTTATTCTTATGGTGGTTTCTCCTTGCTTAAGCCCATTGTCATACATATGTATTTTTTTTCTCTTGAGTCCTGAAACTTTTCAGTGTCCATATTTCCCTTGAACCAGGCAAGTAATTTAGAGTCCTCGCAGGTCATTTTGTTCTCTTCCTCCACCACTATGCCACACCTTCTGTTGATATTATCTGGAGTAATTCTGGGTCACTAAGGGCGTATATTATCTTTTTCTTTGCTTTGGCTCTAGCCTTTTAAAGATTACTTTCATGTTAAGTCTTCTCTGCCCGAACATATTCTTTTTGTCTGCTTTTTCTATCAATTACAGAAAGAGGTGTGTTAAAATGTCCCACTTCAATTGTGAACACTCTATTTTTTTGTTTTAGATTGATCAATTTTTGCATTATAGATTTTCAACCTACGTTAATAGATGACCGGATTCAGCAGAATTGCATAGTCATGGTTAATTGAATCTTTATCATTGTGAACATTTCTTTTCCTCTCTGATAAAGCTTCTTACCTGAAAATATACTTTGTGTGAAATTAGTATAGCTATGCTAGGTTTTGTTTGATGTTCAGCATATTTCAGCTTCATCCATCATTTTACTTTTAGCTTTTTGTTTCTTGTTTTTTTTTGTTTTTTGTTTTTTGTTTTTGGTTAAGGTGTGTGTTATGGACCGAATGTTTCTGTTTGCCCCAAAGACATATGCTGAAGTCCTAACCCCTGGGTGTGATTATACTTGGAGATGGGCCTCTTAGGAAGTGCCTAAGGTCAAGTGAGGTTATAAGGTGGGGCCCTGATCTCATAGGATTATTTTCCTTATAAGGAGAGACATCAGAGAGATTGCTCTCTTTTCCTCTGCTTGTATCCAGAGAAAATCCATGTGAGAACATAGCAAGAAGATGACCATCTACAAGCTAGGAAGAGCGCTATAAGCAGGAACCTTAATCTTGGACTTCCCCACCTCCAGAACTGTGAGAAAGTAAATTTTTCCTCGTTGAAGCCACCCAGTCAGTGGTATTTTGTTACGGCAGCTGAAGCTAACTGATACGGATTCTGGTGCTGAGAAGTAGGGTGCTGCTATAACAAATACCAAGCACGTGGAAGTGGCTTTGGGCCTGGGTAGTAGTCAGTGGCTGGGGGTGCACGTTGGAAAAAGCCTAGATTGCCCTGAAGGGAGTGCTGGTTGACGTATGGATGTTAAAGGCACTTTCAGTGAGGTCTCCAACATAAACGAGGAACAAGTTATTAGAAATCAGAGGCAAGGCAAACCTTGTTATAAAGCGGCAAAGAACTTGGCTGAATTATGTTCCAGTGTGAGCAATGAAATTAGATATTTAGCCGAGGAGATTTCTAAGCAAAGGATTTGAAAGGGCAGCTTGGTTTCTCTTCACTGCTCATAGTAAAACTGGAGAGGAGAGCGATAAACTGAAGGAATTGTTAAGCAAAAAAGCAGCCAGAATGTGAAGATTTGGAAAAATCTCAGCTTATCCATATTGCAAAAAATGAGGAACAGTATTCTGAAAAGAACCATAAGAGTGTGGCTGAACAACCATTTGCTAAAGAGGTCATGGGTGCCTCTGGATTCTATCAGCTATCTCAGCAGAAGCCAGGGACAGAGGTTGGGATTCTACTAGCAGAGACAATGCCAGTCTGATCTAAACCGGGCAGAGAAAGTGCAACAGCATAAAGGAAGGCTGTTACACTTCTAGGACTCGACAGGGTTGGATGATTCAGCCGCAAACCTGGTTTACTCTTCAAGAAAAGGGAAGTACTGGGGGATGGTACAGCTCAAGTGGTAGAGCGCATGCCTAGCATACACAAGGTCCTGGGTTCGATCCCCAGCACCTCCTCTAAAAATAAATAAATAAACCTAATTACTTTCCCTGAGGGGAAAAAAAAAGAAAAATTAAAAAAAAGAAAAATTAAAAAAAAAAAAAGAAAAGAGAAGTACAGTTGATCCTCAAACAACATGGGCATTAAGGGCACTGACCCTCCCTGCAGTTAAAAATCAAATATAGTTTTTACTTTGGACCCTCCATATCCACAGTCCTGCATCCTTGGATTCAACCAGCTTCAGATGGTTCAGTACAGTAGTATTTACTGAAAAAATCCGCATATGAGTGGACCGCATACAGTTCAAACCTGTGTTGCTCAAGGGTCAGCCATATCCCCCAAAAGGTGATTCAGAGACCATCAGGACTGTCACTCCCACCACCAGCCCACGTGACGAGGCTGCTCCCTCCTTGGTTCCAGAGTGTTGGTCCCCCTCCTTGGTTTCAGCAGGCCAAAATGTGGGACTTAAATCCCATAACAAGTGTCCTTATGTGAGTGAGGCAGCAGAAGCTGACACACAGACACACAAAGGAGAAGGCCAGGTGGTCACAGCGGCAGAGGTTGGAGTGATGAGGCCACAAGCCAAGGGACGTCTGGAGCCACCAGAAGCTGAAAGAGGCAATAGTGTATCCCCAAGAGCCCTCAGAGCGGATGTGGCCCCACTGACATCTTGATTTCCAACTTCTGGCCTCGAGAAGTGTGGTGAATACATTTCTGTTTTTGGCAATTTGTTGTTAGAGCAACCAAAGGAAACGAATGCAACCACAACCTTTTCTAAAGTGATTCTCCTCTTCTCTCCCAGCCGTATGTAATCGCATTCTCTTGTTTATTTCGCCTTGAGTTTAAGCTCACTTCTCTGAGCCTTAGTGCTCTCATTGATGAAACGAGGGGGTTGACCTGCCTACAGTACAATGCTAACTTGCCTGTCAGAGGGAAGGCATGAGCTAAAATAAGTGACCCCTTAAACTCCCTCTCTGTTTTGTCAGAATATTCTAGGCCCAAATTCAAATAAATTTACAAACAGCCCTTTCATTTTATGCTAGACAGTTTGCTTTTTGTTTTCATTTACACCCAGATAAATGGAAGTGAGCAGCACTTTTTACGAGAGAAAGAAAGTGCAGGGAAAAAAGCTTCGGTTTTCTGGGCTTCTGTTTCTTGTCTTCAATTTCTATCTCAAGGATCATCAGTCCCTGGAGCCCTAAGGATCCACTTTCAGGAATTGTTTGGTATTTCTGGGTGATCCTGGCAAACTTATTGCTCTGATAAAGACAACTGGAGAAAAGTTGGGAAAATGGAAATTGGTAAAGGGAGGAAAAAAATCAGTGAAAGAGAAAAAGGAGAGAGAAGTAAAAGAAAGCAGTATGGTGAGGAGGAAGAGATTGGAAAGGAGTATTTTGTGGAAAGTGGCATGTGATGACCTCATCTCAGGTAAGCCGATTACTTCAGCAAAAACAGCAGCATCATATTAAATCACGTTATGGAAAAGGGGCACTTCAGTTTGTTGAACTATGAGACTTACAAATGGTTTAACTCTTCAGGGCATGGTTTGGATGAGAATCTATCTCTTCCTAGTTCTGTGACCTTAACTTCTTTAAACTGTCATTTCCTCATCTGTGAAATGAGTGTCATACTAGGAGCCACCTCACAGGACAGTTCTGGGGATTAAATAAAATATTCATAGTTAAAATCCTGGCACATCGTAAGTGCTCAGTAAGTATTACCTACTTTCAATGTATTATTATGGTCATAATAATTATTATTGGCATACTACGTTGGTCATAGAGAATTATAAGCCTCACATTTTAATTCAGTCCTAACTAGAAATTATAACTCAGTGTTGTAGCTGCAAGTGTCAATTAATTTAATGAAGAATCAGCTGTCATAAAATTTAAATTATGTCTATCTCTATCCAGTTTCTTTTTATAATAAAATTGAGTTTTTCTTTTTCAAGTCTGTTTGCTAAGAATGGAGAAGGGTTCCTCTGTAAATGAAAGAAGTTTCGTTTAATAGTTTTAAGGATCCGTGATTTCTAACTTTGTGAACTTCTGACTTTAAATGTGGTTGTAGACTGTAAACTGTGTGCTTATCATCATGGTTGGTTATGTGAAGTTGCATTGGCTTATTATATGTTGGTTTAAGTAAATTATTTTATTACTTTTAAGTATATTATATTTATTAGAATATGTTTGTTGTAGGAATTACACTTATCCACCAAGCCTTATAATGTACACGTTAGCACTATAATCCTTAGCTCACTGTCCATCACTTCTGACTTGATTAGAATATCAGTGATTTTTATCTCTACAGGCATATTTGTGATAAACTTAATTATTCCAATAGATTTAATTGATAAAGTAAATGCAAGACTTTCTCTGTCAGTAGAAATACAGTATTCTAGAAATAACTTTAGGTCTTTGTGAGATGTCTTCCAAGGAAGACAAGTCTGTAAAAGTCCTTCATGTCCTCAGAGTTTATACTGTTATTCTGGAGTGGGAGGTTACTATTCCTTTTTTGTCAAAGAGTACAGGAGGATTAGTAGCTTCATGAAGGCCAGTGGCTACTCTCTGGTGTAAACAAGATCGCAATTTGAATCATCTAGTACCAATTGTCTTTCTACTCTGTAACATTACTGTACAAATTGAAATACTTATGTGACACCAAAAAAAGGAATAAGCCCTAAATTAGATATAAACCCTTTAAATAGTCTCTGGATATGAGAACTGCTCAGAAACTAATAAAAATTATTTGCCTAATTGGATGGAATACTAATAAACTATTTTGGTTGGATTGTGAAAATTCATTAATGTCTCTTTGTAAACATCAATCAAAGTAAACCATGTATTAAAAGTTACGTATTTGCTTATTTTTCCCACCATTTTCAGATATGAGCTTTGGCTTTTCAACAAAATTAATGACCAATTTATTTCAGTTCACCAATTCCTTGCAGTTGACTGTTACTCTCCAGAAATTTCCCTGGGCCAAGTCTTATAGCCAAAACAATTCTTTAACAAAAAGTAATAATTGTGAATAGGTATGATAACTCCAAAAATTCATATGAAATAGTTGGAGCTGCCAGTGTCCAACAAAAAAGAGGATAAATGAATGGTTTACACGTAAAAGAGTAAATGAATATCATAAGAATTAGAAGAAGTATACTCAAACTTTCATCTGCCAGAAATAATCACTTTTGGTGGTTGCAGGTAATGTCAATTATTAAAATAATTGAGTGAATATGGAGAAACCCACAGATGAAAATATTGAACAACCAATCAATGTGTGAACGTCTATTTTGGGTATGACGCTTCCACAGATTCTGTGAGAGATAAAAACGAGTGTAAGGTATAACTACTATTTCCAAAGACTTTGTAATTTGATTTGCAAAGCAATATTTGATATAGATATAACAGAACCTTAGAGCATGAATCAAATAGAGCAAGTTTTATAACTAAAAGACATTTTAGAGATCACCTAGACTAATCCTCATGGTTAAAAAAGTAATTTAGTGAGAACTTAAAATGGTGTGGCTCCTTATAATTGTAACTGACATGACAGGATCACCCCTTTTACATTTTTTACTTTCTCCTTTCCTATGGTCTCAGTTGATCATATGAATTGAATCCTTAGTTTAATTAATAATTCATTGACTTATGAATAAGAATTGAATTTTCAACTCATATGTTGAAATCCAAGGCCAAAATATCAAGAAGGGGGGCTGTTGGAGGTGATTAGGTCATGAGGGTAGCATCCTCAAGAGTGGGATGAGTGACCTTATAAAAGATCTCTTATGAGGTTCTCTTAACCTGAAGTTCATGGACTTCTAGAGATCTGGTGACCCTTTGAATATACAAGAGAACATTTTCTTCTAGAGAATGTCTAGCAAAGATAAAGCTCAAACAGTTCATTTATTAATACATTAAAAACAAACATTGAGGGTAAGGGTAAGCAGTAGGGCTTTCTCTCCAAAAGTGACATGAATTTGGTTCTTTTTCTTTTTACAGGGAGACATAGTGGGGATTAAGAGCCTGAGGTTTCCATACTCAGGCCAAGGGGGGCCGGAGGATGCTTCTCCTTCCAACACCCACTTGAGTTCAGCCATTCAGAATTCTCCACACCACGAGTGGGGTCCCAATGAGCTATCAAAGATAAAGAACAACAAATCTAAGGCTCTCATAGGTGAGAGAAAAAAAAAATCAGGCAGAAAACCCAGAGCACCAACTCAATGGAAGAGAATTGTTGGAAGTGCAGAAGAATGCTTGAGTTTAAAAAAATGAACTATGCTTAAGTGTAACAGATAAAAGGCTGCTTTGAATTTGACAGCATGGTTTCTGAAATAAACAACTCAGTAGATGAGTTGACGATAAGGATGGTTGCTGTGGGTCCTTAAATTTGTCAACTAATCATCAGCTGAAAGGACTAGCTCAAAGCACAAATGGAAATCCTAACTGAAAATGTATACAGCTTGGATCTATAATTTGAGGATAACTATGGAAATAATCAGGGTTTCTAAAAGGAAAAAAGGCCAGATGGAAAAGAAGCATAATTAAACAAATACTAATAAAACTTTATCTGAAGTAAATAAAGTCTTGAGAGTGTGAATTGTAAGGGCTGTCAGTATTACAGGCTTTACTGATAAGAAAAGACATCAATACTGATAAAGATAAAGACACATATACTGATAAAATCCTTTAACTTTAATAATGTTTAATAATGAAGAGAATGCTATAATCTTCTAGGCAGGAGTTACAAACAACCAGCCAAAGCAAATATACGTGAAGCATTGGACAATGACATCCTTTTTTATTTTTTAAGTTAATTTACTGAAAGCTGATATGTAGTGGAATAGTATCAAAGAGTTGCAGCCCAAAGTATTCTCAAATAAGATATCATTGATCTGTGAGGGTTAAAGAAAGAAATATGAGCATAAACAAGAATTCAGAGAGTATAGCAACCATGTACCCTTAAAAAAAGTCCTTGTGGAAATACTCTAACTGAACAACAAATGAACCACAACAGAAATCTTAAGATGGAGAAAATAAAGAGGCAAGATAACAGTGGTGAGCAGCGATAAATGTCCATCCTCTCCCTCCCTCCCTTCCTCCCTCCCTCCCTTCCTTCCTTCCTTCCTTCCTTCCTTCCTTCCTTCCTTCCTTCCTTCCTTCCTTCCTTCCTTCCTTCCTTCCTTCCTTCCTTCCCTCTCTCCTTTATTTCTGTTATATGACTATCTGACTTAGAATACAATTTCTCTGGGTGGTGAGGGGAATCTTGTCAAGACAGCGGAGTAGTAGGACCTTGAGCTTGCCTCCTCTCACAAACACAAGAATACAATTCCTCAAAATGTGATCTATAAGTACTATGCAATGTCTTTGCAACAGGAAGACTATGCCTTAAGGAAATTTCCTTTCTTTGTTTTTAAACCACTTTATTGCATATACATATTTAATGTATAAAACTTGAGTTTGGAGAAACACACTTGTGAAAGCATCACCGTAACGAATACCAGAGACATATCCATCACCCCCAAAGGTTTCCTCCTGTCCTACTTATTTATTTTTATTTTTTATTTTTGTGATAAGAACACCTAACAAAAGATTTAACCTTTTAGCAAAGTTTCAAGTGTGCAATACAGTATTGTAACTATAGGCACAATGATCTACAGAAGATCTCTAGGACTTATTTATCTTGCATAACAGAAATTTTGTACTCTTCTACCAACACCTTCCTGCTTTCCCCTCCCCCCAGCACCTAGTAACCACCCTCTACACTTTGCTCTTATGAGTTTGAGTGTTTTAGATTTCTCATATAAGTCGGATCATGTAGTGTTTGTTCTTCTGTGTCTGGCTTATTTCACTTAGCATAACATCCTCATGGTGTTGCATATGATAAAATTTCTTTTTTTAAAGTGGAATACTTTTCCATTTTGCTAACATATGGCATTTTCTTTATCTGTTCATTTGTTGATGAAAGTATAGGTTGCTTCCACATCTTGGTGATGTGAATAATGCTGCAGTGAACCTGAATATGCAGATATCTCTTTGAAATCCTGTTTCAATTCCTTTGGATATATACCCTGACAAGAGATTGCTTGATCAAATGTAATTCTATCTTTAACTTTTGATGGAACCTCCATACTATTTTCCATAGTGGCTATATCAATTTACATCCCCACTACCAGTGTATAAAAAAATACCCTTTTCTCCAAATTCTCACCAGTACTTGCTACCTTTTCTTTTATTGATAATAGCCATCCTACTAGGTGTGAGGTGATATTTCATTGTGATTTTTTTAAATTGAAGTACAGTCAGTTACAATGGGTCAATTTCTGTCCCAGTCATGTATATACATACATATGTTTGTTTTTGTATTCTTTTTCATTAAAGGTTATTAAGATACTGAATATAGTTCCTTGTACTATACAGAATAAATGTGTTTTTTAATCTATTTTTATATATAGTGGCTAACATTTGCAAATTTCTCTGATGATTAGTGATGTCAAGTATATTTTCATATACCCATTGACCATTTGTATGTCTTCTTTGGAGAAATGTCTATTCAGATCCTTTGCCCATTTTTAAATTGGATTATTTGATATGGTTTTTATTTATTTACTTATTTTTTGCTATTTTGTGGTTTGAGTTCTTTATATATTTTGGGTATTAACCCTTTACCTATATGGTTTACAAATATTTCCTTCCATTCTGTAGATTGCCTTTTTACTTTGTGGATTGTTTCCTTGCTGTGCAGAAGTTTTTCAGTTTGACCTATAATTCTCTTTTTTTGTAGTGTCTTTGCCTGGTTTTGGTATCAGGGTGATGGTGGCTTCATAGAAAGAGTTTGGGAGTATTCCCTCTTTTTCAATCGTCTGGAAGAGTTTGAGAAGGACTGGTATGAGTTCTTCTTTGTATGTTTGGTAGAATTCCCCGGTGAAGCCGTCCGGTCCTGGACTTTTATTTGTAGGGAGGGTTTTAATTGCTATTTCTATTTCCTTTCTAGTGATCGGGTTGTTCAAGTGTTCAGTTTCTTCTTGATTCAGTTTTGGTGGACAGTATGTTTCCAGAAACTTGTCCATCTCCTCTAGGTTATCCAGTTTGGTTCCATATAGTTTTTCATAATATTCTCGTATGATATTCTGTATTTCTATTTTGTTTGTTGTAATTTCTCCATTTTCCTTTCTTATTTTGCTAATTTGTGTTCTCTCTTTTTTCTTTTTTGTGAGTTTGGCCAGAGGTTTGTCGATTTTATTTACTTTTTCAAAAAACCAACTTTTGGTTTGGTTGATTTTTTCTATGGTCTTGTTAATCTCTATTGTATTTAATTCCTCTCTGATCTTTATTATTTCCTTCCTTCTGCTGCTTTTTGGGGCTTTTTGTTCTTCTTTTTCTAATTGATTTAGGTGGTGGGTTAACTTGTTTATTTGAGATTGTTCTTCTTTTTTGAGAAAGGCCTGTATCGCTATAAACTTCCCTCTTAGCACTGCCTTTGCTGTGTCCCATAGGTTTTGAGTGGTTGTGCTTTCATTATCATTTGTCTCAAGGTATTTTTTAATTTCAGCTTTGATTTCCTCATTGATCCATTGTTTTTTCAATAACATATTGTTTAATCTCCATGCTTTTCTTTTTTTCTCCTTTGTTTCTCTGTTGTTGATTTCCAGTTTCATGGCATTGTGGTCAGTAAAGATGCTTGAGATAATTTCTATCTTCTTAAATTTGTTGAGGTTTCTTTTGTGTCCAAGTACATGATCGATCCTGGAAAATGTTCCATGTGCACTTGAAAAGAATGTATATTCTATTTTTTGGGGGTGTAAAGCTCTGAAAATATCCACCAAATCTAGTTTTTCTATTGTAGTATTTAATTTCTCTGTTGCCTTGTTTATTTTCTGTCTGGAAGATCTGTCTAGTGATGTTAATGCAGTGTTAAAATCTCCAACTATGATTGTATTCCCATCAATATCCCCCTTTATCTCTGTTAGTAATTCTTGTATGTACTTAGGTGCTCCTATATTGGGTGCATATATATTAACGAGTGTAATATCTTCATCTTGTATCACTCCTTTAATCATTATAAAATGTCCTTCTTTATCTTTCTTTATGGCCTTTGTTTTAAAGTCTATTTTGTCTGAAATCAGTACTGCAACACCTGCTTTTTTGGCTTTTCCATTTGCATGGAATATCCTTTTCCATCCTTTCACTCTCAATCTATATGTGTCCTTCTCCCTAAAGTGGGTCTCTTGTATGCAGCATATTGAAGGTTCTTGCTTTATTATCCAGTCTGCCACTCTATGTCTTTTGACTGGAGCATTTAGTCCATTAACATTTACAGTAATTAATGATAGATGTGTGTTTATTGCCATTTTGAACTTATCTTTGCAGTTGAATTGGTATATCCTCTTTGTTCCTTTCTTCTTCCTTTTGTGGTTTGGTAATTTTCCTTTGTATTATCATGGATTTTATTTAATTTTTGTGACTCCCTTGTAAATTTTTGACTTGTGGTTACCCTTTTTTGTAAATCTATTAACCTATACCCGTTTTTAATAAACTGATAATAACATGATCTCAAACCCATCCTACTGTTAAAAAAATTTTAAAAAAGAAAGAAAAAAAATTCTATATTTCCCTGCCTCCCTCTCCCACTCTCAGTGATTTGTATGTCTTCTTTTATAATTTCGTGTTTTCTTTATTTGTAATTCATGAGTTATCACCTTTCCAGTTGTACGTTTCTCATTTCTGTAGCATCCTGCTGCTTTTCTATTTAGAATAGCCCTTTCAATATTTCTTTTAGCATGGGTTTAGTGTTGCTAAACTCCTGCAGCTTTTTTTTGTCTGTGAAACTCTTTATTTCTCCTTCTATCCTAAAGGATAGCCTTGCTGGATAAAGTATCCTAGGCTGCATCTTTTTTTCAAAACATCAGTTTGAAATGTCTAATATGTTCTACATTAACTCAGGAAGACCTAGAAGCTGGGGACTGTGGAGAGCAGTAGAAGCTCTCCAAGGTTCTCATTGGAGGGTGAAGGAGGGGAGGGGTGAGGGGAATGAAGATATTTTATGAGCTTCATCTCATTGGGATTTAGAAAGAAGTAGAGATGAGGTAGAGTATCCTGGTGGGTAAGAAGAGTAGTTAGGAACATAGTTGACAGAGTGTGTAGACTGGGGTAAAAATACAATGTAGCTATATACTATTTATAAGAAAATAAAATCTCATTTAGGCAGTGTTGATGGCTAAAATTAAAGATTAAACAAAGAGATATGAGACAAATTCAAATAAAAAGAAAGGAAGATGTGGTGGAAATTTGCAGCTGTTTTGTGGTCCAGACATGAAGATCAGAAAAAGGGTACAAGTCTTAATAGTGGGATTACAGGCTGAGTTGGGTCAGCATAACCTCTGAAACAAGAGTCTGTTACTGTCCAATAGTCGAAACCAACCACAATACCTGACTCAAATCTGGGTAGTTTTCAATGAGCATCTGACCATTTAAGAACACTGTTCCTAGAACATATATAGCTTTGTGACATGAATGCAGTCTAGTTGAACAGTATAAAGACTTATATGGAGAGTAGCTCATAGAATCCCTTTTCCAAAAGGAGGGCATTCTTTGGCGATTCTTTGTAAGACCCAGAATATCTATTTTCTGACATGACTGCAATTTATTTTATGCAATAAATGGCAATATTAATTAATAGGCAAGGTCAAATTTAAAGTTATATGCACTGAAGAAGTACATAAGTAATAATAAAAGGAACAGTTTATGAAGAGTGTATTACATTTACAAATTTGTTCACACCAAACAACATAGCTGCTGCCTATACAAAGCAAAGTGTTTTAGGAATGAAAGTAATATTTGAAAAAAATAAAATTATTGTGGAAGACTAACTATTTGTCTTCTATAATTGTACAAGTCTGGTGAAAACAACAAAAAAAGGATGTATAGGAAAAAATGATACATCAATAAACTTTAATAGATTATTAAACCTTACATCCTCTTAAGGGAGAATACATATTTTTCACATATTTACAGAATATTTATGAAATAGATCTTATTTTGTACTGTACTTAGTCTCAGAAAACTTCAACAATTTTAAAGTAGAAATTTTGTAGTTCAAAATCTCTGATTAAATTCAACAAAATAGGAGAAAAATAATAAAAAAATTAGCCTGAAATTTTAGTCTCTTTGGAAATTAATGAGCATAATTCTAAATAACCTTTGGATCAAATATAACATTAAAAGTGAGATTACAAACTATGTTGAAAACAGTGAAAAAGACAACACTTTATATCTAAACCTTTGAAAGCTATCAAAATCTGCACTCAGGAAGATTTTTAGCTTTTTAATGCCATCATTATTAAAGGATAAAACCAAATAGATGAAATAATAATTCCACTTAAGAAGTCAGAAAAATAAACCAAAAGAGATAAGTTATAAAAGTGAAATCTGAAATTAATGAATAACAAAATTAAAAAATTAGAAAAAAGAATAAACAAATCCAAAAGAAATTTTTAAAATACCCATAAAATAGATGAGCACCTTATAGTTCTGATTAAGGAAAAGAGTTAAAAAGTGAGTAAATATTAAGAACAAGGAATGAGACATAAATACAGATAAAGGTTTAAAATAATTAAAATATAAAAATTCATGCAACTCTAGAGTAATAAACTTGAAGAATCTAGAAAAAAATGATTTCTTAACAAAACTGATCTAAGAGTAGATTAAATTTTGGAGGTACTATAACGAGGATTATAACTTTGACATTGAGAAAGGCACCATAATCAGATGTTTTCAAAACTAAGATTTGGCTAATCTTTAAAAAGTAGGTAACTGCAATATTATCTGAAATATTGAAGGAAATCTTTCAAATCCATTTCATCAAGCCGAAATAACTTTAAAACAAACCTGCTAAGTTGGCCAACAAATAAAGCCATAGATCACCAAGGAATGTAGAGGGTAATTCTTAATAACTATTACCAAACAAAATCTGCAATGCATTTTACAGAGTAGATTTTCCATACCAGATTTTCAGGAATTCTTGAGTATCAGGAAATCTATCAACATAATCTATTACATAAACACATTAAAGAAAAAATATGGTTATATCATTAGATACTTAGAAGACATTTGACAGAAATCATTAGTCATTTCTAATAAAACTATTAAGGGAGATTGATTATGAAATAAGACAATATAAAGCCACTCAGCAAATACTTTAATTTTAAAAACACAAATGTTAATTAAATCAGTCACAAGATAGGGATAACCACTATCACCATTATACTTAACATTATCTTGGAGGTGCTAGTGAATATAGAAGGCAATAAAGTAAAATATCTGATGTCAAATTTGAAAAAAGTGATAAGGTAATCTTTTTGAGGATGATAGTTAATACTATCATACTATTTAAGAAAATTCAAGATCTCCTAGTATATATCACTAGATTTAAAAAGGGTAACTTGGTAAGGCCATGAATACAAGATAAAATTTTTAAAAAGTGATAGTTTTAATCTACTTTAACAAAATACTTAGAAATAGAAATGGGAAAAATGTCTTATTGACAATTGTTGAAATATGTAAAATACTTAAGAATTAATTGAATAAGAGAGACAAATTATCTCCACAAGGGAAATGATAAAATCTTATTGAAAGAAATTAGGTAAGATTTGAACAAATGGAAAGCATACCTGCTGGTCAGGAGTACTTAGTAACACAAATGTTAAATCCATATACCTAATAAATATGTAAATTAGTGCACTAAAATTAGAATTGGTACTTTTGGGGAAGATGATTGGTCAAAGAAGTTTAAAGTCCATAATGAAGAACAGATGTCCCAGAATGCAAAAAAAAAAAAAAAAGCAAAGGGAGACTAGTGAGATCTCTTATCTTACAGGTATTAGCATGTACAATAAAACTATTGTATCTCAGTCACGTGGTATTGGTAAAGGAATAGAATAAAGAATGAAGAAATAAGCCTAGTGTAGATGATAGTTGAATATATTTCTAAAGTGACAGACCATTTTAGTGAGAAATCAATCAATTATTTAATAAATGGTGTTTAGAAAATTGCCTACCCATCTGGAGGAAAAGTGGATCCCTATCTTATTCTACATTTAAATATAAATTCCAGACAGCTGAAAAACTTACATGGTCAAAATAAAATCGCAAAAGTCTTCTAAAATTATCTCAAAGCAAAATATATAAAATCTATGCACTGAAGAACATCTTTTCCAGAAGCTACAGAAATCCAGAAGCTACAAAAGGAAAAGATATGTTTAAATTTATAAAGCTAAGAACCTTGATATGACCAAAGATACCTTTAAAAGATATAGACAAATATTCAATTTAGAATAAAATATTTGTAACTGATTTGTCCAATAGCTAAATATTTGGCAAGAAGAGAAACAACCCAACTGAAAAATGGGCAAAGAATAGTAAATCCAAATGGCCAACAAATTTATAAAAAGATTTCAAATTCATTGTTAGTAAGGGAAATGCAAATTATAGTAAAAATAAAATGTCATTTTACATGGGACTGACAAAAGTGGAAAACAACTATGATAACTATTACTGGTGGTGATTTAGGGAAAAGATTATTCTCATGGCTGGTAGAAATATGAAGTGTTAAAGGTTTTGGGAAATCCATTTGCCAACACCTATTAAATTAAAAAAATATGTATACTTTTTGGCCCAGCAATTCCTGTCCTTGGATTCTGTTCCATAGAACGGAAGGCATCAGTATGTAAGTCCTTATGTTTGTGGTGGCAAAAACCTCATTAGAAAGAATGAATTAGTGCTATATCTCTTAACTTGTAGTGATTTACACAAGATATTTTTTTTATTGAAGTAAAGTAAGTGAAGTAAGCCAGAAAGAGAAAGAAAAATACCATATGATATCACTCATATGTGGAATCTTAAAAAAAAAAAAAGGACACTATGAACTCATCTACAAAACAGAAACAGACACGCAGACTTAGTCCACAAGGTATTTTTGAGTGAGGAGAGCAAGACATAGACATTGAAGGATCCCTTGTTGTAAAATAGCCAACAATACTCATACATATGGACATGTTTCCATGTACATTTCTATGTAGGAGTACATGGTCAGGGTTTATATGGAAGGTGAGGCTAAAGTGAGGAGTGTAGAGAAAGACGATGGGCAGCTGGAGAAAACTATCCTTTTTCCACTTACAGAGGATGGATATCAGCCACTGTTAAAGATACTTAAAATTGCTTGAAATTAACTATGAATAAAATTCCTGATGAGGAGCTTAGGTAAGTAAAGCCTGTCAAATCAACCATTCTGGAGTATACAGACTTTGTGGTATTTGTGAATGTATATGTATCATGTATGTATATGTACATGTACATGATACATATACATATACACACACACAAGTTTTTCATATTGCTTTATAATCTCACATTTTTGGAAGTAGGTGTTACATAAAACAAATAAGCAACAGATTTTAAAAATGTCTTTTTCTAAACAGTCATACCTATAATACCCTAAATAGTGCATATGAATATACACTTTGTTTTATTTTTAATAGCTGATGGAAAAATAAAAATAAAGGATTTACTTTTAATATTAGAAACTCTGTTTCAGACAGATGAGAAAGTTTTCTTCTTACATTTATATAGTGATTGTTCACTTCATGTTCTTTTACTGACTCCGTTTAGAAAATCCTCTATTGAAAATTAAAATGGGACAATGGGATGCTTTTCAAGGAATATAAAGGATGAAAACAAGGCATTTCCTTGGGTGCGTGTCCTGCCAGCATCAACCTCAGAAGGTCTTCTATGGAAGAGAAACTAGGGATGTTCTTTTGCTTTCTGTCCATTAATTATCTAAGGTATTTGAGAACTCAGCAGACTTTCACCTCAGAGAGGTTTTACCATTTAGATCTGGCAATTCTCAAATCCATATTCCTATTCAGAAGTGTTTTTAACTCAGGTTTTGGACCAATGTGTGGGTTGGAGAATTTCTCTTCACAGTTTTACAATATCAAATCAACATTTTGGCAAGTCTGCTTTGAGGTAGTATGACATAGGTGTAGATTTCTTTCTCCTCACCTCCGACTCCTCACCATAGTGATGAAAAATGTAGGTATTGATACATTTTTCTTTGACAAATGCCATGAATTTTATGCTCCGCAGCACTGAATCTCAAAGAAGCTTATATTGCCAATTTCAACCACTGAAAAATAATCTACAGGAGAACTAGCTTAAGTCTTCAGAAACAGAATCCAAATATCAATAATCATCTTTGGAGCAAGTGAGGTGACCTAAAGCCAATTTTGAAAAGGAAGTTAAAATATGTAAACATTGGAAATACACCTGATTCACTCATAGGATAAATGCAAATTCAAATTACAGTAAGCTGTCATTAGAATTCTCCCATTAGGTTGGCACTGAAAAGTGCATCTTGATGAAGATAAGGGAAGACAAAGACTCTCATGTTCTGCTGGTGGGAATATAAACATGTTCAACTTATTTGGAAAGCAGTTGGCAATATCCACAAAAATTTAAAATACACAGAATCTTCAACCCAAAATTCACTCTTTTGGAATTTTTCTATAGACAAACTCTCACATGTATGTACAAGGATGTTCATTTCAATATTTTTTTTGAAGTAGCAAAATATTGGAAACACCATGAATGTCTGCCAGCAGGAAGCTGGCTAAATAAATGATAGCACAGCCATAAAACAATATTATGCATGATTTGTAGAAGAATGTGGCAGATCTAAATGTGTCAATATAGAAATATCTCCATAAATATTTTAAAGGAGAAAATCAACATGTCTATGTTGTGCTTATGTTTGTGAAAAAAGTAAAACATGTATGGACATTTTATATACATTATATATAACTGTGCATACATAATTATATGTATGTGTGTGCATCTGTGATTGCATACAGGCATACCTCAGAGATATTGTGGGTTGGACCACTGCAATAAAGCAAATATAGCAATGAAGTGAGTCATACACACATTTTTTTTTGTTTCCCGGTGCATAGAAAATTATGTTTACACTGTAATCTTTTAAGTGTGCAATAGCATTATGTCTAAGAACATAATGTGCATACCTTAATTAAAAATTACTTTATTGCTAAAAAGTGCTAACCATCATCCAAGCCTTCAGCAAGTTGTAGTAACATCAATGATCACAGGTCACTGTAACACATATAATAATAGTAAAAACTTCGAAACATTGTGAGAATTGCCAAAATGTGACACAGACAAGAAGTGAGCAAATGTTGGAAAAATGGTGCCAATAGACTTGCTCGACACCCAGTTGCCACAAACCTTCAATTTGTAAAAAATGCAATATCTGCAAAGCACAATAAATCAAAGCATAATAAAATTAGGTATGCCTCTATAGTTAGAATATCTGTGTGTACATAGATTAGCTCTATATATCTATCTCTATCTTTACCCAACTCTCTCTCTCTCTCTCTCCTTCTCTCTCTCTCTGTCTAAACTGATACTAGAGGTTATCCTAGGAAAGGAGAACTGAGAAACTGGAGGACATGGGTGGATTTAATTGTACATTCCTTTATACGACTCATATTTTTTTAAAAAGGCATGAATTTATTTAGCACTTAGTATATTCCAGAGTTTGTTCTAAGCATTTTATGCCCATTTTATGGACGAGGAAATTGAGCTCTAGGAAAGCAATATGCTTATTTCCATAGCTGGTAGGTAATTGAGCCAGTGTTTAAATCAGGCAGCCTAATTTCAGAACCTATGCTCTTACCTGAATGTGTATATAACCTGTTTCCACAAATTTAAAAAAAAAGTTAAAATTAAAAGCAACCTCACTGAGTTAGAAATTTCAAAATGGTGGAGCCAAAAAAGAGATACAATTTAATTCATCTTTGTTTAGTTGGGAAATGGTTTCTTTTTGTTTAGGGTGCGGGGATGCACCTGGTAAATCATTCTCAGTCTTGGATAAGTTGTTAGGAGTCACTTAGAAAAATTTTGAAATTCTGCCATTGCTGACTATGTCACCTCCATTTATTTATGTGTCTCTGCTGTAGTTTAAAAGTAGTAGCCTTTGGACACCATGCTCCCAAGAACTGAAAAGATTTGATGTTGAATCCTGTGTCTCTGGGGTTGGTGTTTTCCTGACCTAGTATCAGCCCATGGGCAAACCTGATTCCAGCAGTTCATGGTTCCTTTCTTCCTGATCAAACTGTAAGTGATTTTCTTTCTTCCTGATCAGATACTCCTTTATCTGGAGCAGGATCATAAGACAGAAAAATATTACCAATTGGATAGAGCCAGAGGACTTAGGGCCAAAAGACCAATTTTAAGTCTTGGCTAATTATCTGATTTTGGACAAGCCACTTGACTTTTCTGAGCCTCAGTTTCCTGTCTATAAAAGAAAAATGCTAATGCCTGCCATGAATGTTGTTCAGAAGATCAAATGAGATAACATGTTAAAGTAACTAGCTCATACCTAGGACATGATAGGTGCCTACAAAGGGGAGTTGAACTCAATACCTAGTGCATGATTAGTACTAAAAATATATGAGCTGAATCTGGATTTGAGTTCCTTGTGAGCAGCCACTCAATTCACAGTTGTTGCTCGAATGCATGAATCAGTGAATGAATGATTATGATTAACATAGTTGTCTGTATGTGGTGCACAGCTATATGTTGAATCTTCTAATGATGGAAAAGCAAGCCAGATCAAAGATCCGGAGTGTGAATATTTGTCACCCAGGTGTGAAAATCAGAGAGTTAATGTTTCTTGGGTGGAGCAGGATGTTTGGAGAGCTTTTAACTCTGAGTATAGTACACAGTTTAGAACAATTTTCTCAGTTAGTAGGGTACAGGTTCTTTGGTGTAATACAGTCTGCCCTCAACTCAGTGATTCGGTTGTGAGCTTACTACTGTTACTACTTCGTGTTCAAAAGAGCTCAAGTGTTTCAGAGCTTTTTCTTCCGGACCTTATTACTAATTATTCACATCAGTGGTACCTGAGACTCTTCGAGAGTTAGAAAGGGAAAAGAACGCGAAGACTCCAGGTACTGGGAACACACTTAGGACAACCCTTGCTTGTCATTTCCTCCTGACCTAGCCTTGTGATCGTATCACCTTTGGCTGAAACCACATCCTGAACCACGACTGTGCCTCTTTGTACTGGCTCAAGAATGTGTGTCCTACAATGAGAGATTCTGTGCCCCTTCCAGGGAAGGATACTTAAGTCCAGCCCTGATAATAAGGCAAAGTGACTCCAGGGAGAAATGCACAGTGTCTGTGCCTTGCTAGGTTGGGTTTATACTAAAAACCTGAAAATCAAAAGCGTTAACACAATAATTGTGCTTTTAAAGTCCGAAAGTGCTGCATAAATAAAAGAACCCTCTTAAAAAGAAATAGTGTTGTTAATAAATTCCCCTTAGCAACTTGCTAATAAATGAAGCCCCATTCCCCTTGCAATTTTTTTTAGTAAAAAATTATACAATACAGATTATGTTTAAAAAAGAGAGAGAATCTGAACTAAACAGTGTTTTTTTTTTGTCCATTAACTTTTGTGCAGATAATGAAAATAGTATCGAATACCAACAGCCATGGGCATGAACCTGACAATACTTGGCATGTAGATATCAGGGGCCAATTACTGTCTGAAAGGTGATGCTTTTTTTGGTAACATTGAATTATCAACCTGCTGTTTTTTTTTTTTTTTACATAGCCACGACATCATTTTGTATCCCTCTTGTCCCCACAAATTGATTTCTGCTAATATACTGAATATCACTGGTCGATGGCTCATGGACCCAAAAGTTGAGTCCAAAAGAAATCAGAATAGAAAATACTATATTTTTAAAAGTTTTTTTTTTCCATTGAAGGATGAGATATTCATTTTCCCTTCCTCTCTGCCTTCTTCCTTCACCTCCTTCTATCTTCTACCCACCATTAAAAAATATTTTGGAGAAATTTTCTTCCAGAAGTGTGTGGATGTATCATGCCCAGGATTCTTGGTTTCAGATAACAGGATTTGACTCTGTTAACTTAGGTTTTAAAAAAAGAATTTAATAGACTTGCATAGAGGACCAGGCTCTGGCAAGAATTCAGGGAAGCAAAGCCTGGCTTAGATCCTGGCAGAGGAAAGACCCACTCTCTGAGTGGGAGAAGGCAGATCTTCTGTGTCTCAGGCTTCCATATTGGGAGGTGGGACCTCTGCTGGCCATGTTTCTGGGGATTTTTCTCCAAATGAGCAGAACATTTCCTGCCAGCGTCCAGTAGCTTCTCAATGTGAAACAAAACCAAAACCAAAACCAAAAACAACCCTTAAGCTTCAATTTCCACCCCCAAATGTATTGTTTAGAACTGACATGGCTATTGTGAGTGTTTGGCTTGTAGGTCTTAGAGCCTAGTAGGTGTTAGAGTCACTTACAGCCTCTACTTCTCAGTGGTACCCTAAGCATGAAAGCAGCAGATTCAGTGGCTGGTGAAGGCTCGCTTCTTGGTTTGTAGATGGCCACCTTCCTACTGTGTCCTTACATGGCAGAGAGAAAGAGCAAGCTTACTTGTGTTTCTTCTTATAAAGGCACTAAACCTATCGTACAGGCTCCACCTTCATGACCTAATCACCTCCTAAAGGCCTCACCTCCTCATTCTGTCACATTGGGTCTAAGGGCTTCAACCTATGAATCTGGGGGAGACGCAAACATGAATGTCCAAAGCACCTCGGATCTGGCATATAGTTGTCATTTAATAACTGTTTGTTGAATGAATGATTGAATGAGTGAGTAAACTCGTATTTCTTTTGGCATTCACTCCCAGGTTATCTGGGAGATTTTTGATTTTCTTAACTCTGCTCTGAACTCTCCCTAAGGCTCTGTGAGGATGTCTTCCTTGGAGCCTTCTGTTTCAATTTATTGCACAATGTGGCTCATTCAGGAAGGACATACTTGCATTTTGAAGACCCTGGTTATCTCAAATTCTTCTCAATCCATGAAGACTCAATGTATCAAGGAACACTTCTTCCTAATCCACTTAGCCTGAAGTTTAGCACCATAGAGACTATTTTAAGGGTGACCAAGATTATTTCCATGTGAGCAGCATTTAGCAAGATCTACCTAGTCACTGGGAAGATGGGTTAGTTCAGCATTTGCCTGTAGATTCTTTATGCTAGTTTAGGTACTTTCCCTGGTGATGATCGCTTGTTACTGCTGGCAAATTTTCTGTTATCAATTATTTTATGCAGTATGAGGATGACCTTCATGAAAAACAACTTAAAAAGCTTTTATTACTCATAGGATGTGCTGTTGTCAGAAATGGCCTCATGCTCCCCATTCTGGTGGAATGCTAACATTCAGCCATGGAGAGATTTGAATGGCTCTGGCATGCTAGCTGATGGCTCTAAGAATCTTAGGTGAAATCACATTTCAACCAGAGAGATTCTTTTCCCAGGTTTAAATCTTCTTTAGTGTTTCAATAATCTTGAACTGTGTTTATTCCATTTCACTTAATATTTTTTTATGGGGGGACCCAAAATAACCCCGGATACTTTGCCAATATTTACATTTTTTTTCCCCTGTTGGGGTGTATGTGCACGTATCAGGGCCCTTTAAGGCTGTACTTACCATGGGATCATAAGTGTGCGTGATGATTGTCAAAAGACAGGGAGGGTGACTTCCATTTACGGAGTGTCTGGATTGCTCTGTTTGTGTTGAACTTTTCCACTTTCATAAGTTTAGAAAAACTGCAGGCCTGTGGAATCATTTCACGTTTCTTGACCATTTAAAGCAAATGCATCTCAATATTTATAGATTGCTTTTCTGGGTGCCCTTTGTCCCTCTCTTGAAGGCCATAGGGTAAAATGACCATCCTGGCTCTGGGCCCATACCTCCAGCTGGCCCCTCCTCTTCCTACCTGAGCCTTCTTCTCTTGTGGCTTCAGCCATCTGACCAGGAGATGCAGGTGGATCTGGGCTCTGGGCTCCTGGGATCACTTTTAGAGTGACCAGCTGTCCGAGGACTGAGGAATTGCCCAGGCCTTGGCCCTTCAGTGGGAAAATCATGAAAGTCCTGGGCAAACCAGGTTGCTTGATCACTAATTTTATTCTTGTTAGGGGATCTTTAAGAATTCCTAATGCAGTGGCTCCAGTGACTGAACATTAAGTCTGCGACCTTGCATTGCTGCCCAGGCACTGAATTTTGGCTTGATTAATGGTGGAGAACCCATCTTGCACTTATATCCAACAGGAACATCTTGGTCAGACTTCTTTATGATGGAGGTCCTGCTGTGATTATCTGCCGAGTACTCTAGGTCCTCACAACCTGGATCCTGCTATGTGAACCTTGGTCCCCAGGCTGCATCTCAGCCCAGTGCCGTCTGCTTCTAGCTCTTTGGTGCCAAGACAGACTCCACCCCTATTCCACCTGTTGCCTGTGCCCAACTTGAAGCCTACCTGGCACTTCCAGCACTGGTTCTCAAAGTGTGGTCCTATGTCTAAAGGCATCAGCATCTCACGGCAACTTGTTAGAAATTCAAATTCTCAGGCCCCACCCTCGACCTACTGAATCAGGAACTCTGGAAGTGTTTTAAAGAGCCCTCCAGGTGATAATAATGCACACTCAAATTTGACAGCCACTGCACTGGACTGTACACTGTGCCTGTCCAGCCAGACCGTGGGGGCCTAAAGCCAAGTCTACCCACCTTGGTGGTTACTTATTGTCTCACTCCCTGCCCACTGTTGGCATGGACTATCTCCTTCCTGACCAGCCTCAAGCACTCATTCCTATACAGATCCTTAAAGCATGCTTACTTCCACTTTTGATAGAGACTGTCCCGGTTTGCCCAGGACTGAGCGATTTACTGGGCATGGGGCTTTCAGTACTAAAACTGGGAAAGTTCTGGGCAAACTGGACAGGTGAAAACCTGAACTGACTAAGTCCACTGGTGTATTCGATGTGGTTGACTTATGGGGACAGGAAAACAGAAAAACAGGAGGATTATTGACCCTGTAGGGTATCCCTTCATTTACAACCAAAAGAAAGAAAGCCAAAAGGAAGACAGGCTATTATGGGATGTAGATGTGCTAATGGTATATTTGAATAATTTTCAGACTTGAATAGGTTCATTTTAACCAGAACTGTTTACAGACTCTTTAAAAAAAAAACTTTTCTGGGAAGCAAATTCAGTGGAGTCAGGTTTTTAGAATGAACTTGCAGTGTCATCTCTGGCAAAGTACTGATCTTCTGCTTTATCTGTGTTTGGGACAGTAATAAATTTTTCTTCTAATTACATTACAGGGGATAAATTGAGGATAAATGAGATTAAGTGGTGTCTATAAAATATTCTGTTTCTTGGATGGATACTGTTTAAGTATGTCATTTTATTAACAATAATAAACCCATACACAGACACTTTCCAAAGAGAACATAACGTCTCTTGCAAGATACGAGAAGAAACTAAAGGTAGCATCTGGCCTCCCCAGTTGGAAGTCATTTTTCTCTCTTGTGAATTCCTGTAGGGCTTACTGTCCAGGCTGGTTCTTAGCCTTGACTACATATGAGAATCACTTGAGAAATCTCTTAAAAAACAAAAACAAAAACAAAACAAAAAGAAAACAAAAATTGATGCCAGGGAATCCCCTCCCTCCAGATGGTCTGATTTAATTGATTTGCTGGCTCCTTGGTGGTTTTAAATTCACCAGGTGATTCCAAAGTTCAGTCAGGTTTGAGAATCATGGTTCTAGGATAGTTTTCAAACATTTAGTTGCACGAATCACTGGGGAGATGTTAGAAATATAAAGTTAGCCTCGCCTTCAATCTGGTTAAGTGGATCTGGGGTAGGACTCAGGAAACTGCTTAGTACATAAACTTACCTGTGGGTTCTGATGGAGCTGATTGGGGATCTGGTCACTTTTAGGAACCTTCAACTCTTACATTTATTAAATTTTTTGCACAGTAATGTAGCACATGTTTAATACAGCATCTAATGTATTGCAGGTATTTAATAAATGTGTGCTGCTATTTACAATATCCAAGACATGGAAACAACCTAAATGTCCATTGACAAATGAGTGGATAAAGTTGTGGTATATTTATACAATGGAATACTACTCAGCCATAAAAAAGAATAAAATGATGCTATTTGCAGCAATGTGGATGGACCTGGAGATTGTCATTCTAAGTGAAATAAGCCAGAAAGAGAAAGAAAAATACCATATGCTATCACTCATACGTGTAATATAAAAAAATGAGACAAGTGAAGTTGTTTACAAAACAGAAACAGACTCACAGACATAGAGAACAAACTCATAATTACCAGGGGGAAAAGGGGTAGGGAGGGATAAATTGGGAGTTTGGGATTTTGCAGATACTAACTACTATATATAAAATAGATAAAAAACAAAGTCTACTGTAGAACACAGGGAAATATATTCAACACCTTGTAATAGCCTATAATGAAAAAGAATATGAAGAGGAATACATATATGTATAACTGAATCACTATGCTATAAATGAGCAACTAATGCAACATTGTAAACTGACTATACTTCAATTAAAAAAAAATGTGTGCTGAATGAGGCTTGCTGATTTGTGTCCATCAAGTGACAGTGGTTTCTGCTTTTAGATTATAGGGCACCAGGCCTCAGGACTTGGGGGCTACTTTTTAAGTAATCTGTGCCTCAGTTAAGTTTGACACAGATGAGGTAATGTAGGAGCTCAATACACATCTCCACAGCGTGAAGCTGGTCGAGCGGGAGAATGCCCCAGTAGCAGAAAGATAACCCCACGCTGCTCATTAGCTTGTAACTCAGCCTTGTGTTCTGGTTTCTGAAATGGTTCAGTGGAAACAGAGATCCAATGCAAACTTTAAAAACGTACCAGCCAAGAGAAATGAACAAAGCCCACTATAATATCCAAATCAGTGATTTTATTCTATTATTATTTTTTTCCTCTTAGAACCCAGTTTCTAAGCCTGTACTCAGCAAACAACGATCCACTGACTTTGCTAAGTGTTATTATGGCTTCAGAAATGAAATCCCCAGAGCACTTTGAACTTCGCTGTTAAAAAATCACAACAAAATAGCAAAGCCTTCAGATATAAAATGGTCAAAAGCCTTTGGATATAAAATTGACTTGGCAGTTTAACAAGGCCCACCCTGTGTGCAGCAAAAGGAGGAAAGTCCAAGACAAGCAAAGGCCCATAGCAATCACTTAACGGAATTAGCTCTGCTGCCCTGTTCACATTACATTGCATTTGTCAAGCTCGATAGCCATCTCTCTCTTCCTGGAGGAACCAACTTCTTTTTTCTTCTTTTTTTTTTTTAAAGTGACTTTGTTTTCTGAGCCATGCCAACATTCCAGCCACATGAGAAAGCCTGAAAGAGATTTAAACCCCCAATTCAAAGTACTGTTTGTACTACAAACATGTTACAGTTGTCAGTGAGCAGTACACAAACACATTAGGAGGAGGGAATGAAAACTGAATGGACATTAATTCCTGGGCTTAGCGGCCAGGTGGAACGCTCTATTTCAGAGGGTCCATCCAAACTGCCAAGAGCTTCCCCTAAAGTCTATTTCAAGTTGTTATAGGGCAAAGCTTTGACAATGCTAATCACAGCAGCTCAGCTAGATAATTAAATCAAACCTTCAGTAACAATCGGGGAAAGTAGACTCCAGCTGGAGTTCTTCAGTTCTTTCACAGCAAAGCTAGTCTAACAGTCCGACAATTAAGAGGGCCCAGGGACATTTATATACATATAAAAGTATGTTGTAACCCCTTTTATGGTGTGGCTCATTGAAAGGAAATAAACTAGAGAAATTCTTCACATATTTTATTCCACAAATGTTCTATAAAGTTCCTGCTGCAATTGGTCCCTTACAATATCTCTTTACAACATGGGCCAAGAAATCCAGCTTTTTTAGAGAAAATTACTATTTCACATGACTTGTGATATAGACTGTAGGTATCTTGATATGGTCAATAGGACTTAAAACACAACTTGCCAAATGTTTAAAAGAACTTTACCTTATTTTCTGCTCAATTTGGGCTGATTCCAGTAGGTAAATTTGTAATTGCTAAGGAAATGAAAAGAAAACCCTCTTTTTTTTTTTTTTTATCCCAGATGGTATGTGAGATATGTCCCCAAGTTCTGCTAAACCCATTGGCTCCACCGTGGTGTCAAGCAGGAAGATGACTGTTTTTTAGAGTGTGGCTAGCATGGTGACCTGAATTCTGCAGGATAAAATGTCCATAAAGAGGGAACAGAGAATGTGATATTCTCCAAGGTAGAATAATTCTCTTCTTTGCAGTTGTTTGTCTAAATCCCTTTATTCATTTACCCCAGTATTTGTGTTTATGTCTCTTTTTGGTCCCCTAGGTTGTATTACTAGATCAACTTCCAATATCTAGCTCCGAAGAGATAAACAGTGAAAATAACCAGAATAAACCACTAATAAGTGTTCCCGTTAGCAAACAGAGACAGGACAAAGTCTTGAAATACCTTCTGACTTGCAAACAAAATACTAACTATGCTTTAATTTGAATACATTTGATTATACTAAAATTTTACTGGAGATTGAGCGCTATCACTGTATCCTAACAGCAAACACGTGTCAGGTCTGTTGGTCTTGTCATTAGCAACTGGAAGAGGGTCAGTGGAAATTCTTGGTAAGAGCATTGTGGGTCTTCTGAGACTGGAAAGTTGGCAGAGAATTTTAGGGATTTTTTTTTTTCGGACAGATATTTTAGCCTCTTTTCTTTGGTACTTTGCCCTTGAATTTTCATTTAGATTGTTTAGATAAAGGCTTGTGGTGATAAAGTGATATGTGCTTATTGACAAAAACATTGTTTTTCTTTCCAAGTTCCTTCACCCAGAGAAGAGAAACTAGTACCTACTAAGCGTCTATTATGGACCAGTTTCTTTCACATAGGTCAACCCGTTTAATCATTTCAAGATTACTCACTTTGTGCTATTAGCTCCACTTTACAATTGAGAAAATGGAGGCTTGGAGAGTCTTAAGACTCTTGCATGAAATCACACTACTGCTTAGTGGGGCAGAAGAGATTCCAACTGAGGTCGCTGATTCCAGAGCCCACACCCTGTCCCACTGTATTGTACTGAGACGTTAGATGTGAGCATAGGTTCTGAATGGTGTCAGTGAGACAAATGGATGGAGAAGAGATGGGGATCCTTAAGGAAAAGAGAACAACTGAACAAGTCCCAAGTCAGACCAAAGCTACATTTCAGGCATTTCACTCTCTGTGCTTTACTCTGCCCATATCTTCCTTAAGATTTACAGACTTTTAAGTATAAGGACTAAAAACGATTGGCCTATGGAAACCTGAAAAGAGGAAACACACTAGTTGGGAGAGGGGAGTGTTAAGACAACTGGGCTGCATTTGGAGTTTAGACTCTGATGTTGGTGTCTGAGGAGAAGCTGATTTATGTGGGTATTTTGTCTGTCTAGGATTGCTTTGGATTCCTTTCATTTTAGGTTCCCCACACTTTTACTAGGCAAAGAAACTCACTATTGTAAACATTGGAAAAATAAGTGCCAGAAACAGTAAATTAAACCTACATGTTCTAAAGCATTTGGATATTATGATGAAATCTGGAAATTTTTGTACACAACTTTCTATGAAAAAGAGATAATTTGCTAGTGCAATCTTTTCCCCATGGATTTTGAAAAGTATACATATGTCATCAGCTGTGATGACTATACTCTTAGCCTGATTTCCCATATTCTACCTCTGAATTCATATCACTTAATAAATCAAAAACTAGAATGACATTTCTGAGGCATTTTAAAACAAGAAATCATTGGTTAAGAAAAAGTCATGTTCCTTAAGCACTGTAAGCATGAAGCACCTATTGAGTCAGGCACCTGGGATGATTTTAAAAAATAAATCATTGAAAAATAAAGGTGGAAAACTAAAGGACTGTTGGGTAAATCCTCCACTACTAGAAATTCAATAAGCTAAAAAGCTGCCCAAATATTCTCATGTATTTGATTTTCCCATGTAGTTGTTGACTTTTACCTTTGCTTAAATCAAAAAGTCTTCAAATAAAAAGTGTAGGCAAACATTATAAACACATGAATGATGTAGATTTAAATGAATAGGATTTTAAAAAATCTAATAAATTATATGATTTTAAGCTAATAAATTATATTTTAAGCTAATCAGTTACATAATAAATGAAAATGTTAAGCTAATTATTGTATGATAAATAAATTATATTGTTCAGTTTAGATGGCACATTTTGACTCTTCAACACAAAAGGCTTTGTGTATCCTTCATCATGCATACCCAATAATACCCATCTAGTTTTACTTGAGGCTTTTCTGTATCCTGTTATTTGTTGGCTTTTTCTTGAGCAACAACAAGAGCTTCAAGAATTCCCAGTTTTCACTAACTGAGGGTAACTAAAACAGTAATGACTGATTATGGATAACCCACAGTCCTTAGGTTTGGAAATGGAAAGGAAGAGACAGACAAAGAGGAACATTTAAAGCAAAACAACAAATGTAGGTGACAGTTTGACATATCAAAAAGCAACCTTTAAATCAACAAGAATGTACATCTGTAAGGCTATTACTTTCGGCATTAAAAATTAATCCAAATGCCTTTCTCTGTGGTTCTATCCGATGAGGAGGATGTAAAAACCATAGCTCTTTGCCTCAAGACGGTGGCCACCCATGGCGAAGCTGAACTGATGCTGCCAGAACTTAATACCAAGCCCCCTGGGCTGTAATGAAGCTCCTGTGAGGTTCTGGGAAGACACAATGGGGTCCAGCTTCAGCGAGCCCACCGTGGCAGCTTCTCTGCACAACTGGCCCAAAGTTTGGATCACTGAGAATTCCTGAGGTTGTGGGAAAAGAAGAGGAAGAGGAGAAAAGCAGAAAGTAGTTTGGAGTGGGGAGGACCTCAGGGTGTGTCTGGTCATCACTCTGTATCCCTGTCCAGAAGTGCACATGGTTTGTCACCGAGAGAGCTTTACCTTGTATTTTTTTTATCTGTGCAGCAATTTTACAAGGTAGTACTAATCCAACTTTAATAATAGACAAACCATTGATTTGAGAAGGTAAGGATGTTCACTAAGGTTTAAATTCTTAAACTCCATAATTTTGGCCACTGTACTGTCCACTTCCCAACACATAGGGCCAATGGATGGGAGGGGAAATTGAGGAAGGTCACAGCTCTGTGGTCCTATCATAGTCCCATTTGCTTCATTCCATCAGACATGTTTTAGTAGCTACTTGGTGGTGCAATTACTAATCTTAATAAAACCCCTCAGTTCCCTCCTTTAATTACTCCCACAAGGTATATATTTCTCAAAAGTGAACACTTACAAAATAAACAATTTTAAGCTTACTTTTTCAAATGAAATCTAGAGTTAATAAGTATCTCATCATTACCCCCAAACAAGAGAAGTGTGCTTTTCCTTCCTCCTCTTTGATTAACCCCTTACGTACCTGCCATGTTGAGATTGCTTGTGACTTTGCTTATAATTGTTATTCAATTAAAAAAGCAATAACTTTTGAAATAGCTACTGTTTTCTTTCTCCTCTGCAATTTGTTGTATTCCACATCTTCCTCTTTTTATATTTTCTTTTCTTTTCTTTTTTTTTTTTGAGTACATCTCTTGAGAAATTACTACAGAAAGGATAAACAAATAAATTTTCTGTGTTCTTTCCCATCTAAAAATATCTTTTGTGTTTCCATTTGAAATTTGGATGGCATAGAATTCTAGGTTTGATTATTATTTTTTCTTAGAATTTTGAATATAGTACTCCAACATCTTCTCACACCCTCCCTATATTGTATTGTTGTCGAAATGACGTAATCTAATTCTCATTGCTTAGTTGACAGTCTTTCCCCTTCTCCAGAATTGTTTAGGATTTCCTTCTTACCACTAGATTTTTTAAAAAAATTTTATGTGGATGTGACTTGCCATGGCTATTTCATTCATTTCCATTGGCACCTGATGGGCTTTTTGAGTGAAAAGATTCATGTGTTTCTTCAGCTCTGGGGAGGTTCTCCAATAACTTCTGTCACCTCCTCTTTTCTGTGATCTCTGTTTTCACTCCGGGGTACCTATCAGACGGCTGCTGAAACTTCTGGGTCTATCCTCCATGTTTTTTTCTCTTTCTTCATGCTATTTGTCTCATTTTTCTTTTGCACAGCATTTTGAGAAATTGCTTAGCTTGATCTTCCAGCTCACCGATTCCTTCTTCAGCTATGCCCATTCTATTTAGATAACTTAAAAATCATTCAACAATAACATTTTAAATTTCTAAACCCTTTAGTTAGATTTTTTTTTACAATATCTTCTATCTGAGAACATCACTATTGCATTTATTTGCTAAGACTGCCATGACAAAACCATAGACTTGGTGGCTTAAACAATAGAAATTTATTTTCCCACAGTTCTGGAGATGGGAAGTCTGAGATCAAGGTGCAGAGCAAAGCTGGTTTCCTATGAGGCCTCTTTCTCTTGCTTGCAGATGGTCATCCTCTTGCTGCCTCTTCAAATGGTCTTTCCTCTGTGTATACACATGTCTGCTTGCCCTTGTTGACTGAAATAAAACCACACCAGGGTTAAGTTTTATTTGGGACAAAATGAGGACTATAGCTTGGGTGCCAGGATCTCAGATAGCTCTGAGTGACTGCTCCAAAGAGGCCGGGGAAATTCAGTGTTATGTATGATTTCAGTGAAGTGGGAGCACATACAGTCAAGCACACATTTAGGCAGAGGCTGCTGCTAGTCATGAGGAGCAGATGTCACTGTTAATGATTTTAGTGCTTTTCTAGAATATGAGGAGATGCAAGAATTTGGGCTCATAAAATATTCTCCTGAAGATCTGTAACTATCTGAAGGTTGTTCCACCAGTTTTCCCAGAGCACAGAGTGCCTCATTCCTGATCTCAACTCTGAACTCCTCTCAGGGAGTGCTGGAGGTCAGTGGCTACAGCGGCTTGTGATTTAATCCAAGTAAAGGTAGATGACAAGTGCCATTGTGATTCGACCCTTGTAGAGGGAGGTAGCAAGTGTCAATTTTTAGTTGGCACCCTTATGTGTCCTAATCTCCTCTTCTTATATGAGGACACTAGTCTTGAGTTAGGGTTCACCCAATAGCTTCATTTTAACTTAATCACTCCTTTAAAGGCTTTATCTCAAGTACAATCACATTCTGAGTTACAGGGAGTTAGGGCTTTGAAATATGAAGTAACAGCTCTGTATAAATCTTACTTAGAGATGTTTCCCTCACCATTGTTCTATTAATTCTGTTTTCTCAGATGTTAGTTAATCAACTAGTTGGATTTGGTGCTATTCTGTAGCGGTGTTGCTTTCACTCAAATGTTTGATAATTTTTGGTGGTTTACTCATTTTTGTCCTTGTCACTTGTGTGAGGATGCTGACTGTGGACACTGTAGCTCACCTTTAGTGACTGTGTGGGAGGGACGGAATGCTCTGTTGGATGAGAGGTGATTCTCTGTTCCTCCTTGGATCAGCTTCTACCTGGTACCACCTGGGTCTTGGACTCTGAGCCGACATCAGTGCTTTAACCCAGTTGCCAGTGTCTCTCCTGGCAGCTGTTTAGCAGGATGTGGGAGAGACTAACCACTTTAGCATTTTCAAAGCTGCCTTCAGACTCTTCCCTATTATTTCATCTGTTGACTCTGGAACTTCCAGAACTGCATGTCACCTTCTTTTGCATGTGTTTCACACTGAGGCTTTTTCCAGCTTTGTGACTCTGCAGGCATGATTCAGTTTGCTTACATCTTTTAGAGACTCCTCAAAATGTCTTCAGGTGGTACACTTTCTTTTCTTCTAACATGTGAATTTATTCTCTTTTGTGTCTTTTTTTCATGATATTTGAGATAGGAGTGATAATATATATAATTGCTTCTAAAATTTTACATTATTATCAAATAAACCTGGAAATGCTATTATATTATCATTTAATATCAGTATCAAGGTATCAAGTGTGTTAAAAATGCCATCAGTCCTTCTGGCTAGATCACAAATAGTTGTTGCCTAAAGCCCCCAAATCTCCATTTTTATCTTCCTAAAACATTTTCACTCCTACCACTTTTGTTCTCACGTCTTTTCTTAAATGTCTTCAATAGCCATGTAAATCCATAAAATATCTTGAACTTAGGATTTATTCACCTTTTTGATGAATAGTATCATTTAAAAAAATAAATAATAAACTGTTAAGAGGAAAAATACTAAAGGAACCTATGAATTTTATTTTGGATGTGTGTGTTTGAAGTGACCGAGTGATCTAGGAATACTGAAAAGCCAGTTGGGATACAGTGGAAAATTCTTCAAGCTCCAGCTCACCATTCCATTTATTCATGGAAATCCTACTGCATAATTGGTATTACATTGTGTACCAGAGATACCAAGATTAGCAAAGCAGGATACTTGCACTCAAATAACTCAAAATCTAGTGAGAGAGTCAGACACACATGGAATTATCATAAAAGACATGTGCACAATGTGTATGGAGGCTGAGTGGAATAGTGAAGATAACCCACCCCCAAATCTCTATCCACTATGGGTTCTCTTTGGATTGGAATATGCTAAAGTAAAGTACTGTACACACTTCTAGGTTTTTTTGTATGTGCTTGGCCAGCTAACTGAAGCATTGTTCAGCGTGTATTGCAAAATCTACCCCTTTCATGTTAGAGGCTTAATCTTGGGTTTAGTGAAAGTCTCTCCACACCATTCCTTCTCCACCTCTCCACCCACAAAAATGCACACACTGTTATTTGAACTTTGGGTAAGTGGTTGCTTGGAAGATGAGGTGTGGTTTCCAAGGGGGAGCAGGAGGAGCAGCAGAACACAGAATAGGGAAGGAGGAGCCCTGAATTGTGTCTCTGGAGGGATAGCACCGCAATGAGAATACTGTGGAGGAATGAGTCTTGATTTCCTGGTAATGGTTTTGGTTATGGGTCGTCAAGAGAAGAAAGATGTGCTGGATGTTATCTATTGGCTTTTAGCAATATTCTTGTCTTTCTAAGCTCCACCCTGCCTTACAGGGCTGAAATGTTACAAATTACATTTCCTGGCTTAACTTGTCAGCAGGCCCCAGTCTAAATTTCCCCAGTGTGAGGCACTTCTGTGAATTTGGGAAAGCAGAAAAGGGGGAGGAACCACTGCTGTTTGGTTTCCATGAGAGGCAGGTGACCTAGTGTCAGCAGATGATCGAAGTGAGATTTTGCAAATGGTTCCTGGTGTCCTCCTGAGAATTACTCACTCTGATGCTCATGGAAATGTCTTGGGATTCCTGCCCGTTAAAATTCGTTGAATGTAATTGGAGACGTCCGTGACTGTTGTGTCCTCAGTCCTTGTAACAATTTTGTAAGTTCTGAATCCCTTTATTAAATTATTTCTTGGTTGAAATATCTAGAGTGGCTTCTGTTTTCCTAACTGAACCCTGACTGTCTAAAGGGAAATGGTTGCTGCCTGAACTGGCATGAAAGTTATGTGTACTATTTGGCGAGCCTAGCTCAGTGCCCTTTCTAAAAATGGTTTCCCCAAGAACCAGGGGCATGGATGCTACCGGACAGAGAGGAGTGGATTTCTGGCAGGGCAGCACCTGACTTTGGCACTGGGCTGGGGGGATGTCTGTCTGCACCACAGCCACAGGAAGTCCAGGGAGATTTGTTGAGCTTTGCTATATCCATATCCCTTGCAGACCATGCTACTATGTGGGAGGTCGAGGCAATGAGAGAATACAAGGAAATTTATACCCAGATATTGGTAATCCTCCAAGATTTAAATCTACTGCTGCTTAGTCCTTGAAGCAGTTTCCTGAGTAATTCAGACTTCTTTTGTATTTCAAAGATGAAATTCCTCTTGTATGCACTCAAAATAGATCCAACCCTTTATGAATTCTGTCATAATTAGCAGTTTTACAATGAGTTTTCAACATATCAGAGCATTTGAAGAAAAGTGTTAGACTTTTTTTTTTCCTGAACAATTTCATCCACGTAGCAGAAAGTGTTTTCTCATTTTAGAACATTAATGAATATTAGACTTCCATTAAGTCATTCTTAGAATAAAGACTGACATGGGATCTTAGAGCTGTGGCATTTTAAATGAAGTTAATGGGTTGTAGTCAGGACTATTATTTATTTTGGTTTGCACAAACATGGGCACAAGGAAAACTGTTCAGTCCTTATGTGGACTGCTGGTTGCAGTAGTATTTATATCCATTATCTCCTCTCAGAGCTCAGGCTTTCTTTGACCATGGTCTGGTTGGAAGATTTTCTCTTGAGTCTTACTTCCATGCTTAAAAATCTTTGGGAAAGTAGAGCATGAAATTCAAACTCAGTAGCTTGTCTTTTGAGACGTTCTGCCATTAGGTGCCAGTATTCCTGTGATAGTCTTACTTGGTCTCTGTCTCTAAGTTAGGAAACTGTTTTGTGAATCTCTCCCTCTATACCTTTGTTTATTCTATTCCTGTATCCTTCCTACCATTAATTTGAATGCTACCTTTTATTCCAATTCTAGTTCAAGTATCTTGTTCTCAAAAACATTTCTTCAGTTAGCATTACCAATCAGCAATCGTCCCACCTTTTAAAGTCACAAATTATATATCACCTCTATGGCAGGACCGTCAATTACATTAGGACAATTCATCTAGGACAGAATGTTATTCTGTTTTATTACCACACTAGGAAGATAGTACATAAAATTTTGTTGAATTCAATGACAGTTTTAATCTGTTGTCCTTGAGTGCTTTAAAAATAATATTTTGGTGAACAATAATAATATCATTTTCTCAATTAGAACTGTTAAATTCAAATCAGTTCATATGCATTTAGCTAAAAGGCTAAAATCATAAGGAAGAAATATTGTTTACAGAGATAATTTTTTTTGGTTTACTTCCCCTTTTTCTTTTTTTTCTTTTTTTTTTAACATTTTTTATTGATTTATAATCATTTTACAATGTTGTGTCAAATTCCAGTGTTCAGCACAATTTTTCAGTCATTCATGGACATATACACACTCATTGTCACATTTTTTTCTCTGTGAGTTATCATAACATTTTGTGTATATTTCCCTGTGCTATACAGTGTGATCTTGTTTATCTATTCTACAATTTTGAAATCCCAGTCTATCCCTTCCCACCCTCCACCCCCCTGGTAACCACAAGTCTGTATTCTCTGTCTGTGAGTCTATTTCTGTCCTTACAGAGATAATCTTAAGGAATCTATAAACTAAATATTAGAATACATAAGTGACTTTATCAAGTTCACAGGATACAAAGTTAATATTAGCAAATCAATTTTATTTTACATAATAGCAGTAAAAAATTGGAAAGTGAAATAAAAACAATTCAATTTACAATAACACCAAAAAGCATAACTTATTGAACAACTAACCCCATGCCAACAAATCAGATAACCTAGATGAAATGGACAAATTCTTAGAAACACAAAACCTATTAAGAATGAATCATGAAGAAATAGAAAACCTGAATAGATCTATAACTAGTAAGGAGAGTGAAAGAGTAATCAAAAGCCTTCCAACAAAGAAAAGCTTTGGATCTGATGGCCTCACTGGTGAATTTCACCAAATATTTAAAGAAGAATTAACATCAGTTCTTCTCAAGCTCTTCCAAAAAAATTGAAGAGGAAGGAACACTTCTTAACCCATTCTATGAGACCAGTTTTACTCTGATACCAAAGCCAGAAAAAAACACTTCAAGAAAAGAAAACTACAGAGTAATATCCCTTATGAACACTGATACAAAAATCCTCAACAAAATACTAACAAGCCAATTTAACACCACATAAGAAAGATCACACACCATGACCAAATGGGATTTACTCCTTGGAAGCAAAGATGATTCAACATATGGATATCAATAAATGTCATACACCACATTAAGAGAATTAAGGAAAAAAAACTAGATTATCATCTTAATTGAAGTAGAAAAAGCATCTGACAAAATTCAACACTTTTTAATGAGAAAAATATTTCACAAAGTAGGAATAGAGGAAACCTACCTCAATATGATAAAAGCCATATATGAAAAACCCACAGTAAGCATCATACTCAATGGTTCAAGACTGAAAGCTTGTCCTTCAAGCTCAGGAACAAGCCAAGGATGACTGCTTTCACCACTTCATTTCAGCATAGTACTGGAAATCCCCACCAGAACAATTAGACAAGAAAAATAGACAAAAGTCAAGCAAATCAGAAAAAAGAAGTAAAATTATCTGTTTGTAGATGGCATGGTCTTATGCGTAGAAAACACTAAGAGTCCACCAAAAAACTGAGATAACTAATAAAAGAATTCTAATTATAACTAATACAATATTAAAGTTATAGAATACAAAGTCAACAAAGAGAAAGCAGTTGTGTTTTTATACATTAACAATGAATAATCCAAAAAGGAAATTAGGAAAATGATACCAAGTACAACAGCATCAAAATAATAAAATATGTAGAAGTAAATATAATCAAGGAGAAGGAGGTAAAAACTTACACACTGAAAAATATAAAAACATCATAAAAATATAAAACATTACTGAAAGAAATTAAAGATACAAATAAATGGAAAGACATCCTATATTCATTGATTGGAAGACCTAATATGGTCATCCATGCTATCCAAAGAGGTCTACACTTTTGATGCAGTCCCTATCAAATTCCCAATAGCATTTCAAATTCTTTTTTTTTAATAATTCTTTTCATTCTTTTATTACAAATCTACATCTCAGAGTACGTCTCCCAGGAAACTGACCTGGAACGTATTTTGAAGGTAGAGGAGACACAGATGTATTGAGTATGGTGACTGGGAAGAAGGAAGATTTTTGGTTTCAGCTTGAGTAACTTAGTAGATGGTGATGTCATTCACTTAGACAGAGTAGACTAGGGAAACTTTGCATGGGCATTGAATTCAATGTCCTGCTTTGGTCATGCTAGTTTTGAGATGCCATTATATATCTATCCAGGGAGCAGTTGGAGATACGATTCTAGAGCTCAGGAGAGGTCATGATTACAGATAATATCTTTGGAAGGCTTGTGATCCAAATGACATTTAGAGCCTTGAGCTGGATAAGTTTACTTAAGCAGGGACCTGAAAACGTTTAGTTCTGGCTTCCTCTCCCATTTATTTTATCAGTCACAGCTGCAAATACCAGCTGGGTGGCCTAGAACAACAGAAATGTATTGTGTCATAGTTCTGGAGAAGTCTCCAGTCCGGGTGTTGACACAGTCATGCTCCTCCTGAACCATCTGCAGGAGGATCCTTCCTCATCTCTTCCTAGCCTCCCATGGTCTCAGGCATTCTCTGGGTTGTGGCAACACAGTTTGAACTCTTGCTTCCATCTTCTAATGGCCACCTTTCCCCTCATGTGTCTCTTTGTGCAATCTTCTGTCTGTGCATGTCTGTGTCTGAGTTTCTCTTTTTTATAAGTACACCAGTACAACCAGAGTTCCACCCTACTCCAATGTGACCTCATCTTAACTAATTACATCTTCAATGACCCTGTTTCTAAATAAAGTCACATTCATTCTGAGTTACTGGGAGTTAGGAGGTCAGCATAACTTTCTTGAGGCTAAACAATTCAACCCATTACTGGCTCCTACTGGATTTCTACCAAGCTTACAGAGTTAAAAGGATATTCTTAAGTTACAGCCATATTACATATGATGATATGTGACAGTTTACATTACCTAGAATATTTAATGTATTAAAGCATTGCATTATACAGTCATTCGGAATAAACAAGAACCCATAATTATCTATCCTGACAACTTTGCCCTTAGAAAGTAAACACAGAATACTTCAGAGCATCAACCACTGATCAGGACAGTCATTGTGGAGGCACAGAGATGTAATTCCTGGAAAACGTACTTGGAGTCCATGAATATAGTACTTTACCAAATTTGTAGATAACAGTCAAACAGCTGACTCATGTTTGTGGATTTTTGGAAAACAGACACTACGCCACAGTACATACTGATGTGTGTACTCAAAAAAAAAAAGTGGGAAAGGAGCCCACAAAACTGCTGAAGGTTCAGAGTAGGCAGAAACACTATGTACTGGCTGAGTTCTTGGATAACCTCAATTTCAACTTTCTGTCAAAGGTTTTGCTTGTTTCAGCATCATGTCATTTTCCACAGTTGTACACTTGTAAAGCATGCAACGCCTATAAACACACTATTTTCAGAGGTAAGGAAGCAGAATTTTTAAATAAAACAATGTAAAGTCACCCAGAATTGTCTATGGAGACATTCGCTATCCAGCTGAAAGATTCAGGGACTCAAGACCGTGTTTTGTTTCAGAAGCAACTCAGCTAATGGAAGCCTACAAATTCCTCACAAGTTTTGTTGATTAGAAATAGCTAGTTGTAATTTCCTAACATTTTTTTTTCCTTTGTAGAGGCTTGGTTAGAGATAACTAGGAAATAGGATTTGGAACTCGTGAGTTTGTCTTTTTGCTCAAGCTCCTGCGCAAAATTCCATTATATAATAATCAGTAGTACAATTCAAGAGGCTATGTGATGCTGGGGACTAGGGGCAGGTGACGGAAAGGGAAAAGGATACCGGGCAGCTGGAGCTGCCATGGACGTGCCACTGAAGATACGATCGCAGGCACAGAGTGCAAATGGAGTTTCATTGGCCTGTGGCATCGCCTAGTGATGAAGTTGACTTTGAGGCCAACTTCCTGGTGACTAAACGTATAGCTCTACCTTGTGTCGTTTGGGTGTCCTGACAAATTGTTTAATTTCTTGATACTTCAGTTTCTTGCTTTTGCAAGACGAGAACAAGGACAATCGTTTTACAGCATTGGGACCAAGAATAAATTTTGTTGAAAACACAAATTAACCCGGGCCCCAACCCTGGTGATCATTAAATACACAGAGTACCTTGAGAAACATGAAGCTCATACAGTGTGTAACGTACCTAGACTAGGGCATGTGGCATGATCGGCAATTGCTGCATGTTGGTTATCTCTCCACCTCTTCCCTTGTTAAGTATGTACAGATGAAGGAGATGTGCTCAAGCAATGTGGTCATAGTTGAGTCAGGTAGCAGAATCATTCTTTCAGTATCTCTCCAACTCCTGATCATTAAGTGTTCTTAGTGAGAAAATGTTTAGATAGGATTCTTGGTTTATAATCTACCAGTCAATCAAGTGCCATGAGGTCTTTAGCACAGAGTACAAATTGATATATTTTTGTGGTCAATTTGAGTTTATTTTGAGCCTTTCTAGTCTATTCTATTGGTTTGTCTCTTCTTGTGCTAGAACCTTACTGCCTTAAGGGTCAAGACCAGCCCCATGACCCACAGCAACAACTAGCAAGAGAGAAAAATCCATACCAATAAGGAGAACTTTTCATCTTAATGTCCTGATAGCTTCAGTTAAGGCCACAGAAGTACTGTATAAGCAGCTTTGTGTCAAAAATTTTTCTGGTATTAGCTGACTCACAGCTGTAGAAAGCAGAAAAGAGAATAAAGTGTGTGATTGGTAATCCTATGTGTCCACTTGGCTAGGCTACGGTCCCCAGTTGTCTGGTAAAACACCAGCCTAGATGTTGCCAAGAAGTATTTTTTAGATGTGATTAACATTTATAGTCAGTAGACTTTGAGTAAAGCAGATTACCTTCAATAATACGGGTGGGCCATATCCAATCAGTTGAAGTCATTAAGAACAAAGACTGAAGTTTCCTGGAGAAGGGGATTTTAACTCAAGACTGTAACACAGAAATCCTACCAAAGTTTCCAGCCAGTCTGGCCTGCCCTATTTTGGACTCAAAACTAACGCTGTCAACTCTTAGCTAAATTTCCAGCCTGCTGGCTTGCCCTATATATTTCAGACTTTCCAGCCTCCATCATTGCATGAGTCAATTCCTGAAAATAAATCTCTCTCTCTCTACACACACACACACACACACACGCGCACACACACGCACACACACACACAATTTATTCTGCTCCTTTGGAGAATCTTGGCTGATACACTAAGAGAACTAGCTAAAAACTCTGATCAGATTTCTTTAAAGAAACCTAATATTTCCTGCTAGTACCATGCGTCATCTGTGCAGTTGATTAATGAATGTTTAGAATGTACCCCATGTGCTCAGAACATTTTTGTCAGTTTTACTGTAAAGGGTACAGAGCAGAACCAGCCAAACGAAGAGACACACAGGGTGAGGTCTGCATAACTCCTGAACAAAAGTCTTCCACGTCCTCTCGCTCTGCCTCCACCAAATCTTAAAAGAAAAAGATTATATTATGGCTTTGTCTTAACCAGACTTTTTAGTGGTTGGATTGGATTGTCTGTCACAACACTGAGCAATCCAAGTTTGTGTAGTTTGAGAATTTCACACGTACGTAAGCATAAGATGAATAAGTCTGGTGTTTATAAAAGTGCCACTGCTTTAAACAAAGGAGACCGCTGGAAAGCAAGAGGCAGATAACTCAAATGTGGTGACACTGTTTTGATTTCCAACCAGCTGTAGGTCGGGACCAATGAATACAACCATGAGGAGTTTCCCCATCTTGGAAAATACCACTGTACATAAACTACAGCATCATATGCATAAAACAGAATTGGCAAAGTTATAATGTGAATCTCAGAGTATATACTGCTCAACTCAAGTGTTCCTGGAAAACACTCTTACTTGGAGAAATAAAAAATTCGTATCTGGTTATTTGATGGAAACTAGGCTTTCCCATCATTAAATCACAAAAAAAATGAGACTCACAAAAGAATATTCCAAATTTGGGCATGCCAAACTTTATCCCTGGTCAAAATCAAGCTATAAGGACAGTTTTGTATAATAGATACACAACTAGAAATGAGATGATACGTAAAAAATGATGTTTTCTACTCACGTAAAAAACATTTTTGAAAATCTCATAGGGCTTTTCAAACTTTCAAGAATTAAACACTGATTTGGTTATTCAAATACTGAAGTGAACTTAGAATGGTCATTTTATGGAAGGAGACCAAGTTTAGTGTAGTGGCTTTCACAGTTTTTTGAAAACTATGACCTTTTGTCTAAAAAGTTTTATGAATGAGGTCAGGGGTGGAGGGAGGTCAATGCAGAAAGCAGATCAAAACAGAATTACTCTGAAGGAAGGGATCTGGGTCTTGGAATCCAGGTTCTTGGCCATGCCACCTTCTCTTCCATTTCTCGGGAAGGACCATGGTATTTGGAACTCTTACTGCTGGGCATAATGCAGTTTGAAAACCACTAGTTCAGTGTTTGTTTACAATCGTAGGAGGGCACTCAAGTTAGGGGGTCCAGGAGGTAGGCAGAGCATCTTAAAAGATCCTCAAGAAAAGCACAGGGATCTCAACTCGTTGGATAAGAGACAAGGCAGCCTTTTCCTGGAGGAGATAGGACTGCTCCAGGCCTGGCCATACCTCTAGCTGTAAGATTTGTGCCAATGAGAGATGTGATGGAGATCTGTGTCCTTAGCACTGTCCCTTGTGCAAAGCCATCTGCAACAGATTAGCTGTTACAATGATGGCCACTTTTGCTGCTTATGGCACGTTTCCTACTCCGACCACCATCACTACTGCTGTTAGTCCTCTGTTGACTGGTGCTCTGCCACTGTCTTTTCTTTTTCCTGCCCAGGCCCCTCTAAAGGCAAAGAGTAGGGATCAAAAGGATAAATGATCACAGACCCCATATTTTGTTTTCACAGATGCTCCAAAGTTCCAAAATTTACTGCTGATAAACACAGTAATCAAAATAAAGGAATAAAAATTGCTGGTCGCATCTATCCAGTTATTTGCATCGTGTCTAACTATAAGCAACTGCTGAACTTACAGCGTCTCACTTTATTTCCACAGCGACTCTGCGGGGTGGGCACCTTTATCACCCCCACTTTGAGAATGAGGAAACTGAGCCCTGGCGAGGTCAGTTGCATTGCCCTTGGTCACAGAGCTGCCAGGTGAAAAAAGTAGGGCTGAGTATTCTGTTTATGTTACAATTGGGGATTTCATCCAGAAAGGGTATGAGGCATTGAGAAAGTGGTTTTATTTTATTTTTTATTTTATTTAATTTATTTATTTTTATATTTCTTTCTGCAGGGAGAATTAATTAGGTTTACTTATTTACTCGTCTTATTGACGGAGATGCTGGGGATTGAACCCAGGACCTTGTGCATGCTGGGCATGTGCTGTACCACTGAGCTCTACCCTCCCCCTGAGACTGTGGTTTTAAACACCCAACTCAAGCCCCCACCCTGAGGTTTACATGCTCGATATTGTGTGTGCAGAGAAGCTCTGGCAGCTGCTGCTTGGTGAGTGAGGAGGAGGCAGCGTTAGGCAAGGAGAGCAGGAGGATGGTTTTGGAACACTCAGGATGGTTTCCAGCAAAACAGTCTCACTTTCTTTGCTGAGGGATCCTCTGGACTAGGTGCTGGCAAAAATAGAGCCTAAGAGGAGGCAGGGTTCATGGTACTCCAGCCATAAATCAAAGGATTGAAAGTTAGTGAAGAATGGGGATTGGGAAATGTTTGATGGGCATCAGTCAGCTCAGCCCTGCAGATAGAAATCAACAGAAATCTTGGCTGTCTACGTCAGTTCCAAAGACTCCTCAGAGTCTTTTAGCAGCTCCTTCTGCACCCACACATCACAGAATTCCTCATTTTTACCTTGACTACCAGGCAGGGCCTTTTTATCTTCCACCCACCACCTTTTACATCAGCCAGCTTTCTTCACTATTATGAAGTTAGGTTTTGTTTTCTTGCATCTATTTCAAGCTTTTAGCTCTCACCCAAGTTATTTTTCCCAGGCTCTTTAATATTCAGAATTGGATTTTTAAGTCTCTAAGTTCTTCTTTTTCTTCTTAAAACTCATCTTGAAAGCCTCTTCCTAATTGACCCCCGGGCCTGACACTATCACTTGCTCACCTCCTGTCCTTCCTGTGCCCCTCGGTTCAGGGGCACCGTGTGCATTTGACAATAAGGATGACATTGGCCTTGGCGAAGAGTTAGCGTCCATAGATTTTTGTTGATGGTTTCTGCAAGGAGTACATAAAACAAAACTACCTCGACTTCTAAGGTGGTTTACCAGCTCCTCAGCTCTGCTGGGAAAAAGACACTTTTTTCATCCTAGAAACTTCAGAAGGACCAACCAGTAGCCTAGGGAACACTTAGGGGCCACCAGCAAAACTCAGGGTAAACCAAAAATGTAAATAAACAAAATAGTGACCCTAGGGGAAAAATCACTTAAAACTTTGTCTAAAGTTTATACGCAAGAGCCTTTAATATTGGCTTTCAGACCAGAAGGAACCACCAATAGACCTTTAAACAAACTACCAATCACTTCCTAACTTAGGTTTGTTGTATTTTCATCACATTTCGACCAAAGTTTCAACATCACTTTAGGGTAATTAATTTTGGTCACATACCTGAGCATTATAAAATCCTGAATCAAATTTCCTTCTTGATCTAAGTTCCCCAAAATAGGTCCCATATTCAATTTGTATTTCCTGAATATTGGGCTACTTTTAATGTATTTTCCGAAATAGCGTGATTTGGGATGTTTATAAATGATTGATACTTCCATATGGAAATGGAAAATACTGCTGAAATGTTTTATATTGTTTTTCTCCAAATCCTTCACTTTCATTTTCTGTACCTTTCACCTGCTCATTCAGTAAACACTGAGTGCTTTATTAGGGGAAGATCCCATGGTAGGTGTTGCAGGTATAAAGATGAAGAGACATGGTGCTGTCTTTTACAAACTTCCAGCTGAGTCCATTGGAACTGGAGAGGGGAGGCTCTTGGCCAACGTTTAGTTGGTGAGAAAAATTTTTATTTAAAGTTCTTATTAGGCAGTGTTTTGCCATCACAACCAGGGAGAGAATGACTTTACTTATTATTACTTCTTGTATGATGTGAGGGAAGTTCCTCAACCATTCTGAACTGTAGAGTGCTCATCTAGTCAATTGATACTTATTGCGGATCCATAAAAGTCACCCATAATTATCAGGGTAACTCTCCTGCTCTCTTCCTCCCTTCTCAGAGTATCTAAGCATTTTGAAAGCAGCCTAGATGAAGAATAATGGGATGAATTCACCAAGGACAGAACTCTTGTCTCCTGGGGACAGTGTTCATTCTTTGCCAGAAATGCTCAAAGGCGCCTATAAGGTAATTTAATATTTTATGTAGTGTTATGTTTGGATAGACTTATTAAGGAAAATGGCAAAACTTAAACTCTGACACATCAAAGTGATGCAGAACCAGGTGTGGACTTCAATGGCACCTATTAGCAGACCCTTGGGTTCCAGAAGTCCGTCAGCGCATTTAATGGAACCATCTTGTGAGCAGACCACAGAATCTACACTTCTTACTTGAGTCTTACATTACATGGAACCTCTGATTCCCTAGAGGAACAGCAGCCTTCATCGAGTCAGACATCAGACAGAGGTTCTTCGCGGCTAATCCCACAGTTCCTCAGTGGTTACTCGTCAGCTCTGTAGTCAACGAATAATTTAAAACAGACATCTTCATGCATTATTCAGCAAAATCAAACCTGTAATACAATGTCTGGAGACCACATTTCCTGAAGGGAATTTGCTGCCTTTGATTATTTGTACATTTCCTTCCCCCAGACTCCCAAATATTTAGTTACAAGATTATCCGCCGTTCTGAACGACAGTTTTATTAATGTCCTCGTTCAATTGTATTGACATTGTTGTTTTCTGTGTTCACATATCTTCCAAATACCTCACAGGATGGGCAGTTCGTGCACATTCCTGCTGAATTTACAACATTGTCCCAACTGGACCTGACATGTGAGTTATTCTGTTACACATACCCATATTTAGGCAAAACTCTTAGTGCTTCACTTTCTGTCTTAGAAAGGAGAATTTTAGTTGATAAATCTTTCAGGTTCGGTGTTTTTAGTGAAAAACTTCTGGAATGAAAATTTTGATATCCAGAATACTTTTGGAAGTAATGGCTAGCAGTGAAGTATCTATGTTACCGATTGGATAGCATCCTATAATACTGTAGGCTAATAAACTTACATGCATTGTATTTAAGAAAAAGCTTTCGGTGGCTCTTTCTAGCAGCCAGTTCCAGGCTTGGGTGAGAGGTCTCCAATCCAACTGGGCAAATGTTCACAGAAGGTTTATTCTCTGTTTGACTCTTTTGGCCTTGACTTCTGTTGGAGCAAATCATTAAGCCCCTCCTAATTGTATTTAATTTGGGCCAAAAGGTAAGTAATTCACCTGGAGTGGTGTCTCCATGTCAAGCTCATGCTCTCTCCCGTGTAAACAAACAATCAAACAAACAAACCAAACCAAACCAAAGGAACTTTAGGCATCCAGGTCATTTCCAAACAGGCTAATTTTGTTTCCTGAAGAAGGATGCAGGGAAGGAAGGAAAAGTAACTGTTTCTGTCTCTGGCGGCTGCTGAAACAAATGACCCCAAATTGGGTGTCTTAAAACAACAGAGGTTTTTTTTTTTTTTTCTCTCACAGCTCTGGAGGCTGGAAGTCTGAAGTCAGGGTGTCAGCAGGGCCACGCTCCCTCTAAAGGCTCTAGTGGAGACTCCTTCCTTGCCTCTTTCAGCTTCTGGTGGCTTCAGGCGTTTGTGGCTTGTGGCTGTATTAATGCCAATCTCTGCCTCCCCGTGTCTTCTCCTCTTTTCTGCGTGTATCTCATAAGGTCACTTCTCATAGGATTTAGGGCCCACCTGGATAATTCAGGATGATCTCATCTGGGGATCCTAACTTAATTACATCTGCAGAGACCTTTTCTTTGAAATAAGAAAACATTCCCAGGCTCTGAGGGTTAAGATGTGAACGTATCTTTCTGGGGGCCAGCATTCAACCCACACTACAAGCTAAGGTTTTATCGCTGGCCATTTCACTTTGGATCCATATAAACCGTTTCATAACAACCAATTCTTTCATCTTATTAGTCATATAACTTCTCAATTCTAAAAAATAAACAGAAACTCTTATTTGACAGAATCAAGGGGTTGGTTTTCTTTTATAAGTTCAATTCAGCATCAGTCATTTATCCTGGAGAGATTTGCATACACAGCTTGAAAATGACAATGCTGCTTTTACCGGCAGGTGCATTTTGTTTTAGGCAGAGGAGTTATTGAAACTGACCAGCCACTTCCTCAAGAGCTTTGGTAAAAGCTGAGAAACCTCGTCTGTGCAATTTAGTGGTAGTCACCACTAGATGGCAGTCTTGGCTCATCAGCGAGCACCAACCTCCTGACTAATGGTTCCTCCAGAAAGTGATTGCACTGAGACCACACTTCCCAAGGCAGTTTTCGCTTCCCTTCAAATACAGCACTGTTAAAATACTAACATATAGGTGAATAAATCTGTACTCCATAGGAAAAAAAAATGAGACTTTGAATTAAAACAAAAATGCAAGGAGAGCAGCATTCTCAGGCATTTTGAGAAACTTTCTTTGAGTTTTCTTTATTTTGGGCTTAAGCTGTAGCCATAAATCCAGTTCGCCTCACCCATCCCCTTGCTCTTTGGTGCTGTGGTTCTTCACCTTGGCTGGGCGCTGGACTCCTCGGGGGAGCTTGAAGAGATGCACATGCCTCGGTGCTGCACGAGAGATGCTGACTTGCCTGGGCTTTGGGAGCAAAGGCTGAAAAGACTCAGAGAGAGATAAGAAGCAGCAAGGTTCACGGCAAGGCATGGGAAGCTGTGTGAACAGACATAGTGAGGCAGAGAAAAGACGCAGGGTTGGCCAGGAAGAGAGCGGAGAAGCTAGAAACTGACACAGGAGGAACAGCCAGGTCACCCCAGCCACACAGGTTCAAGGAACAGCTGTTGCTGAGTGGGACCATCTCGTGACCTGGAATTCACATTTCTCTTACTGCCCCAAGTATCCATCTAACAAGTACTCACGACCCGAGACAGCCTGTGAGACTGTCTCTTGCGACCACAAGAAAGAACAGGGGCACAGAGGACCATCCGCTGGATAGACCGTGCACTCCCCGAGCGTTTCCCTGCTTCATCTCATCCCCCATGCCTGTGGGGGTTCCGGGGACTTGTGCACAGTGGATTCGGCTCATCCTCCTCCTGTTACGTAAAGCTACCAGGTGACTGACTCATGGTCAACCCAGGCACCGAAAGATCCAGCAGCAGAAGATGCGAAGGCAGGGTTTCCCAACTTTGACCTTGCCTGATCCCAAACTGAGATTTTCATTAAAGTACTTGTGCCTGTCTTCTCAGCATTAACTTTTATAAGCTTAGGTCAAGTACAGTGTCATAAAAGGAATCTCTTTGGAAGAGGAGACAGAACACTCAACTTCTCTTACTGACCCCACCCCCTGGGGGGATTTTATCATTTTTGTGGCTGCCAGTCGGGAACACAGTGCAGAAGGAGATAAATGTTTCTCATCCAAGGGGAGACAATACTCCAGCGTCTCAGTAATGGAGGGTGGGTTTGTATTCTTTTTTTTTTTTTTTTTTTTTTTGTCTAAGATGGAGTAAAGTGCACAATTTTCTCGGGCAAAGAGGAGAATCAGAGTTTATGTCTGTCATTTGCAGTCTTGAGTACATAATGAAATCCCTTTTTAAAAATACCAATGCCTGCTTCTAGGCACACAGATTTTGATTTAATGGGTGTGTTGGGTGTGGTCTGGGAATCGGAAATTTTAAAAAAGCATCTGCAGTTATGTCAATGTGCAGCCAAGACTGAGAATATTTGGTGTACACACACTTCATAATCCACACAATCACAGCCATCATCTTCCACGTCCCACCAACGCTCACACATGGGAACGTTATCCAGACGGAAGTATTTCTCTGACTTTATTTCCAAAATATCCTTTGGAAAGGACAAAATGCATTTAGAATGTATACATATAGAATATCACTTAAGTTTTATTTCCAAAATACATTTAGAGTTCATTTTCCCCCTTCATTAATGTTTCTTCCTAAAGTTAGAAGGAAGTTACAGAAATAATCAGTGATTCACTGAGTTTATCTGTCACCCACTCTGTGCCCAGCACTGTCCTATCAGCTATGCATGCTGTATTTTTTCACACCAGCCATGGCATAATCTCCTGCTCTGTTTTCCAAGGTTTACGACAGATGGAAACTTGTACTCAGAACAGCCACACAATGTCCAAAACAAAGAATCAGTAAAACACCTGAGCTTCAGTATCCCCTGCGGCAGTCCCCATGATGCTTGACCAGCATAGTTTGACCGATTTAAGTTCTCTCTGAATAACACATAACACTTTAAACAACAATAAACACCCCCTAAACCTAACCAAACAGCACTCTGATGTTCAATGGAGCTGGGAGAGTGGTTTGGAAAAACGTTCTGAGTTTACTGCAGGTGTTCACCATCAAAATGGAATCACATTTCCAAGGTTTTGTTTTGGAAGCTGGCATTCAGGAAGATTACAGAGATGTTTTATGGTGTAGTTCATTGCTTTCAGTTACCAAAATTCATTTCACTTCTATAAACGTATTATGGTATAAAGTGAATAGCCACAAAGTGTTTGTCAAATGGCCAAGTCTGTTAAGTCCTTGAAAAGGGAAACACCAAAGGAAAACCTTAGTGAACTAAGTTAAAGTGAACCCACAAGGCATTGGGTTAGCCGTGCTACACTGGTGTTTAACCTTCGTAGCATCAGGCCAATGTTTCACAATAATAGTGATAATAAAATCTTCGTAGAAGTACTGTTGCAGTCTTTCAAGGGTAGATATCATGGAAACCCGTGTTTCTGAGTGGCTACTTAGTGATTTTAGCCTAGCCTGGCCTGGGTCCGAACTCTTTTTCACATTTGTTCAGGAGCTGTCACCCACTAGCTGAAGCAGAACCTTCTCTGCATTGGTTCATTGGTTCACATTTGGTCAGGGTGGATTTGCAGACCTGCTGCTCTAGAGGAAGTAGCAAACATATATGGGCCTACTGTTGCTTAAAGAGCCTCTCCAATTATTCAGATCATCTGTATGTTGGCTGCTTCATGCTGAGTTTTAAGTAGGAATTGACACCTTTTAGTGGCAAGAAAGAAATTACTCTAGAATCTAGTTACCCTACCCTCATGCATTGTGAGCAATGTTGATTTTACTGATGCATTTGGAGAGGAAAGACAGGATGCTCTCACACTTCAGGAAAATGGCCTAACATTTCATCAATGTCCCTTCCTTGTGTCCCTTCCCCCACGCCCCTCAGATCTCTGCCAAGTGGCTTGTCTTCTCGCCCTCTCCTTGCTACTGCTTATCTCCCTGGCTTTCCGTGGGCATCCGTATCTCTCCTTTCCGTGTGAGTCTTAGCACCTCACAGCTGAATTCGCAGACTCAAATCCTTATAAAGCAGGAGGGCACTAAAAATAAAAAACAGTCTTCTATCAGCAGGGTTGCCAGAGTTGGCAAATAAAAATACCACCAATGTTGCATGGAACCTACACACACTAAAAACTTGTTTGATGTTTGTCTGAAATTCACATTTAACTGGAAGTAATTGGCAAGCCTAACAGTCACCTTCAGAATCCTTTCTGATCTTCTACCATTGAATATTCTCTCGGAGTTAAAAGCTGATGATTGTCATAAAAATTTGCCAGGAGCTACGGGTTTACTATTTGATAGTTTCAAGTTTAGTACACAAGAGTGATGGTTATATATCTTTTTTGCCCTTCATCAATCTCTGGTGAAGATTGTCAAGGTTGAGCTTGACCTAGCTCTTTTAAAAGTGGAAACACAAAGCAAAGAATGTTCCCCTGTGTAATTTGGTGCAGCCACTGTGGAAAACAATATGGAGGTTCCTTAAAAAACTAAAAATGGAGTTATCATATGATCCAGCCATCCCACTTCTGGACATAGACCCAGAGAAAACTCTAATTTGAAAAGACACATGCACCCCAATATTCATAGCAACACTATTTACAATAGCTAAGACATGGAAGCAGCCTAAATGTCCATTGACAAAAGAATGGATAAAGAAGATGTGGTATATATGCACAAGGGAATACTACTCAGCCATAAAAAGAATAAAATAATGCCATTTGCAGAAACATGGATGAAACTGGAGATGATCATACTAAGTGAAGTAAGTCAGAGAAAGACAAATATCATATGATATCACTTATATATGGAATCTAAAAAAAAATGAATTTATTTACAAAACAGAAACAGACTCACAGACATAGAAAACAAACTTGTGGTTACCAGAGGGGAAAGGGTGTGGCAGGAATAAACTGGGAATTTGGGATTAGCAGATTCAAACTATTATACACAAAACAGATAAATAACAAGGACCTACTGTATAGCACAGGAAACTATATTCAATGGCTTGTAATAACCTATAATGAAAAAGAATATGAAAAAGAAAATATATATATATATGTATAACTGAATCACTATGTTGTACACCACAAACTAACATAACATTGTAAATCAACTATAAAAAAAGAATATTCTGTACATGAACTGAGGACTGTTTTCGGTAAGCCACTCATCCAGTGGTACCCTGGGTACCACTTGTGGGTATATCTATGCCCTGAGTACATCTTCCTGCTTGACTTGACCCCATTCTTTCAACTTCCTGCATATGTTTGACTCCATTCAATAATAATAAACTGGAAATTGTGAAATTTAGTTAGATAACCTGGGTGTTTTATCTATAAACATTCAAGATCTGGATATTAGATATTAATTTTGAACTTTTTTTTTTTTAGTGTTTAGAATTGGATATTTGGTAGAGTGCAGAAAAAAATGTAAACGTGTGTTGTGGGGCCACACCTGCTTCTGGAATTGTCTATTGAACTGGAAATGGTAGTCATTAGACATGGCAACTTCTTTTTCAGACATTTGTTCAGACATTTGGCAGGGCAGCAAGAGTTTTCATAAACTTTTTTTGCAGAAGAGGTCTTTTGGTCCAGCTCTCATTAACTGATACTCTGTAAAATTCTTACTAGGGCTTAACGTAAACATATTGAGAATTACTAAGTGAAATTATGTTATCAATTACTGTTTTTTAAGGTGCGGCTATAGAGGCACAGAAAATGCACTCTAAGTATGCTCTGAGTCTCTGCAAGGATCCTATTGTTTGGATTTTGGAAGGAAAGAAACTTAATTTGATCAATTAGAAAGTCAGTTTTGGTTAAAGGAGGCAGATATTTGGCCACTGCACAAAATCCCAGCAACCAGTAGATATTTGGATTCTTAGTAAAATGAATCAGTTAAGTTGTCTTTCACAAATCAACACAAGGAATCTTTTTGTTTGTATGCTGTTAAACCGTGATTAATTAAAAAAGACAATCAAAACGTGCTTTCATAGCCACGTGGCAGAACCATGACATGGTCTCGGGGTAAAGGGCTGGTGGGCTGTTTCCCATGAGGCTGGCAGGGTGGCATCATTGCTTGGTGGATGTCATGTTCAGTCTGGCCTTCTGTCCTGGAGGCTTTTAAACTGGATTCTGGCAGAACACTGATCCATCATGAGTAGACTGGTTAAATCCGCTCATGAGATGGAGGAATAAAATCAGAATGTCTCTGTCTGTCTCTCCAGCTGTATCTCCAGGCCTCTCTAATGTTTCTTCTGCTCCAGTCATGGGGGTTTTCTTTTAGTTCTTGAAGGTTCTATGCTCTTTATTTCCTATCAATATATTTATATGTTGTTCCTTTTTCAAGGGATGTTGATTTCTGCTATTGACACCCTCCCCCAGCCCCCATCTTTCTCTCTGTTTCTTCCTATCTTTCTCTCTCTCTCTCTCACACACACACATGCACACAAGCACACACACTCTCACCCCCTTACTTCTCTGGTTTCATCTTGACCATTACTTCCTTAGGGAAACCTTCATGGATGGGGACATATTAGCCCCATCCTCTCTGCTTGACCCCAGATTATGTTGGGTCCCCATGCTGCATAAGCCTTCTCATGTGTGGCATTTATCATTCTTATAACTGTTTATTCAATGTCTACCTCTCCTGCTGGGTTTTAATGTCTATGAGGGCAGACAATCTAACACTGATGACGACATTATGACTATGAGATTAATCATGGCCCCCTCCTCTCCAGAGTCTTCTTTGCCCTTTGACAGGTTTGAGAACTCAGATCTTGCTTCTTTCTATAAGACAAATACACTCGCCATCAGTCAGCATCTTTCTCAGCGCTTCTCAAGAAAGATCAACATTTTACTTCTTGCTCTTTCAATGTGCTCATTCAACGATTTGTGCCTGTGTCCAAGCAGAGAGAAGGAGCACCTGGTATCAGGACTTAGGGCATCTGCCAAAGTTCTAGGCTCTGGGGGTGGATGGTGTCTAACACAGATGCCCCTTGTTCTGGGCTGGCTTTGGTCTGACACATGCCAGCTAACATGATTGGGCATTGTTACACTATAAACCAACTGACCATCTGATTATTTTTAATTTTTTAATTAAAATTTATTTTATATACAATTTTTAAAGGTTACACTGCATTTACAGTTATTACAAAATATTAGCTGTATTCCCCATGTGGTATAATACATCCTTGTATCATATCTTGCACCCAAGAGTTTGTATCTCCCTCTCCCCCACCCCTAAATTTTCCCCATCCCACCACTGGTAACCAGTAGTTTGTTCTCTACATCTGTGAGTCTGCTTCTTTGTTGTTGTTGTATTCACTAGTTTGTTGTATTTTTTTAGATTCCACATTTAAGTGATATCATACAATATTTGTCTTTCTCTGTCTGACTTATTTCACTTAACCTAATGCCCTCCAAGTCCATCCGTGTTGCTGTAAAGGACAAAATTTCATTCTCTTTTATGGTATTCCATTGCATGTATATGTACCACATCTTCTTTATCCATTCATCTGTTGATGGACAGTTTGCTTCCGTATCTTAATTGTAAATAATGCTGCTATGAACGTTGGGATGCATGTATCTTTTTGGATTAGTGTTTTTGTTTCTTTTGGATATATACCCAGGAGTGGGATTGCTGGATCATATGGGAGTTCTATTTGTAGTTTTTTGAGAAAACGCCACACTGTTTTTCACAGTGGCTGCACCAACTCAATTCCCACCAACAGTGTATGAGGGTTCCCTTTTCTCCACATCCTCACCAGTGTTTGTTATTTGTGCTCTTTTTGATGATAGCTGTAGTGAGATGAGATCTCGTTGTGGTTTTGATTTGCATTTCCCTGATAATTATTGATGCTGGCCATCTGATTAGGAAAAAAAATTCTTAGGGGACTTTTTCAGTGATTTTCCCTTAATGCTTTCATTTTAAAATAAGTTCCTTATAGTGCCTCTTCTCTCTAGGACGAGAAACCTTCGTTTTGGTGAGGATGGAATAAGACTACGCTGATCTTGCGGATTTCATTCTGGCCTTGTCGGGAGCTGGAAGGAGCTCTGGGTTTCAAAATCAGACAAGTTCTGCCACTGATGGCCCTGCCTGGGTCAGTTTCCTCTTTGACATGTTTTCTACAGTTCATTCTTATTAGAAATCTTGTGTTTACTCTAGAGGGAAGAGCATATGCTATGAAGGAGTCCAGGGTTCTTGAAATCCCATCTCCACTGTTAATGCATGTACGACCATAGACAAGTGACCTCAACATTCTGAGCCTCAGTTTCCACTTCTGTAAAATGGGATAATGTTGGCACTCCCTAAATAGTTGTTGTGAGGCTTAGATGAGATAGGTAATCCATGCAAAGATTTCAGAGATCCAGAGATCACTCACTAAATTGTTACTCATATTTGTAAAATGCGATGAATAATACCTTCTACCAGGGTTGTTGAGAGGGTCTGGAAAGAAAGCACATGTCGAGGGCTACCTGCGTGTCTGGCCATGCCCCTGTCCAGTGAAAGCAAGTTGTTTTCCCTTCTCTTTGCACTTCCACTTCAGACAATGATACGTTTTCCTGAAAACTAGAATGGGCCTCCTTGCTTAGATAGTTCCGAGAACACAACACATTTTCTTTCTTTTGAAAACTATTTTTTTCCTTCTGTCAAAACTGGTAAGTGATCATTATTGCACTGATGTTTTCATGGCCAGCCTGTAACCCATACCCTATGATTTTGCCCGATTCCTTCATCCTTTCCACTCTCGTGTATTTCTTGGAGCGATTTTGGTCTCGAGTGATTCTGAGTTGTTTTACTTGTGGGTCTCATCTATGTTATTTTTTTCTTGTTGTTGTTGTTGTTTTTGTTTTTCTCATCTGTGTTATTTAGATCTCGGCAATCTCAGAGACAATGATAGCTATTCTGATTTTTGCTTGTCTCTTCTATCATCTAGTAGGTATGGGACTCCTCAATTTTTAAACGTTACACTTTGAAATTTCTTTGATTTCTTTTATTTAAAAAAATGACATCGGCAGTTCATTTGGTTGTTAGTTTGATTCCCTTTAAGCAGAGCAAATTTGAATTCTGAGCCTCCTAGCAAAACTTCAGATCAGATGCTGCCTTATGTTTCATTCATTGGAAAATTAGGAGCTTTAGAGAAGAAAGCCTTCCTTTATTTGATGTGTGTGTGTGTTTTTTAATATAGAACCAATGTTGATATTACTTACATTTATCTCTATGGCGACAAAGATGCTACTTGCAAACTTTTAATTTACTCGGGTATGTTTGTTTTGATTGAATGCTTTTAGTCCTCGTAAGTTTTGGTCAAAATGTGCCTTTACCAAAAGCCATTGCTAGTGGATAGTGTATTTTCCAAGAGAGGCTTTGTTTTCACTTTTTATAGAATTTACTTGAGCTTTTATTTTCTCAAGGAGAGTTATAGTCATGCCTTCCCTTCTCCCACATTTGTTGTTGCAGTCACTCTTCCCCCTGAAGAGGTTTTGGGTCATGAGACTGGCCTCCAGGAATTCCATTAAGATTGACTGTGGTCCCATATGGATTCATTCTTTGATTCTGACGCTGCACTCCCTTCACTCAGAGTTGCTTCCTACTGCAAGTAGAAATCTTGTCTTCTTGCAACAAGATGGTAGTTGACAACTCTCTGAGTGGTTTTTCTTTCCTTCTTTGCTATGTTAAGTCTGTAGCCACGCTGGCTCTTCTGTAAAGTTCCAGTGTTCTCAACCGCCTCATGACAACAATTTTTGAAAAATCAGGTCATTGGCTTATTCAAATTCCATCTAGGAAAGATTTTTTTTCTAATATTAAGTGTTCCCTATCCTAAAATCAATGGATGCAGCATCAAGAGATGTCTAAACAGAAGAAATATCTGCCACATTTGCATTTTAAGTATTTTTCTTTTGGTAATTCAAGCTTCTTCTATCAGCAATTAGAAGTCTTATGAGATATTCTTTTTTTCCCAGCTATTTTGAATTATAATTGACAAATAAATTGTAAGATATTTAAAGTGTACAATGTGATAATTTAATATATGTATACATTATGAAAGAATTCTCTCCATTGAGTTAATTAACACATCCATCACCTGACATATTTCCTTTTTTTAAAATTTTTTACTGATTTATAATCATTTTACAATGTTGTGTCAAATTCCAGTGTAAAGCACAATTTTTCAATTATACATGAACATATATGTATTCATTGTCACATTTTTTTCTCTGTGAGCTACCATAAGATCTTGTATATATTTCCCTGTGCTATACAGTATAATCTTGTTTATCTATTCTACAATTTTGAAATCCTAGTCTATCTCTTCCCACCACCCACCCCCTTGGCAACCACAAGTTATATTCTATGTCTGTGAGTCTATTTCTGTTTTGCATTTATGCTTGCTTTGTTTGTTTGTTTGTTTGTTTAGATTCCACATATGAGCGATCTCATATGGTATTTTTCTTTCTCTTTCTGGCTTACTTCACTTAGAATGACATTCTCCAGAAGCATCCATGTTGCTGCAAATGGCGTTATGTTGTCAGTTTTTATGGCTGAGTAGTATTCCATTGTATAAATATACCACAGCTTCTTTATCCAGTCATCTGTTGATGGACATGTAGGCTGTTTCCATGTCTTGGCTATTGTAAATAATGCTGCTATGAACATTGGGGTGCAGGTGTCATCCTGAAGTAGGGTTCCTTCTGGATCATATTTCCTTTTTTTGATAACATTACAACTCTGTTCTCTTAGCAAGTTTCAAACTTAACACTGCTATACTGTAAGCTCTAATCACCATGTCACATATTAGATTCTTAGAACTTATCATCTTATAGCTGAAAGTTTGCACCCTTTTACCAACCTTTTCCTATTTCCCCCACCCTCAACCCCTGGCAACCACCTTTCTATTCTCTATTTCTATGAGTTTACCTTTTTAAAAAAAAACTCCACATATAAGTGATACCATGAAGTATTTTTCTTCCTCTCTCTGCTATATTTCACTTAGCCTAATGCCCTCAAATTCTATCCATGCTGTCATAAATGACATGATTTCCTTCTTTTTTAAGGCTGATTAATGTTTCATTATATATACATACACAAGTGTGATGTACATATAACACATTTTCTCTGTCTACTCATCCATTGACTGACTTCATTTGTTTCTATACTTGGCTTTTGTGAATAATGCTGCTTTTTAAGAATATAAGCATTATCTTCATAGAGACATTTTGCATATTGATTTTAATCATCTCATCAATTTTTCTTACATCAATGTAAATGTATTATTTGGCAAGAGAGAACATCAGTATTTCTGCAAAATTACAATTCTGCAATGGAGTATTAGATTAATTTTTATCTTTTTTGCATTTTATTATATTATTTATTGATTGATTGATGTATAGTTGATTTACAATATTATATTAGTTTCAGGTCTACAACATAGTGATTCAATATTTTTATAGATTATACTACATTTAAAGTTATTACAAAATAATGGTCATATTTCCCTGTAATATACAATATATCCTTGCTGCTTATCTATTTCATACATGGTAGCTTATGTGTCTTAATTGTATACCACTATCTCCCCCTCCCTATTTCCTCTTCTTTACTGGCAACCATTAGTTTGTTATCTATACCTGTGAGTCTGTTTCTGTTTTGTTTTATGTTTTAGATATCACATGTAACTGATAACACAGAGTATTTGTCTTTCTCTGTCTGACTTATTTCACTAGTCATAATACTCTCCAGGTCCATCCATGCTTTTGAAAATGGCAGAATTTCAATCTTTTTTTATGGCTGAGTAATATTCCATTGTGTGGAATATAATATTTTTTATCCATTCATATGTTGATGGCCACTTAGGTTGCTTCCAAATCTTGGGTATTGTAAATAATGCTGCTATGAACACTGGGGTGCATATATCTTTTTGGATTAGTATTAACATTTCATTTGGATATATACCTAGCAGAGGAATTGCTGGATCATGTGGTAGTTCTATTTTTAGTTTTTTGAGGAATTTCCATACTGTTTTCCATAGTGAATGCACAAATTCACACTCCCATCAACAGTGTACAAGGGTTCCCTTTTCACCATATCTTTGCCAACATTTGTTATTTGTAGACTTTTTGATGATGGCCATTCTGACCATTGTAAGTTGATACCTCGTTACCTCATTGTGGTTTTGATTTGCATGTCCCTGACTAGCCATGTTGAACATCTTTTGATGTACCTGTTAGCCATCTGTATGTCTTGTACAGAAAAATATCTATTCAGATCTTCTACCAATTTTCTTAATTAGGTGGTTTGTTTTTTTGATATTAAGTTGTATGAGCTATTTATATATTTTGGATATTAATCCCTTATTGGTCAAATCATTTGCAAATATTTTCTCCCATTCTGTAGGTCATCTTTTTGAAAAGATAGATATCAATTATACTTTAATAAATTTTTTTTTCAAAGTTTTCGGGAGTTTTCTTGTGAGTTCTTTATAAATTAGGGATATTACACTTTTTTTCTAGTGCGTATATGACAACAATTACCTAAAAGTTTTTTTAAACTATTCATTTATTCTTTTATGACATGCAGAATTTAAATTTTCTTAAATTTACTTAAGTATTCATATTTTCCTTTTGGATAAGTATAATTCAATGTGTGTTAGTGAAAGCACAATGTATTACATTTATCATATATATATTAAACTAAATGAGCACATATATAAAACAAGGTATTGACTCATGCAGTTATGCAGGCTGAGAAGTCCTATGACCTGCCATCTCAGGCTGGAGACCCAGGAGAGCTGGTGGGGTAATTCACAGCTGTGAGAACCAAGAGCCAATGGTGTAGATTCCAGTCTGGATCTGAAGCCCTGAGAAACAGGATTGCTGAGGGAAGGAAAAGATCCGTGTTCTAGCTTAAGTAGTCAGGAAGAGAGAGAGAGAGAACTCAAACCTCCTTGCCTTTTTATTCTATTCAGGTCCTCAGTGGATTGGATGATGCCCACCCGCATTGAGGAGGTCCATCTGCTTTGCTCAGCTCACTAATTCAAATGTAATCTCTTCTGGAATCATCTCTGTAGACACAGTGAGAAAAAATATTTAATAAGTTATCTAGGTAACTCTTTATCTAGTCAAGTTGACACATAAAATTAACCATCACAAGGTCCATTTCTTTGGTCTAAAATGCCTATAAATGTTGAGCATTAAACACAAGTATTTTGGACAAAGATATTTTGAAAATATTTTAGACATAGATATTTTCCTGACGTTATGTATAGATTACGATATTAGATGCAGTTCAGTTCTCTATGTGTCAAGTAAGATAATCGAAATAAAGAAGAAAAATGACCAAAGGAATAAAGTCACTCTCAGTTGAGATTACACTGCAAAGATTAGGACTATCCAATTTTGAAAAGTCAGAAGGGAGAATGGTTAGGGTATGATAAATACTGATTTTGGTGTTTGAGCACCCTTTTGATTTTGAATGAAGTAGTTTTTGTGTTAAGAATCTTAGGTGGTCCTAATAGAACTGTATAGTAAAAAAGTCAACTTAGCAGGTTGCCCACACCCTGTACTTTCCAGAGAAAGGTTGACCTTTGCCGGGCTCCTGGGAGGTAACCTCTAAGCCTTTGGAGTGTCTTACTTGATAAGAGCATCTCTGTTCACCTGGAAGCAGCGTCAGCTTGACCTCTAGAGGGACGGGAGTCTGAAGCTCAACCCAGTGGGCAGCCAGCCCAGACACCAAGGCTCAGGTGAGCTTCCCTAGCAGGTAATACTCTGTGCTTATTGCCACACATTGTTGCTGGGAGAATTAAGCTGTCCCCATGAATCTACTGCAAGAGGACCACTGGAAGCTTATGCCTAGTTTCTCCTGGAGTTTACCTTCTTCCATTGATGATTTTAATCTGAATCGTCTTGATATATAATAAACCATAATTGTGAGCATAACAGTTCTCTTGAGCTGAGTTATTCCAGTGAATTACTGAGGACCTCTGAACACAGGAGCATACCTTGAAAACTCTAGCATGGCTTTGTAGGTGACCACAAAGATGAAGAAGATCTTACAGATGGATAAATAGGTTGCAAGGCCCTGAAGTTAAAAAACCAGAACAAGAGGCATACAAAACTGCATTCTGGTCTTCAGGGAATACCCTGAATTGATAGGGAGTTCACCTGTAGGTCGAGGTCGAGCAGTGGAAGGGGCTTTAAAATAGACATCATGAAATGCTACTTTAATACCTGCTCAAATGGCCTTAAGTGAACATAGCCCATGTTCCTTGAGATAGGGCCTTGGGGAAAAAAACTGAAAGGTGAGACTAATAAAGCCATCTTAGTAGAAGTTATTTAGGACCTGAAGAGTGAAAGGACCATGCTTTGGGGAAACTCTGAAGATCCATAACCACAGTGAGAGAGCTCTTCCTGTCTCAGTGAAAAGCCTTGACTGCAGACAAGTGCAGCCTGTCTGGAGGCCCTGGTGGTGGATGAATGATGTTAACAAACAGTGATACCAGAGTCACAGCTCAGGAGCAATATCGAGGGTGGATCAAGAGCCAGATAAGCCAGGGCAGATAAAGGCCACCAATAGGGAAGGATGGTGTCAAACACAGCCACAGAAGAACTATAATGCCAACTTAGAGGAATGCCTAAGTTTCCCAGGATTCTTCCAGGCAGTTGGGACTTGAGAGATTCAAACAACTTCTTTGTTGCATAGACATTGAGTGTTTTACTCACCACTTGCCACTTTAGTGAGTAAAACCTTAGTTCACAAAATATTGTTATCTCTTTGAACCTCAAGATTTGAAGGAACTTTAAATGTTGTTTACTTCAGTCTCCCATAGTTAGCCAAGCAGAACCCAGTGAGGTTTTTGCCACATCGGTATCTGGTCCTGAGCTATGATATTTATACCGAGAATCTGGTCCTTACTGAGTATAGAGGCTCTTCCTGCTGTGGAAGCTTTCAGTTTGAGGGGTTTTATTTGTTCAAAATGGCACACACGATCAGTTGGCAGAGGGTATTACATGCCTAGTGGAAAATCATGTGCCAATAAAAGAGGAAATTCTCAGGCAGCAGCAACATTAATTTCAAATATAGATGACATTTTAAAAAAATTATAAAGAAGAGAAAATGATCATAAGCCCCTCTTGCATACTCAAAGGAGGCCAGAAGCTAAGTCTCAGGTAGGGGTTTGGAGTTAAATTCCTCCACCTTATAAAGAAATAGGCATCTCGGAGTTGTCCCTTGATGCTGGAGATACTGGGAAGTGAAAGAAGAGTGAATGCAGGGAAGGTGTAGAGAGGAAGTGCCTGAGAAACGTGGCAGGAGGCCATGGCCCATGGAGACATAAGACCCATGAGAAGTAACTGTGGCATAGCTAAGAGTTTTCAGGAACAGGGTGTCTGATACTCAATACGAAGTTCTTATTTTCCTTTCTGGTATGTTGTGACCTAATCCACCTACCAAAGTGTAATTTTCAAAAATCTAAAATCATTATTCTCTTATACAAATTTTACATAATTCACAGTTTGAATTAATGTTTAAAGGTTAATTTCAAGGATTATCTGTATAAAGGATATAGCTACACACACACACACACACACGTTTAGGTAATCCAGAATGCTGAAATTGATGCAAATTTGAGTACTAGTGTTCAGGGCAATAAAATGTATTATTTGGGATCATCATTTTTACACAGTTCAAATCAATTGTATTTCTGCTGGAAGAATTCACCTACGTCATTATCAGTTTTCTACAGCTTCCTCCTACAGGGCTGCAAAATATTCTAGCCGATGGAAAGACAGCCAAAGGTGCATACCCCCGGCTGATCTGCTAGACTATCCCAGCGCTGCACAGAAAGGGTACCCCGTAAACACTTTTGCAATTACTTCACCATTTTCTAAGTCTTTGCTAATTATCTTGATATCCTCCAGAACCCTTCAACTGCCCATAAAATTCTGTTACAGCAGCCACATTTTAATGATACTCTGTGAAGATAAAAATGGAATGAGTGTGGACAAATGTAGGACAAAATAGAACCAAAGGAAACAGACACAAAGAATGCCGGGCTGTAAATGGATGCCAAGACTCAAGCTGAGAGTGGAATTTGAGCAGATATCTTCAGGAATGTCAAGGAACATTGTAGCTTTCACAGCGTTTGGGATTAGGGACTGAATTTTATTTAGATAGTTAAAGGGGATCTCAGAAGGCCTATGGACAATTGGGTTGATGGGTTTTTTGAATAGCAGAATTTGTGAGAAAGGAGGAGAGACCTTAAATGGACTCTGATCTTTTCCTCCCAATAAGGAACATTTTTTTAGGTTTCAAGAAAGGGAACACATGATAATTAAAAGAACTTTTATACATAATACTTTTACATGGTTCAAAATATCAAACTGATAAAACATATCAGAAAAAAATAAATGAACAAAATATAAAAAATAAAATCAATAAGAATCGATTCCAATGTTAAAAAAATCAGTGGAAACATAAAAACGTATTAAGAATTCTTGTTCACACTCATGTTCCTGTCCATCCTGAGGGTAACATTTTATTACATTTTTATATATCCTTCTATTGTTTTTATTTAGACATAGAAATTCTTATTTTTCTCCCTGTTTAACGATAAATTAGCATCTTTTATACTGATTTGGACCTTACCTTCTGTTTAGCATATCTTGGAAATCTTTCCATGTCAATACTTAGAGGTCTTCCTCACTCTTTATGACAGCTGCACAGTGTACCATTGTGTGGTTGCACTGTAGGTCACTTTACCATTCCCTTATACATGGGATTGTTGTTAATTTTTTTACATTAAGTATGATGCTAAAATAAATAATCTTGAACGTGCAACATTTCCTGTGAGTGGAGGTATAACTGTAAGGTAAATTCCCACAAGTGGGATTTCTGGGTCAAAGTGTAGTCTACTGCAGTTAGTTGCATTTTGATAATTGCTCTCTTTTAGGGGTTGTGCCATTCTGTGCTCTTATCAGTAATAATGAGAAGGGGGCATAATTCCCCACATCTTGCTATGCTGCATAGTTTCCCTTTATTTCTTCTGATCCACTCTTTAGAATTATCCATACCGATCTGTGCCCTGGTGTTGCCAGGTATTAGGTCTTGTCATACTATGGGAAGAATTCAGAGATGAGACATGGAGGTCAAGAAAGTAAAGTGAGAATTTATTAAGCAATAGATAGTACACTCAGGAGGAGAGCGGGCAGGCTCAGGTGAGCAGCTGCATTGAGTTTCTTTGGCAAGTTGGTTATATAGGTTGTGAAAATGAATGAGTGTTCTAACTTCATTGACTTATATGCAGCTGTCCGGTTTTCCCAACACCACTTGCTGAAGAGACTGTCTTTTCTCCGTTGTATATTCTTGCCTCCCTTGTCAAAGATTAATTGGCCGAAAGTCTGTGGGTTTATTTCTGGGTTCTCTATTCTGTTCCATTGATTCGTATGTTTGTCTTTGTACCAGAACCATGCTGTTTTGATTACTGTAGCTCAGTAGTATTTTCTGAAGTTTGGGAGGGTTATTCCTCCCGCTTCCTTCTTTTTATTCAGTATTGCTTTGGCAATTCAGTGTCTTTTGTGGTTCCATATAAATTTTAGGATTATTTGTACTAGTTCTGCAAAAAATGTCCTCAGTAATTTAAACACTTACTAAATTCTGCTTTGAAAAACGAATGGGTGGATTATTCATTGGGGAGGGAAGGGTTTGGGGTCATATTCTCTGATTTTCATCCCAGCTCCACCTTCCCAAGGGGAGGAGAGACTTTTGTCCTTATTTAGTCTGGATTGAAAGTGTCCTGGTGTTGGCACGTGATGGGTACTTCTAATCTGCAAGGCTAATTTTATTGTAATGAAGCCATAATGAGCAAAGGATACATTTGGACACTGGAGATTCCTGCCCTTTCCCACCTTCCTTTGCCTATCTCTAGGACACTTGTCACCCCAAAATGTGTGATCTCATATCAGTCCTGAGGTTCCTCCTGTTCTCTATCTGCCCAAGGGCCCCTTATACTCATTTGAAAACCTGTACATAAGTGTTTATAGAAGTGTTATTTGTAATAACCTAAAACTGGAATCTGTCCATTTGTCCTTCAACAGGTGAATGATTAAACAAACCATGGTACACACATATGGAGGAATACTACCCAGCAACAAAAAGAAACAGACTACTGATAGACATAATGACTTGGACAAATCTTCAGGGAATTATGCTGAGTGAAAAAAGCCAGTCCTCAAAAGTTGCATAACTGTATAATTCTGCTTACACAAGGATGCCTCAGAGATATTGTGGGTTTGGTTCTGGACCACGGCAATAAAGTAAATATCACAATAAAGTGTGTCACACAAATGTTTTGCTTTCCCAGTGCATATAAAATTATGTTTGCAATATACTGTAGGCTGTTAAGTGTGCAGTAGCATTATATCTGACAAAACAATGTACGTACCTTAATTAAAAATATTTTATTGCTAAAAAATGCAAACTACCATCTGTACCTTCAGTGAGTCATGGTAGTAACATCAAAGATCACTGATTGCAGATCACCTTAAGAAATACAATAATAACAAAAAAGTTTGAAATATTGTGTGAATTACCAAAATGAAAGTAACACAGAGACATGAAGTGATCAGACACTGCTGGAAAAATGGTTCTGGTAGACTTGTTTGGCACAGAGTTGCCATAACCTTCAATTTGTAAAAAACATAGCATCTGCAAAGTGAAGTACAGTGAGGTGCATGAAACGAAGTATGTCTGCATAATATTTTGAAATGACAGTATTTTAGAAATGGAGGACAGGCTAGTGGTTGCCAAAGGCTGAGGATGTGAGGTAGAGGGTGGGGTAAAGGAGGTGTATGTGGTCACATGAAGACAACAAGAAAGATTCTCATGGTGTCAAAATTGTATATTTTGCAAAATGTTGTTGAAGGAAAATGCACAGTGTACAAAGGATGTCTCTATTATTTTTTAATAAATGCATGTGAATTTATAATTATCTCAATAAAAATTTCATTTAGAAAATTTCTTTATTCCCACTCATTTCAGTTTCTAACTTTTTAATGTATTAAATTTGCTATGTATTTGTGCCTGTTCTGAGATGTTCTATTTTATTTTACTAATTATTCTTACATCTAGACAACATGAAGATTTTGAACTTGCTGTTTCTGCCAAGGATGGCTGATCTATAAATAGAAAATTTGAAGACTCACTTATCATACCACTACCTGAGGGGGATTATTTTAAAAAATGGCTCCAACAATCTACCCCATCCTACATGCCCTTTTCCATCAAGAGGTAGAGTCTATTCTCCCTTCTTTGTGTGAGGACCAGCCTGTTCCACAGAACAGTGAAAGTCATGATGTGTGATTTCTAGTCTAAGGCTTTAAGAGCCTTTGCAGCCTCAATTTTTGCCCTCTTGGAAATAAGTCACATGCAAAGGGGTTCAGGATAGACTACTGAATTATGAGAGACCAGATAGAGAGAAGATTTTCCAGCCTTCCATCCATCTTCATTAAAGCCCAGACACCTGGGTGGTGCCATCTTGGATTTTGCAGCTCAGCCCAGTCACCAGCTCAATGTAGTCCCATGTGAGTCCAGGTCAGACAAGCAGAAGAAGCATGCACTCAATCTATAGCATTATGAGAATAAATTAATATTGTTTTAAGCCAATAGGTTTTGGCATGGTCTGCTATGTCACAATAGATATTTTATAGATGTGAATATAGCAGAGGCATTATAGGCACTCATAGGCTAAGGTGAAAAGACTTTTTCAATTAAGTTAATTTTTATTAAATACCTACTACGTGACCAGCCATAACATAGGTGATATAAGAGACACATTAAGTGAGATAATGTATGTGAAACATGTTTTTTTAGGTAGTAAAGGACTTTTCACATTGAAGGCCATTGCATTGGCATCACTTGCAGTAGGAAAATGAGTTAAAGGAAAGTGAAGATGGAAAAGAAATGGAGAGGGAAAAAGGAAAAGACAGAGGTAGATGAGGATATAGGAGAGGGCCCGAGAGGAGAGAAAATGGTGCAAAATCATCATGAAAAATGGTGCAGTAAAGATGAGAGATGAGGAGAAGAAAAGAGTCGGAGATGTGAGACAGTATTGAGGAGGAGAGGGAAAAAGCTGAAGATGAAAAACAGGGGAAGTACTGAGACAAGTTTGTCAAAAGAGATGAACTGTATTTCCCACATTTTGCATTTGTTTTGAAGATTTCAGGAAAATTTCTGCCTTTTGAAAATTTGATATTCAGTGAACTTATTATGAGGGTTTAAAAACAAGCTTTAATATCAGTAGTGTACTTAGATAAAACTAAAATTTAATTTTTTTCTGCTTCAGGACAAAATTTTCTTGGACTATTTTGTCTGTTATTGATAAGATGGAAAGATTTTTATGTTTTAAGTAATCTACCTAGAACAAAAAAGACTATGTTTTAGCAAAATAATTTCATATACTTCATGTCTGATTACTTAAGAAAACAGCCTTCTCTAAAGTATATTATTTTGTTTTTTTCATAATTATGTAACTTTCTATATCTGTCTGCAAAACACTTAATTGTCACTCTGATTAAAAAAATAAAATTTCATACTCAAGGAAATTATGGAAAACCTATCAATTTAGGACAGTTCTTTTGTACTATTGAAATAGTTTTCAAACTTTAAAATCTATTTTACTTTTTTTTATTGAGATATAATTAAGATATAATGTCTATTAGTTTCAGGTGTACAACATAAAAATTAATATTTGAATAATTTGTGAAATGATCACCACAATAAGTCTAGTCCATCACCACACGTAGCTAAAAATTTTTTTTCTTATAGTGAGAACTTTTTAAGATCTACTCTTTTAGCAACTTTTAAATATACAATACAATATTATTAAATATAGTCTCCATGCAATATGTTACATCCACAGGATTTATTTATTACTGTAACTGGAAGTTTTTACCTTCTGACCACCTTCACCCATTTCATCCACCCCACCACCCTGACCTCTGGCAACCACTTATCTGTTCTCTGTATAACCTTTCTTTTTTAAAAATAAAGATTCTCATGGGATTTTAGAGGTCTTGTCCAGAAGTAAAGCTACTATTTAGAATTTGAAACTTTGCTTTGGAATTTTAACGATGTTTTATAGGTTTAAGAGCCTCATTAACTTTGGTGAGTAAATAAATGAATTCACTAGCTAAGATTCGGAAAATCTCTTTGAAATCAAACACTATTTGATTTCATGATCTGGAGGTCAAGACGGGTTTATACTCTAAGAGCAAAATCCTATATCTGTGACCAGTTTCCTTCCCCAGACAAATATGTTCTTTAATTCTGTTGTGACTGTTGTTTGCTTGCCCCAAGCTGTCCCATCCCCTTTTCCTTGAGGCTTTATTTTGTCCTGGTGTCCCCTCCCCATGAGTGCAGGATAGACAACAGGCTCTTGTGGACCCCAAGGAATGAATTATGACTGGTTTAAGGCAATCATAATGGATTCATTCCCTTCCCAGGTACTGACTTAGGAAATGGGCATGTGACTAAATCTAGCCAATAGGACCTGATGAGAAGTCAATTGAGGGAGCTTCTAGAAATTTTCTTGCTAAAGTATTTAACGCATAGGAGGAAACTTCCCTCCTCTCACTACATATTGCTGTTTTTAGAGCTGTCATCTGATGCTGCTGCAGCCATATTTTGACTATAAAGGGAGTCACATGACGTACTGAGGATGATGAAACTGAAATATAGAGAGTACCGAAATCTTTGATAATATTGTTTCTCCACTCAATTTAAGTACCCTGCATTGCCCTATCTCAAGGTTTCTTATTGTTTGAGCTACTTCCAATTGGATCTTCTATGACTTATATCAAAAGCATCCTGTTAGCTACACGAAATGCTTACAGAAAACCAAAGAAACATATTTTAGTGAAAAACATGTTCAACAGTAAATAGAATAATCATAGTCCTTCCCCTACACTGCCCACACTTGTGTGAGTTTCTCCCAGAATAGGATTAGACACAGTAGCCTTGGGTGTAACGGGGGAAACTGTTCTTTGAATTGCATCCCACTCTGCTCCTGCTGTGAGGTGGGCTGGTGCAGCTGCACACTGCTGTGGCAGGTGAGCCCCTGGCTTAAGCCAGAGTTCAAGGATTACAAATGCAAATGAATAAAAAAGATGTGGGGTTGTGTGTGTGTGTGTGTGTGTGTGTGTGTGTATGTATATATATAGACACATATATATGACGGAATACCACACAGCTATGAAAAAGAATGAAATCTTGCCATTTGCAACAACATGGATGGACTTGGAGGGTATTATGTTAAGTGAAATAAGACAGAGAAAGAAATACTGTATGATTTCACTTATATATGGAATCTAAAAAATACAACAAATTAGTGAATATAACAAACAAGAAGGTGACTCAGATATAAAGAACAAACTAGAGGAAAAGAGGGAGGTGATTAAGAGGTACAAACTATTATGTATAAAAAAAACTACAAGGATTTGTTATACAACACAGGGAATGTAGCCAATGTTTTGTAATAACTATAAATGGCGTATAACCTTTAAAAATTATGAATCATTATATTGTACACCTATAACTTAAATAATGTTTTACATCAACTGTACTTCAATAAAAAACATAAATATTAAATGAATAAATGATGAATGAATGAATGAATGAATGAATAAATAAATAAATAAATAAATAAATAAATAAATAAATAAATAAATAAAATGTAGTAAAATAAAGGAAAAGAATGCAAATGATAAGGAACACTTGGGAATCTGCTCTGATTTCTTTTTCTACAAAAATAAATCTCACAACATCTGAAAGATTTGTACCAGTCTCGATATTTGTAAGCAGAATCCCAGCCACAAATTACAGCCTGGTAGTTTTCCTGCTCTAGGACATCAGGTTTCTGGTCATAGGAAAACAACATCAAACCAGACTGGTGAGGCCTCGGCTTTCAAGGAGTCGCGGTGGAGAGGCTGGTGCACAACCCAGGACAGAATCGCCGTGGGATTTCCCAGAGATGGTCCCTGTCTCTGGATTCCTCTTTGCAGTTACTCTTACTACGCATGGCTGGTGACCTTAGTCTGAATTATTTACACGATCTCAATTGCACACTGTATGCATTTGATATGCAGTTACAAGGATAGTCCCTATCTTCGCTGAAAAACAAACTCTTCTTTCCCACCCAGGGCATATTCTCGGTGACTATTTTATTAAAACAATGTTTTAGATTATTAAGTATTAAAAGTTAGAATCTAATTTTATATCCAGTGGCTAACACCTATAAACCTCAAACTTCCAAATTTATTCCTTCCTACTGTATTTCCCCTGTAACCATGATTGTTTACTACGTCTGCAAAAACAAATTTCTTCTGTATAGCACAGAGAACCAAATCCAATATCTTGTAATAATCTTTAATGAAAAAGAATATGAAAATGAATATATGTATGCATGACTGGGATATTATGCTGTACACCAGAAACTGACATGTTGTAACTGACTATACTTCAGTAAAAAAAGTTAGAATCTATTAATATGTTCCTATGTTTCTTTATAGGAGATCAGCTCTGTGTCCTTATTGAGCTCTGTATTCCTGGTTGCTAAAGATGCCTAGTGTGCACCAGGGTTTCAAACATCACTTATAGATGATAAATGAGGGAGTTACTGACTAAAGGAACAAGTGGGGGAGTTTGAAACACAGCATTTATGGAAGAGTCTACCTTAATTAATTACTAGCTAGCTTGCCCGCAAGCACCTAAAATCAGGCCAAATATCCAGTGCATTATTCACCCACTTGGACTGTTTTATCTGGTGTGATCCCAGTCCAAGACAGCACACACATCAGAAAATGTTTTGCTTATCTCCTGGCACTTAACTGGAACTCAGAATTTAGACTAGAGGAGAGAAGGCCCTGGAACTATTTGTTCTAACTGATTGAGGTTTGGGTTTCATAATTATTGAAATGAGCAAATCCCTTCAAACAAACCAAGAAAACAAGTGGAAAAACAATTTCTATCTGATCAAACCTGTACAATTTCATGTAACTGAATCAGTCTTTGTCGGGTGCTTACCAATTTCAGAAACCCTGTCAGTTTCCTGGGAAGCAAAATGTATAAGATGCTATCTGTTCCACTGAAGGCATCTTAACTCAGGAAGACAGACACAGACAAATAACTATCACATAAAGCCAGGTGATCATTATAAATCCTCAGTGAAGATAGAAACAACGTCTTGGGAGAAAAGAGCAACATTTAGTTAATGGTGATGAAGAATTAGGAACAGTTTCATGGAGGGAAGTGATATCTGAGTTAGGTATTGAACGATAAGGATGATTTGGGGAGACAGGGAAGGGGATAAAAGGACATCTCAGGCTCAAAAAATTATTTGAACAAAAATTTCCCAAAACATTATAATTTAAAAAGATATTAAATGAGATCATAATTATAATTCATTCCAGATCGTTCCTTTGACATGGAGCAGTTAAGAACATTCTAAGGTATAAATAACCTCTACCCAGAATTGGATACAATCTGGAGTAATTTTTTAAAAAACTGACATAATGATTAATAATTCTTACGGCATTAAGACAGTGTAATGAGCTGTCATAACCAGAGACCAGCCAGGCACCATTTTAAACAAGCTGAATTTGCCCCATAAGAATATTTTAAAGGCCAATTAAAATATTTTCTTCTGTTGATAGAGTGTTTTCAAAGTTTACCTGTAAATCCCGTAATGTAAACAAAGATGTTCTGGACTGAAGTTGACCTACAAGCTATTCTTTTTTGACATTTATGGCTTGATTAATATAGACATGATTGGAACATATGTTTTGCTACTGGAGTCTTTTGGATTTGTCTCCTGACTAACTGGGCTTTGATTTCAGCATCACAGAGCAATGCATTTGCTCCATATTGTCTTTTCTGTTCTTGCAAACCCCAGAGAATACGCCGTTTGAGTGTGATGGAAATTATTTCGCTTTCTCTTGATTTATGGTTAGCAGAGATTATTTAAGACTGGCATCAGGTTACAGGGTTTTCTTTCCCCCTTCCAAAGTTTCTCACTGCAACAGCATGTTCTAGGGCAACCACTCCCCCCCACCCCCCTTCCTGGGACGAGATTCCCAGAAGCATCAGTCCTGTAAGTGATGGGTGTGGAAGTGACAGTTGGTTTGCTGGGTACACTGTTCCCTAAATAGTGCCCAGAGAGCATTTTGTTCCAAGCAGGGTGCTGTCTTCTCAGGAGAGTCTTTGAAAGTCTGTTTGTCTTTTATTCACATTCTCTCTGCTCCCTAAAAGGGCTTGGGGTGACTTGCAGTGAATGATTCACATAGGAATGTTAAAATGAACATAGAAAATAAAAATCCACCGTAAAGAATGGAGCGGGCAGTGAGAGATGTGCCAACTAGATGGAACCCCTAGAGCTGGTGCCTGGATCTCAGCTCTGTTGACATACTAGGCTGGGTAATCGTGGGGAGACTCTCTTGGGCGTCGCAAGATAATTAGCAGTGTCTCTGGCCTCTGCTCCCTAGATGCTGGTAGTAGTCCCCAGCTGTGATAGCCAGAAGTATCTCCAGACATTGCCAAATATCCCCTGGGGGTGCAGACCACCTCCGATTGAGAATATCTGCCTGAGACAAATGAGAAAACATCTGATTTCATACTTCCAACCCATCTATCCCCACATAGTAACTCCAACCCATCTACCCCCACATAGTAACTCCAGCAGCGGAAGCTCCAGTATGGTAACACAGCACTTGACTGTGATGTTTCTTGTTCACACAGCACAGTGGTGACCACAGACCAGGATGTGAATCTTGGCTTGCCACATACCAGCTGATGGTCACTGTGTCTCAGTGTCCCATCTATACAATGGGAATAACAGGGTTATTTGTGAGAATGAATTGACATGCTTCTAAAGCACTTATCACCAGGTCTGGCATGTAGTAAGTGTTCTTTAAATTCTAGTGAGTAGGGTGTGGATCTTTTTTTTTAAACCTTCTTTCTCCATCTTGCATCATGGCGAAGGTAGGAGAGGAGAGGTGGTCTCTGACACTGACGCCAAGTGGAGGAAGAGACAGATAGAGAATAATTATACTCAGGGGATATCCCAGGAAAAGTGTTTGGAAAGATCTCAGTGTTTTGCAGACCTCAGTGTCTTGTCATCGGGAAGCCTCATTCCCCTTCCTCTTCCCTTCACCTGGAAACAGGTAAAACTGACCAGGTGAGGAAAGCTCACGAAGAACAGCCTGAAGGGAAGGGAATAAGGCTCTTAAGAAGATCTAGGTGACCATGGGATGTAGGAAGAGGGAAAGTCCCAAAGGGTTTTGTTTTTTCTCCTACCAGCTGTGACCCAGTGGTCCACTGAGGAATAGCATATAGGGGAGGGTTTGTGAAATGCACAAGAGTGGCGGGGCCGTCCCCAAACTCTGCCTCCCACGGAATCCTTTGTGAGCAGACAAGCCTTCTTCAACAACAGAAAGCCTTGCTGAGGCATGGCCAATAAAAACCACTCATTTATGGTGTCCTCTAAAGTTAAATTCAGTGTGCAGAGAGTAGTTGCTCTTGCGTTAGAAGTCCTGCCCCAGGATGCCCACAGTGCTGCCTGGGACTTTGATTCATCCACATTTAATCATGATTCAACCCATCAGCACAAAGTCAGAACATGTTCAGTCCAAATGTGACCCTTGTTCATAATTCATCCAGTGAAAACCGTTGCTCACACAGGAAGCCTATTTAGAAATGATTCAGAATCGGAAACCTTTACAGCTATAAAGCTCTGAATTTTTGTCCTTGGAACTGGGCAGCTAAAACTTGAGCAGGATAATTTTAGCAAGTACAGGCTTTTTCCACATAGGACAAGAGAGGCTTCACTTCTTGGATTTTGTGGGGAAATTTTCAGTTCACTTTGTCTCTTGTTTGAATCATTATGACCAAGTGGGAGAGAATGAGGATCTGCTCTGATGGGAAATATTTAAATTAGGAAGGGATTAAAAAATATCTGCAATTATTTTGTGTCATCTCCAAGGGAACCCGCAACCTGACTTTAACAATACGCTAGGAAATTTCCACGTGGAATAGAAAAGACAATGGAATCCAAATATGGGTGTCCTAGTGCCCATATATGGTGCTGTTCAGGACCAAACCTTGGCTTTGTTCTGCTTTGTCAAAAGTTCTAGTAGATCTTGACCTTCATTTTGGGGAAGACACCAGGGGAACTTTGGTATGTCACTGAGCTAAAATATAAGTCCAAATATTTTGTCAGCTAACTCCTAGCACAGAATAAAATTTTTGCAACTTTTCACTTTTTCCTAAATACTTACACATCCCTCGGGGGACAATGCCAGAAGATTTAGGCCAGAGATTGGGTCCGTTTGGAACCTGGGGGGTCCCAAGCGGGCTTAAGAAATTGACCTCTGGGGGCCTCTTATATCTGCCAGTGGACCAGTTAGGATCCTTGCCAGTGTATAAAATGCTACTGGATTCTACAGCAATGGTGCTCAAAGCTATCAAGAAATTAGTGGGGAAGGTACGTGGCCCACCAGCTTTGGTACCTGTGAGATGGGCCAGTGTACATTGGTTGTGTTCCAGGTAAGCCTGAAGGGGGGTTGCATCTCCCCCACCTGGCTCCTACCATCTAGGAATGGGTGGTAGGCTGAACATGAGAAGGGTACTTCTTGGATGAAAGATGGGACATGGGAGAGCAAGGCCCAGGTACCTCTGAGCTAGAAAGTGGGAAGTTGGATGGACTTTTCCTTCCATCAATCTCCAAAGCTCCCCATACGGCCATTGAAGCTTGGTGCATGAATACATCAACTAAAAAATAATGTACAACCTAAAAGCTGAGAATTAGGTTTTATTTGGCAGACTTTCTGAAGACTTCAAGCCTGGGAGGCAGACTCTCAGATCACTCTGAAGGACTGTTCTGAAGAAGTAAATGAGGAGCCAGGATATATGGGAGTTTTCTAACAACGACCAGGCAGTCAGAACATCAAAAAATTATTGTTAATTAAAGAAAGCCAGAATGGGCAGAAGACCTAAACAAGCAGTTCTCCAAGGAAGAAATACAAATGATCAATAGGCACATGAAAAAATGCTCAGTATCACCAATTATCAGAGAAATGCAAATCAAAACTACAATGAGGTATCACCTCACACCAGTCAGAATGGCCATCATTCAGAAGTCCACAAATGACAAATGCTGGAGAGGCTGTGGAGAAAAGGGGACCCGCCTACACTGCTGGTGGGAATGCAGTTTGGTGCAGCCACTGTGGAAAACAGTATGGAGATTCCTCAAAAGACTAGGAATAGACTTACCATATGACCAGGAATCCTGCTCCTGGGTATATATCCAGAAGGAGGAAGGAACCCTACCTCAGGAACATCTGCACCCCAATGTTCATAGCAGCACTACTTACAATAGCCAAGACATGGAAACAGCCTAAATGTCCATCAACAGATGACTGGATGAAGAAGAAGTGGTATATTTATACAATGGAATACTATTCAGTCATAAAAAGACAACATAACACTATTTGCAGCAACATGGATGTCCCTGGAGAATGTCATTCTAAGTGAAGTAAGCCAGAAAGAGAAAGAAAAATACCACATGAGATCGCTCATATGTGGAATCTAAAAAAGAAAAAAACATAAATACAAAACAGAAACAGACTCAGAGACATAATAGACATAGAGTACAAACTTGTGGTTGCCAGGGATGGGGGGTGGTGGGAAGGGACAGACTGGGAGTTCAAAATTTGTAGATACTGACAGGCACACGTAGAATAGATAAACAAGATTATACTGTATAGCACAGGGAAATATATACAAGATCTTGTGGTAGCTCACAGAGAAAAAAAATGTGACAATGAATATATGTATGTTCATGTATAACTGAAAAATTGTGCTCTATACTGGAATTTGACACAACATTGTAAAAATGACTATAACTCAATAAAAAAAGTTAAAAAAAAAGAAAGCCAGAAACAAGCAGTTCTCCAGTGAAGACATACAAATGGCCAAGAAGCACATGAAAAAATGTCCAATATTGCTAGTTATCAGAGAAATGCAAATCATTAAAAAAGTTTTACATTTAAAGTTAACTCACACTGAGCTCTCTTTTCCACCCAGTGAACATACACACACAACAACTTGCAAATACAGTGTGTCCTCCTGACATAACTATGTCTTGCGCTGCATTGGGTCAGAGCCTTCCAGTAACAGACTGTAAGACAATGATTTGAGTATAAGTGGTTTATTTGGGAGGTACTTCAGGAAATAGCATCAGGGAGTGGGGAGGTGAGACAGGACAGAAGAGGTAGTGATTGAAGTGTGTGATATCAAGTATAGAAAGCAGGTTGCTGCTGTGAGGGGCAGCAGGTTAGTGTGCCGGGTGACACTCTAGACACTGCTTCCAGAATTGTCGCCCTTGCTCTCACCCACGGGGCCAAAGGGCTGGGATTCTTTGATCACTGGTTGAGGACGGCCTTTGGGGTGCATTAACTCCCTCACATTTTTCTCTTGTTCCGTGTGGTCTAAATGGACTACCATGGCCAGCGATCACCTCAGGGAGAGAATGGCTGGTGCTTGCCATTGGGAGCCCTTGGTTTGGGAGCACCCATCACAGCTGCTTAACGATCTCTCAGTTTGCCTCCTGGAAGTACACGACCATTCTCATCACCTCATTTCTTTCTGTGTCAACATATCTCCCCCTCGTAACGCCTCTGTCTGTCAAACATCTCTACTCTTTGCTCACTGAGGCTTGAATTTACTGGATTAGCTTCACTTTTTCAATGAGGAAGCTGAGGCTCCGAATGTTCAAGTGACTTGCCTAATATCACATGACTGGTCAGTGACAGGCCTTTTCACTATTCTACAAAGCGGGGTGTCCCGTAGATGGAAAGGGGCTGACACAGCTTTGCTTGCAGAAGGTCAGTGACCTACTCTAAGGCAACAGGGGTCACGTTCCTCTGTGGCTTTTCTCTCTGAGCGTCCTGTCTCTGAACTTCCTGTTCCCCCAAGCTGAAATCGGTGCACTAACTCTGTCATTACACACGTGGTTTAATAGGTCTTCCGAATTTTTGCCATGCTATGAATTCCAGTTAGTTCTGGAAACTTAGAACAAGCACATACCTTCTCTAGAGCTTACTTTCCTCACTCAGTGAATTTTGGGGACCCTTTGAATCCTAGCAGTGTGGAACATTTGACAGAGGACTTACTTTTGATAGTGGACTGAACCCAAAGGAAAAACTTAGCCTTATTCATTTTTAAGATAGACTGTGGTTTGCATAACCTTCATATCTCAAGCAGAAAATATTGTAGACCTTTGCAAAATATTCACGGGCATGCTCTTTGTCTTCTTGTTCAAAGACTAAAAAGTGTGACAGGAATAGCTACAGATGTGACTAACTAGGGCCATAACAGTAAAGGCTTGTGAAACATAATGTACTGGAGATAGCATCTCCAGGAGAGAAGAAGCATTCCTGAGTTCTTGCGTGAGTTCCTGAAGGCTGTCAGCAAGCTGAGGGCAACATCTTTTCTTAGGACAAACTAAGATATTCAGTTTTACCCAGAGTGAGTATCAAATTACCTGGGAGTGTAAAGAATACACAATGGTAGAGAATGTATTCCTAATGAGCAGAGACTGGAAACACATTTAGAAGTCTCTCATGATGTTTCTTTTCCTACCTCAGTCTAGTGATCTCACTGGGTTGAATTCTTCGTGGTTTGGCTTCAAACTCTTCTCAATCCAGTTTTCATCCTTCCAATTTGCTGCCCCATTTTATGATCTCCATCTCTCCTTCCAAGTTCTTGGTCCTTTTCATCTTCTTGATTTCTCATCTCTTATTCAACCTATTGCAAGCCCCCACTGGCCCATAGCTTTACTTAGTTTTATAAATCATATACATGTGGCAACTGAAAGGGTCAGAATGGAGAGAAGCTGTATGGTTTTCCTTCAAGACTTTCTAGGCTCCTCCCAAATATCAGATAATAAATTGAAGAAAAGCTTTGTAGAGCAGACGGGGAAACTGAGTCACCAAGGAAGTAAAGGACTCGGGGTCCTTTGACATTGGTACCCAAAAGCACAAAGTTCAGGTCATCTGATTTTTACCATAATCTTTAATCCAATGAGATGACTCTTCCATCTAGAGGAGGGGTGGCAAACTTCGACCCCCGGGCCAAGTCCTGCTCACTGGCTGTTTTCATGGTTGAAGTGTTATCAGTGTACAGACACCCACTGGTTTATGTGTTATCTGTGCCTGTTTTCACGTCTTATCACGTGTTACCATGGCAACCTCAGTTGTTGCAGCAGAGAGCCTCTGAGTTGCAAAGTCTAAAATATGTACTCTGGTACTTTATAGAAAAGGTTTGCTGACTCCAGAAAGTTACAAAACCTTGAACATCATGGGGTTGATATTTCTCATAATTGCCTCCAGAAATACGGTATAAAGCCTAATTAAAGCTTCTAATTATTATTTTGATTTCTTGAATATGTGTAAGCACATTTGGCTGTCCTTTATGACTGGATTACCGCATTCTGTTGATTCTTATTTTGTAGTTGGCTTTATTCCTTTGATAACTATGTAAGTTTAAAAAGCTGAAGATCTAATCTGTTCTTAGAAACAATAATTAGTACATATATGTAAACTAAAAAATGTGCACTATACCGTATATATGTATTTACATGCAATATAATGTGTATGTGCAGTTGGACTGTAATAATTCTACCCAATAAAACTGAAAAAAGAGAAAAAAATTAATTCTTTGAATCCAAAAAAAAGAAAAAAAAGCTTCTGGGAACTCAAAGAAAGTCATCTGCCTACAACAGTTTTCTTTTGGATCATTGTATCAGTCAGAGTTCTCCAGAGGAACAGACCAATAAAATGTGTGTGCATATATATGTATATACATGCATATATGTTATATATGTAAATATATATATATAAATTTATTATGAAGAATTGGATCACATGTTCATAGAGGCTGAGAAGTCCAGACCTAGGAGAACCAATGGTGTAAGTTCAAGTTCTAGTCTGAAGGCAGGAGAAGACTGATCAGAGACAGGCAGAGAGAAAGAATTCTTTTTAACTTAGACTTTTTATTCTCTTCAGGTCTCCAACAAATTGGTTGAGGTCTGAAACATCCACCTACACTGGGGAGGGCCATCTGCATTACTCAGTCTTTTCATTCAATTGCTAATCTCACCCAGAAATACCCTCACAGACACACCCAGGAATAACGCTTAACCAAATACCTGTGCACCACGGAGCCCAGTGAAGACAACACATAAAATGAACCGTCACTATCTTCCTTCCCGCCCTAGGAGTGACCCATTCTCCTTCTCAGTACATGTAAGAGCTGTAAGACATCTTGGACCATTACTGCATTGTGAGGTCTCCTATATTCTGTGTGGTAGTTTGTGCTCCAAGGAAAGAAGTCTTGAAGAGAAGCTATCGTTGGTGATCCCAGAAGTGGTGACACATCAGTCCTTGTCCAGCCTGAGTGAAGGACACAGATCTCAGACATGACCAGCTCCATACTCTGTGAGGCCTTATGCAAGATGAAAACGCTGAGCCCTTGTCTAAAAAATAAGAACCAAACCAAACCAGACAAACAAAAAAAGAAACCCAACCCAACCTATTGTAAATTTCAAGATGGCAGCCTCAAAGCATGAAACCAAGTGCAGGACCCATCTGAGCACAGGGCTCTGTGCAAATGCTCAGGTTGCATACCCAGAATCTGGCCCTGATTCTGGGGCTTTGGAGCTAAAAGGGAGGGCACCTATTCATAGATGATGACTGCTGCACTTTGAAAACTGGTGACGCCGCACTTCCCAGCTGATGACCTGGAGCAACAGCACAGCCAACTTTGGCAACCCAGGAGAGGGGCCCCACCAGGAGCGCATGCTTCTCCGAGTTGGCGTGAGTTGCTGGATCTAAAGCGCACGTCTGGATCCACTAGCCGCTCCGCTCCAGCCTCCTCCCAGCTAGCCCTAGTACCTGGAACTTATTTTTAGGTGACTTTTGGTGGAGAGGTCTGACTTGTAATTTTCATGCCTGAGGTTTGGGTTTCAGAGGAAATGTTTCAAAGAATTTAACACAATGCAACACACATACTAACAAGGGCATATTGGTTTTGTTCTTGCTGCCTTACCGTTAGGAATTTCTATTTATTTTTAGACTTTTTTTCTTTTCACTGCTCCTAACTCAGTTTTCTCCAGCATCACAATCATCTCTTGTGCCAGTCTCTGAGCCTCTCACTGCCACACGAATTTCCTTTCCCTCAACTGCTGCCAACCCCTCTGGTTCTCTACGATGAATGAGTTTCCCTTGTTGCCAACTTCCTTTCAGTCTTTTCCAGACTCTCTTCTTCTTTTCTTCTTTGCTCTGATCAGATTCTCCTAATTTTTAGACCCTGAAGCTAAGGACTGACGTTCTTGCTCTCCTGAACTGATAACGCAATACAACTCTTACTTCATCACAGCTCCTGCCTTCCTCGTCCCTGTTGTTTTCTTTATTTTCTAGAACTTCTATGCAAACTTCAGTCTTCACTAGATTGCTGAAGTGTTAGGAAATAAATGACTGACCAGTCTGAATGTCTTAGTTCATTCATCTTTCGTCTTAGTTACACATACCCTCCCATCTTCTTAGAATCTTACTTAGTTTACTTGTCCAACCCTCTCATATTGCTGAGAGGAAAATCATCCATTATAACCTCCTGCCTTAAATTTCAAAAGAAAAACCGACCACATGGTATATGCATGATTTGCTTGCACTGTAAAGCACAATGATGAACAGGTTGGAAGTTAAACCACATTAACCAGCAGGTGGTGCTATTCCCTGAGCTCAGCTTGGTGATGGTAGGCGGTCCTATGATGGGCAGGTGCACAGCTCATACGGAATGAGTGGTTGGACAATCCATCCATTGCTCGGAATAACTAGGTGTATAATAAATAGGCACTGGTGGCGAATCAAATGCCTGAATTTGCCATGTGTCCTCTTGAGTTATGGGAAACAATCAGGGAAACTGTGCCAATGATCAGAAATTACTTGATTTCAGTTGCTATGATTGAGGCCTTAGAAATGTGAGAACGGGGCTTACACACTTATTTTAATATTTGGTTCAATGTACCCTTTTTGCTAGAAAATATCCTTTATTTTCTTTCTATCACTTTCTCTTTTCACCATCTAAGCCATTTAATAGATGGACCAATTCTTTCTTCATAAAGAAAGATCATCAATGCCACTTCTTCATAAAGAGAAGTCATTGCTCTAGAAAGGGCATTCTTCTTATTTCAATCTTACCAGCCATCCTCCAGCCACAATTTTCATCATTTCATATGTGTATAGACATTGGGTATTGAGAACTGCTTGTTGATTGACTATGTAATAATCCCTCATGGTGACACCTATCTGGTACTATCAAAACCTGGTGCTCCTCTCTTCATAGGTGCTGAGTAATTGTTTATCATTTTACAGGTAAAACTAAAAGTAACTCCTGAGCAAATCTCTCAAATCTCTGACCACCCAAGATACTACACCTCTTGGATTTACTCCCCTGAAGTCTATGGTGGAAATGTGGCTGAAACCATGGGTTGCAGCTTTGGTAAATCTCTTATGGATGAAAGATACCTAAACTAAAATCTAGGACCAGAGGGGCTTGGGTTGCTGAAAAAGAAAGAATGGCTGTGAGGTGAAATGCCTAGAGTGAAATGTACATGCGTCATGTCTGTGTGTACCTGTAAGTGACAGCCAGAGTCCTTTAACATGTCCTCAAGTTAGGATTAAGCCTTGCTTAACTCCAGCATAAATCATCACTCTCGTGGTTCCGGCCATTTTGCAGAAGTGATATTTTCCCTCTTGTTTGGAGATCGCTCCACTGTGGGACATTTTCCTGATTGCAGAGACTGATTCTGGTGCCACCAGCCTTCTCATTCTGGAAAACCTGATCATCTGCAATAAGGAAGACACTTGAAGATCTCACACCAATTTTTCGAATGCCGTGCGCATTCTAACTTCACACGCTCATGCTGTTTCTTGTGCCAGAAGCACTTTTCCAGTTCTGCCTGGGTAACTCTCCCTACTCTTAAAGGCCCAGATCAAAATGCCACCGTCCTCAGGAAGCCTTTGCCAGTCCTCGCCAGCAAAGTCAATCTCTTCCTTGTCTCTTCATCCCTAGCTCTTGGTTTATGCCTCTTCCAAAGCATGGATCATGGTTTGCCTGACCCAAGAACAGCTCGTTCTCAGGAAAGGTCTCAACTCTTGCTGCATTGCAGGCAGATTCAGAGTGAGGACAGTAACCTGTTTGAACTTACATTCCCCACGGGGCCCAACAAAGTGCCTTGTGTATAATAGGTTCTTGATAACTATTTGTTGAATTAAATTAGATTACATTTCATACATGCTTATATATGAGAAAGCATTGCCTTATATGGTTTACAAAAAAATCTGTTGGGATAAAAATAGACAGACAAGAACTTAAGTTGAAGGGTTACGTCTTACACAATGAGGCTGTGTCATTTTGGATTTTTGGAAAGCGTCTCAGAATTCATGCTTCCTAAAGACCCTGCTGCTCTAGTATTTTGCCCACACGCTAAAAGGCATCCGAATGGACTATGATAGAACGGAATATTTTTAGGCATTCTAATCAGCCCAGCTCTGCCAAATTCCTGGCCTTTGGTATGTGCGGCTGAGAACTGTCAGATGCTCACACGTACACACACTGACATTTACAAGGCATGAGATGAGCTCAGCCAAGTTCAGAAACAAAGCCCCCCTTTTGATTGGTTCACCAGAACTTCCTCAGATGCATTTATTCTTTGCTACTGGAGGAACCGACAGGCCGCTGACACCAAATGAATTTCCGTTCATTTCTTCACCCAGGGAAATAACATTTGCATATGGTACTCTGTAAAGTTTTGGATGCATGGGTTTTACCCATCCCACTGTGTGAGGGGGACCTTGGGCTGCTCTGGCATCAACACCAACAGAAGCTGCACATGGGATATGAGCTGTTTCAGAACTTTCTCTGGTGTGGGATTCATAGAAATGAAAGTGAACAGGGCTCCACTCCAAACACATCCTGGATAATCTTAGAAAATTCCAGATCAAAATCCAAGAGGCCTACTCTCTTTCTGAAAAAAAATACTATCTTTTACCTTAAAAGAAAGTGATATTTTACTTTGTGCTCCATGAAAACATCAGAATATATTTAGCAACTTCTGTAATTCCACTGCCTTTTTTAGATGCAGAAGGATCCCAAAAGAGAGAGAGAAGGACAGTGTGTGTGTGTGTGTGTGTGTGTGTGTGTGTGTGTGTGTGTGCGCGTGCATATGCAGACTGAATCTCTGATGAGGCAAAAAGACTAGTTGGTTAGGAAAGGATTTTTATAAGACTGAGGAAAATAAATTCTATTTCCAAAATAGTGCTGTTTCATGACAATTATTCCTTTTCACATCACACAGTTAACTCTGTGAGAATTGTGAGTAGTTACCTCCAGAGTGGAAATACTGCTGAGAATTCAAATCGCCTGCTTTGAAGGCTCACGTGGAATTTATGGTTTCTGGACACTGTTTTCCCACCGAGGTCCAGGATGACACCCAGTGTACCCTTTCTCCAGTGGTGCTGAGAATGTTAACCCTTCTATTCCCATTAGGGCCCCATGGGATTTTGGCCTTATGTAGGAAAGCACACACTTTTATGATTGAGGGCACTAGGAATTTTGGAAACATCTGAGCCGTCTCCTGTCACCTTTTGCCTTTTAATCTTGAAGAATCATTACTGTTAAGTCCTGAAGTCATTCTGTGGCAAGGAGGCTGTGGTGGTGCTCACTCAGAGGCTGACCACAGAGGAGGAAGGATGGGGGTCACTTCCAGGGACATCTGGTAACGTCTGCCCCAAATCTCCTGGCCTCTGCATGGCTCCCTACGTGGTGACAGAGGGACAGTTCCGGCTGCAAACTTTGCACTGTGACACCAGCACCTCCTTACACTCCTAGTGTTTTCCATCTTTTAAGTTCATCTCACAGTCAGTGTCTTTCAAATAACTCAGAACTGGCCTTATCACACTCTTCTCTCTCCTTTCCCCATCAGAGGGAGACATGTGGTGTGGTGACTTGCCTGCGGGCTCAGGGCCAGTGAAGGACCAAGTTGAGTGAAATCCTGTTGTCCTGACGGCTACTCCTGGACTCTGCCCCCGGGTGCGTGGACTCCGTGTCACAGCCAGGGAGGTTCTGTCTTTAGATAGGGTGGATACACACAGAATCATGGAAGCACGTGTGTCTAACTGAAACTCTTCCCTTTTTTATGCTAGAAGAAGAAAACCTGTATCTATATTGCAAGAGTAATAACTTTCCAGCCACGACTTTCATGGTTATTACAGGGCATTTCTGTGTCTGAGTTAGGAATGGAACCCAGTCTCACACACCTAAGTTAAAAACATCTAAGGATTTTGTGACATCAGAGACAACTCACAGCCTGGGGAGGGGTAATTTACTGAAAAAGGCAGCCACTTATCTGGGCCTTTTAACTGCCCTGGGGATGGGGGTTCATCCCTGGTTGTCAGGATGACCCAGGTTACCAGACTGGGGACACTACCTTCGGGCTCTTCGAATTCTATTTATTTCGACTCCAGAAGAACGGACTTTTTTGCTTTGGGGCCACCTAGCCTACTTACTCACAAACAGGAATGGGGAAAACGTAGATTAGAAATTGGTTTCAGGACTTCAATGCAGCAACTTAATCTTAGAGATTCAAAGAAAATGGAGTGGGAATCAGTTCTTCTCACACACAAGGTATCAGACTAATACAACTATTGTCAGACTTAAAGAGTTTTATGTTCTGTTCTATTGATCATTTTCCTATATCCTGTCTGAACTGAAAGTTTTTTTTTTTCAAAAGTTTTTGCTCATGGTGGTTCTGAACAGAAGATAGGTGTTAAATATTGGCTTTTTTATTTCTCTTTACATCTTCATTGTAACATCTCTCTGCTCTTAACAGATGGCTGGTTTTAGGCTCATGATTTCAAAAAGAAAAGGAAAAGGAAAAGGAAAAGGAAAAGGAAAAGGAAAAGGAAAAGGAAAAAATACTTTTAGCCTACCCCTTCTAGAGTAATCCTTGATGGAGTTTTTAATTCGCACACGATACTTGTAATAACCTTCCTCTCAACGAGGTCCTTTTGAACAGTCGATGTGTTTACAAGCATCATCCAAAATGTGAGCTGGTTCTCTTCAATATCATTTAAGAATTCATAGATCTACTAGGAAGCCAACAGCCCTTAGAAGTATTAGGTGAAAAATGTCTCAGGATTTCCCTATGTCATGACTGTGAATCATGTGTCTTAACACTTTGAAGTCTCCAAACATGGTGAGTTTGCAACAGCTGGCTGAAAGCTGGTGGAGCTAACAGAAGGGCTGGCTGCACTTCAGTGGCCAAAAAGTCTTTCATTTTTTTTGTAAGAGGGACTGTTCTTGGTCCTGATACGCGTGAGCTGTGTGAACACGGAACGCTGCTTCTCTGAGACTTTGTTTTCTAATCTGCCCAATGGGTTTGGCCTAGTAGACATCAATGGTTATTTCCACAGTTATTAAGTCAACTTATTACATCATCACACACTACACTGTGATGTTCTACACAACGGTGGTACACAAAGTGAGACCCTCACAGCTAGAGATTAAAAATATTACGGGAACTCAATTTCATATTGACTTAGAAGATTTTCCTTTCATTCTCCCAAAGCTTCTTCTATAATCAGATTTCCGTGGGCTTTTCTTTTCCTAATTTAACCTAGATATATACTTGAATCCTCTCTATATTAATGTATTTCTTCACAGGGCGATGAATACTGTAAGTTCATACATTATCTATTTCAGAAATATTTACTTGGCCATTAGTCCTTTCTACCTTCAAAGTGAGCATAGATTATCCGTTCTTGGCAAAACAATGGCCCATTCAACCAAGTTAGTTAAACATAGCAGTGATAAAATAACTGACTTACTAGCTGATTATTTTTATTTCTCAACTAGTTGTTTTGGGCTGTAAACATGCAGTTTGCTATTTTGTTAGAGATTATGCCAAATTTTGGAAGAGAATGACCACGTTACAAAGCATAAACACCTCTGATGTTCTTGTAAAAGACGCACAATCTTGCCCTGATTTTGCTCTAATTTCTTGGTCGACTGATCAATTAAACTGGCTAAGAACCATGTCTTCTTAGCCATCTCTTGTTCTACTCAACTTTCTTCTGAAAATACCACCCTCTTTGTGCTGTGAGCAGAGACCGTGTTATAACAGCGAGATTACCTCTGAGAGGCTCATACTCTGAAGATCAAGCTCAAGGTTATCAAGTGCTTAACAATATTGGTGTTTGCACGTCTTGCCCCAAATCTTAACCTTTAAAAAATACTTAATTTTTTAGAGTAGTTTTAGCAAAATAGATAGAAAAAAGATTTCCCATGTACTCTCTGCCCCCACACATCATAGCCTCATCTGTCATCCGCATCCCCCACCAGAGTGGCACATTTGTCGTAATCGATGAGCCTACATTAACACATCATAGTCGCCCAAAGTCCATAGTTTACCTTAGGGCTCACTCTTGGCGTTGTGCAGCCTATGAGTTTGGGCAAATGTATAATGACATGCATCCATCATCATAATTTTATGCAGACTCTTTTCACTGCCCTAGAAACCCTCTGTGCTCCACCTATTTATTCCCCCTGCTAAGCCCCCTAGACCTGGAAACCACTGATCTTTTTACTGTCTCTGTAGTTTTGCCTTTTCCAGAAAGTTCTATAGTTGGAATTACACACTAGGAAGCTGTTTCAGATTGGCTTCTCTTGCTTCGTAATATGCGTCAACATTTCCTCCGTGCCTTTCATGGCTTAAGGGCTCATTTGTTTTTATTGCTGAATAATATTCCATTGTCTGTCTAGACCACAGTTTATCCATTCACCTACTGAAGGGCCTCTTGTTTGCATTCAAGTTTTGGCAATTATGAATAAAGTTGCTACAAACATTCATGAGCAGGTTTTTGCATGGGTGTACATCTTCAATTCCTTCATGTAAATACCAAGGAGCATGACTGATGGATCATATGGTAGGAGTATGTTTACTTTTGTAAGAAGCCACCGAGCTGTCTTCCAAAGTGGTTGCACCATTTTGTATTCCCATCAGCCATAAATGAGAGTTCCTATTGCTTCACATCTTGCCAGCACTTGAAGTGGTCCATGTTTCAGATTTTGGCCATTCTAGACTCTTAAACTTTTTAAAGGGTGACATGGCCATTAGATATTTTGTGTAGAACTTTGTTTTGGGATCATTTATGCCAAGAAACAGGTTTACATTTTCAGGTATCTTAAAATGGACTCTGGAGGCAGGCACCTCTGACCTTGAGAAAGTTATTTCAACTTCTTTGCCTCAGTTTCCTCCTCTAGGAATGAGACCAAATCAGGATCTACCTTGTGTGTTCTTGTGAGAATATGTGTGTGGAACTTATAAAGCACTATATGAGTATCTATTATTATGATTATAAAGATACTGATCACATTTTTACTATTGAGAAACAAATCATATCCTTGTTTCTGATGGAGGCATAGACTCTGGATTTTAGGTTCAGGGACCCTTAAAGGGTAGGTAGTTCAACCTTTTGGCCAATGCCTGAATCTCCTACAATAGTAGCATTAAAATGTGGAGCCAACTTGGAGAGCCCACAACTGAGTGCATGAATTAACCCTGCAACAGGAATCTAAAGTAACAGATCTTCAGTCTTAAAATTAAGTCACCAAGCATATGGTGCTTAATGTACAACAGAATAATTTATAAAAATCTAGGTCAATTTGCTTAAAAATAGATGATTTGGTGGATTGTTCATATGAATAATTCAGTTGCCTCCAAGTTTTGGAGAAAGCAAACTAGAAAACAAAAATTCTATGGAAGTTCTAAGGAGCAAGGCAAGAATATTCCCACCCTACCATGAAATCTCTCTTGACAGTGGAAAAAGGGACCAAGTTATAAATGCAGCTTAGCTCCATAGAATGGATAATTCTGCATGTTTTCCCAGAGGATGGACTTTTTCTTTCCATTTCTTTATTTCCAATTCATTGTGTTCAGAATCTTTTTGATTCTTTGGAATTTTCTTTAGGAAACCCAGATATTCCAGCAGTAATCCTCAAACCTCAGCAGAATCCTTTAAAAATAACCTGAGGAAAAGAATTGAGCTCAAGTGGTCCAACACCTGATGGAAACCGATGTAAAGAAGAATGGCAGTGTCAAGTGAAAGAGAACTTGCTCCAGTCCACAACGTTCACTGAAAGCATCTGTTCCTCCACAAGCGGACGGTAGTCTTACTGTCTAGAGTAATTTTCCCTTGAAGTTTTCAGAATTACATAACGTAAGATTCATTTAAAAGCAGTAATGAGGTAGGAGTATTGTGACTCCAGAATGTAAATTCATCTTCATTCCTGGACATTTCTAGACATTTCCTTTGAAGGTTAAATACAATCGTGTGTGTGTTTCTTCTCTCCTTCCCTCCTTCTTCCTTCCTTCCTTCCTCTCTCTCTCTTTCTTCTTTCCTCTCTCTCTCTTTCTTCCTTCCTTCCTTCCTTCCTTCCTTCCTTTCTTCCTTCCTTCCTTCCTTCCTTTCTTTCTTTCTTTCTTTCTTTCTTTCTTTCTTTCTTTCTTTCTTTCTTTCTTTCTTTCTTTCTTTCTTTCTCTCTCTTTCTTTCTTTCTTTCTCTCTTTTCTTCCTTCCTTCCTCCTTCCTTCCTTCTTCCTTCCTTCCTTCCTTCCTTCCTTCCTTCCTTCCTTCCTTCCTTCCTTCCTTCCTTCCTTCCTTCCTCTTTCTCATAGGATCATCCAAAATATGCTAATGTATATTTTCATCATTTCCCGTGGGTCTGGAAGGTTTAAAGCCATTCTCTGCAAACTGTAGTGGACCCCATGTAGACTCAGAGAAAGCTGCAGAGGGATCTACTCCAGCATGTTTACAGGTGATTTCAGTGACGCTCAGCGAGTTTCAACAGCTTAACTACAGTCACATGATCCGAAAAACGTTGTGGGCTTCCCATAGGGGTCTTGCAACATAGTGCTAGGTTTACTCCCCTTTGCCCATAAAGCGCCACCTCACCAGGCCATCACAACTCCCCACATCTGAGCATTATTTTCAGGTCGTCTCTTCATGCTCCCCTTCCATACTGAAAGCCTGTTACACCTGGCGACTCCTCGGCCACAACGTACATACGCAACGCTTGAAAGCGTCGCTCTGAAAGTGTGCACCCCCATTACCACTGGTCGAAGGCATCTTCCCATCTTGATTTCTCACTGGGTATCCTGCTCCCTTCTCTTTTCTGCTCCTTCACCCCCTTTCTCCATAGATCAGCCAGAGTGATCTTTTTTTAGTAGGCTTAAAGCCCTCCACAGGCTTCTCTTCCAACCCACTACAGAATCCCCATGCATGGCCCGGTGTATCAAGCCCTCCCCTGTACAGCTGTGCCTGGGGCTCAGACCTCTGTCTGCCACCCTATCCCTTCCTTTTTCACTCCTGACAGTGGGACTTGTCTGTGCTCTTCAAGCGTGTCAGATGCTTTTCTAACCAGCTCTTACGTCTCTCTGAAATGCTCTAATTCCATAGAACTTCTTACAGATATATTAAAAATTTTTTTCACTCTTTCACAAAAGCAGCTCTTGGTTTGATTGATTTTCTTCTATTTAAAAAAAGCTCTTACTTATTCCCTCCCTGATCTTTATTATGTATGTATGTATATGTATGACTAAAACATTGTGCTGTACACGAGGAATTGACACAACATTGTAAACTGACTATTCTTCAATTTAAAAAAATTAAAAAACAAGACAGTATTTGGAAAATTTGGGAAAAATTTTTTTTCTGATCAGCTCTAGTTTAATATCTCTTTTCTGACCACCCAATATAAAACAGCTTCTCGGTCATTTTCTGTCACGTTGCCCTATTTTGATTCTCAACATGGCTTATGTATGTTATAAGCAATACTTATCACACATATACCCTTTCTAAAAAACACCTATTTTCTGTTGCTCTTCTTCATGCTAGTGTGTGTGCCACTGAGCAAGGCCCTCGCTAATCTCATGTACCCCAGCAGTCCTTGTGACTGAGCACAGAGGTGACACTGGATCTAATTTTTCTTAATTCCACAGCATCATGCTTTCTCGTTATCATCCAGCTTGCTGAACTGACAGGCGCTCACCGCGTGGCGAGGAAAGCTGACTTTGAAGACAGACAGACAGGGCTCAAATCTAAGCTCCGCCACGCACTAGCTGAGAAACTTTAGACATGAGAGTTTCTCGGAATCTCAGTTTCCTCCTCTGTAAAATAGAGGTAATAATAGCATCCACTCCATGGAGTTGTTGAGGCAATTCAAGGTGTAAATATGGTAACAATGATAAGCTACAGAGACCCGTGCTGGTCGCAGACTAAGTACTGTGCTAAGTGCCAGCTGTTCTAACTGTAGGACGTGCATATACTATTTATAGCATATAGTTTTGCTATATTAAAAACATGACTTCATCTGCTTTTATTACTTATTATTATATATCTACCTTATAGACGTAGTGTTAGGTATTTTTCTTATTTTGTTATTTGATTGATTCTAATATTTGATAAAAAGTGTTATAAGATTTATGAAATATCATGAAGTGGATGACAGCCACTCCTTTCTTAGCTGGCTCTGTTACAAGATTCAGATACGTTCCTCCTGGTAGCTAGCCTGCGCTTGCTTCCTTCCTTCCTTCCTTCCTTCCTTTCTTCCTCCTTCCCCACCATCCCTCTCTCTCTCCCTCTATTTCAAATAACTTTTATGTTTTTATTGTAAGAACAATCAACATGAGATCTACCCTCTCCACGTGTTTTGACGTGCACAGTGCAGCACTGTTAACTATTGGCACGGTGTCCTGCAGCAGCTCTCTAGGGCTTACTCGTCTTGGATAACAAACTTTATGTAACATTTTTTGATGAAGTAAACAGCCGCGGTAGAATATGCTGTTACGACAGACTTCCTGAAGGTGGCAGCAGAGGTCTAAGGTTTGGAAAATGCTCCAGGGTCCTTGCGGACACCATGGATAATTTGAAGGGGTGAGAAAAGTTACCCTACGGGTCTCTTTCCGTATCTTAAAATTCCCTTTCGTTACCGTTGCTAGGAAGAGGTGTGTCATGATATTTCGGGAAGCTGCTCTAATGCAAATGATATCTGGGAAGCGGGATCATGCTACTGTTCATTAAAGCCTCAGGCGAAATGAGAGCATCACTGCGTCGCTAGGATGCGAGAAAGTGGAGCTGGTGGTGGAGGTGAGATCGGGGCAAGTAGCAGGAAGACAAGGGCTAGGGTTTGGGCGCTCCCTAGGACTCCTTGATCTGTAGGGAGGGGCACAGCCGGGAAAAAACCAGAACTGAACCTCTAAATCGCGGAGCGAGAGCAGTCTCCTCTTGGCCGGGAGCGTCATCCATGAAGTTTAAATGACATGAGGCTTCCGCAGTGTCCATATGTACGTCTCAGATTCTCTGTATCTGCCAGAGACCAGGGGAGTAACAAAATGAATTAAAGGAGACCAGGAATATTGTTAAGAGCTCACTCATACAGGGGACTCTGCGGAACTAGATGTGCAATACTTCGCATAGACCACCAGAGGGCAGTATTACCCCACAAGATGTTCACACCCAAAGGGGCCATCTTGTAAGCTAAGTGGAACGCCTATAATCACACGTGTTTCCCATTTGTAGCAGCAATTGGAATTATGCTTGTAAGGAGCAATTATTCTTTATTTGTGCTCTTCCCATAAATACAAAATAGATTTTTTGGTTGCTGATAGTCGCTGCTTTAGGTATCCTTCATTTATTGTCTGGGAGTATTAGATGGGAGCTAAAGTTTGTATTGTCAGTGATTTTTCATTTTATGATTCAAAATTATCAGTGAAAAAAGCACCTAAGCAGCGTGCCAGGTGACGTATAAAATCCTCACACCAGAATGTATCAACTGCTGGAAGACCAAAACAACAACCATAAAACTGTTCAGCTCATAATTCACTCTGATTTCCTGCCTATAGCTTTTTCCTAAAAACATAAAACAGAATGGCTACAAATATGGTTTATACGGTTTGTGTATTTTATGACCATTTGTGTATAAAATAGCTCTCTGAAAATGCACTTGGTGGTTGAATAGTTTTGCAAAGGTGATCATCAAATAAGATAGTGTGTGTAAATTACCCAGCCCAAGCTTCATGTATAGCAGAGATCGTAACAAAACAGAGGCTGCTGTTCCATTTATTGAGAGAAATAACAGATAAGGGAATATGTAGAACAGTCCTTTACTACCGTGGTACAGAGCGGCTAAACGATGAAATATCAGGCCAATGCTTTAGTGGAAGATGCCTCCCTCCCTTCCTCCCTCTCTCCCTTCCTTCCTTCCTCCCTCCCTCCCTTCCTTCCTCCTTCCCTCCCTCCTTCCCTTCCTTCCCTCACTCCCTTATTCCGTTTTTTCTTTCTGGGCATCCTAACGCCATTCCTTATTGTATTCTATTCATTTTAGATCCAAACATTAGAAGCAAGTACTTTAACTTATTTCTGTTATGGACTAAATTGTGTCTTCTCCCCTCCCCACTGGGATGTAGAAGTCCTTGCCCCCAGCACCTCAGAATATAACTGTATTTGGAGTCAGGGTCTTTTTTAAAATTTTGTTTGTCGTTGAAGTGTAATTAATTTACAATGTTAGTTTCAAGTGGACAGCAAAGTGATTCAGTTATACATATTATATACATATATATATTTCAGATTCTTCTCCATTATAGCTTTGGAAATAGGGTCTTTAAGAGGTAACTCAGGTTAAATAAGGCCACCAGGATGGGCCCTCATCTAATGACCGGTGTCCTTATAAGAAGACATTAGGGCACCAACACACAGAAGGGAGACCATGTGAAGACTCTGGGAGACGACCATCAACAAGCCAAGGGAAGAGGATTCGGAAAGAAACCAAACCGGCCGACACTTTGATCTTGGGCTTCCAGTCTCGTGAACTGAGACAAGAATTCTCTGTGGTATAAGTGGCCGAGTCTGTGGTACCTTGTTACAGCAGCCTCAGCAAACAGATACATCCCCTTAGAATCTATCTGGCTGTCTGCCTGCCTGCCTATCTGTCTATCTATCTATCATCTATCTATCTATCTACCTACGTACCTATCTATTAACAGGGAACACTTTGGGAGTTTGTGCCTCATCCTTGCGCATCTTCTCGCATCAGTCTAATTTTAGTGCATGTGCTCCTGAAGCTAACACTCCCCTTAAAACTTGCCCTCAAGTTTCTGAAGTTTTTTTTTTTTTTTAAATAGGCTTTCCTGGAGTTAGGATCTCACTCCTGCTGTCACCATATCCCACCATTGCTGCCCACTTGGCACTTGCAAGAGTGCGAGTGGAAACCAAACCATTTCTGAACAGGGCACCTTAAGCAGGAATAGCACGTTCATTCATGTCCATATTTAATGTCACTATGCGTACGAAAGCATCACCAGGAAATAGAGCAAACTGAAAAATGGTGGCATGTAGGTGGGGAGGAATGGGGATTGTGATAAAAGAGAAAATATTGGTCTAAATCTTCCTCTTACTGTTGTGTGGGCAAAACTTTTCTTCCTCAATAGAATGCCCACGTGTCTACAGAGCTCATTAAAATTCCCGTGTTTGGGTGAAAAATATCGAAATACTGCAGAGGGCAGCATGACATTACACATGGGGGTTTTAGTGACAAACCACTGCATCCTTGCCCCACTCTCCTTTTTTTTTTTTTGTCCCCAGTGGGTAAGTTACTGGAACCCTTTTAAAAATGATTATTTATGGTGAAAACTTGGACAGGCCAATATGCCTGTTTTTCGAGTTCACTGCCATGGCCTGCACTACAAGGTCCCAATCAACAGCATCGCCTTGAAAAGCCTCTAGGTGATACATTGTTATTCTAGCTACCTACTTGGAGAATCCCGAGGTTAGATTTCACTCTATTTGGAAATTAAACTTCAGAGATGTTCCCATCCTTCTTTCAAGTTCCTAAAGATAAGTTTACCAAATGTTAACAAAGAAAGAATTATTCTCAGAATTTATGACAACAAAGTGATGAGACAGAGGGTGCCTTTTGGACTGAAGCACACGTGTGACTCTGTGACGGACATACAGACACAGTTCAGTTTTCGTCCTCATTCTTTTTTTTTTTTTTTAATTCATATATGGTCAGTTTACAATGTTGCTTCAATTTCTGATGTACAGCATAATGTCACAGTCATACATACACATACATATATTCGTTTTCACATGCTTTTTCATTATAGGTTACTACAAGATATTGAAGAGTTCTCTGTGCCCCTTGTTCATTTTTTTAACCAGAAAAAGTAATTGCTTCGGAAACTCCAATAATGACCTTTTTTTTTTTAAGCAAAATCTGAAACTCTAAAAGCCAGATCTGCAAGCTTTTTCTCTTCAGGTCCTGGCAGTAAATATTTTCAACTTTTGGGGCCACATGGCCTCTATCACAGCTCTGCCCATTGTACCTGAGAGCAGCCACGGACAATAGGTACACTGGCTGGTGTGGCTGTGTTCCAATAAAACTTTATTTATAAAAGCAGGGGGAAGATTTGGCTGTCCACAGTTTGCCAACATCTAAACCTGGGCTCGCTGACCCTCTGAGGAAGGCTCCCTGCATTAAGTTTGAACTCTTCTATGGGCATGTTGCCCTCCCTCATCTTCCCCTCCCCCCGATTAAATGCTTCTATGATTCAAATACATCACAAGCATGACCCTGTGTCATCTTTTTTGGAGGCAAAATACTGTGCTTGACATTGGAGGTGAGTTTAATTATAGTGTTGACCTGGGCACATTTAATTTTTCTCATTGCTTCCCATGGGGCCCATCTGTCTTGGCCCAACCTTAGGAATAGGGTTTGGATTTGGGACTGCGTTTGTTTTGAAACTGATCCAGTAAGTGTGAAGGTAAAGGAACAAATACTCCTCAGGTACCTTGGAGGTAAAGGATGCGTCTGTTAACCAAACAACCAGCTTAGGGAGTATATACACTACATTAGTAACTATATGAGAGGTCATATAAACAAGCATTTATAATTAGTGCCCTGTAGGTAACAAAATGCATTAAACAATTTTCAAAGAGGTGACGTGCTTATTAATATGTTTATTAGCAGTCAGGTTTCACGGATGCGAGTTCCAAATACAGTTCACCCAAGGCCAATGTCTAATCTCTGGTTGAAAATGGTCCAGATGTCGATAATGATGATGGGTTTGTGGAAATCCCCAGACAGGATCTCCTCAAGGCTACCTGAGGCAGACTGAACCCTGGTTGGCCCCAGACTGTTTTTCTTCTTGAAGGGATTTCCTTGAAGGGGACTGAACTGCTAGACTGTTTACCATCTTTCCAGACTGGAACAGACCCCAGGAAAGTAAGGCAAATAATTTCCAGGAACTTCTGGGGCAGGTAGATATGGAAGGATGCTTTTGATAACTTCTGGCTTCACTTTAATTCTGAGATTATAAGAATATCATAGGAGTGATGACCTTGAGCATGAAACTGAAGCTGGTTAAGGAGATCTCTTCAGTCATACAAAATCCACTCAAACTACGCTTTATATACTTTGTATGAATTAATTCATGAATCAACTCCACCATCCATGTGTGGACTACAGTACCCATTGCCTGAAAAGTGGGCAGAAATCTGTGGTTCGTCTTCACATCTTGACCTGAGGTCAACTGAGTTCCTGTTTTGTGTCAGCTCTCATAGGGAAGTAAAGATATTTCCAGAGGCTTACCTGCTCAATAAAGGGCTTTGTCTATTTTTATCTTTCTTGCCAGTTTGGAAATCTTATTGTGTGGTCTGAGTTGCAGAAATAGACAAAACTAAATAGAGAAACCTGCTTCATGGAACGGCCTTGGGAGGTGTGGTTACTGAGATATAGATATGCTTTATGTAGGGAGAATTTCAATTTTAAATATACTCAAAGGACCAGCGAAGTGAATTCACACGAAAAACATACACTGGGTGCTTGGAAAGCGTACTTTCTATGGACAGGTTGTGTAAAACCGTATCAAGAGACTTTTCCAGGGAAGACTTGAGAATTTGTCCGAGGCATTGGGATCAAAATTTCTGCTGACTTGTTTTAATTATTGGCTGAAACGTGATGAAAAGAGGGAACAATCCTCCAGATGATACAAAGTGGACCTTTCTTCTCATGCTCCACAGAAGTTTTTTTGGAAACATTTTCCATTTCCACCCTCACTTGGCAAGCTTTGAATATGTATATTCAGTTCTCACATAAACATCTTTCCTAGATTCTAGACTGTGCTGACCCAAAATGGTAGCCACTCACCCACGTGACTATTAAGCACTTAAAATGTGGCCACTACGACTCAGGAACTGAATTGTTAGTTCTGTTGAATTTCAGTGACTTTCACTGAATTTCACACATGGCTATTGGCCACCTTATCACAGATATAGACCATTTCCATCATTGCAGAAAGTTTAGACTGTGACCAGTTCCAGAGTGTGACAGATCAGCTTTTTGCTCATAGAATTGTTTTTAAAATTGAGAACTTAGATTTCTACCAACTGACAAGGCTTAAAAAAGAATGCTATGGAGAAGTCGGCTCCCATTTTGCTCAGAACTTGTTAACATTTGCTTAAACTTCTCCCTCCTCTCTTCTTAGTAATTCTGTTTATTTTCATCTGTAGCATTTTATATTTAGTTCCTTCTAATTGTAGCTAAATACAGACATACCAATTTCAGGAAACCCTTCTTTAATTAGTTGTGTTTGAAATGTCCTCATAAATCCTTCCTGTAATAGCGGAGTGACCACGTCCATATTCTCAGTGGGAAAAACAAAAATCAGAATGGCCTGTTTTCTTCATTCCTGCCAAACAGGAAGATGCTGTGGTTCAGCAACTGAAAATGAAGAGGGAGGAAGCTATTTAGGTCTTCAAGATGGAGTAATAAAACGTGCACATCAACTTACCTTTGCTCCTTTTCCTAATTTCTCAAGAGAGTGTCTGTGAATGCCTCACTCAGGCCTTTTCTCCAGTCTCAGTTTAAGTGCACATTAGTTTCAGGAAAAGGAGACCTTTACTTACGTTTCAATTGTAGTTTACAACCTAGTGTGGGAACATTTCAGGAGGTAGCTAATGTTCTCAATGTGGTCACAGACCATCAAACTGGTCATTTTCTGATAATTCTGTCAGGAAAAACTAGTTGAAAGCAAAGTGCATTAAAATCACTAGGGCCCAAGCTCCGTGAGGGCACCAGTATGATCTGTTGTGTCCCCATGGTAAACCCAGGTGCCCCCCAAGTGCCTGTGCTGTAGGTGACTTCTACGGAATGAGTGAATCTACCTGTGAAAGTCAGTTTGTGCACTCTTACAGGGTGAGAAATGCCTTTACTGCAGGGTGTTGTGGGTCATGGTCATCTCTGGAGGATTTTCCTGGGTCCTGGGTCCTCCTGTTTTGGTGCCTAGGCTCCTGGCCTCTCCAGGTGACTGTTTCCTGTGTCACAGAGAGTTTTCTGAAAGGCAGACCTAAGTGACAGGAACTGATGAGGTTTAAGTGGCCCAGCTGGCATTTACACCAGGAAGAGATGCTCAGCTCTCTCTTGTCCTTCGGTTTTATCAAGCCCTTACTGACATAAAAACACTGTATAAATTTAAGGTGGGCAGCATAATGATTTGACTTACATACATCACAAAACGATCACAGCAGTAAGTTTAGTGACCAGCCATCAACTCATACAAAATCAAATAAATACAAGAAATATTTCTCCTTGTGATGAGAGTTCTTAGGGTTTATTTTCTTAACAGCTTTCATATATGACGTACGTCAGGGCTCATCTTCCTGACCAACATGAAGACGAATGACAGTGAGGGGGGGTCCCTCCCTAGGTCCACAGCTATGACCCATTCCTTTCCTATTTTATGTCATCCCTCCATTGTCAGAAAAATACATCAGCAACATTGCGCCCCCTGAAAGGTTGCCAACACCTTTTCCCAATAATAGCGATCAACATACTTAATAGACTTCAGCTGTCTTTTTGGGCGATCTGGCAACAAACCTAACCAAAAAAAAAAAAAAAAAAGTCAGGTTTTTAAAAAAAACACTGCTTTATTGCTTAAATGTGGAAATAATACAGACCACCAGCTAAGCTAATAGTTTTTTGAGAATGAAAGTTGAACACATACTAAATTGAAGGTGACAACGTGGATTAATGCATAAAAAGGGGCTCAAATTTGCAGGCAAATCGTCGCTATTCTGAGCTCTCCACCTGCAACAAGGATCTGGGGAAGCTAAAAAACAATCTGCAGACCCTCCAATCATGTATCTCCAAATAAGTAAGAACACAGTGCAATTCACTTTTCTGTGTCTCTCTCCAGCATGCTTTTGACTGTGTTTCTCCATGAAAGTGATTCCTTATTTTGAGTTTCCCTCTTAACGCTTCTTGGACACTGGGTGTACACGACTGCCTAGACTCCAATCAGCAACGGAAACGTCTCAGAGTTTTGGCAGACCTGGCTTGAGAAATTATGCAGAGTCTGGTAAATTTAGCCATTTCGCTGAGTTGTGAGAGCAGTCGAGTGATGCATGTAGAGAAAGACGCAATTCTCAACAGCTATTGAGGGTCCTTAGAAGAAACATGTGTTCCCTATGAGCTTTTATTCTGAAGTTGGTGCGTGTTTCTGAGCTGGCCCTGGAATCACACCGCAGCTCATCTTTTTTTTCCTCTTTTTTTCTTAACATTCTCTGAACTAATTAAGCTCTGAAAAACCACTTAAATACAAGTAGGCCATGATTTCAACACTTCTAAAAAATAAAAAAGAAGCTGAAATTTGAAATCTTTTCTCTGGCCTTGACCCCAAAGCCTCAAAAACATTTAATAACGAATAGATAAAACTCCACTGAGGACAGAAAATCTTCCCCCTCCTGAAATTTCTGTGTATTAGTTGGGCCTCTTGCCTCTTTCTACTTCTGAGTTTATGGGTCGCCTCTCTTGAGCCTCCCCAGCTCCTCAGTTTTACATGTGGAAGGGAGATGAGAATTCTGAGGACTTATTATAAAGGTAAGATTTAAAACTCCATGAGTCTTGAAATATCAGTACATGAAAGGAAACCTGTCTGCCAGTTTTGACTTTCCCATCTGGACTGTTGGTGGCTTTTACTTCCTTTGCACCTGCCTCGCTCATCCTTTTCTTTAGGAACAAACACAGTAGCAGAGTTTCTAGAAAGAATATTAGCATACTCAGGTTTCCGGTTTGGGAACAGCAAGTTCCCCCCACTTGGAGCCCCCTGAAGTGAGGTGTGAAAGCATCCTGGTGTTTTATTGCACTGATGAGAGAGCAGGAGGCAAAGATGGATGGGGCTTTGTGGAGTGGAGAGGCCAGGAAACACAGTGGATGATCTCGTTCCAGGGACAGTGTGGGCCTGACATTTACTGCCTGCCTGTTCATCCCCTCATCCTCAGAATTTGAAGTGGGCGTGCTCTCCAGGCCACCTTGTAGCAGCAAGAACGCCCAGAGGTGTTGCTGCCAGACTCTGCAGGTACATCTCATGCATGCTGTCTGTGACACGTTGCAAGGGACGGTCTGGTCTCAGCCCTCCACCCCTCGTGTCTGTGCCTCCTTGCCATGTGACTTTGCAGCTTCTTCCATAAAAGGTAGCATCACTTTCTCCACCGTCTGCATTTGAGCTGACCTGCTTTGGTCTTTGCTTATCAAAAAAAAAATTATTTTTAAATTTTACAATATACTTTTTAAATGTTTTTTTTTTTTTTAATGTGGCAGACGTGCTGATAAGCCAGTGGAGCCAAGGCCTCTGTTGTGGGCAGAGGTCTGAGACGACCTGCAGTGACCCTCACCCTTCTGTGATCTTGCCTTGACTGCATTCATCATCTGTGAACATGATGCGCTATCACTCTCATAATTATGTCAGAGCAGAAGGGATTTTGCAGATGCAATTAACTTTCCAAATCAATTGACCTTAAGAGTGAGATTATCCAGGGGGCCTCAATCTAATCACAGTAGCCTTTTAAATCTGGGTCTAGAGGTCAGAGACAGAGGAAGTCAGAAGTCTGAAGCATGGGAAGGATTCGAAGTGCCCTTGCTGGCTGGAGAGAGCCTTGTGGTAAGGAGTGTGGGTACCCTCTACTTGCTGAGAGTGGACTCGGGCCGATGGTGGGCAAGGAACCAGAGACCTCAGTCCTACAACCGCAAGGAACTGAATTCTGCCAACACCAAGAATAAAATTGGAAGGTTGTTTTCCCCTGGAGTCTCCAGACAAGAACTCACTCTTTCTCATCTTCAGCCTTCTGATGTCCCAGAGCAGAGAAACCAGTCATGTTGTGCTGAACTTCTGATTTACAGAAACGTGAGCAAATAAATGATTGTCGTGACAAGGTGCTGAGTTCATCGTGATTGTTATGTAGCAATGGAAAGCTAAGACAGTCTCAAAAAGACCTGTGCACTTCTGTTTTCTCCTAGAAGCTCACCACTGTCATGAGACCAGGCCCAGACTAGCCTGCTGGAGAATGAGAGGCCACCTGGAGCAGAGCAGAGGCGTCCCTGCTGACAGCCAGCCGACTTCCAGAAGCAGAGCCATGCACCCAACCCTCTGGGGACCCCAGATGTCTGAGGGTACTCAGCCCAGAGTAGAAACACCCAGCTTGTCCTAGTCTAGGTTGTTGGCCCACAGACTCCTGCGTGCTGTGGTCTGAACATTTGTGTACCCCCCAGATTCACACATCAAGTCCTAAACCCCAATGTGATGGCATTAGGAGGGGGTGATCTGGGAAGAGATTAGGGCATGAGGAAGGAATCCTCATGAATGGGATCAGTGCTCTTATAAAAGAGAGCCCAGAGAGATCCCTCAGCCCTTCCGTCATTGTGGCATTACAGTGAAAGGATGGCCTCTGTGAACCAGGAGATGCCTGACCTGCCTGCACTGTGGTCTTGGACTTCCTAACATCTCCCTTAAATGGCGTTCTGTATGGTGGACAGGGAATGTAATTCAAAATGTCAGTGACTCAGAGAGAGAGAACAAAGTGCAAGGTGAGTATGGGGGATCTAAGTATTCAGATTCAAGAGCAGAGGGACTGTGAGTGCGTCATTGGTGTTGTTGGTACGGGGGCCTGCAGATGCCCCAGGGAGAGCTAACCACCGGGTGCTTCACGTGTTTGGTAGGATATTCAGATGGAGTCTGTTGTGGATGCTTAGATGAGAAACAGAGTCAACGTTGCCAAAGAGGAGTTCTGCGATGCCAGGTAAAGGAAGACTGTGTGATCTGGATAAAGACTATCGTCCCCCACTCACGCCATTTGTGTCGATCAAAGTGGAGGTGATGAGCAGGAGGCAAACTGACCCCTAGGAAGTCTTCCGTCTCGCACAGAACCTATTCTAGAAGAATCTGAGTATTGCCACAGAGAAACATTTGATCTTGAGGGAGAGACAGACTTCTGTGGGACATTTGTAAGAGAGGAATCACGATTAGGACTCAGCTAACTTATCTTTTCTAGTCTAGGCTCTTCTTGTACAAATGGAGTCACCGATTCTACTGATCTCTCCAGGAAACATTATTCACACAAGCCCCTTTATCTTGACCCGCGGACCCCTGTCGAGTCCCTTTCCACACCCCACCCCTCACGCCTACAGCCTCCTTTTGTTCTGGGCAAGGGAAGAGCAGCTTAGTAAACTGGTCACAGAGACATGCATAGGTATGCCCACGTCTCAGTCTTCTGCCTTCGTGAATCCCTGTCACAGGTACAGCCCCTCCTTGGAGACCCCATGTGATCTGGGACACCCCTTTTGAATAGCACTCATTGCATCATTTTGGGGAGTCCACCTGTTCCCCCTACCGCCTTGGAGCCTGTGTTGCTGGCACACAAGTACTTGCTTTATTTATCTCTGACCCTCAGCCCACCTCACAGTGCCTGGCACACAACAGGCACTCAGATACCCACTGAATCAATGAGACTGGATATGGGCATACACATACGGGCATACTTTGGTTAAACACTTTTTTGTCCATTTCCCTTTTCTGATGCATGTGAAATCTTGGAGACAAAGGTCTTCATGGATTGCACTTCTGTGCAGCATGTAAGTCTAGAGATAGCTGTTGTGAAGACCCGGTACTTCAAAGGCAGCAGGAAGCAAAGTGTCGCCATCTTTGATGTATAGCCTCTATCAAAGAACAAAAGGGCAGGAGAGACTGGGAGTCGATGAAAGCAACATCTTGTTTCAAGTTCAAAGCGGTGCTCTTGTGACCTGCTATGTTATCAGGAGTGACACATCCTACCCATGCACTCTGGACAAACCTTTGGACGTCACCCCCTTTGTCTGGGCCACAAGCTATTGGCAAGTCTCTCCGCTGGAAGCACCAGTCGCGCGGTCCTGAGGGGTTTTGCAGTGTTCCCAGGCAGCCAGCTGTTGACTCCAGCGACTGCTTGCTTCTAAGCCAGGTGTGTATTTTATTTTCTGGCAGAGCCATTGTTTCATCACTGTCATAAAACTTCAGCTTTAGGGAACATTTCAGGACACGGAAAGAACAACTGAGTTTCATTCCTGAAATGAGATATTTTCACTGGCAAGCATAAATATCTTCATCAAATAGTGGCTTCTGAACATGGGGACGTGTGACTATAACACAGAGTGGGACACTTTTTCAAGGATTGGGTGTTTATAAACTCAGGCTCCAACATGAGTGTCTGTGTGACCTTGGGTTACTCAGTCTCTCTAAGATTCAATTTCTTTATTTGTAAGGTGGACATCATAATATAAACAGAGGACTGTGAGTGCTGGGAGCTGCTTATTCCTTATTCCTGAAGTTTCTTTCCATTTGGAAGGACCCCTCCTTCCTGTCTCCACTATCAGCCCAAGGCTGACAGCCTGTCTCCACTATTCCATCAGTCATTCAGAATGTGCTGACCCAACTGGTGGGTGTGAAAGAGCAGGTGTGGTACACTCCATCCTCTCTCAGTTCTTCTGGGGGCAAGATGCTTACAGGGAGCAGAAGTTTTTTTTCCTGCTGAGATGGTGGAGAGAGTCCTACTGCTCTCCCTCAGGGCCGTCTGCATGGATGGACCTAATGATTATTATATTAAGTGAACTAAGTCAGACAGAGAAAGACAAATATCATATGATATCATTTTTATGTGTAAACCAAAAAAAAAAAAACACATAAATGTACTTATTTCCAAATCAGAAAGAGACTCACAGACAGAAACAAACTTACAGTTACCAGGGGTAAGTGAGGGATAAACTGGGAGTTTGGGATTGGCAGATACAAACTACTATGTACTGAACAGATAAACAACAAGGTCCTACTCTACAGCACAGGGGACTATATTCAATGGCTTGTAGTAACCTGTAATGAAAAAGAATATAAAAAAGACTATATATATATAGAGAGAACTGGATCACTATGCTGTGCACCAGAAACGAATACAACATTGTAAATCAACTATATACTTCAATTAAAAAAAAAGTTAAAAAAAATTGTTGGAGGATTTGCTGCAAGCAAAGCAGGAGGGACCCAGATTTGTCTGAGACTGTGCACCCCCAGTGCTATCAATAAAAACGCACACACTCTTTCTAGGAGCTGCTACTGAACCTGACAGGGGCTTATGCACCCTGCAGTCCCTTCACTTCCAAACCCAATTCACAAACTTTTCCAAGGCCGCTATCTTGTCCTTGTCATTTGCTCCCATCAAAACCTCTGCACGCAAAGCCTAAATCTTCGGAGTAGAAATCTCAAGTTCTCATGAAGCCAGTGTGGGAGGGATCTGGGGGCTTAAGCAGCTGCTAAACTTTGAGGTCCCTTCAGGAGAAAAAGAGGCTTTCCCCCACCTGATCGTTGACCCATGTGACCTTGGGGAGAAGCAGAGAGAGAAACAGAAACTATTATCAAATAAAGACCTTGCAGAAAGTGTTAACACGGCAACAAACATGTGGCACTTGGTTCCCTCTGCTTTTGCTCACGTGTTCTTCTTCGGTTCAGTGAATTTAAATGAGCGCACACTTAATTCCAAAACTTTGGCTACTCCTGGGCATTTTTTAGAACATGGTCTAGGAATGGACATGGTATGAATAGCCTCTCACTGAGTCCCAGCTCCCTGGAGGATTGGGGGTTGGCCCTGCAGGACCCCCACTGGAGGGAAAGAGGGAGAGATTCATAACCTGGCAGCTTGAGAAGGTTAAAATGTGCTGTCTCGATTTTCTTCCCTTGTGTCCTATTTCAGATTCTGTTTTTTTCTTTAAGTATTTTAAAACAGAAAAACAACATTTGGATTTTATAAAATACAAGAGATCAATTCCTCCTTGTGGATTTACCCTGGAGCCTGGCATAAGCAGATAGTTTTCAAAAATCATTAGGCTCCCCAGAATTCATTCCCATGACATTTGGATCAGATCCATGTTTTTTAATCTAATGCTTTTCTACCCTTACTGATCTCTGGCCTCTCATTCTGCTCTCTACATCATGAATTTAGGAAAAAACAAATATTTGCCCACAGACAATATTCTGGGCAAACATGACTGCTTGAGTAAGAAAGAGAGGTGGAATTGAGAAATTTTCTGCCCTTTAGGGGGGCCCTGTGACTTGTAATAACCCCCAGTTTCTGCTCCCCACCTCTCTGAATTTTCTTTGTGCCCACCCTTGTGATCTACTAGTTCTCATGACTGCATTAGATTACCTCTGGTAATCGAAAGTCATAGGTATAATTATTTTAAAATAATTTTATTTTATTTTACTTATTTGAATTAAAATACTTTTATACAATTCTGAAGGTTGCTTTCCATTTATAGTTATTACAAAATATTGGCTGTATTCCCCATGTTGTACAAAACAGCCCTGTAACCTGTCTTACACCCAGTAGTTTGTACCTCCCACTCGCCCACCTCTATATTGCCCCTCGTCCACCACTGGTAACCACTAGCATGTTCTCTATATCTGTGAGTCTGCTTCTTTTTCTTATATTCACTAGTTTGTTGTATTTTTTAGATTCCACATGTAAGTGAGATCATACAGTATTTGTCTTTGTCAGGCTTAGCATAATGCCCCCTAAGTCCAACCATGTTACTGTAAATGTCATTATTCCATCCTTTTTTATGGCATATCTATCTATCTATTACTGTAAATGTCATTATTCCATCCTTTTTTATGGCATATCTATCTATCTATCTATCTATCTATCTATCTATCTATCTATCTATCTATCTATCTGTCTGTCTACCTATCTATCTATCTATCTATCTATCTATCTATCTATCTATCTATCTATCTCACATCTTTATCCGTTTATCTGTTGATGGATGCTTAGGACACTTTCATAGCTTGGCAATTATAAATAATGCTGCTATGAACATTGGGATGCGTGTATCTTTTCGAGTTAATTTTTTTTTTTTCAGATAGGTATCCAGGAGTGGAACTGCTGGGCCATCTGGTAGTTCTATTTTTTTTTTTTTGAGAAACCTTCATACTGTTTTCCACAGTGGCTGCACCAATTTCCATTCCCACCAGGAGTGTACAAGGGTTCCCAAAAAGACTTTATTTTAGAAGACATTATATCATTTTAATGTATAGTTAATACATGTTATGCCTACATAGTTACTTTGTAAAGATAGCTGTCATTTCACTAGAGCACTGTATAATTTCCTATTGCTACTGTAACAAATTACCACAAACTTAGTGTTTAAAATGATGGACATTTTTTATCTTACAGTTCTGGAGGTCAATGGGTCTCACTGAAATTAAGGTGTCAGCAGGGCTGGTTCCCTCCGAAGGATCTAGGGGGAATCTGTTTTCTTGCCTTTCTCAGTTTCCAGATGCTGCCTGCCTTTCCTGGATCACAGACCCACATTACTGCAGTCCGCTTCCATCATCACTTCTCCTTTGACTCTGACCTTCATGCCTCCTTCTTTCACTTTTCAGGACCCTTGTGATTACGTTGGGCTCACTCAGATAATCCATGAAAGTTTCCGCATAGCAAGGTCCTTGACTTGATCGCATCTGCGAAGTCTCTTTTGCCCTGTAAGGTAACATATCCGCAGGTTCTGGAGATAAGTATGTGGATATCTTTTGGTGCAAGGGGGTCAATATTCTCTTCACTGTAGGGATTTGCAGAACACCTACTTCTGTGCTGTGATAGAAGAGGGTCCCAGACTGTCTCCATCTATTGGTATCAAGGCCAGGATGAGATGAAAGACTACAGTTTTTATCATTATTATTGCTAGTTGTTTAGAAAAGATACAAATTTTATTGCTGTTCTTTTAGAATTCCTGGTTAAAACTTTGGTAATTCAACACTAACTGAGATCTTTTGCCCTACTATAGAAGGAATCACCCTGAATTCAATAAATACACCATTCAGGAAAGAAATCATTAGTTTAGGAACCAACTGGTCTGAACTGCCTGAAACTACACACGTATTGCTATAATTACATAGCCGCAGACTGTTTCAGATTGTTATATGTATGCAAACACGTTACATGTAACATCTACACAAATGTAAACCAATCACTGGGATGTTTACACAAAGGTAAGTCCTGCCAGGCTGTTTTTTTGAATTTATTTACCTGTGGATTTTATTCAATTTCCTGACATATGGCAAGTGGAATAAAATCCTGATGACTGGTCCAAATTTCATCTGCCGTGATGAACGTTACAGGTCAATAAAGACAGCCACTTCATGCGAGCCCCCGGCCCAGAAATCTCCGCTGATCCCTCACCACCCCCTCTGTCTTTTCCTGCGTTGCCTCCCCCTTGTCTGTTATATGAGCACAGCAAACTGTTCTTTTCACCTTTCCCTGAACATCTTTAGAGATTTTCCATCTTATTGCCCTCTGCCTAGGAGATGCTCTTCTTTCTTCTCTACTAATCTTAAATCTGCCACTGAAGGCCGAAATCAAATTATTTGGTCTTGGTGACTCCTATAGCACCCAGGATGCATGCTTTTCACTTGTAATTTTGAGCATGGTCTTTTTATTTGTGGCAAGGTGCAACTTTGAAATCTTAACTAATGCATTTTGTTTTTTTCATAATCATTCGCCCCCTGTCTCTTCCCTCTTTTTGAGGCAGCTGCCAGGCATTAAGGTTTTATTAATTCATCCAGAGGATGAATGAAACAGCCAAACCAAAGAGTAAGTTCTCAATTTCGGCGTTTCAAAAGCTTGGGTTTTGAATTTTATAAGACAAGGTTCAGAAGGACGTGGGCATCAGAAAGTCTATTCTCAAGCCAGTGACCTGGTGCGTGTGTGCCCTGGGGGGTTTAAGACCTCCCAAGGTAGGACACAGGGACATGGCAGTGTCAACACAATCAGCTTCCAGATCTAATTCCCCACATCCCTTTGTCAGACTGATCTGCCTGCAGACACACTTACCATCTGCAGGATTTCTTTTTTTTTTTTCTATTTAAAATTTTTATTTTCTGTATTTTTCTGCTTGAAATATTCCATAATAATGTTAAGGAAATGTTTTCATAAGTTTTCCTTTATTCAGCTTTCAATTTTGAAATAATTTGTCTTGTCAAACAGTTGCAAAAATAATTCAAAGAATTCCTGTACACCTTTCACCCAGCTTCCCCAAATGTTAGTACTTTATAGCCACAGTACAATGATCAAAACCAAGAAATTCACTTGAAGCAACATTGTTAGCTAATCTACAGACTGTATTCAAATGTCACCAGTTGTCCCACTGGTGTGATTTTTCTGGTCCAGGATCCCAATCTAAGATCCCACATTGCATTTAGCGGCCATGTCTTTAATCTGAAGCAGTTCCTTAATCTTTCTTTGTCTTTCATGTTCTTTTTTTTCAGTTTTATTAGGTAGAATTGTTACAGTTTGACTGCCCATATACAATATATTGCATGTAAATACATATACACAATATACTACATACATTTAAAAAAATTTACATATATGTACTGTTCATTGTTTTCTAAGAACGTTTAGAGCTTTAGCTTTTTAAACTTACATAGTTATCAAAGGAATAAAGCTAACTTTCCACACTTGCCCTTTCCACATTCCCCTCCTTATTTGCCCCTATTCTTGCTGTGGTGGGATAACTCCTGAAGGCCAAACCAAGGGACCCTGTGAAATACTGATATTGAGAAAGCAAAGTGCTCTGATGACTGACAAGACATCCTTTTACAACTCAGATGGTTCCGAATCCTTTAAACGAAATTGCTCTATAATTTTCCTGAGACTTACTCAAGATTATTCAAAATTATCTTTGATGGTAGATTACTATGTCATGTTCAGGATGTAACTCCAGAAAAGTTCAAAGAATTGAAGGACATTGCTGTAAGAAAATCCGTTCCATCCCCAGCTACTTGTCTTTCTTTGTACAAGTTCTTTCAATGATATTTTCTAAAATGAGGAATAACACTGACGCTGGCCTCTGTCTCATTCTAGCAACAAAATAATATTCCTTCATAAAGAGATGAAATAATTAGGGGAAACAAATCAGTCCTGTCTATTTTATTGCAATGAATTTCTGGTAGAATTTGAATTGTTATGTTTATTTATCAATGTTTAAAATATATTTGTAATGTTTTGCTTGATTGAGTACTAAATGAGAAGTGTTATGATAACTCTTCAGAAGAAAAATTAAAAAAACATTTGAACTGTATGGTCACAGGAAATTTAAAAAAATCACTTTATATCCTTTTTGAGTAAATTATGATAAACTTATTTAACAAAATTCTTACAAGTATAATGTTGTATTAGGAGAAAGTTCTATGGGGAAATGAAATGGAAATAAGACTTCAAGGAACATTATAAAACAAGATACACATGTACATTTATATTTTTATTATTTTTTTATTAAAAATTTTAAATTGAAGTATTGTTGATTTACAATTTTGTGTTAGTTTCAGGTGTATAGTGAAGTGATTCAGTTATACATATTATATATCTACCTATTCTTTTTCAGATTCTTCTTCACTATAGATTATTATAAGATACTGAGTATAGTTCCCTGTGCTATACAGTAGGTCCTTGTTGGTTATCTATTTTATATATAGTAGTTTGTTAATCCCAAACTCCTAATTTACCCTCCCCACTCCCTTTTCCCTTTGGTAACCGTAAGTTTGTTTTCTATGTCTGTTGAGTCTGTTTCTGTTTTGTGAATAAATTCATTTGTATCATATTTTAAGATTCCACATGTAAGCAGTATCATATATTTGTCTTTTCCTGTCTGACTTACTTCACTTAGTATGATAAACATTTATATTTTTAAATGGACAATGGTGAGTATCAAATTCTTTTGGAATTTAGAGTCCATTGGGAACATTTAAAAGAGTGGAGTAACAGTTTTATTTTAGACTTTCAATATTCAGATTTCACTGAAAGTCACATCTAGCAACCACCTAAAATTCTGATTAAAAACATGTAGATAACTTAAAAATGTCTTATAGATAGTGGGTACAAAGTCTTGAAATTATTTTAGGGAATAGATGAGCAAATAGGATTGAGGATCAGATCATGAGAATGATCCATAATGATTTAAAGTCAAGATTTCAAATGAGATTAATAACCTGTATGTTGAGGGTGACAGAGAACACTGCTTTGAAGAGTCATAGTGCATGGACCTGCCTCTGACTGTAGATGGGATATGGGGTCAGGGGTTCCAGACTGAGAACTGGCAGAACCTAAGTCCTCACTTCAGTCTACAGTCCCTGGGAAGCCAGTAATGTGTGGATGAGAGCAGGAGTGCAGAGATGGCTGCGTGGGGGAAACACCTGGAATTTCATGAAGTTCCGTTCAGATGGTTCTTCTTCGTGTCCCCGCTGAGTCTGAAGCCCGGTTGTCCCACAGCAGTTACCCATCTCATTAATGCACCCTGTTTGGCTTATCTCCCTTCCCTGTCTCTCTTTCCTCACTGCCTCACTCGTGCCTCCTGAGAACACTTCCCAAATAAACTACCTGCACTCAAGTTCTATCACGGGATCTGCATTTGGGGAGGGGCACAAACTAAGATATTTGCTGTAAGTTATTTTCTTAAGTGGAATAAATTTAATTTCAATTCAATTTAGGATGCGTTTATTGAGAGCTAGGTTGGCTCTCAGGACACTCGAGAACTATTAACTAATTAATTAAGTGATCAGAGTGGAATTGTTAGGACTATCAGCTGATTCTCTGTAGTGAGTGTACATAAAAAGGTTTGGGAAAAACTGACCTTAAAGAAATTAATCATTTTTTAAAAACTTTTTATTGAAGTATCCTTAATTTATAATGTTAGCTTCAGGTGTACAGCAAAGTGATTCAGTTATACATATACATATATATATTTTTTTCTTTTTTCAAATTCTTTTCCATTATAGGTTATTATAAGAAATTGAATATAGTTCCCTGTGCCATACAGTAGGTCCTTGTTTATCTATTTTATATGTAGTAATATGTGTCTGTTAATCCCCAACCCCTAATTTATCTCTCCCCGCCCTTTCCTCTTTGGTAACCATAGTTTGTTTTCTATGTCCATGAGTCTGTTTTTGGTTTGTAAGTAGAATTTGTATCTTTTTTTTTTAGATTCCACATATAAATGGTATCATATGATATTTGTCTTTCTCTTTCTGACTTACTTCTCTCAATATGATAATCTTTAGATCCATCCATGTTGCTGCAAATGGCATTATTTCATTCTTTTTTTAACGGCTGAGTAATCGAAGAAATTAATGTTAAAAGGAGACGATAAGTGTAGTAAGAAGCTGATCTGTCAAAAGCCGGAAACCAAATGCAGACATAATAAAAGTTGGATATTTAATGCCCTTCCTTTGGAACAACCACAATTTTTCATTAAACATTTTTTCCTTATGAAATTTGACACTGCTCCCTCATGGCAACCAGGACCATAAAAGAACCCAAGAGTGGTGTCTGGTTTTTAAACAATGGTTAAGCTTTATTTGTAAGGGCAAATAAGAGTCATGTTCTATTATGGAGTTAATAGGAAATAAGCAAGATTTCCCCCCGAACTTTCATTATGGCTCACACACATGCTAGTAATACAATTATGTAAATGTCTGGCTGAGGTTTGGAGTACTGCCTTTATTTTTTAACTGTAAAGTTATAAAATGTCTAATTTGCATATTACTTTTTTTTTGCAGCGGTCTAAAGCTTATAAACAAGGCTTTATTTTTTTAAGAGAAGTTTTTAAAACAGAGGCTTCTGGCAGTGAGAACAGATACTCTTACCCTGCATTTGGCCTTGAGCTTTGAGCAGGGAGGTATGCTTATAACTCCAGTTGGAGAAAACCAAAATTAGAGAGCAATAATAAGAGTGTTAATAACTTTATGAGTTATTAATGAGTACAGCCAGAGAACTTTGAGGGGGACCTGAATTTCAAAACTCTCTGGGACGGTTCCTCTACATGTGTGACCTTGAGCAAGTGGTGCCCTCACTTCTATCGGAAAAGATGGGGGCCACTTGGGACACTCAGAATCATCACTGGGGCATTGGTGTCAGTTGGTTTGCTTTTTGATGCTCAAAGTTGCTGAATAAATTCTTCCTTCTCTGCAACATTGCAATGTTTTAATAAGGAACAGACGTGGGTCAGAAAAAAAAAAGACATAGCATGGCAAGGCAGCGCTGGCTGCTTATACCCATAGGATGTCTGAGCTGGAAAGAAGCTTCAGCATCATGACTGTTTAAAAATCATTTTGGGGGCTGTTACTATGTATTAAACATGATGCTAAGTAGTTACAAAGATGACTTCATTTTATTGTTTTATCTGTCCTGTGAGGTATGTGATCATCTACATCTTATAGGTGAAGAAATAAGACTCCCTATCAGACATCAGTTGATGTCAAATAAAAGCAGATATATGATATTCAAAAAAAAAAAAAAAGAAATAAGACTCCCAGAGGTAATGTAGTCAAGGTCTTAAACTAGACGTCAGAGAGCAAAGATCTATTATATGTTTTTTTAGAAGCTTTTACTTACTTTTTGTTAGATAATTTGATTAATTGATATATAGTTGTAGTGTGTGTTTTTATTTTATTTTGTGATGGTAAGAACATAAGACCTAGCTCCTTAAGTGTTGAAGAGTACAGTATATTGTTGTATATATCACTGTAGGTATAATGTTGTAGAGAAGATCTCTAAAGATTATTCATCTTGCTTATCTGAAACTTTACACCCAGTGATTAGGAACATCCCATTTTTTCCCCTCTGCTCAGCTCCTGACAACCACTTTTCCTTCCACTCATTGATTCTATGAATTTGAACTATTTGAGATATCTCATATAAACGGAATCATGCAGTATTTGTCTTTCTGTGACTGCCTTATTTCACTTAACATAATGTCTTCAAGTTTCATTCATGTTTTTGCATATTGCAGAATGTTCTTCTTTTTAAGGGCTGAATAGTATTCCATTGCATGTACATATCACATTTCCTTTATTGATTCATCTGTTGCTGGGCACTAGGTTGTTTCCATATCTTGGTGGTTGTGTATAGTGCTGCAATTAACACAGGAATGCTTCTATCTCTTTGAGATCCTGATTTTAATTCTTTTGGATAAACACCCACAAGTGCGTCTGTTGAATCATACTGAGGTTTTATTTTTAATTTTTGAGGAAACTTTAGATTGTTTTCCATAGTGACTACACCATTTTTTTGCATTTCCACCAACAGTGTGCAAGTGTTTCAATTTCTCCACATTCTTGCCAACACTTGTTGTCTTTTGTTTTTTTTTTTTTTTGATGATAGCCATCTTGACAGGTGGGAGGTGACATCTCATTGTGGTTTTGATTTATATTTCCCTGATAATTGGTGATATTGAGCATTTTTCATATAATTGTCCATTTCTATTTCTTCTTTGGAGAAATGTCTATTCAAGTCCTTGGTCCCATTTTTAATCAGATTACTAGCCTTTTAAAAAAAAATGTTTACTATTGAGCTTATTATATTATTTTTAGCCACTATGCCTATGTCTTGCTTTTCTTCCAACCTCTCTTTTTTGAAATGAGGCCCTTGGAAACCCTGTGATGTTTCAAGATCCCTGGGATGGTAAGTAATAGAGAAGGACTTAGAATGTAGTCTTTGACTCCCAGGCAAGTGACTTGCTGTACCACTCGCCACCACGCCAGGCTTCCTTGTGTGACAGAGGAGATGGCTGAGATGCAGGGGGCGGTGACATGTAGACTAAGTGTTCTCAGTGTTTTAAAGTAAAATCTACAAGACCCATAGCAGGTTTTGGAGATGCAGATCCCTTGGGTATAAAAGGGAGTCAAACCTCCTTCACTGCCTCTCCTGGATGCCTTCCTCCCCAGAAATAACCAGAAAAGGAACGATTTCAATGTCCTTCGGCTGATAAATGGGTATAATCATTATTCTTTAAACAGAAATAACTCATCCACAGACTTTTCAAATGACTTTTGGAAAAACAAGCAAGCAATTTTATACAGGTAGCTGGGCAGTTTTATTTTACAAATGCCCATTCCATTTATTTCGCAGTTTCCTGAATTTTCCATCAGACTCCTATTCCTGTTGACTTAGCTTTTCATTTACTTAGAAAATCTTCGTTCATCTGAAATCTTGGGACTTCACTGTGATCATTCACTTTTTTTAGTTTTTATTAAAAATTATCCCTAAACTCTCATTTAAAAGTTTTATTTAATATTCTCTTTTATCTTATTATTATTTACTATTCTCTTTTCCACTGTTTCTTCTTACTTTTTGACCTCTCTACACGAGTTCTAAAGATAAAACAATATCCTGAAACTCATGATGACTCCGTGTTCTCCCCTTGCAAAATGTTGTTAACTTTTGGAAGTTAGTGATTGTCCTTTGTAGACGTGTCTGTTTATATCTTCAGAGAATGCCAATAAAAGCTTAAACAATGTCTTCTTTCTATCAATAATTAATTTTTATTTCAAAGGTTTGATGTCTGCATCAAGTAGACATTTATTTGTGTGTGTATATATAAGGGTTAAAAATGTGATCTCTGATTACCTGGGTCAAATCTGGCTCAGTTCTGATGTGACCTAGGGCAAATCACCTCATCTTTCTTTGCTAGTCTTCTTACCTGAGAAAGGAGGGAAAACAACAGTATCTATCTCAGGTCTTCCTATGAAGATTAATTCATGTGTATGTAGTTCTTGGAACAGTGCCTGGTTCAGAATAAGCAGGAGATAAATGTTGGCTACTATACAGGAGTATAAATTCTCACAGCTTAGCTATTGGTTCTAGATCAGCCCTGTCTGATGCAAACATAATGGGAATCACTACGCAACTGATTGGTTGATTGGCAGGGTCACAGGTCCAGAATTCAGGCTTTATTTACATAACTGGATCTTTGAAGCTTTTACCTTTGGGGAAGTGAACTGTTAATTTTGGCAGAGGGGGCTTTGGATAAGATCAATCATATTTTAACCACCAGGCCATCCAAGGGACTATTTCAAAAGGGATAGTTGGGTATTTTCATGCATACACTATTAAGGCACCTAAGTTTTTGGTGTTTTTAGTATATAATTTTACTGCTGCTTTTATTTTTTTTTCCATTTTGCACAACAATGATATTCAGTATTAAGTGGCATAATTCTTTCTCTACTAATGAACCAGTTTATCCACTTCGCAAACTTTTAATTGAGGTCTCATTAAAAGGAAATTTGTAATGTGGGAGCACACAGGAAAATATATTGAAAATCAATAGAAAATACTGTTAAACTGTCATAAAATCTACAATTTTATAGAAGCCATATTTTAAAAAGGTAAAAGAGAAACAGATGAAATTAATTTTAAGAATACATTTTATCTAACTCACCATAGAAAAATGTTTCAGTATGTAATCAATATAAAAATTATTCACAAGATATTGTACTTTTTTTTTTATCATCCTGTGTCTTTGACATCAGTGTATATGTTACACTTGGACTAGCCACAATCTGGTGCTCAGTGGACACATTTGGTTGTTGGCTCTTGTATTGGGCAGTGCAGATGTAGAATGTCAAACATTAAGATGAACATTCTGATATAGTATCTCTTTGCCATGGAGAGTTTATGTTGCACAACTGGCAGACTATCTGAGTAATACTATTAATCTAGGAATAGGACTGAGCTCCAGAAATGTTGAGAAGGATTCAAGTTTGTCTCCAGGGTTCCTCAAACTCCAGTGCGAGGTGTTCCTTCCAGCTGGCACAACACTGTGGTCAGGATCTCAGGGTGGGGCCCACCCAGGGTGGGGCCCACCCAAACCTACCCTCCAGGGCTTTCTACTTCCACATTACTGTCTGTTCTGTGTCGTAACCCCCAAGGACCTGACAGTGATGAAGTTAGGATCAATGCTTGTTATCCAAGGTAGCTATGTTTTTAAAGTCTGTGCAAACACTGAATTAGCAAGTATGAAAGCATTCCTCCTAGAGGAAGTACACAGTTTAGTTCCTGATCCTCTGGTCATAGTATTTTCCATCAACTGTCCAATATATAACTTTGTTTTCTGTATTTCTGTTTAAAGGTACCTTATTTACCATATATTGTTGATTCATTAACCTTGAACTCACGCCCAATAGCACTGTAACTCATGCCTAAAAATGAAGCTTGTTTAATACATATTCTAGACAGTACTTCAGTGCTAAGCATGGTGAGTTATTTATTTATTTGTCTATTTTAGTTTTATTGAGATATAACTGACCTACAGTAAGTTGTACAGCATCATGATTTGACTTGAATACCTCATGAAATGACGACCACAAGTTTAGTGAATATCCATCATCTCATATAGATACAAAATTAAAGAAAAATAACTTTAAAACATATTTTCTCCTTGTGATGAGAACTCTTGGGATTTATTCTCTTAACTGTCACATATAACACAGCAGCAGCGTTAATTTTATTGATCAGGTGGTACGTGACATCCCTAGTACTTACTTATCTTATAACTGGAAGTTTGTACCTTTTGATTGCTTTTGTCCAACTCCCGCTCCCTCCCGCGCCCTCCTGCCCCCTGCCTCTGGTAACCACAAATCAGATCTCGTTCACCGTGAGTTTGTTGTTTGTTTGTTTGTTTGAATTATAATTGACCTACAACACTGTGTCAGTTCCTCGTGCATAACATAGTGATTCGACGTTTCTACACATTTCAAAATGGTCAACATAAGTCTACTTACCATCTGTCACCACAGGAAGACATTACATTACTATTGATAATATTCCCTATGTTGTACCTTTCATTTTAAACAGTGAAATCACCAACCCAAAGCACAAACATGCAAAAAACATGGCAGTAACTAGACTGCAAAAGGTCACTTATCTCATAGGAAGAGAACAAAGCCAGAGGCAGAGTACTGCCTTGACTGACCCCAGCTGGGAATGTGTATGTGAGGAAGCTCAACGTCTGCTGTTCTGTGCATACCCAGGACTGGCCATAAAGCTCCAAAGTATTGATTTTGGGGCTACAAATAAATTTTAGTGAGTAGGCAAGACCAGAAATAATGAGGATCGGCCGTGTTCTTTTCTGATAGCGTCTGCATATTCAGAGATGTTTCTAGTGGATGTGGGTGAGCAGTCGGGAAGCTACCAGTTTCCTTCAAACTTCATCACACAGATGATTGCTTACATACGGTGAACTGCCCACTCCCGGCGAGTGGAGCAGCTACGGGAATGTACAGTGGGGCTTGATTGGGTGGAATCAACTACAAGCACAGAGAGTCAGAGAATGAGCAGGGCTGAACCTTGGGGAGAGGTGCAAGCAGCAGAGCCCCAGAGCACTGGCAGGGGTGAGAGAGAAGGTCGCCTGAGGAGGAGCCCATAAGAGGAAGCGAGTTTCAAAGGCCAGGACTCTTGCGTGAATACAGCTGGGGTGTCCAGAGTTGCCTTTTTGGGGGAACTGGCTGTGTGGGCATAAGCAGATTTCTCTGGGATAAAGACACAAGGCTGTGGGCCAGGACAATACCCTGGCTCACACTTTGGCTTGCTGTACACAATCAGTGACAGATTATGCAAGAATTAATGGTATTTCCATCTACTCTTTTGTCTCATCATTAATCATTAATCATTAATTAGCCAGGACCTCACCCTTTGTCTCTTCAAACGGCCTTTTGTTTGAAACCAACAGAATATATGTATATACTGTGATTCTAATTTTATCAAGAAAACAGCAGCATTTAAAACATAGTGATTCTGTTATTATACAAGTTTATCCATTACACAGAACTCTCCTTTGGATAAATCTTCTCAAATAATTTACTTTCTTTTCTTTTTTGTTTTTAAGTTTCAAAAAATACTTTTAATGCAATAAAATATTGTTTTAATTTATTGGAACGAAAACCTTAAATGATCAGGAAACATCAAACATGGCCAAATGATATTATATTTGCATGCAAAAGTTAAGAGAAAATGAATAATAAACTAAACTCAATAATTTAAATCAGTATAATAACCCAAAGGAAGCCATGAGGAAGTGTACAATGAACATAAGAGCACACAGACTTCTGTCAAACTTCTCTGTGATGTCTACGCATTATATCAAATAGAAGGTCTCGCCCCCTAGGCATCGAATAATTTACTTTCTTTTTTAAAAAATAAAATTGTGCTTAGCCTTCTGTGAATTACACAATCCCAGGTCCCAGTAGATAATCTTACACTAAAGTTTATTCTTTGAACTAGGAATGTTATCTTGTCTCATTGTTTCCAAATTGGAACTGATTTTTCCTAGTCCTCATTCTACATACAATTCATTCTCATCTCATCCTGCCCTATTTCAAAACACTGTCCACACCCTACCTGTCCAGGAAAATGTATTTATATTTTGAACAAAATTGACAAGACCTAATGGGCATGTTTTCCTACTTCATTGCAGCTTTGCAAAAATTAAGGGATAACGTAGGAAGAGTAGGAAAAATATATCTGGAATGATACAGTTCGGGGCAGTGGGAAGTCAAATAACCAAGTTGGAAAAGGATGCTAAGAAATCAATCAATAAATTAGAACCTGGATAAGATGAAGCTTAGAAAAATCTTCAAGCAGAAGACACTTTTGTTGAAGAGGTATCAGGACAATGATGTAACAGGAAAATTTGAGAAATAGAGACAGGGTCCCATAACTGTTAATATGAACGCAGCTCCATAAATGTTACTCATTATTCTGCTGAGCCATATAAGGTGGTGGCCAGGAGATGTTAGCTCAAGTCAGATGGACTTGGGAGTAAATTCCAGGTCAGTTATTACTGACTGAGTCTCAGAGTAGTTTTCTTAGCTGTATATGGACATAAATAGATAATGCACCTAAAATGATTAACCAGATGCCTGAGGCAAATTAACTTATTAAAATCATTTCTTTAAATGCACATTTCTTAAGCCCCTGCTGTGTCCTGTCTTCAGAGAGCTTATGGTCAAGAGAGGGAGGCAGACAAACAAGCACACGGGTAGATAAAGGCAGATGGAGAAGGAAAAATGCCGAATGTTAGGAGAGCAGCAAACAGAGATCTGGTCTGATCTGGGGGCCAAGGAAGGCTTCCTGAGAAAGTGATGTTGGGCTGAGAAGTAGAGGAGAACTGGGGGTTAAATAGGTAGAGAAGGAGGGGCATGTGGAATAATATTTCAATAATAGTTTAAAGTTCATTCCAGCTCTAATGTAGATTAATCTGACTTTAAGGTGGCATCTTTCTGACTTCATTCTGGAGATTTCTGTTGTTTTTACCTCTGCTTTATAGGTCTGTATAGTCTCTGGCATTAGGAAGTAATCTGGGTTTGGATCACACAGCAGTGAATTAACGGATATAAGAACTTTAGAAATAGTTAAAACAGGAGATCACTGTGATCTTAGACAATTGACACAAATGCTGCCATTACTGTTCATGTCTGGGTGATAAATTCTTGTTGTAAATGCAGTCTTAGGTGGTTTGAAGGCCTAGGCTTTAGGAAATGAATTGTCACCAAGAATACGCCACCTTGATATAGGCTATCATTAGGTCCCATAATTGTGGCCCGACAATGACACATATCATCCTTAACTGGACCTGCTGTACATGCAAAGCCCCGAGGTACTGGGAATCACAGGTTTTTCTGGGGAATTAAATGTTGGCCCGTGTGGCTTGATGGTGGCTTGACGACATTGGGAGAAATGGGCCCAAATAGGTGGGCAGAGGCCACATCAAGCTGGGCCTTTATCCTCAGGGCACTGGGGAGCCAATGCAGGACTGTAAGCTGGGAAGGGATGTGATCTGCTGTGAGAATAGAAAGAAAGGGGCCATGGATGCTGGTTTTCTGTTGCTGTCCTTACAGTGAGAGCTGATTGATGGTGGTTGCGACTGAGCGGTGACATGCACAACTGAGAAAAATGGAGAGATCGAAAAAGAGAGATCAAAACAGGGAGGTGCTTTGATGGGCTGGGTGTGGCTGCTGAGGAAGAGGGAGGTGTTAAGGATGAGTCCTGGTCTTCCAGATTGGAAACTGCCCGTGTGGTCGTGCCACTCATTGCAATGGACAATACCAGCAAAGTGCCAACTTTGCAGAGTAACTTGTCCTTATTTACATGCAGACATGTTTCACGGATCTGAAACCACAGTGTACATTTTGCCTAACAACTTACTTTCATTCATGAAAGAGCATCAAGGTTCACATGCATGTATCTCTGCAAACTCAAATACACAAAAATATTAGGTTTGCCACGATTGTTTTACCCTATTCCACATCTTTCTTTAGCTTTATGACAGACTTGAGAAATTTGAAATTTTCACACTATTTTTAATTATTTCTGAAACTCTATCTTACACTTATCTTATATTCATGGATTTCTAAACAACTATAATTTATGAATCCCCTGATCAAACAGTTATTTTCTCCCCGGAGAATGAATTTTATGCTCTGAGGATTTAGCATCATATTCAAGGCTCTGAACCACTTTCCTTTCTCATCTTTATTATTTCCCCTCTCACTCTGAGCATATGGCATTTTTTTGGTTTTTATTCTGTTGGTCCTTCTGCCTCAAATGTCCTCTAAATACGTCTGCCTCAGCTGAACTCGTATCCATCCTTTGAGGCCTCTTTGAAACGGTACCTTCCCTCTGAAGTTTTCTGGAGCCCTGTCAAATTGTTTCTAAACTGCCTCGTTCTGGTGTTTATCTCATAGACAGACTTGCATTAAAGTGCGGTTGTTCCTATCAGTCTCCTCCTTTAGGTCAGTAGTTTCTAGAATTTTTTGATGATTCTTGCTGATTTAAATTGGGCTCCCCTAGAAGCAGATCCTGGGATAAGGATTTGGAGGCAAGTCATCTCTTTTGGGAGGAAATTCCAGGAAGTGCCTTTCAGGGAGTGGGGGATGGAGACAGGGAAGGGAAGGAAGCCAGTATGAAGTGTGTTACTTCTCAGGCACCCAGGGCTTGTCCCTCTGGGGCTTCCGAGAAGCTGTGCAGAACAGGCCTCAGGGCTGCTGCACCTTAGGGCAAGGATGCTGGGGAGATTGAGATGGTCCTCCACTGTTGGTGAGTCAGGGGTTGGTTGAGGGCTGCTCAACCCTTAACTCCCCAGGACTTCTGCTCTGGCCTGCTCTGCTTCTGGGCCAAATAAACTCCAGGAGCCAGAGGGCCCCTCATACAGAAGTTATAGATATTTGCAGTTGGTGAATAGGGAAAAATGAGTGCTAAAGGCACTGATAATGTCTCTCTCTCTCTCTGGAATATTTTCTTATTTCTAAGTCATATACAACAGTGACAGCTTCTTCCTTCTCCTCGGAAACAATTAAGAGGACATGGTATTTGAGAAGGAAAAGAGGGTGTTGCCAGAGGGGAGTGTGGCAGGGACCTGTTTTTCTTAAATTATTTTATTTTATTTTTTATTAAATGTACCTAAAGTTTTTAGCTAATATATTTTAATAGTGACATATTAAAAATTAGAGTCTAGAGTTTATAGTAGCTGCAGAAGGAAAGTAAAAACTAACAAGGCCCTAGAGTCTGACTGCTTTCAGTGCGTAAGTGCCACCAGCAGTGGGAAGGGGTTATAAAATCTTATCATGGAATGTGAGAGGCATTAACCACATAGTTTAAAAAAGAGAATTTTCTCATGAACAATGTAACATAAGGCCTGTTTAGAGAAGAACTTGGAATTTGCATATGGCTTTAGCTTAGGAATGTGTTACCTGAAATCTTAAAAAAAAAAGAAGCAAGCGTATTTTATGTGAAGCAGTTGAATTTGATTCTTCCCCAGTAGAGAAAAGAGAAAACTGGCTTTTTTCATTCATTCCATTTTCCATACGTTTGTAGTGCTCACTGTCCTCTGATTCTTTTCTGCTGTGTTCTCTTCTCACTGTTACTCCTATTCCTCCTCCCTAGTACTGGCTGCTTTTGAAGGTGATGTGATTTCTGGGTTTGTAGAGTAAGTTAGTTTTTCGAGAAATGAATCAGTGCTGAACTGCATTCACAGTGTCTGAGTTATCAAGCATTTAGGAGATTTTTCATCCATACACATACAGAGAAAATAACTTGAGAAAACGTATATAGATTCTCTTATTCATTTGCACAGTTCCTATCACAAATGACATTTTAAAAGCAGAGAGGTTAAAGTCTTGGTGGGCCTGTGTTACTTTCACTTTCAAGAACAAAATCAGACCACTCATTGGCTGGTTTTTCTGTTTCCAATTCAACTTCCCAGCAGAATGCCAATACGGTCCAGAAGTTTAATTCATTATTATACAAAGTCCAAGCGAGTGAAACTTTAACCTCTGTTTCTAACCACTTCATGTTGGTTTTATCTATAATTAACTTAGTGAAAGGCATCTGATGACAGATTCTTTCTTGTGCTTCAATTACCTAACTTATGAGGCCCTCCAAAGAGTTTAATTTAACCACTTTATACTGGAAAGTGTCATGTGGTAGAGCAGGAATATTAACTTAGAGTTCTAGGTGTTTTAACAAGGAATCCCAAATGGCAGTATTGGATGAGCCCACATGGGGAGTTTATAAAGTGTGGTTGGTTAGGTCTGGGGCATATTATGTTCAAAAGAACACAGTACCAAAACCAAAATTAGCTTCAAAGTAACTTAAACCCCTCACATCTCTCAAAATCAATGCCTTTAAAAATTCCTTTTCCCATCCCTCTCCCATCCATGGTGCATATTCTCTGCAGGTGTACCTTGGCCTTTATTTGTCAAACGTCCTTCACCTGGGGAAACTCCTCCTCTAGCCCCAGAACTCTAATTTCCCATGCTTTTCTCCTCTACATCTCACATGATTTTCTGCCTAAAAAATGTCTTAAAGAAATCAGTCTAGCTAAAGTGAGAGCTCCTTGGAGGGCTGAGAAGAGGAAGACAGATTAGGCAAAGGTAGAATCCTTTTTATAGGCAGAACAATGGAGAAGCCAAGGGATTTTCTTAAAATAATCTTTGTATTTAAAGTGTACAGATAAGGACATAGGAAATTTCTTTCATCTGACAGCACCAAGGGGCATTTTATTAATGCCAGACATGGTTGTCTTTTACAACAGCCACTTTGAGATATTAGGGAGATGCATCCCAGAGTTTCACCTTATGCTGTGGCTCTTCCAGAAACCCTTCCTGAATTTATATTTCGGAATTGTGCCACTCATGAGTTCTGCAAGTTAAAGACAGTTTGAGAACTCTCAGATTTGGTAAATAACTCTGTTTGCCATCTACACCTTTCATGATTTTGAAGACTTCATTCACTCTTCTAACTCTCCTTCTTTTAATCTCTCATGTTTAAGAAATGCCTGCATTCTCCTAAGAATTTTGGTTAACCTCCTTGGACCTTCCTCCAGTTTGGCTATGTTTTCACTGAGATAGGCAGTCGGAATTGCTCATGGCATTCCAGGTGTACGAGCCATTTTTGCATGAGGAATAGCAGACTTGTATGATTTACATTTAGCATCCCTTTTTGATAATCTTAGAATTATTTTTGGTATCATAGCTTCCCAAAGGACTGTTATCTTTAAAAACACATCATTTTCCTTGGTCATAAACAATGTTGAGACTGTCATAACTCTCCTTCTGGTAATATAACTTAAACTAATTGTTGCACCCACCTAGCCTGTACCCATATAAAATATTATTTGCTATTTTTCTCCATACCTTGAAGATTATAAACTTGGGGATTATAACCAGGAATAAGCTGATGGACATTCTAAGATTAAATATAATCATTGATTACATAAGGATGGATAACATAATGGTGGAAGAAGCTACTCTTTGAGAGGGAAATGGAAGCATTTATAGTAGGAGGAACCAATAAAAGTAAACTTTGATTTTCAAAAGAGCTTTAAGATCTTTAACTCCACATGTAAGTTTCCTATTACTTGACAGAACATTTTATTGCAAAGAGAAAATTGACTACATACAGGAAGCAAACTTTATTTACAAGAGAGCCATTCTCCTTCACCTGTCCTGACTTATTTTGACTTCAGGAAGTCACACGATGAAAACTTGAGTTTGCTTATCAAACCAGTTCAGCTGGTAGACTATGGAAGTGTGATTTAAAGCGTGATCTTGGAAATTCAGAGGTTCCTGAGAGAAATTTAGAGGGTCTGGGAGGTCAAGACTACTTTCATAATAATACTAAGACATTAATTACATTTTTTTTGTTTATATTCTTTCATTAGTGCACAGAGTATACAAAGTTTATTGCAACTAACCTTTGAAAAATATGCTTGTTGAGTTTTGGTGTAGTATCAAAGAAGAATATCCACAATTATCTGAAAATGTTACTAAAATGGCCCTCCCATTTCCGATTACATGTCTGTATGAGGCTGATTTTTCTTTGCATATTTTAACCAAAACAATAGGTTGCAGCAAATTGAATGCAGTTGCAGATATGAGTACAATTGCTTTTTGTTAAACTGTGCATCAAAGACATTTGCAAAAATGTAAAACTCTGTTACTCTCCTCACTGTTTTTTTGAAAACTATAGCTATTTTTCATAAAAATGTCATGTGTATTAATATTTAATGGGTTTATTATTGTTATTTTAAAATGCATAAGTGAATGTTAAATTCTCAACTTAAATTTCTTGTTTTAAGACTTCTTTTTTTCCTTTATTATTATGACCTCATAATTTCAAAAGGAGACAAGGTTCAGATATTTCATTATAGACTAGATTTTATTCATCTTGTAGCATCAGGTTTTGCAATAGGAATTTTCCCAGAAACTGAATCAGGATTATTGTTCTCCCATAATTAAATTTCTACTATAGGGACTATCAATTAGCATAACCCATGTAAACAAAAGCCCTTTGAGATCATCAGTAATTTTTGAGAGTGTACAGGGGTGCTAAGGCCAAAAAGTTTGAGAAATGTTGGACTTTGGAGAATCCAAATATCACTTAGACATTCTTTGTTCACATGATTATTTGCTTGTTCAAAGGGTCCAGTTATATTTCCTTAACCTACTAGAATATTTATATTTATCTCATAGAGCAATCTTCTACTGGCTTAGAGTTCCAAGCTACATTAGGGTACATGTAACAGCAAGAAAACACAGTAGTAATATTATGATACAAAGAATAATGTCAATTTTACCTTTTTGTGGTTCAGAATGAGTATCTAAACATTCAGTATTTAACCTCCAGATAATACTTTTATAAACTGGGCTTGTTATCTTGAAAGTACAAGTCTTTCTTTTTCCATGGTGGTAGTAGCCGTGAAGAGGAAAATACAGTGTAAAGCCTAGGGAAGTCATCTAATTCTTTAAAAGTTCTGAATTTTCAAATGTAGATAAGACAACAGTCTCAAAATTCTGGAAAACATTAAACAATGTAAAAGAAAAGTGTACAATAGATTTTCCTGCTTCCGGAATGAGTAAAGTTGACCCCAGTGGAGCCGTCTCATGGCTGTATTTTACACACACCTCCTTTCTAGCTACATGTGAGATAAGACAAAAGCAGCATTTGACCGAGGACTAACAATTTCTCAGAAAATACAACCAGATCCTGTAAGTCTTTAATGTTTTTCAGGTGGAAACAAAACATTGTGCAACAAATCAAATGCTATCGTAGTTGTAACCAGCTGCTGTTGCATGCTCAGAGATACACACCAAGGAACTCTTCTGGGTGAAAATAGGCAGCATTTAGAGATGGCTTTGAATTCCTATGAGATTTACTGCAAAGAAAAACAATTAACCTGTGATTTTGCCTGTAGGGACTGAAGCACTGATAACTGATGTGGTAAGTAGAATAAATGGTTTTCCAAACATGTCTATGACCTAATCCCCAGAAACTTGTAAATGTGGCAAAAAGACAAAAACAAAAAATAAAAACTCTGCAGGTGTGATATTAAGGATTTTGAGATGGGGAAATTTTCTTGGACTACACAAGCAGACCCAAGCTCATCACATAGGATTTATTTATTTGAGCAGTTTCTGTTTTTATCCGTTTACTACTTCTGTTCTGTTAAATTGAGGTACAGTTGACTTACAGTATTTATTAATTTAGGTGTACTACTCAGTGATTCAAAATTTTTATACTCCTTTTAAAGTTATTATAAAATATCAGCTATATTCCCTGTGCTGTACTATATATCCTTGTAGTTTATTTATTTTATACGTAGAAGGTTGTACCTCTTAATCCCCTACCTCTGTTAGGTCCCTTCCCCCTTCACACTCCCCACTGGTAAACCATTACTTTGTTCTCTATATCTTTAAGTCTGTTTCTGTTTTGTTATATTCATTCATTTAATTAATTTATTTATTTTAGATTCCACATATAAGTGAAAACATACAGTATTTGTCTTTCTCTGTCTGACTTATTCTATTAAACATAATACCCTCCAGGTCTGTCTATGCTGTTGCAAATGGCAAAATTTCACTCTTTTTTATGGCTGAGTATCATTCTATTGTGTGTGTATGTGTGTGTGTGTATACCACATCTCCTTTATCCAATCATCTGTTGAAGGACATTTAAGTTGCTTCCATGTCTTAGGTATTATAAATGGTGCTGCTTGTACACTGAAGTGCATGTATCTTTTCAAACTAGTGTTTTCATTTTCTTCAGATACATACTCAGGTGTAGAATTCCTGGATCATGTATTAGTTCTATTTTCAGTCTTCTGAGGAATTTCCATACTGTTTTCCATAGTGGCTGCATCATACAGGTCTGCATCATACAAAGCAGAGTATCTTTCCTGGCTCTGGTGAAAGCAAGGGAGATGTGGCTACAGAAGAATGGTTAGAGGTGCAACATTGCAGGCTTTGAAGATGGAGGAAAAGGACCATGAGTCATGGACTTGTGAGCTGGAAAAGGAAAGGAAATGGATTTATTCCTAGAGCTTCCAGAAAGAAACAAGTCCTGCAGACACCTCAATTTTGTCCTTGTGAGACCCTGACTGAACTTCTAATCCAAGAAATGCAAGATAAAAACACTTGTGTTGCTTTATACTTCTAAATTTATGGTAACTTTTTACAGTAGCAAATGAATACAGCTAGGTTGAAATTGATATTGCAACCCCCAGCTCTTTCTTTTCTCTTCAAGTACACTGTCATCGGAGCTAACAGTATTCCATCTAAATCTGCTGTCCAAATAATTAGATAGGAATTCAATGAGGCACATGTTGCTTTTCTATTTCTTTCAGTGGGTTCCCTCTTGAACCCATTTTTAAATATGATGTCAGAGTAGGTGAGGTAGGAAGGCAGTCTCTTGGGGAAATCATCCTAAATTCTTGCCTTTTCTTTTGGTGGGGAAAGGGAAGAGGAATAGTGACGAGTCTTAAAAATTACTTAAATCCACTAAGTAATTTGTTGTGGTTATTGAAGATTGAGAGATATATAAATTTTAGTTTACTAAAAATAGAGTTACCTTATAATCTAACAATCTCACTCTTGGGCATATATGAAAGATGAAATCTGTAATTTGAAAAGATACATGCACACCAATGTTCATAGCAGCACTGTTACAATAGGCAAGACATGGAAGCACCCTAAATGTCCATCGACGGATGAATGGATAAAGAAGATGTGGTGTATATATACACAATGGAATGTTACTCAGCCATAAAAAAGAATGGAATAATGTCATTTGTCACAATATGGATGAACCTAGAGATTATTATACTAAGTGAAGTAAGCCATACAGAGAAAGACAAATACATGATTTGCTTATATGTGGAATCTAAAAAAAAAAAAAGCAACACACAAATGAACTATTTACAAAACAGAAATGGACTCACAGATAGAAAATAAACATATGTTTACCAAAGGGGATAAATTAGGAGTTGGGATTAGCAGATACAAACTACTAGATATAAAATAAACAAGGACCTACTGTATATCACAGGGAACTACATTCAATATCTTGTAATAACCTATAATGGAAATGAATATATATATTATATATGTATAATATATATATATTATATATATATATAACTGAATTACTTTACTGTACACCTGGAACTAGCACCACATTGTAAATCAACTATACTTCAGTAGAGCAAATTTTTTTTAGTTTACAGAGGAGAATGGGTTTAAAAGAATGGTTAAAAATTATTTGTTAATTTTTAAAGCTTTGGCTCAATAGTACAACAGTGGGAGGGGAAGGTCAAAGTGGGACAAAAAAAAAAAAAGAAAAGAAACAGCAATTTAGTAACCAGCTTGGAGAGAGGAGAGCAGTTTCTGTTCCTTCACCTTCATGGAATTCTGTTGACTTAGGGCCAAAGATGCCTAGGGGAAGCCCAGAACATACGAATGGTAGCAGCAGGAAAAAGGGAATAAGGCAGTTGCTCTGGATGTAAAGTTAGAAGTGCCAAAGCAGTTTGAAGCCAGCTAGGAAGTTTGCCAAACTATGAAAACATCACTGCTTACTGCCTTCACATGCTCCACCTGGTATGGGGACCGGGACAATGTTTACACTCAGCATTTTTATTTTGAAACTTTGTCACTGATTTTTATTTAAAGTCAATCATGTATTTTAAATGATTGGCATTAAATTACTTAAGAGTAATTTTTAGTGCCTCTTAGGGCCAACAGTTTTCCTAGGAGATGATAGCTGGGAGTCGGAGGAAAATTAGGCTTACCTGAAAGAATTTGAGTTTTTAGACAACTTTTTGCCACTGTGTCCAAGCAAAGTCTACCTGCATTTCATAACCCTAGTGAAAAGGGAATAATTATTTGCCAAAACCTCCCAGAACATGCTGAACATCATGGTAAAAAGAACATAGCATGCAGTAAAATTGCTAAGCAAGGAGGGTAGAGCTACCTCCCTGATCACTTATGTCACATCCAGATGGTGTCCCTGATCCAATATAAATTCCTATCAGGAAACACAGAAAGCAAACTTTTCAGAAGCTGCACATTTAATCTGAAGTCTCAGGGCACTTAGAAAATGCCTTCTCATGGGTATAGGGAGTTTTAATTGCAAGAGGGATGAATTTGGCAGGTTGACAAGGAACCAGAATGGGAAGGAAAAGAGTTTCTATGTAGTCTGAATAATACTCCCCAGCTAGGTTTAGCTTATAAAAAGTTAGCATTTTAAGCTAGTCTTGGCTTCCTTCTGGTCTAGGAAGACTCAGTTAACTTAGTTAATTTCCAAGACATGAGAGGCTTCCTTGAACTCAGCCTACCAGCTGATGTTTGTACATTGAGGGTTCTTTTCTTCTGTCCCTTAATGTTCCAAATAATAATTTGAACAATATTTTAACTGTAAGATGACATTGGCAGATGCTGTTTCATAGGTTCATACCATCAATTACCATTAACTCTGACCAAATAAACTGCAAACTCATGAACACGGGGTAAAATGCTGGTGTTCTGACCAAGGAGAACAATGTCTGAAATACCAAGAGAAGGATGGAGAAAATGTAACACCTCATTAAAAGTAATGTTATTACACTGTAGTTTTTTTTTTAAATATAACTAACTCTGAATCAGAGTACCCAATAAATTTTGCACAAGGTGAATGTATTTCTATAAAAAACGTGTTCTTTCCTGTGCTGCAGGATGCTGATAAAACACAGGGGTTGGGGAAGGCAGGAAGTGAAGTGTAGCAGAAGTTCCCGCAGGAAGTGCCGCCTCTGGCTTGGACCCTGGGATTGAGCAATAAAACGGAAGTCAGGAGGCTTGGATTTTAGCCTTTCTTCATCCCTAGCTGAAGGATGAGCAAGGCACTTAATTCCTCAGTGGGCTTCTTCTCCTGTAATGTGGTGTCAATAACACCTACCCTGAGCATTATGCTAAAGACTGTATCCGAGAAAGGAATCAAGACATCCAACATAAAACCTGACACATTGGTGCTTGATGAGGTGGGCTTTCTCTTTCTCTTGCCTTAATCTAGAAAACAAGGGTAATAAGGCTTATTTTATACCTTCCCCTAAGCACTCCCTGTATCTGGCCAGAGGTTCTTTAGGGAAACCCCCCACGCTCCCACCTTGTCTTTTGAAAAAGCTGGATGTAATCAACAATCGAAATCCTGTTGAATGTGATGAGGACAGCTGTCTCAACACAGGCAGTGTTGTGAGAACAAAGTCAGGGGCCAAGGAGGACTAGGTCAGGGAAAGCTACCCAGTGGAGGTGACACTGGTCCCCTGGTAGGAGGGGATGGGGAATAGATCACCACCTGGGAAAGGAAAAAAAGATGCAGACATCCTAGGGACAACCTTCTCCTCCTTGATATTTTGCTAAGACTGGCACATTTAGTGGCCAGGAGCTGGTGTCACTACCTCTTTTTCACTTTAAGAAACAGCGACTAGTTTATTTATTGTTTAGATGTTTTGGGAGAAAGAAAATTGTATAAACCCACGAAATAAATCTAAGTAATATGGAGAACATGTTTAATATTTTAGGGATTTAATGAGAAGATTTTATGAAATTAATCTGAGTGAGGATCCCTGGCACATGAACTGAGTGTTTATACTTCCCATCTCATCAGGCATGACAAACCCTATCTGAACTATCTGTTCCTGTGTACTGTTAGCAATCTCAGACTTGAAAAGAGGACAGGCATGTTTGTGCTTGTAGACTTTTTCCTTTAAATGCATTTAACAAAAACTGAATATGTCTATCTTTGGCTCTCCATCCTTTTATTGATGGTATCTTCTCTGAAATTTGATAAGACTTGAAACAGGACTAAAGTTCAGTGTATGCAACTTTATTTTTGCTTTGTTCAAACCTCAAAATGTTAATGGTACTTAAACAAGTATTCTTTTCTTATTTTTGTTTGGTGCATATCCATCCTCCTCCTAAAAAAAAAAAAACAAAAACAAACCCCCCACAAAACTCAGCAGGCTGATCCACTTAGCTGTAAATTCTGGCCAGTTTATTACCTTTAGAGTCTTTGGACAAATGTGGTGCATTTCATATTTCTCCTAAATGTGATGGTAGGGTCACCCACAGCCGTCATAATCTGTTTTTGTCTTACTGGGCTTCAGGATTCTCTGTGGTAGATATCCACTGACATTGACTCCCTAAGTTTCCTTAAGCATTGAGGAATGATTTTTAAAAGAACAATTCCAGCACTAGAGTAAGTGTACTTCTTGTGACTATGCATACTTTCCTGAATTCAACTTGTCTGAGATCTGTTGACTCACTCTTCCATTTAGATAGCAGATGCTTCATAGCACAATTACATCACTGATCCTGATATAGCTGGCTGTTTGTTTTTACTTTCCACTCCCCATAACATCGGGTTATTATGATTATGACATGTCATCTGCTTTTAGTTACTTGCTTATTCACGAGAGTACTAGTGTATATTCTATCATATAGAGATGTTCAGTATATATAATATAAGAAGAATTGTTCCCTGGGGCTTGGAGAGAGAGGAGTGGCATGAACCTTAAATATTAAAGCTATAATGAAACTGGTTTCACTTTCAAATTATGATTCACTTTGATTTCCTTTTTTCCTCCCTGCTCAAAAAAGTAGTGTTTTTATCAATCAGTTTAAACCAGGTCATGATGCAGTGACAAACAACCCTAAAAACCTCAGAGGCTTACAATAACAAATATGTGCTTCTCCTTTGTGTCGCATATTGGGTGTGGCTTGGTTATAGCTCTGTCCCATGTCTTCTTCATTCTGAAGGAACAGAGGGCATTGACTAATGGTAGAACCACACAATGGCTTTTAAAGGGTTTGTTCAGAAGTGGACCATGTCACTTCCACTCATATTTCATTGGTTATTGCAAGTCACATGGCTAAGTGTGATGTCAATGGAATGAATAGTATAATCCTCCACCAAGGAGGGGACAGTAGGGAGAGAGCCAGTAGGAAGAAACTGAATGAAGCAGCAGCAAATAATTTGAAAAAATAGCTCAATGTACTTTCTAATGCTTGCTAACATCTCTTTACATATATACACAGAGAAACATACACAAACAGTGTGACCGTAAAGCAATGAGCATGATTTTTCTCAAAATAACCTTATCTGAATTTTTAATCTCTGAGTAACAGATGTCTGTTTGACAATTTTTTCAACTTCTCCAAAATTGTTCAAAGGCTTGTGAACATTATTTCTACAGTCTTAATCCTCTGAGGATGGTTTGAAATTTGGAAGTGGTTAGTACTCATTTCTAGTCAATCTGTATACTTTACTTTAAAGTACTTATAACCCTTGTGACATTTGGTATGTGCCTGTTAGTCAAACTTTAACTTTTTTTTTAAGCTTCAACTTTTCAAGAGAATAGGATGTATCATATCATATTTTATTAAATAGTGAATTTTAATTAAAATTTTAGATTTTCTCTTCATGAAGTTATATTGAAGTTCACTCCAAAAAATAAGTTCCAATAATACTTTGAACAATGGTTGTATGGATTAAAATATGTGCCTAATATTAGGAGATGAATACTTCAGAGGTTAAAAAAAAACTCTCTTGAATGCTTACAGTTTGGTTGGTTTTACAAAGAATACAGCAAAACCTTGAGATAATATAAATTCTGATAAGTTTTGGCTATGGTCTCTCATTCTTCACCCATGGGGCGGGTTTTGTTGGGGTAAGTATTTAAGATTCAGTGCATTAAAAATAATTGGTTTATTTCTGATGCAGCTAATAAAATAAACATATTTTTGCTCAAATGGTGACTAGAAGAGTGGAAAAATTGGTTTTCATTAATTTTGCAATAATTCAACCTTAGCTTTTGTAAGCTTGCAATTTTTGGATCCTACTTAAGCTTTTGATTCATTTCTTGTATTATATTTTATAGTCGTTCCTTGTTTGTTTCTGTGTTTTTTCCCCTTTTTTCTTTCTTTTTTTTTTAAACAAGGATTTTAAATTCCTGGAGAAGGTGAAACCACCTCTTTATATTCCTGGCACACGTCCCGTAATACTGGTAATTATCATTATAATACCAATAAGTACTAGCCTATCTGAATTATTTATAATGTGCTCAGCATAATTTTAAGCAATTTCCTATTTAAACTTATTTAAATCTATGAGGTAGTCAATTTACATTATTTTCAGTTTATAAATGAGGAAATTGAGTCAAAGAGAGATGAAGAAACCTGTTCTAACAGCACAGCTAGGAAGTGGTTAGTCCCAGTGGACTCTCCGAAGCTCATGTTCCTGCTAAAACTGCATATGCTGCAATACATATGTTTGTTAGTTCATTATTCACTCATTTAGAAAAAAAATTAGTAAGCATTAACTATGTGTCAGGTGGTATCCTAGGCACAAGCATGATAAGGTAAAAGATCATGGTGTTGGCCTCCATAACAGACTCAGATCAGCTAGTTAGCAAGAGAGAGATGAATGAAGTTTTTCAATGTTAAATCTTGAAGAAGTAGGAGATACTCAGAGAACTGGAAAGAGGGAGATGTCCCAGCAGAGAGAAGAAAACATTAAAATCATAAAGAATCAAGATTAAATATTTCAGAAATGCAACTACATTTTATCTGGAGTGTGTAAAGTAAAGTGGCAAGAGGATGAGAAAGATAAGCAGAGGCCAAAAGATGGCTGGTTTGGACCACGCTAAGGATTTAAGGCTGTAACCAGAAATGATGAAGGGAGACTGGAGAATTTGAAGAAGAGCTTATATTGTTGATGACTTCTTAGTGCCATCCTAAAAAATCTCCTACACCTTCCATTGTTGTTTTTCTAACAGTACTTAGAGCATCAAAGATGATGTATATGCTGTTTTAAGAGGATGGTGGGCACATAGACCTAAGCCATTCTTGCAGATTAGGTCAAAGCAAGTTCTGGAGTTTGAGAAGTCCACAAATTCAAGGCAAAGATGTACAATAACAGTTAAAAGCATGAAAAAAAAAAACAACAGAAAATAAACCACAAAGTGTACCTGGTATAAATGTCCAGTGTGCTTGAGGTATGGAATCACTCAAAAAAATGTTGACCAGGCCAATGCTTAAAAAAACGCATATTTCTTTGAAAAATCTACCTTTGGAAGTGCATTTGTAACCACATCATAACGGCCAAACAGTTGTATTTTCAGTAACAATCCAACGCTTTGTTTATGCTATCCACTACCTCTAGGTTTGTTAAGTCAATCTTTAAATGCACGTATTTACTGAAAATATTTTGAAAAACAGTTCACTTTTGATAGTGTGAATAAAGAAGTGAAAAATCCATGTTGATTTTTAATTCAGCTAAACACTGATTAAAAGAGACAAAATTAGAGCTTGTCTACATTATTTTTGACAGCTTATGAAAAGTGATTGATATCCACGCACCCGTAGATGCATGAGACTGCAAATGCATGAGTGCCATGCTCAAGGCAAGTAACGTTATGTGAACCAGCTGGACTGATGTGGGCTTTCTGTGTTTTACATGATAAAGAAGGCATGTTTTTCTGTACATTCCACTAATACAAAGTGATGTGATTTCTAAAGATGATAAAAATGTATTTACCCTTGGCAGGCTGTGGCATGCATGGGTATCATTTTAAGATTACTGCTGTGCAATTGTAGTGTTAAAGGAGAATCAGAGACTCGGCTTAAGAAAAACATGTACAATCTACAAAATTCCTCATTTTCTTGGGGGCTTATTGATAACTGGTATTTGGCAGAAATTTTTAGCATCCAGTTGAACTAGCTTAAAGGTAAATCCTTGCTAGGTTAAAAATGTTGCAAATCATGTTATCCAAGTCCTTATTGCTATGATAACATCAGCTTTAATAATTTGTCATGCTTGCTAAAATTGGGGCAGATGTTGATGTGCTTCCACATCTAAAACCCATCACAAATGCCACCTTCTTTGTAAAGACTTTCCTGACTCCTCCCAGCTTCTCATTTGTAGACATCTCTATAAAAACTACACGTTTGTGGAATGAATCATTTACTACTCACATTATGCACATCTTTTCATTTTTAGTACATTTCAATGGTTTTGAGTATTTGCACCAATTTGTGCAATCATAACCACTAATCCCAGAAAATTTTCATTACCCCACAAGGGGACCCAGTACCCAACAGCAGTAACTCCCCATTCCTCCCTCCCTCCAGCCCCTCCCTGACAATCACCAGTCTCCTCTCTGCGTCTATGAATTTGCCTATTCTGGACCTTGTCACATGCGTAGAAGCCCACCAAATGTGACCTTTGTGACTACCTTCTTTCACTTAGCATAATGTTTTCAAAGTTCATTATGTTGTAATTTATGCAACATTTCATCATTTTTTTATTGTAGAATACCTTTCCATGGTATGGAAATATCCAATGTGTTTATCCATTCATCAGTTGATGGATATTTGGGTTGTCTGCACATTTTGATCATCATGTATTACACTGCTATAAACATTTGTGCACATGTTTTTGTGTGGAACATATTGTACATTTAAACACATTTTGTTAGAATTAAATTTTATCTACTTTTAATATTTACTTATTTATTTTTACACATTGAAATATATTTTATTAAAATTAAAACATTAACATTTAAAAATCTACTAAACAATTACTGCAATGTTAAAATATTTAAGATACTACAGACATACTAGTAACACTTTGGTTTATCTTCTTTTAGACTTCTTTGGTTACATTTATGATACTTAAATTTAAAAAAGCAAATTTAACCTCTAATGGAAAAAAATACATAAACGAATATATACATATATATGCATGACTGGGATTTTGTGCTGTACACCAGAGATTGACACATTGTAAGTGTACTTTAATTAAAAAATAAATGGAAGATTAAAAAAACAAATTTAGTATCAAAATGTGAATACTGTTTGATAGTCCACTATTTTTACTTTACTTTCCCTATAGTAGAATATATCTGGTATATATGTGTCTAGGATAGGATTTTTAATAATGATATACATCTCTATATTTTATTTTAAATATTAGATTATATTTATGTACATTATAATTACAATTCTTGAGGGCAGTTACTTTGCTTTGTTCTTCATCCCTTTCTTCTCTTCCACTAGTATCAGCAAGTGCCGAGTATAGTAGTCTCTCAAATGTTTGCTGAAATGAATTTAAAATATATATGAAGCCATACAGAGAGTTTCAGATTTGTAAAGAGACTTAGGGGTCAACTGATACTGTGAATAACATGGGTGATATGGTTTTTCAGCTAAAAGTAGATTTAACTAATGACTGTAATTTTGACTTTTAAATTTGCATACTTAACCACTATACTGTACTACATTTTTTCATTAAACCCTTTGGGAAGATTGAAAGAAGAATAACAGGAAATTTGTTCCTAAGTCAAATTGTGAATAATGTTTAACAACTTCCTGGATTCTGGTACAATAAAATTTGAAGATTAGAGAGAGTTGAATGATTTTTCAGCCAATTAAAAACTTCATTGCTGAAAACACATATTATCCTCTGAAATCATGAAATGTTCAATGAAGTCATTAAAAAAACTCAGCCACCTACAGTATTGTCTTTTCAGATATTCATGGATTGTTTCAAAAGAGTAAAATATATTTGTTTTGCATGTTGGGTCCAAACTTCATGGTCTAACATCATTGTTGACACTCTATCTGCTGTTAAATCTTAATAACATCACTAAGTCTATATTGCCAAGTTGAGCTTGTTCCAATTTTTAAAAATATCATTAATCCTAGCACCTAGATTGTGGTGTGGTTCCACTATAGGAACTCAGAGTTTCTTGGAAGAATTGCTGATTTTGGATTCTGAGGCGGGATATGCACAAAAACAGCCGACTTTTACCAGATTCAAGGAAGCTATCGGAGACTATCAGGGCCAGAACCCACCAGGGACCAACCTGAAGAGGCTCCCTCACTAGTAAAGGATAGGACAATTTTGACCTTTAGTAAAGATTTTAATTGCCATATTCATATTTAATTAATAATTTAAAAATGGTCATTTTTGTAAGGAGATAGAGAATCAATTCATTATCTTGAAAACTGGTTTTAAAGAAAGGGAAGAATCATTTATTTATCCTGTTTTTTCCCACATGAAGTGTCATATGTGATAACAAATAGTAGATGAGAAGCATCTCTTTATAAAGAGTATTCCAGTGAATAAATGCAAATGATAAAGAAAAGGAACTGAGAGAATTGTGATATCACCCATCAGCAACACACAAGGAATGAAGATCTAGGCACTGAGCTGCCGTCACAAGAGAGAAAACCAGACACAATGAGCCTCCTGATGGAAGAATTCACCACCACCTATAGTCCTGCCAGTTTTTGCACAGCAGAGGAAAACATCGACAAAACAAAAAGACAACATACTGAATGAGGTGAAAATGAGATAGGAGGGAAGAGGGATGACAGGATAAACTGGTTAGAGCAAAGATGGTAGAAGATTCAACTTCTGGTAGACCTTGGGCCTCATGTCACACCCACAGTTACCATGACAGTTCCCAGGCTGACCCAAAAGGCCAAAAAATGGATGGAGCTCCATTCCTGGAAATCCTTGTCCCTTTCCCCAAACAGTTTGAATAATCATCCTGCGTGTTAGCATATGAAATTACCAAGCCCATAGAAACTAACAACCCCGCACCTTGCGGTTGCTCTCTATTGCCTTCTGAGACGGTCCACACTCTGTCTATGGAATATGTATCTACTTTTACTTTAAACTAAACACCTCCACACCTCTTGGCCTGTCTTCCTCTCGCCTTCTGAGATGGCCCACATTCTGCATATAGAATGTGTATCTCCTAAGCCTTTTCCCTTCTGAGTGAGATGGGCTGCACTCTGTCCATGGAGTGTGTATCTCCCTGAACAAATCTATGTTTACTTCATTGTGCCTCACTGTTGAATTCTTTCCTGCACGAGATAAGAACCTATTCTCCAGCAACAAAAATACTTGCAAATGATATGACCAATAAGGGGTTAATATGCAAAAATATATACGGCTCATTTAGAACGGGACATCAAATAGTAAATACTTTCAGTTTTGAAGGCCATATCACCTCTGTTGTAGATATTCTGTTCTGTCCCACGTATAATCATATGTAGTCCAAAAGAACATAGATGATACATAAGCAGGTTTTGGTCCCTGGGCTGTAGTTGACACATTTAAATATTTCCTTTCTTATTGTGTGTATGTTCAGTATTTTACTAGTGAGCTTTTTCACTGTATTCATTTGTATATCTCATACAAAAATAAACAAAATGAGGCAGCCAAAAAAGACGTATATTTTCCTCTAGTTGTAGTATAAAGATTTCAGACTTAGAACCAGTTTTTAAAATATGTGTAGTGCATATATCTGGATTTTTCTCTGAACTTTGATAATAAAACTAAGTATATTTGTATCAGCCTTCTTACTCATTCATTTATCCATTCAACAATGTTTATTGAGCACCCACTGTGTGTCAAGCACTATTCTAGCTGCTGGAGGTAAGCAGTTTAGTTAAGCAAAGTCTCCATCATTACCATGCATACATTCTAGGGTATAATAAGGTTTTTCTAATAGTTTCTCTCTGACTTGCAATAGAGCAGCTTATGAATACAAATGTTAATGCACTTTGATTGTTAGATTTAAATATTGTTTGCATATGTTTTCCTATAAATTGACTGTTCAATTACTCTTAAAAAATCTGGGACTCATGTTGTATGCTCACTGTATTTTGTTTCAGATTTACACTGGAGCATGCTAGGATTCAAAATTACTTTGCAAAATCCATTGAAGACCTGGGCCATGCACCATCACACTTTATTGTCTTCAAGTTGTATTGTGTGATTTTGAGAGATGCTGCTGTGATGGAAATCAACCTTAGCTGATGATAATTGGACAGGTGGACTGTTAACTTGAGCATCATCAACTCGTCATAGCCATCAACAAATTTTCCTTGAAAATTTATTTTTTAACTGGTGATGTGTATCCACTTTTGGCTTTGGAAGAATTTATTCTTATTACCTGGGGAAAATAAAAAGTGATCTAAGAAGACCCCAAGACTTAATCAATCACTCTATAATTAATAAAAAGTCAAACTTTATCTAGAACTTACAATAAATGACGAAGTGTTAGGCACTCATGTTCTCTTGCATAACTGCCAGTTACACCTTGGTGAGAACCTCCACCATCAAGTCTCTCCTGGCATCTAACTGAGTGTCCTGCAGTCGTGTCCTTCCTCATGTACTTTTACATGCATTAAAATGCAAAGTTTTAAATTAAAAAAAATGTGGAGTTGCAACTTATCTCCTCAATCACATGTATACAACATATTCATATATCATTTACAGATTTGATTAGAGAAAAATTTATTCTAAGATCTGAATAAAAACAAGTTATTTCTGGTAGCACTAGTTTCTACTCTGTTCAGTTTTGGTGGGTGTTTGTGTGCACCTAGCATTTTCTTTGCTTTCTTTCTTAAAAAAATACCTTACAAACTGTTAAACTACATTAAAATGTGAGTCACGAGTTTGTAGAATTCCTGGAGCTCCTCCATAAAATCCTAAGATCCTGTAGAACAAATCTGAGAAATTTGATCTCTCAATCCCTTTATTTTCTACAGGAGAAAAATGAAGCCCAAAGAGATGGTGCATCCAACGTGGCAGCCCTGAAATCAGAGCCGGGGAGCCTATCCCCAGTGCAGTGCATTCTCGGTTGCTATGGCTTAAATTTATATTAACAGGTGTTATAATCTCTGTAATTTGCTGTAAAGTGCTTACAATCCTTGGCATTTGGGATGAGCCAGTTAGTTAGCCTTTAACTTTCTGTGTGATCAGTTACACTGTTGGCAGGATCTCCATGGTGGCAGGTGGTGTTGTGTGAGAGCAAACCCACCCCAGAAGCAGCTTCTACACTCCTTTCCCTTTCTGTTCTATATCCTCCTGATTAGCCATGGGTGCTTTATGAATTAGCACATTGACTCCAAATTTGGGTTTCCATTGCTGAATCTTGTGTGTGTTCATCAGCATGATGGATGTTGGAAATAGGCTTTAGCTCTCACGGATGAAATGAAACGTATTTTGAATATATGGATTGGCTTCCCCTCTTTTGAACAGGGTATAAGACTGCATGGAGGTCTGCACTAGTCTTTTTGGGATGATAGTCATCGTTTGATTTCCTAATTGGTTCTTAGTCCAGACTTTGGTTGAGGAGGACTTTTGACCTCATGGTGCCTTCTCAGCATGGAATCCTGCCTTTGAAATCTTGCTGAGTCTGCTTCAGGTGAACTTTTCATACCATGACCACTAAAAGGGCTTCATGCAGTGTGTAGAACAAGTTATGTAAACTGTTTCATGCTCACTTGTTGATAAATATTTGCCAATAAATGTCTGTCTGCATGATGGAATTTGGACTGAGATTTGTTTTCGTTTAAATCTTGCAGCCAGGTGTGGGAGAGTAGTAAACTCTTGCTGTCTCAACCTTTTTTGGCAGCCAAGAATCTAAGCGTGCAGGACCAAATTGGCTTAGTTAAGTTTGCAACTATAGGCAATATCTAATTTTGAGAGTCAGTGGATTCTTAAATCTTCTACTCCCTTAGTATATTTTTTTCCCTTCTTCCATTTAGCACAGCCTTTTGCTAAAAAGTGGGAGTTGCTGATATAGCTCTTTGTGACTTCCTGGGAAGTGATTAATTTTGCTGTCCTTCAACCTCGTTCTCTTGCTTTTGAGACACAAAGGGTCATGACTGGCTAGGTGTCCATCACCATTCCTTGTAGAGCTGAACCAGATCCACAGGCACTTGGTCATTTCAGTAAAGAGAGAAGGTGACCTGGGGACTTAGAGTGCAGGTGAGTTAGTGGTCAAGTGGAGAGTCCAGGTGTTATGGGCTGAACTGTGTTTTCCTAAAATTCATATGTTGAAGTCCTAACACTTGGTACCTCAGAATGTAACTGTTTTGAAGATAGGGTCTTTAAAGGGGTAATTGAGTTAAAGTGAGGTCTGTATAGGGTGGGCCCTAATCCCATATGACTGATGTTCTTACAGAAAAGGAGATTAGGACACAGATAGTTACAGAGGGAAGACCATATGAAGACGCATGGAGAAGGCAGCAATTTACAAGTCAAGGAGAGAGGCCTCAGAAGAAACCAACCCTGCTGACACCTTGATCTTGGACTTTCAGCCTCCAGAACTGTGAGACAATACATTTCCATCATTGAAGCCATGCAATCTGCAGTACTTTGTTATAGCAGCTCCAGAAAACTAATGCACCAGGTCAGTTTGTTTCAGATTCTACCTCCTTGACCCCTCAGTTTTATCTGTTGCTGCAGCTTTGGCCCGGGCTCTGAAATCTCACATGCTGGAATTGGCTTAAGCACACGAGGTGCCTTATAACATCCCATTTTGTGTTGAAGTGAGTTCCAGGAGGCATTGCAGTGCCCATTTGCCCCTGCAGGAGGAGCTGGCTTTGGAAAATAAGGGACCTCAGTCTTGCAAATGAGAAACTTCCTGCAGCAGCTCCAGGCCCTGCAAGGAATTGCTAACAGAGATGTAACATTCTGGATTATTTTTATTCTTCTCTCTGCAGGTGAGGAAAATTCTCTCTGGCTGTAAGTTAAAAACACATGCTCCAATACCACAGAAACTAAGATGAGTTTTCAGTTTTCTGCTCTCAGTCTCCAAGGATGGACTTATGTCCAAAGTTTGTGCCTTTCCCAGCTTCCAACTAGATTATCCATCCCTGATAATCCACCTTATTAGTTGGCAAGCAAGCCATAAATAAACCCCAAATTGATCCCAAGATGGGGAGGAGGAAATTATACCTACTTACTTTAAAATGTATCATCAATCCTTATAGTCTTGAAGTCATGTCCAGAGTGGGGTTGCAATATATCACGTCTGTTTCTATTTTGTAGTATTAGAGTTCAGCTTGCCCTCTGTCCATTGTCAGTGATGGATACCCTGCCCTCACCACTGGCAATCGTTTTGGCAGTCACTTTGCATATTCAAGGCACTTAAAAACAGTTGAATAAATCATGGGTTTTCTGAAAGATGGACACTGAGGCAAGATGAGTCAAACTACAGTCTGCTTGATGTAACTTGTGCATCTACCAAGTTGGGATCTATCAGTTTTCCAGCTGGAACATCACATTTAAAGAAATATATTGCTTATGGCAGTAAAAGTTTACTAGTTAACTTCTGTGAACCTTGTCTATAAAACTGAGTAACCACCTGTTCTACCTTCTTACGTGTGGTAGACATGGAGGAGCAGCCATTTGTTTTGAAGCACTTGGTAAATGGGCTAAAGTCACACACCAAGTGCAAGCTTCCTATAATTTCTCAGTGCATTCCAGCTCCCAGGGGCCTGTGTCATTACTGAATCCTTCAGAGTTGCTAGGTCTGGTAAAGAATCCTCAAGTGTTAAAATCTGGAGATAAAAATAACCAAAAAAAAATGCAGGTGGATAAACAAGGAACCTGATGGTATAGTGACCCTCTTGTTCATCTCTCGAGGGACCAAACAGTCTTACTTGGAGAATCATTCTGTTCTCTTACTTCCGAATGAGTTAAGCTCCTGTGAATCCTGCATATCAGAGGTTGTTGACCAGAGTTATAAGCCAACCTATCTGAGGGCTTAGATCTAATGAATGTTTTCTCTTCAAGTCTTGAAAGATATTAACAATCATAATGCAAGAGACCTGTGAGCATTTTCATATATTTTTCATTTACTCAGTTTTTAAAAAAGTGATATGACTCATTTGTATTTGAGCTAAGTGTTTGAGTTAGGACTGATACTGAGGGTACTAATGTATCTTAAATTCATTTTTAGAGGGAGAAAGTAGTTATGAATCCATTTACAACAAACAACATGAGAGAAATAGTGTTAGACAAAGTTTTGATTGGAGAAAATAGTGATGAAGGATCTGACTTTAATGATTGGTAAAACACCTAGGCAAACTTTCTTTTTTCCTTTTTCCCCTCTTTCTACCTCCTCCTCTACTTCCTCCCCTCCTCCTTGTTCTTTTTCCTTTTGTTCCTCTCCTCCTCCTCTTCCTTCTTCTCCTTTTTTGCCTCTAGTGTGTGGAAGGAGGAATAAGAAAGCTAGACTCAACTAGGTATAAAGGAGATAGCTTTTTTGTTCAGTTGAATCAGGAAATGTGAGGTTAAGGGAACAGGTGAGACTTAGCACACATCTGTAAAGAAAGCTTTGGGTTTTAATTTCTTTAATTAAAACAAACAGGGAGAGACAGAAAGAGAGAGCAAGAGCCAAGGAGAGGAAAAAAAACCAAGGCATTCGGGCGCCTTGAGCCATATGGGTGCCCTGGGCAGCCTGCTAACGTGGCACTCTACACCAGTCGTCTTTAAATATTTGCCCTTTATTCATTTTAGAGGAGGGGCTGAGTACTGCTTGCGGAAGGACAGAGGAGGACGTCTACCTTGTGGCAGAGTCCACTCTCTACTCTGTTGCTAAGGGGATTCAGCTCCGGCCCCAGACTCACTGTCCTCCTCTATCAAGCAGGAGACCTGCACTTGCTGGGGTGAGGGGCTGTTGAACAAGCACCTATGTCCATTTTCTAGGACTCACCTAGAGTCTTCTTGTCTGCAAATGACTTAAAAAGTTTTACTAAACACATGCAGTTCTTCCTTGGAAGATGTTACGATAAATGCTGTTTTCTCCACCTTCTGAAATTTCTAGTAGAAATTTAGTGCCTCAGTAATTTGTAGCATCTCCTGTGCTTGGTACATGGGGCACTTGTTAATTTCAGTGGGGTGGAAGGTGGGAGAGAATCAGAGGAAGACTTGGTGTGGAGGACAGGACTCAACAAAAGGAAGTTCCAAATTATTTAAAATTTGTTTTAAAGAGTAAACAAGAGCTAGAAAAATATTTAAAACATACTCATAATATGAATGGCAATAATTTGAGCTTCTACTTCTATCTTGGGAGTTCACTTTGTGAGAGTGACTACTCTAATGTTTGTGCTCTGCTGTTTGGAAAACAACGTACACCTTAAAAAATGGATATGAGTGCTCATGTGATTGATGGACCTATAGTTGTCATGGTCCACTGTAGAAGGAATAAGTCACAGACTTGAGCAATTTTCTGCTTCCCAATGAAATGACAGAAAAGACCATATAGTGGCTTAACGAGTTCACAAATTAAATTTTGAATATTAGTATGAAGGCAGAATTAATGTGTGACATTAAAATCAATATCTTCAGAGAATAGAAATGATTCAGAGGACTATGTTTATGGTTGTGGAAGCAACCATCAAATGTAATCAAAGAAACAAAGTGTCCTAGTGACTAAAGGCACAAAGGAGATTTACGGAATGACGATGTCCCTGTCATTGCTGTTCCAAACTTACCCTTTCGGGAGATAGCGTTAAGCACTCTGACTCTTCTAAGGATGTTGTAAACAGTAGGTAATTTACCTTCTACATCCCTACTGATCACTTAGGTGGCACTGATCACCACAGTCTTCCAGGCTGGGAAATAACTTCATCCAATACTGTAAATTGTTTTTTTTTTCCTTTAATATTTTTTTTGGGGAGGTGATTAGGTTTATCTATTTATTTTTTACCGGGGATTGAACCCACAACCTCGTGCATGCTAGGCACATACTCTACCATTGAACTGTATCCTCCCCCAACCCCATAACTTGTTGTTATTATACAGAATGAATATAGATTTGGTCTTTGTTAACCACCAGGGCTGGCCACCTACAGGGAACTCTTCCTTTTCCAGTAGCCAGAGAAAGAGTTTGCCTGCAAAGGGAGAAAGGGTGCTATAATTAACCTGCAACCTTCTCCTCATAATTAATGCTCACTTTTTGCCTTGAGTTTTCAGGCAGGATCTATTTGGACCTTTATTCTTCCTTCCCCCAGCCCTCTATTTCCCTCCCTCCACTGCCTGTTCTCATTTCTTTCAAGATGTGATGAATAGTTCCCACATTCTGTCAGGCCCCTCCCAGGGCAAAGGTGAAACACAGGAGAAGTATATGAACCACCATCAAGACCCTACTTGACTGCAGCTCCCGAGGCCTGAGTCTCTCCACAAAGGCTCCACCTTGGTCCGTACCATGATGCATCTCCCTCCTCCACCGCAAGATGCTCCCCCAAGTCCCAAAGGTCCAGAGAGAAGCTCAGATACAAACTACAACTGGTTGCATCACTTTCTAACATGGCAGATCTCCCATCCCCCTTCTTGGGCTCACTAGCTTAGAAGAAAAATCACCCTCATATAATGTCTGCCTCCATGCGTCTTGGAATGATAGAGTCTGTCTATATTTGAAAAGTTTTTTATGAGTAGTTTTATTGAATAGAAAGAAATCATATTCTTAAGTCCCAAAGATAGGAGACAGCAGCAAGAAAAGAAAGTACACTTGGGAGCTTTAAAAGTTATCCCACATGGCTGAAGTGCTTGGTTAGGTGGGGAAATACATGCTGCTTTAGGTTTTTATTTCATTTTAACAAAATAATTTTTTAAAATCACATGGGATGGAGTCATTTGCATCAGAGTCTTTGCACATTTAAATGGCAGGCACTGTTTTTCGAGACTATAAATTCCGTATTCAGTTTAAGAAAATGTATTTTTGATTGAGGTTAACACAGTATTTAAGTTAATGGAAAACATGCTTCCATTGCAGAGTATTTCCACCAGAATTGCTGGATTCTGTACAACAATCTGTTTCTATTTTGAAAAAAAAAAAAGAAGAAGTGGTGCTGTTGTATGACCTGAATATTCCTTTATTTCCCCTCTTATTTCAGTCTTCTACATTCATGTGTGTTCTTCTTCAGGTATATTCAAATCAATGACAGCATGAATTCATATGAAAATGTTTCCTAGTTCTATATATTCTTCATGTTTCAAGAAAAAAAAAATTTTGGCTTACAGCCTGAGCTTCATTTCAAGGTAGAGAACATGAGTTCTCACTATTGTTACACAAATGATATCGGAACGGGGAGGAGAGAAGTAGTCTCAGAAAATGACTCTTAAACCCTGTGTGAATTAACTTTTGCTGGGTGAAAAACCACCTCAACACGCGTAGGCTCAAATAGCAATCATTTTTTTCTTGCACTCATACAGTTTTCAGGTGGAGGTTGGTTGATCTGATTGGTTTTGACTAGGCAGCTCTGATTCACTTTGGGTTCAGATGGGCTTGGATTCGTGCCTGTCAATGAGTGTTAATTCTGGGGCTCAGTATGGAGAGGTAGCAGCTACTGGGGGATGCTCTTCTCAAGATGAAAATCAGATGGGCAAAGGAAGAACATGCCTTGAACTTGGAACTGATGCTCTGTTACCCTTATATCACTGCCCAAAGTGGGTCATGTGCCTAAGTCCTGCATCAGCAAGGTGGTAAAATTTAGCAGAAGGAACAGCAAAGTCCAGTGGCAGAGGTGAGGAAAAAGAATTGGGAGCCAGTAGTTGAATCCATCAGAAATCCCAACTCAGTCTTTTTTTTTCTGCAAGTGGGAATGTTGTCATTGTGTTATCTTCCCTTCTCCACTGGGGCAACAAGACATAAGAGGGAGGCAATTGCTCCCAATCGTGACTTGCTCTGATCTCCAGGTATAGCTTCCCCAGTGATTCTCAAACTTTGGTGTATGACGCGATTGCTGGTGAGGTTGGTCACCATACAGATCTTGAGTCCGGTTTTCAAATTTATCAAATCAGAATCACTGTGGGAGAGCCAAGTCACTTATATTTTTAATAAGTCCCTTGGTGATTTTGATGCACTTTGACTTTTGAGACTCACATCACAGAAAAAGGTCAATCAATTGACATGGTCAGCCTGGGTCTTAGACTTGATAGGACCCTAACAGTTTGGCAAGTGTGATAGATTTCATTAGTGTTCAGCAAATACCACACCCTTTGCACCAGAGGCGATTACTTCACTGTTCCAGAGTTTTTGGATGTGGTTCCAAAGTTTTGAGATGTGGTTATAATATTGATTTGGCCAATGGAATGACATATTTCCTGTTCAAGTAAGATTTTAACTTTGTTTAAAGTTGTTTAAAAGTTTGTTTATGTTGTTAGGCTTTATTTCTTGCCCTTTGCCATGAGAACTTATCCCAGGTAGCTATGAGTGCATCAGCCTGCGAGGGATGATTCATAACCCAGAATGAGGGGTCCAGATGTACAGCCTGGAACATAGTCACTGTAGCTGCCTCACAGACTCATGTGTGAAAAATAACTTTTAATTGTTTAAGCCAATGAGATTTGGGATTGTTTCTTATACAGCATTACTGCAGCAAAAGCTAACAAATACAGCCATTAACTAAATGAGGCAAACAAGGCAAATATCAAACGGGTGAAAACAAGGCTTGAATTCCTTTTCACATACTACTCTCAGATTTCTAGATACCATTTGAAGACTCATTTGAGGCTTTCTTCAGAGTTTGTCTTATTTTGACTTAATCTACATGAAAATGCTAGAGAAGGAGAAACTTGGCTTATGAAGAGATTTAGTCAGGATCTATAACACTCTCAGGGAGGGTCTTGATTCTGAGTTTCCTCCCTTAGGACCTCAATGTGCTTTTCCTAGGTAGAGTAGGAGGTATTTTTGCTTCTTTTGCTCTTTGTTTCATCAGCAATAATACAACTAATAATGAATGTTAGTACATGCCAGGTGCTCACCTAGGTACTTCCCATATATTATTTCATTCAATTCTCCCAACAACTCTGTGAGGTAGGGACTATTATTATCCTCATTATGTGGGTGAAGAGCTGGGCTCACACTGGCCACATAGCTAGACAATGTAGCACTGGGAAGTCTGGCTGGAGAAGCTGTTCTCTTGACCACCCTATTGTCTCTAGAATAAGTTGTCAACACATCTTACCCCTCTTTATTTGAAACAATATTAATGCTCCTCTTGCAAAAGCAAATTGCCCAATTTCACCTAGAACAGAGAGATTCCACATCTTAGCAGTAAAATGTGTGTACAAGACATCCTTCAGAGAATGACTATGCAATATTTGTTTTTTACTCCCTCTCTTTTCCCCTCCCCTCACCATTTTGGTCTAAAATGCTTCTTTTTCCACTTTCTAATTCTCTCAACAGAGGGCAGAAATTATGGCTTTTGCTTTCAGTTTGACCCAGAAACCTGAATGCAGATTCTACAATTTCTAGCAAAGCACTTCATTAGAATAAAAATCCAATGAAACAACACATTTTTACATATTCCATGAGTTCATGGCAATGAGATGCAACTTGCACCGGGTAAAGTCACAATTTAAAAAATTGTGTAAAATAATAGCATGTATTTATTTAGGGCCTACACAGAGGCATTTTACAGATATTAGCTTTACTTCTAATAACAAACTTGCAGAGAAATTATGATCTTCTTTTATGGGCAAAGAAGTTGAATCTTAACAAAATCACATAGCTATATGATAGCACAACAGTGGAGACAGATTTTTATGTTTCCAAATTCTGTTTTCTGGCCTCCACACTTCATCACTTCTCTTTGAAGAAAGAATTTTTTAAAACCCTTAAATTACTGCATAAAATTAGTTTTTTTCCTATCTTTTTCATAATATAAACATCTCTGAAATGGATTTAGCTCTCAATCTATTTCCTACATAGCAAGCTCAATTGATTGGTTAAGTACTCATAACTATAGTCTCTCCTGAATACACATTCTGAGATGAATGGTTAAACAGGATTTAAATATAGCAAGAGAGCTCTCATTCCTAAAGAGAAGCTGCTCTGATTTTTACTGCCCTTTTAACTTTTTGTTTCAGCCTGGGCAAATTTATTCTAAATCTTTGGGACATAATGGCTTCTGCTTCATTTAATGGTTCATTAGAGGACAGGTTCTTAACTATTTCCTCTAGCTGATCTTGTCACTTCATGTCTATTCAATATGCGGTTAAACGGTAGCTTGATCTACAAAATTGTTCCTATATCTATCTACCCATCACACTTACTCTTTGTAAGAAGGCAATATCCCTAGAAGAGGATGCTTTTAGGCATGTCAGGTTCTCTAAAGACATGTATTAGCAACCTCAACTCTTTTTCTGGTATTAAGAGCATAATAAACATTATTTGAACACTGGATACTCTAAAACTTCCAGAGGAAAACATAGGCAGAACAGTCTCTGACATAAATTACAGCAATATATTTTTTGATCCATCTCCAAGAGTAATGGAAATAAAAGCAAAAATAAGTAAATGTGACCTAATTAAACTTAAAAGCTTTTGCACAGCAAAGGAAATCATAAACAAAACAAAAAGACAACCTATGGAATGGGAGAAAACATGTGCAAATGATGAGACTGACAAGGGATTAATTTCCAAAATATATAAACAGCTTATACGGCTTAATGTAAAAAAAAAAATCAAACAATGGGCAGAAGGCCTATATAGACATTTTTCTGAAGAAGACATATGGATGGCCAACAGGCACATGAAAAGATGCTCAACATCACTAATTATTTGAAAAATGCAAATCAAAACTACAATGAGGTATCACTCCACACCAATGAGAATGACTATCATTAAAAAGCCTACAAATAATAAATGTTGGAGAAGGTGTGGAGAAAAAGGAACCCTCCTACACTGTTGGTGAAAATGAAAACTGGTGCAGCCACTATGGAGGACAATATGAAGGTTCCTTAAAAAACTAAAAATAGAGTTACCATATGATCCAGCAATCCCACTCCTGGGCATATGTCCAGAGAAAACTCTAATTTGAAAAGATACATGCACCCCAATGTTCATAGCATCACTATTTACAATAGTCAACACATGAAAGCAATCTAGATGTCCATTGACAGATGAATGTATAAAGAAAATGTGAGATATATATAAAAATATATATATAATGGAATACTACTCAGCCATAAAAAAGAATGAAATAATACCATTTGCAGCAACATGGATGGACCTAAAGATGATCATATTAAGTGAAATAAGTCAGACAGAGAAAGACAAATATCATATAATATTGCTTATATGTAGAATCTAAAAAAAATGATACAAATGAATTTATTTACAAACCAGAAAGAGACTCACAGACATAGAAAACAAACTATGGTTACCAAAGGGGAAAGAAGCAGGGGGGAGGGATAAATTGAGAGTTGGTGATTAACATATACATGCTACTATATTTAAAGTAGATGGACAACAATGACCTACTTTATAGCACAGGTAATTCAATATCTTGCAATAACCTATAATGGAAAAGAATCTGAAAAAGAATATATATATATATATGTATATGTATATATACATATATATATGTATATGTATGTGTATAATTGAATCACTTTGCTGTATACCTGAAACTAACACAGCATTGCAAATCAACTATACTTCAATTAAAAAAAATTGAATGATTTCCTTAAATAATCAAAACTATAACAGTTAAACACAGAAAATACTTTCTAAAATTTTCTCACCAAAATCATACGTACGAAATATATAAAAAAAAGGAGAGATGGGAGACAGAGTAAGAAGTTGATTTCCAATCTGTTTTCAATCAAAGCTCAGACAAATGGAAACAAACTCAAGATCCAGGGACACTGGAGAACAACAGGGATGTATTGGTCAGAGTTCTCCAGAAAACCAGGACCATTAGGATGTGCATATATAGAGAAAGAGAATTACTACAAGGGATTGGATCACATGATTATGGAGGCTGGCAAGTCTAAAATCTGCAGGATGGGCCAGCAGGCTAGTGACCCTGTAGAGCCAATGTTTCATTTTGAGTTCAAAGGCAGTGTAAAGTAGAATCAGGAAGAGTTGATGTTGCAAAGCCTGTAAGCTATCTGATGGAGAAATTCTTTCTTTTTGGGGTCGGGGTGGGGCAGAGATCCAGTCTTTTGGTTTATTCAGGCTTTCAACTGATTGAATAAAGCTCACTCACACTTGGAGAACAATCTTCTTTATGCAAAGTCCACTGATTTAATCTCATCTAAAACATCCTCATAGAAACATCTAGAATAATATTTGGCTAAATATCTAATCACTCCAGTTCCCCACTCCCTCTCCTGCCCCTTGGCCTCTGGTCACCACAAATCTGTTCTCTTTTTTCCATGAGTTTGATTTTTTTTGTTTTTTAGACTCCATATAAGTAAGATCATATAGTATTTGTCTTTTTCTGACTTATCTCACTCATCATAATGCCTTCAAGGTCCATCAAAGTCACAAATTACAGGATTTTCTTGTTTTTTTTTTATAGCCAAATAACATTTCGTTATATATATACATATATATATATATATATATATATATGTATATATATATATATATATATATACACACCACAACTTCTTTAAGGAATTCTAATTCAAAATGTAAAATCTACATAATTAATTTGGACCTGTTATTTTAAGGTCAAAGATTGATGTTTATGAATAATATTGAAAAATTTAAGAGAACTTGATGTCTATCATATTTATGTTTAACTTATTACCTACAGAATTACTTAAAGATTTGCGAAGTTTTCTTTTTTTTTGTGGGGCAGGTAAACTGGACAATTAAGTACCTAAATATATAAATGCAATCAAGAAATATTAAAAGAAACTTAAATAACTAAATTTTTAGATGTGCTTGTAAATTAATCACAGTCTCTTTAAAAGTGACCATTAATAATTTTTGGAGTTATAAATGGAATAATAAGCTTTGTACATTGAATCTAGAAGTTTAGGAAGGAATTAAGTTTATACATTTATTCTAATAAGTAAATATTAATTTCAAAAACCAAAGTAAATATAAAATCAATATAAAAAGAAGTTATCCTTTTGGGGTATCAAAATCTCACATTCAAAATTAGTAAATGCTGTTATACTCTACAGGCTTACTTCATTTTCCTTTCTAAGCATTTAAGCCTATGGAATGAGTATTACTAGAGACTTAGGCATGAAGGACACACTGCAAATGTAGAACATAAGATGAAGATCTGCAGATACAGTCTGCTAGATTGCTAACAGAGTGATTAACTTCTCTTTAGATTACATAAATAAAAAAAGACAGATTTTAAGAGGAAAAAAGATCACGCTTTCAATACTCTCTAATATCCCTCTTTAATAAATTTAAACTTCAGTGCAGTTATAGTTGATGGTAGTTAATGTAGGTAGAGTACTTATTCGAATTGAATGGAAGTAGGAAAGGAAGAGAAATATTATATTTGATGAAACCCACAGTTTCATCCTTTAGCTTTAGCTCCTTCAAAATGTGGGCCTATGTAGTGATTTACTTCTGATGAGTAAGAGCAAGTAAGATACTCAGAAACATACGACACTATTTATACATATATTTATTTATGGCTTCATCTGCACCACAAGAGAAATTATTATGGCTTTGCAAAGACCACAAATCTTTTGTATACAAGTCAAAGTGTCTACTCCATGTGGCTTAGGAATATGTGTAAAACTTCCATATGGGAAAAAAAGATTTTATGATACTCAAAAAAATGAAGAATCAACCATCAAAGAACCTACTGAAAAGTGACAAATATTGCAAAACTTCTAATTCCAGTTTTAGTGTCTACACATTTTATTTTGCAATATACTTTATTATTTTGTAATAGAGCTGTACAGAAATTTCTGCCAAAGACGATGGAATTTAATATATGATTATATTATATGTACAACAGCATATGTGTATATATGTACATATGTTGGTGTTTATTTCAATTTGTCTCCAGTGTACATACCCTACTAGATATTCCAGTGACTGACTATTGCTCTCACGGTGAAACTTAAGAGGTGCCAACTCTTTTGAAGTCAATTCCAAAACCTTAGAATTATAATTATATATTTGATTTATATAGTTTATTTCTCCTAAAGTGCTCATTTTAAATTAACTCCACACTGAAGTAAGTGATTATCTTAATGACCGACCATGCTAGGTTAAGTTGACTTTGTCTTAACGTCATCAACGACAACAATCAAAAAGAGAAAGAAAGAAAAGGAAACAAAAGAAAGAAAAAAAGAAAGCCTAAGATAAGAAGCCAACATTGCAGTAAAATTCAGGTTATCACACAATGTTGAACTAGGCTGTCCTTTCTTATGGGCCATGTGATGTGATACTTGAGGTCTCGATATTCCCGCAGATCCCCTTTCATCTGCATGCTGCAGATGAAAGTCCCAAACCATGGCCACAGGCTAGATTTGGCCCATCTCAGTGTTTCATTTGGCTTATACAATGTTTAAAACTTTTTTGAGCCAACATTTTGAAATTGGAAGCTTTCACATAAAAATCCAGATTTTTGGCATCTCAGAAAATTAGGCGATCTGGGAACTGGACTCATTACCACACTGCAGTCTGCGGCTGGTGGGGCAGCCACTGTCCTTTTTTTTTTTTTTTTGATTTTAATTTTAAAAATTAAAAAAAAACTTGGGGTAATTAAGTTTACTTATTTATTTACTTTTTTAGAGGAGGAACTAGGGATCGAAGCCAGGACCATGTGTATGGTAAGCATGCACTCTAACACTTGAGCCACACCCTCCCGTACCTACTTCCCTCTTTGGATGGACATGTGCACTCTAGGGTCCTGACCAATTGCTACTACTTCACAACACCGAAGGTGTCAGCTCCCAGTTACTGCACTTGCTGCTTCTCTTTTATAGGTAGAAAACTTCTCTCTACCAATATCTTTACAAAAAGTATTTGAAATATGGCAATCTTTAAATCAGATTGTTCTTCGTGGGTTCTCGTCTTTTCTCTCTCATCCATTGAGAATGAATTTCTCTCCTCTGTTTCTCACTGGAATTGAAAAAAAGATTTAAGAAACTGTTGATTGGTCTTAGTAGTGAAAGGTTCTCAGATGCATGTTTGCTGATTTGCTTTTTCTCCCAAAGATCACGTAAGATTGGGTTTGGGGAAAGTAAGAGACAAGGGGGAGAAGGGAGAAGCAAATAGGGGAGTGTGCTAGTTTTGACTCTCTGCTAGGAAACTGCTTGGTGATGCTGGGACCTAGACACTGCAAGCCACCTTTTGCTTGTCCTGTTAGGCTCTGCCAGCAAGGGGTGCAAGAGGGACTGCAAGGCTGGAGGAGCCTGAAGAGGCTCGCTGCTTCTTGTTGGTTCCCGCGGGCGTCCTGTTTGCTTGAAGTTCTTGTGAGCATCGTCCCAGCAACACTCCTTCACCTTTGCAGCAGCAGTTCCTTCATGACATGGCAGTAGCTTTTCCCACACTTGTCAAACCAGCTTCATTGTGTGACCCCCATCTTCTGCCCACCCCATTCCTTCTTCATGGGTCTAAGTCCCAGCTCATGGGGGTCTCTCCTTCAAACTTCTAAGTTTATATATTCTGGGGTCTTTCTTTTGTTCCCTCAGCTCTAGGGAATGGTAGCCACTTCCTGCAGTTGCCACTTTTGTGATTCCTTAAAGTTCTCTTTTTTCTCTACTTCACAAATTTATATCTAGTAATAATCATTTATGCTACTTTCTCTCTGTTCAGATAACACCTGCCTGCCTGGATCCTGACTGACAGACAGAAAAAGTTGATTAGAGCTGTGCTGCCCAATGTGGTAACCACTGGTCACCTTGATTATTTAAATGGAAATTTAATTAATTAGTAATAAATAAAATTAAAAAATCAGTTTGTCAGTTACATTAGGCACATTTCAAGGGTCCAATAGCCCCATGAGGCTACTGGTTGCTGTATTGGACAGTGCAGATGTAGAACATTTCTGTCATCACAGAAAGTTCTTTTGGGCAGTGTTAAGCTAGAGAAATGAGGGGTCGTCAAAGTAGGGGAGAAACAAAAATAGAAGACCTTCCTTAGAACCAGTTAATGAGGTGGAAGAGACTCAGGGTGAGCTCTTCTCAAGAAAGATTGAAAAGTACAGAGAGATTCTCTGATCATCATGCAATTAACTTGAAAATCAATAAAAAAATAGAAAAAAACATAAAAAATTTGAAAAAGAATGATATGATAGTGAAATTGAAATAAAACATTTCATGTCTCAGTGGAAGGTTATTAGTAAAGTGGTACTTGGAGGGCTATGCAGAGACTTAATTAAATGCTTTAGAAAAGAAGGAAATAGGAAGATTAGTAAGTTAAGCATCCATCTCAAGAAGTTAGAAAGAGAAAAGCAAGTAAAATACAAAGATGGTTGAAGTTTAAAAAACAGATAATAAGAGAAATTAACCACAGAGCAAATATAATACAGAAGACAAAGTCAAGATTTAGTTTTTGTGACAAGACTAAAAAAGTTGGTAAATTCCTCAGAAGATTAATTAGAAAGAAAATAGAGAAAATGAATAATAAATACCATATAAGAAGACAATATTACTATACATCCAGCAGACAATAGAAAGGCAATAAGAAAATATTTTGAAAATTTCAAGACCAGTAAATTTCAGAATTTAGATGAAATAGACCCATTTTTTAGAAAAAATAATTTCCTAAAACTGATACTAAACAAGTAAAAAAAAATGAATAGTCTTTTAACTATTAAATAATTGACTCATAATTATATTTTCCTCCCTTCAAAGGGTTCAGACTCACATGGCTTCTCTATTCTGTCAAATATTTTAAAAAGACTTAGTGATAATCATTCACAAATCCTTCCAAAAAATAGTAAAGAAGCAGCAATACCCAATCTCATTTCATGGAAGTTCTCTAGACCTTGCTACTAAACCAGCCAAAGGAAGAAAAACTACAGTACAATTTTACATTAACAAATGTCCAAAAGTCCTAGACAATATAGTCACTAACAAAATCTAATAATATATTGTGCCATTACTAACATTTTTTATATTCCAACTTCTTTTGGCATTTTGTCAAATGTCTTGGGCAATGATAGAGGTGCTAAAAACCTAGAAATGAGCAATGCTGCCAAAATAGGTATGAATATCCTGAAATAAAAACAAATATTTTGAACACTATGGATTGATGAGCTGGATTATCAATTTGGGACAAAATATTCAGACAGATTAATTAAAAGATATCTTTTAAGCCCTTTGCAAAACCAGAATTGCTTGCTGCAAGTGATTATGAATGCACTTAAAACAAGGCCTTTCAGATTTCCCTAATTTCTTTGTTCAATAAAGCTTCTGGGTTGATTGATGGGGAAAATATACCAGCCTCTTATGGTACAGAGATAATATCTTTGTGGACAAAGAAGGAAAATGTGGTCAGGATGGTAATATATTTAGGAGAATTTGTGAATCTTTGAATGCTAAGTTGCATCCATGGAAAGTAATTAGTATCTCTGAACGTCAGAGAATCTGGTCACGTGCAGTAGGTGTCTGAGACTATGCCTTCAACATTGTACGTGTGCTCAGGAAACACAGGGTTAACACAGACTTTGAAGGTTTAGCCAGTTTACTGGATGACAGAATCAAGATCATGAATCAGGTTGAAATAAAGGACCAGGTTTAACGAGATGAAATGTAATAGGATTAAAGTAAATTGTTACAATGATTTCAACATCAACTGAACAAATACAGAAGAGACAAGATGTTCCTTAACATTGTATTTCTCTGAAAAAGACTGAGGGTTTTTGTTTTTGTTTTTTTTTGGTTAATGATGACCTCATGACAAGTCAATGATGTAATAGGTCTACTTAAAACCTAATTCAACCGTAGGTTTCATCGGTAGATAGGCAAGCCACTGAGACAAGGAGGTGACAGGTAAGAGCCTATAACCAGATCTCACCTCTTTCATCACACTTCATTTGGATGCCACCTTTAAAAGGTGATACTGATAAACTGAAATCTTTTCAAGGAAAGTCACACAGAATAAAGAAGGGATTTGAAACCTAAATAATATTAAGAAATATTGTACACATTAAGCTTAGAGAAAAGAAGACATGGAGTCATTTTGGGTATTCTTATCAAATAGAAAAATATTTTTTTCCAGTTTCCTGGGAAGTAAAATTAAAAACAATGGAAAGTATGTATGTATATGTGTATGTATGTGCATGTGTGTGTGTGTGTGTGTGTATATATCTCCGTCTCTGTGGATGGACAAGTTTGCAGCCATTAGAAGTGTTCCAAAATGAAAGGGTTCCTGTAGGAGAGACTTTGTTTTCAAAGTGTTTGGGTCTTGAGTAGCTTGACTCTAATGTAATTTTTCTTCCATGAGTACTGTTATTTTAGTGTTAGAGTGAAATTCTTTACTGAGATTATTTAAAATTTGTCTATACAACTCATATTTTTGGAACCTTGATTTTTTGGAATCATAAACATTATTTTAAGCCTCTTACACTTTCTAGGATTTTTGCACACATAGCAAGAAATGCTGTTTAATTTCAGAGACCTACAGTTCAAAAAGTCCATGTCCCCTTCTATTCAAAATTTGAGGTGTTTGAAGAGTTAATTCACTTACATTTTGCGTTTGACTTCACCCCTCTCTCAATTTGCATGTTACACCCCCAATAGCCCTAGGGTACAAAACAGTTTCAATCCAAGTCTGTCTAGGAAGTTTGGCCTAAGATAACGTCATTTATGGTTAAGAAAGATCATTGTTGTGCTAAGTAATTTTTTGTGGTTGGCAGCCTTAAAAGTGGGGATTTCTGGCTGCCTTTTGGATATTATATCATAAGTATGGATGAGTTGCAATACAAACATTGAAAAACCTTCAGTATGCTTTGTCCAAATAAAAGAATAACCATCCAAGTTATGAAGAGATACATCTCAAGTATTCTGACTCTCACAGATTTTTTTGGTCTTTTTCTCCACTTAAAATTTTCAGGGTATTGTAGCCTGCCAGTGTCAACAAATTTGTGTTTTCTGGTAGGATAATTGAGTTGAGATTTTCCTCCTCTGACCATGAAGTTAGAGCATTGAGTTACAAACCTATGGGTTAGATCTTTGTAGTAGGGAAAGCTGATTCCTCTCTGAAGTCACCCCTGGCATAATTTAGATACAACAGGACTGCTGCCTTTTTGAGTAAACAATTAATTTCCTATTATTCAGGAGCTGATCTTGCAATCTGTATATAATTCAGATCTTCAGCCTTTCCTTTTCTTAAATTTTGCTGCCAACTCTTTACTGTTTAATCACACTCTTCTGTATCTTTATATTTAGACTACTGAAGCAGGAACAAGAAATTGAAAGATTTAATTTTGAAAATTTCATCAAATGTTTCTTTTAGAAAGTTTATGCAGTATACAACCATATACATACTTGGATATGAAAACAATTAAATTTACTGTTGAGCATCAGGAAAGGTCATCAGCAAGAAATGTTTACTTATCCCTGGCACTTAAAATAAATATTGATAAAAGTTAAGACTTGCTGAGCACTTATTATGAGTGAGGCATTTCATGTTGCTAATACCTATCTTAGAAGATAGGGTTTCTAATTTTTCAGTTGGAGAAGTTAAGGTTCTGAGAGATATATAACTTATCAGAGGTCGCACAATGGTCCAATAGGAGAGCCATGATTTTCACCTGGGTATTTCTTGCACTGAGGTCCTTGTTTCACATTGCCTCTGGACAATGGACTTATCTTGCTTTGTATTTTAAAGAATTGGGAGTCATGTGGACCTTTTGTCTGTCTTTTCTTCTGTTGAATGACTAGCATGTCATTGGCTATATGAAGGATAGTTGCGTTAATTTAGGTGGAAGCATGATGTCATTGTCTTCACTGGGAGTTTTAAGATGGCTATAGTAATAGGATGGATGCTGAGTTAATGAGTTAACAAAAGTATTGCATCGACTGTGCTGGGTTGGTTGTTTTTACTTGGCACCATCACCAACAGCCCCTTTGAAGGCAGTGAGCATTTCCCTTAAATCCCCTTCCCTGTGTGGGGCTAGGTTAGAATTTGCCATGAGAGGAACTTGAGTGAGATTTGGCAGGTGGACATGAAATAGAAGGTTTTATCCTGGGAAGATCCTGATGGCTAGATGCAGCTGGTGTCGAGATCGCTCCATAAACTTCCACTTAGTGGTTCTGGCACTTTTTTTTGGACTTTCCCAGATCGTGATTTCTCTAGGTTGTGGCAGAGGGAGTGGTTTTCAGACCTCTCCACAAGGCCCATGGTTGGACCTTCGTTCAGATTCATGGTTGTGTCAGCTTCTCAAACTTCCTAGGGATACATGGCTTATTCCCCTCTCTAGTTGAGAGATCCTCCAGCCACTGTCTTCTAAAACCTTCAATACTGCATCTTTCTATATTTGTGGAATTTTAATCTCTATATTCCATCTATTTTTCCATAATGCTGTTGTTGACTTTGTCTTCCTCATTAAACCCAGATGGGTATATAAACTGTAAATTTTCATACATTTCAATCGGTTGTAATCATGCACTAATTTTCCATTTGATTTAGAGGTGAGTAGGAAGATAGGATAAGTACAAATGAGAAATTGCAAGCAATCTACAGTTTAGAAGAATCTGAAGTTGAAAAACTTTCACTAATGGTAATTATTCTTTATATAATAATAGATAGATAGATAGTATGGATATAGTTTACAATTTTATCTTGTTCAGGAAACATCCATTGAATATCTACTACGTAAAACCCTGAGCTGGGTTTTACAGCTCACGGGGAGCTAATACTTATTGAAAACTTACTATGGATCAGATGCTTAGATTTTCAGTTCACACCACAACCTCGTCTAGCAAATATTCTCCTTATCTTTCAGATGGGAACTTCAGGCCTAGAGAGAAGAAGTCCTGGCAGAGGTCACAAGGTGGTTTAAATACCTGGGCTACTATTCTGATCTTTTTTCAAATCTCCACTGTTCTACCCACTGGTCTGAGCTGCTTCCTGTCCTTGAAGAATTTTTAATTCAGTTGAGATGGATTTCGGAAAGAAAACATGTTCCCTGCCCTCTTCAGTGAATCCAAATGGATTATTTAAAAAAAAAAAAAACAACTTAGGGTCAGATTCACTTTTCTCTTATTTATAGCACATTTTTGTGCATTTAGGCACTATCATGGTTACAAGCAATTGCATCTAGCCAAATAGTTTTTATTCATTCATTTTTCTCCCTGTGCTGGTTTGTCAAAAACAGATTCCAAATGAAAAGTTTATTGCACTCACTGAAATTGGTGAAAAATAGAGAAGACAAATAGAGGAAGGCAAGGAACCTGGGTATTTCCTAATGTAGAACATTTTGACACAATAGTTCAATAGAAAAAAAAAGAGATATTTCTAAGACGTATTAATCCCACAATGTGCCTTAGGAACACCTGTAATTTTTCTGTAGTATGTCTGCTGATTGAAATTCTTTGGCATATATTTGAATTCAAAGTGAATTAGCTTCCAGGTGAATTCAACAAACTCTAAAGATGGATATTCAAGCAGCATGAGTTGAGTGATGAGAGTAAAAGACAATGTTTTCAGCAAGTTCATATCTTCTACATACATGGGCCAAGTGGATAATGAAGTAAGCAGTTGGAAATTGGCTTTTATATTCAGCATTTCATATCCTTGGCATCAGGAATTCTAGGCTGCCAAACTTGTGTTTTCAGAAACCTACAATAATCCTGTTGCAAAGAACATCTAACCTATTAATCTAATGTGTAGAACCACTTTTCCAAAATCGGGCCCTTTATACTAAAATTATGAATTGCAAGCAGATTTTGTTTACTTGTTCCAATAATTCTGAACCTGTACAAAGGTTTTGGTTTGGGCAGCCCTGGGATTCCAGGAAAATGGAAAGTTAAGAAAAGTATGTTAAAAGTCAATAATACTTCATTCTTTCTAAATAGATGGACGTTGGTCCTGATAAGTTCTCCTTGAGAGAATATCTTCTCAGAAACAATTCCTATGCTTTCCTTGACCTGGGGTGAAAAAAATAGCTTCATGGATCTCTAACTTTTGTGCATATTCCATAATTAAAAAGATCCTCATTTGTCTGAGGCTAATATTCTGTCTTCATCCCTTCCAAAGTGAGTAACTAAGCAGAGAAAGAAACTGCTGGAGATAACCATGAAGGCAGTTAGTGGACACACCTCTTTTCAGATGTCTGAAGGCAGAAATGATCCCTACTTGCACAAAATATTTGGTTGCTTTTAAAATGATTAAATTAATGGCTTATAAGAATATTGATTGTGATACATAGCTAACTCAGTCCTCTTGCATTATAAGGACCTGTTCTGATTGCCTTAGAGCAAGACAGTGAGATCACTGCAATCTTCTATAACATAAACTCACATGTTTTCTGGAGTTTCACCTGATCTTTCTCTTCACAGTTGCTCTACCTTCTGCTCACTCCATACTTATGACATCATTTTGTTATTGATTTTCAAATACCATTCATTGGTCAACAACAATTCCAATCAGTGAACACAGTTTCAATATGGGTCAATGTCTGGACCTGTCCTATCTTACTGGTCTTTTCTGACCTAAAGCTGATGTCACCAAGGGACAAACTCATTTAGATTTTTTTTTTTTGCTAATCATGGAACCAAACATATTTTCTAATGATCGTTGGATTTATACAATTTTTCACTGATATCTTACTCTACTAATAGTACATGCATTAGACTGAGTTCAATGACATTTGGAAATTCCAAACTTATTATCATATGCTTGAACTAAACATAAAGAAGTGCATTTACCAAGGGCCTCAGATATCTACTGAAGCAGGGTGGCTTTCACTTATTGATTTCTTTGGACAAATGGAACAATAAACAAACAAGAGAATTGTCTAATGGTAAGGAAGGTTATGCAAAAGTGATAAACAGTTGGTTGAGGGACTATTTTAGCTTGCGTGATTGAGGGAGGCCCCTTGAGGATGCTTCATTTAAAACAAGATCTGAATTTAAAAAGATATTAGTCATGAAAAGAATAGGGAGTTAAACTTCCTAAGAGGGCTGAATATCTAGGGCATAGACCCTTAATTTGGACACAAGGGTGGTGTGTTTGAGGCACAAAAATAAGTCCAGTGTAGCTACAGTCTAGTGAGCAAGGAAGAGAGTCATTGGATCTGGGTCCAAGGAGTGTGGAGGGGACAGATAACATAGGGCTTTGTGGACCAGGCTAAGGTGACTGGATTTTATTCTGAGTGTGGTGAAAGACATTGGAAGATGTTGAATACGTGATATGATTTGGTTTATGTTTTAGGAAACTCACTCCGGCTGCTGTGGGAAGTACAAGTTTTAGAGAGAGCAGCAATAGAAGCAGCTGGAAGATAATTGTAAGGATTCCGGTGAGGGATGACTATGATGACTTGGATTAAGGTGATATTAGAGGAAAGTGACAAAACAGAGGAATTTGGGATGTTTGTGAACGTTAAATCTCACTGATTGCAAGACTAAAAATATGTAGTAGGTGCCATAAGGAATTGGCATATCCTACAAAATATGTTTTGTTGGTATGTTAGGCCCTGGAAGTTCTTATTGTAACTTGGGTAGATTGCATTTGGTACATAATTTGACCTTAGTGTGCCTCTGTGCCCTCAACCATATTAGAAATATGCCACCTAAAATTGTGAGGAAAGACTAAAGTGAATATGAAATGCTATTTTTAAGAGTTTAGGTAAATTACTAAATTACTTGAGATGTTTTTCACTGTATATAGCAGAAAATCTCCACTCAGATACACAGACAAAAAGGGCATTTATTTTCTTGATTTTCGGTAATTCAAAGGCTAAGTGGGCTCCAGGTATAATAAACTCAATGGAGTCACTGAAAGTTCAGGGTTTTTTTTTTTTTTTTTTTCCGCCTGTAATTCTGCTCTGCCCTTCTTGATTCTAAGAATGGTTCTCCTCAGGGAAGCAAGATGGCCCTCTGTGACAACTGAGGCTTTGTGTTCCTTGCTTGTGTCTATCAGAGGAAAGATGGAGAGTGTAAACCTTTTCCAGTTTGATTGGATCAATTTCAGTCATAGGCTCATCCTGGGACCAATATCTTCCAGGGCATTGATAGGCACATCATTAGCCAAGGCTAATTAGGATTTCTCCAGGGAAGAGGTTAGGGTGAATGCTGAATAAAACCATGGTTCTGATAGGAAAGAAGAAAGACTTGTTGGGTGGGTAATCAACAGTATCTATGTCAATTACCTAACGTTCATTTTAATGTTTTTATAAAATCAATTAATATTATTTGCATTTTAAGATTGTAGAGGATCAAAAATGTGCTGTGAATAATTCTTAAAATAATAAGAAGCTTTACGTTATTGGGAAAAAATGTGAAGCAACTGCAGAAACACAGTTATTCAAATCAAAATCAAAGATCTTAAATCACTGAAACGTGGTAATTTAATTTTCTACCCCAAGCTAAAGGAAAATTTATGAGACAGGTATAATGTGGTATGTTGTAGAGTGTTGGAATCTGAACAAGTTGTCTTACTTGATTTTCACATTTTGATGTTTTTCTTCCCATTCCCGCCTACCTCTTGTCTTTAAGTTTCTGTTCTATTTGTCTCTTTCACAAAATAACAGCATGTTAATAACATGGCAGACCTCATTTTCTATTCCTCTGTAATGACATTAGCAGAGAGCCTCTGAGGTGATTGACGTTAAGAGAGAGAGTCCAAGGAAAATGATGTGTTTGAAAGGGCATAGTTGATCTTCATGGTAATGCTCTATGCAAGATACTCCATCAATTTGGTAAGTATATTCTAAAGACAAAAATGAAATCTATTGTCTTGATAGGTATTAATTTTGATTGAGCTCAGGCTGAAATGTGCAATTAAAAATTCATAGATGATAATCCTTCAAGTGACAATGTCTAGAAGTTAAATAACACTACTTTGTATCAATTGTATACATAAAACATGCATGTCATGTTCTATATTGTTCTAAGTACCCTATTTTTACTAAACTACTCTTTCATTTATATCCCTAAAATCCTTACGAATTCGATTCAACATAAGCAGAATATTTTTATAGCTTTTCTTCTAAATCATTCTTCTGGTAGATGCCTACTATAGCTAAGTTCAAAATTACAGTGACTTATAAAATTACTACGCTCTATATTCATAATTTGCATGAAGTCAGGGAAAGGGGGAGGCAAAGGAATACCTCTAACTGTGAAGTTGGTCCTTACTTAATTTTAAAAGTGATCGTATTTGACAGCGGGCAAAGTTTTCACTGGAGAAAGAAACTATGCACTTTGGCCCAACTTAGATTTATTTTCAGAACAGCAATGTAGCCCTAAATATCCTCCTGAATAGAATTTAGTCAATCCACAGAAATAACTATAATAACTCCAATTATGGTCTATTCTCCTCTTGACAGTATTTTTTGACATTTTTGATTCTCTTCTTTTCTCATCCAATTACTTCTGACATAATACTCTCTTCTGATTTCCCTCCTATCACTCTACATCACTCTTTAGAACCCTTCACTGGCTCTTTTTGCTCTGTCACACGTTAAATGAAATCATTTCCTAAGGTTCTCTTCTACTCATTTTCCCTCCCTCTTCTTCTCAACCTTCTGTTTCTTTAGTCCCTTCCTCTTCTGAGTTTCCTTACCCACTCCCATGGATTTAATTCTCATTTATATGCCTACAACTTCCAAACCTGCATCTTCTCCCCTTCCTTCTCAAAGACAGACCTCATCTCTCAGTAGCTAGCCAGACAGCTCTCTTTGGCTATTTCACAGATGTCTGACCCTCCAGGTATGACCTAAACTGAACTCATCTCACAGAATGTCTACTGCATATATTAGCTGCTTGTTCCCCTTCCACTATTGTCCAGTTTGGAAACCATTAAGTTTTCTGACTCCTCACTCTTGTCAACTCTTAAATGTAATTGGTCACTACACATATGACAATTCCATACCCAAGATATCCCTTAATTCTCTCTCCTCTTTTCCAAGACTAATGCTACTCTGTTAATTCTGCCTCCCAATATGAACTGGACCATGGCGATTAAAATCTGTTATCTGGACTCCTTGCCTCTAGTCTCTTTATACTTCCATCCAGTCTCTGCATTCATTCATTCCATCCCTTTATTCCCCATTACCTGAAGAAAAATTCTAGACTTTCAAGTGTTTGCTTCCCAGCCTTGTTTTTTATTCTCATTCTCACCCATAGCCTATTTCAGCCATGTCAAAATTACTTGCTTCCAAACATGCCATGTATTTTCATACTTAAAACATATATTATTATCATTATTGTATTTCTTTTTCTCCAGCTGTTTCCTCTGCCTCAATTTCCCTCTTCACTTCTCTCAAAATCATACTGCCTCTACGTCTTTGTATTTGCTGTGCCTTTGCCTGGAATAATACTTCCTTAGTGCTTAGCATGGCAAGATCCTCCTGGTTGTTTAGAGCCCAGATGAAATAGCACCTCCTCAGAGAGATTTTCTTGACCATCTGCCCCGAAGGAAATTGTCCCCCAGCTGTTATCCCATATCCAAGCATTATGTTTCTGTACTCCAGGTCACTCAGTAGTCTCAGTAATTCCCTAACTGGAGCATAATGTACTTGAAGAAAGGACCTTGTCATATTTGCCACTAATCTTCATTGCCTAAAACAGCATTTGCCACATAGTAGATGCCCAATAAATACTGTTAAATGAATGCATGAATTTAGGTTCTTTCTCAGTGAGGTGATATGATTTGATGCTTTGGTTACACTATATACTTATTGCCAAATCAGGTCAGTCCAGAACCCTTTTCTGCCTTCATTCCTTTCTGCTAGCTGGGTTTAGCTTTTGTGGAAATTATGCTCTACTTATGAATCTTTTCCTTTAATTAGTTAAATTATATGACTTTGAGGTGAGAGGGGAAAATCAAAGAAATAGTGTTGATATTTGAAGCTTGAAGATACAACCAGATTGAACCCATCTGATTAGTACCCAGTTCCCCTGGTTCACCTCAGTGTGGAGAAGGAAATGTAGTTGCTTGGGGAATCTCTGGATTCGGAGACAAGAGACATGTCTTCTAGTCCTTGCCTTGCCACCAACATACGTCATTATGGTGAACAGGTTCTTCAAGCTCTGTGGACATCAGAATCGTAATTTGAAAGATCAAGGTTGAATTAAATGGTCTTGGAAGTCTCTTCTACCTCTAGAGTTCTGTGTCTCTTTGGCTCATTAGCTCAACTCAGTCATTCACTCAACAAATATTGAATACCTTCCTATGCAAGGTACCATGTTGGATGCTGGAAATACAATCAGTGTGGCCCTGCCCTCAGGGAGCTTACAGACTAATGGCAGGGACAGACATTTATAAATAACAACATAGCTTTATTCCTGGGATGAAATAGATCTCTCTATGGAACCAAAGCACTACACATTTCACTTTTTTTTTTTTTGCCATGGAATCTCCTCTAACACAACAATTAGGTCTAACTTTTAGGACCTTCTTATAGGAGAGTAAGTCAAATTCTTCATTTCAAAAAAGTGTTTACATGCAGAAAATTCTCTTGAGCATTTTTATAGTGCCCAAACATGGAGTGGATTATTTTTAAGCTATTGTCATAATTGTTCAAGTTCATAACCCTTTCCCCTTGCCTTTAAGGGGTAGGTGGGGAGGAGGTACAGAGAAGAAGAGAAAATATAAAACACCGTTAAGATATCTCAGCCCATGCTGATAAATTCATTGTTGATTAGTGATTTGCATTCTAATATGATTATTAAGCTCTGAGTCTCAGGGAAGCACATATTCATTCATATTCAAGAATCACTGTCTTCTGGGAAACTTCCTACACTGTTGGTGGGAATGTAGTTTGGTTCAGCCCTTATGGAAAACAGTATGGAGATTCCTTAAAAAATTGAAAATAGATTTACCATATGATCCAGCAATCCCAATCCTGGGCATATATCTGTAGGGAACTCTAATTCAAAAAGATACATGTACCTCAATGTTCATAATAGCACTGTTTACAATAGCCAAGAAGCAACCTAAATGTCCATCAACAGATGATTGTATAAAAAACATACGGTACGTGCATGTACATGTCTGTGTGCCTGTGTGTGTGTGTGTGTAATACTATTCAGCTATAAAAAGGAATAAAATAATGCCATTTGCAGCAACATGGATGGACCTGGAGATTGTCATTCTAAGTGAAGTAAGCCAGAAAGAGAAAGAAAAATACCATATATCACTTATATGTGGAATCTAAAAAAATGAGACAAGTGAAGTTATTTACAAAACAGAAACAGACTCAAAGACGTAAAAAACAAACTTGTGGTTACTGGAGGGAAAAGGCAGGTGGAAAGATAAATTGGGAGTTTGGGATTTGCAGATACTAACTACTATATATAAAATAGATAAACAGCAAGGTCCTGCTGTACAGCAAAGGAAACTATATTCAGTATCTTGTAACAGCCTACAATGAAAAAGAATATGGAAACATATATATATGTATATATATATATATAAATATATAAAACTGAGTAACTATGCTATATACCAGAAATTGACACAGCATTGTAAACTGACAATACTTCAATAACAAAAAACAAAGAATCACTGTCTTCTGTAACTATCTTCTGCCCCGCTTAGTAGAGAAGAAGGGAGGACCCATCTTTCTCTTTCAGTTGCTCCCTTTATTCTTGCCCTGCATGCCTTTGTGCATTCTGGGCAATGCCCAGGGCCTCCCCTGCCTGAGGGGAAGGGACTGATGGAGAGTCTTTTGTGTTGGTGTTTGCCATCAGCATGGGGTATGTGTGCATATAGTTGTGGTGTCTATTGACTCCATGTAGGAGCTGTGCAGTGTGGGATTCTGTGCCCCCTCACCCCCTGATCTTCATCCCTGGGGAATTTTGAAAGGTGAATACCCTCAGCCTTTGTTTCTTCTTTTGTAATGCCAAGGCACAGTGAATCACAGGGAACTGGGGTTGTTGACCTCTTGGAATTTCCCCAATGCTACGTTCTTTACCACCTTCTGGGTCTGCCCTATCCCATCCCCAGAATCATGCTACCGTCTCCATTCCCTTGCAAGTCTGCTTGGTGGAAAAATAGAAGCAAGCTCTATACCTTATTTCAGAGCCACCTTCTATGGAGGATTGCATTTTCTACAGATGGCTGCTATCAGATGGTACAGATGGCATCTCTCACCTATCATGTTCCTCTTCAGTGAGATCTCACCACTCCCCGATGTCATGAAGAGAATACTGTTTCCCATGTTCTTGGATCTTGGCCTAAGTGACTTGCTTGAACAGTAGAATGAATTAGAAGGGGTGCTAGTTCATGAGAAATCTTGCAGCTTCTGCCCGGAATACTTGCTCTTGGACAACCAGTCCTTCTCAGATCTCCCACATCCTAAGCAATACTGTGAGAAGCCCAAGTCATATGGACAGGCCATATGCAGGTGCCTCAAAGTCAGACCTAATTATTGTGTTATAGGACATTCCCTGGCAAAAAGGATGTGAAATGTGGAGTGTTTTGATTCCATAGAGCTATCTATTTCATTCCAGCACAGTCCCATTGAGCCTAAAGCTGACACTCTGTATCAATTCCTAGCCATATGAGTGAGTTATTTCACACACCTGGCCTGTGAACCTTCAGAGATCACCAGACCCAGCTGCTACCTGAATGATACTGCCTGAGAAGTACCAAGCAAGGCTATTGCGCTGAACCGATCCAACTGTTAGAACCACGGAAATAACATATTGTTATTTTAAGCCACTGAGTTTGTTACACAATCACAGATAACTGAAACCTTACGAGAGAGTCCCCTGGATAAAGTCTTTGGGGGAGGAGGGACAAGTTCAGTGTTCTCTTTTCTCCCTCATCTCCACAACCCAGGGAGGGGTTAAGAAAGAGGCAATAGCCTCCTTTGTCTTCTCTCCCTCTCTCTAGTCTTCTATGAAGAAAGAGGAGATAGGGCCTGGTGTCCTTCAGGATGGGCTTGGATGGATCACCCTGCTCATTGTTCATGGGCCATCTATCTGGACATCTGTCTGGGGTGAGGGGTAGGCATGGGGTAGGGAGCACTTATTTTTTCCTCACAATCATCCTGACACTACCCATATTATAGTCATATAGACAGCCAGCAAAACTCCATAAATATATACTGAAAGTTTTTTTCTTGAGAAAAGATAAATGTATTTTTATCGAGACCCAATTATCCTTTAGTTTAGCTATCCTTTATTCTCAGCTTTAATGTGAATTGGAATCACCTTGGAAATTGGTTTAAACATTCTCTCTCCTGACTCTATGAAGTCTGAATGTGTAGGTCTATAGTGGGGCCCAGCGATGTGCGTTGTGAAAAAAAAAAAAAAAAGGCAGCCCAGGTGATTTTATGTAGAAATTCAGGAGACTATATCATAAAAGACTTTTGATCCTTTTTCTTTCAAAATTGGTGTCAATGTTTCTAAATCCCTAAACATTTTTAACTGTCTCTGAAACTTTTTTGATTATTTTTCCCTCATGTAAGGCAGCCTCTGACTGAACAGGGTATTGGACAAAAATAGACAGTGAGATAAATGGAAAGAATTCAAATATATTTAGGCAATAAGGAATTCATTAGAAATTGGAGGCTGATTGAAACTGAATTCACAGAATATTAATAAAAAGAAGTTTTATGTGAGACCTTCCCTAAACTAATTTTTCCTGTGTAGCCTTTTGGGTGCATGTTGTCCGTAACAAGGGCTTCCAGCATGGAATATTGGAAAAGGAGCCTGGCAGGAAAGTGTGCCCTGTCTCTTGCACTCCCCAGGGGGGAGCAAGCAGAGTACCTGTCTGGCCTCATAGACTCACTTCTCAGGCTTCCACAAAATGATGGGACTCAGTAGCCTCAGGGATGGAGGACACTCCCACCCCAAGGCTATGCGCTTTCAAGTCCATCTCACCAAGCAGCCTTCAGATTTGTGGTTTGGCTTCCTGAAGCCAAATCTCCAGGGCCTTAGCAGTGACCTCAATCTGGAGAAGCGTTCGAATTAAAATGCCAGTCTCTCATCATGTTAGTAAAATTACGGAGCAAGGCAGTATTTGTACCTTTTTGAGGAACTAAAAATCAGAGTTTTAGCATTTTACATTGTCTGGTCATCGTATCCACCAGAATAAATTAGAGAGTCACTATAAAGTAGTTATTAAAATAAGGAGTTGGTCCACTTAAATATTTCTAGAATTTAACTTTCACACACAAAATTAAGATTTTTAGCAATTGTTTAGGCTGTTGGAATATAGTCATAATTTAACACTTCTTTTGCGATTTCCTCAGTCATTAGCTCATCTGATCCAGGAGAATGGAGAAACATAAGCAGGGAAAAAGAACTATGATTCTTGTGGTTTAGACTCGAGACTGGCTAGATGTCTCTCAAATTAATTTCCACTAATTCCTGGGCGTGCATTTCTCAGCTTTCTTTGCAGTGAGCAAAACAGTTATGCAGGGGCATGTGCTAGAATTTGTAGTAGTGGAATTTGGAGGTAAATGCTACATACAACTTATATACAACTTAAAGGCTTGGCCCATGGACTCTTCTCACATGTAGTCTTCCAAGCTCTTGTCCCATCATTGGCTTTCACCCTATCACTGGCTTAATGCAGAGAAGTATGAAGCCTTGGAGGATGGTGCTACTACAAGATGGTAGAAGACTGCATCCCTGAATGACTGTATGGAGCAGAAACCCCTGATGACCCCATTCATGTGTGATGTGAGCAAGTAGTGTGTAGAGGATAAACACCCTCGACAGAAGAGGGTGTTTATCCACTATGATTTTGGGCTTGTTTTAGCATTTGGTGGACTCTAGTGTAGCTCCTAAAGATGATTTGTTTACTTATATGTCAGGGGATCTGACCTTTTCAACTTTACATTTCCTTCGATCCCCAACATGAGGGCTTGAGTCCCATGTGTACCCACCTCTGGAATTTGGAACTATCTGGACACATTTGGCTAACTGATGTGGCAGATGCACCAAAGGTCTATTTGCAGTAGACACTATTGAATGTTCTGGGAGAGAATTTATCCTCAGGGATGGAGATCCAGGAATATAAGCTTGGCATGATAACAAAGCAGTGGTTATGTGAGGGAAGTGTTTGCTCTGAATATGGCTTACTGTTTGGTTTTAGATTCATCCCTGGCCCAGTGCTAACTGCCTGGTTCTTAGGGAGAGAAAGAGACGCTTGATAATAAAAACTAAAGAAGTTGTGTAATTCATTTTACTTGTGTGTGAAAACCACCACATTTGTTTTTCTAAGTGAAATAAAGCAGTCTCAGTTTCTATCCATCTGGGTTTGTAGGATTTTCCCATTTGGTCATGTCTTGGTGATTGCCCAAGGGTCTTTACAGCAGCCAAAGGGCTTTCTCAATCTAGAGGATTAGTGTGAAGATCCTTCAGTCCATCATTGTCTTTTCTGAGATGCTCATGTTTAAGGCCACCTGTTCCATTAAAAAGTGGGTGGCTCTGTGCTCTGGGTGGGAAGACTTCTAAGTGTTCAGGACTCTAGCCTTTTCTCGAGGACCTACTTTCCTTGAGTACAGGTGGGAGGGGGTGCACAATTTCCATTCCTTGCAGAAAGTCATCACTGACTTCCTTCTAATACAGGGAAACCACTAGAGATTGGTTAATTCCCTCTCTTTAGTTCGAAACATTACTTTTTATTTCTCTTCCTGACTTCCTGACAAGATGTATACTCTCTCCCAGAATTGTGGTAGAAAGAAAGATTATATTTTAAAAACACAAATGCTGGGATCTTCTTTCTGAGGTGAAGATGAGAGAAGGAGAACATTTTATTCATTTGTAAGTCTACATCAGCAAAAACAAAGAAAAAAATGCTAAAAGCAAAAACAAACGAAAGAAAAAGAAATAATAAACAAGTTTTTCTTCTTAATAGTACAAACAAATCAGTTTTTCTTCTTCATAGCACATTTTATCACAAATATTTTCACTAAAATGTCTAATATTTAGAAGTAAAGAATAAGTCCTTTAGTATGTTCTCCCCCACTCTGTGTCAGAACACCATGTATATTTGGCACTGTAATTGTTCCTGATAGTGGTTATAATCTCCAGCAGAGCTGATGGGATTTCAGGCAGAAGCTGAAATGCTAATCAGAAATGGAGGTACCCAGGGGGTGTAGCTCAGGGGTAGAGCATTTGATTGCAGAAACGGAGGTACTCAGAACAAAAGGCAAGCGTGTTAGAGCATAGCTTATTACTTAAATCAGAAGGCAGCTGGGGCAGGTGAAAAAGAAATACTCGATTAATGCCAAATATGTCCTAGACAATTAGATCTGTTTTGAGCCCATATAGGATATGTCCTAGGAACTCTCTTAGGTGCTTGTGGATGGTGGTGATTGGAAAAGACTTTCTAGGTAGCTAGATTTCTGCAAAATTCTGAGATACAGAAATTAAATTTAGGGTAAAAATGTTTCCATTGGCTGGTGACAGCCCTTGATTCTACATTAACTTCATTCCAATGGTTTCCAGGGTCCACATGTTGATTCGATCCTTTCTTGAGACCTAAATCATTTCATAAACAGTTACCTTTCTGGATACCTGAAAAACTTAGAAATAGCCATGTCATTTTCCATAATGGGAGCTTCAGGCTCAAATGCCCTGGCAGTTTTCACTCTTGCTGCCCTGAGGCCACTGTGTGGATGAACTGAAGCTAGCCTGCTGGCGGATGCAAGGCCACATGGAGGAAAACCAAGGAACTGTGCAGACAGCCTCCAACCATCATGTGAGTGAGGTCATCCTGGATCATCTAGCTGCCAGCCAACTTGCCAGCTGACCCAGAGACATGGGAGAGCCAGGTAAAATCAGCTGAATTGGCTTGGCCAGAAGAACTGCCCTTAGGGTCATGAACTCAACAGTCATTCTTCTAAACCTCTAGGTTTTAGGGTAGTTTGTTGTACAGCACAAGCTAACTGATATTATTAAAATCAAGAAGAAATAGAAACTCCGTACAGATCTACAACTAGTTAGGAGGTAAAATCAGTAATCAAATGCATCCCAGCAAAGAAAAGTTCAGGACTAGACAGCTTCACTGGCAAATTCTACCAAATATTTAAAGAAGAATTAACACCAATTCTAAGCAGACTCTTCCAGAAAATTGAACAGAAGGGAATACTTCCCATATCCATTTTATGAAACCAGCATTACCTATAGATGATCATACACTGTGAACAAGTGAGATTTAACCTTGGCATACAAGGATGGCTCAACATATGCAAATTGATAAATGTGATACAGCACATTAACAGAATGAAGAACAATAGCCCCATGATCACTTTAATAGATGCAGAAAGAGAATTTGACAAAAAATAAAATTTAACGAATTTCCTAAAATGCTTTCCGTCACCTGCTGTAAACAAGACCCTCAAGATCTGGCCCCGCTTTCTGAACTGTCTAGGCATATCTCTTATCAATCTCTACTTTATAGTTTCCCATCTAGCAATGGGGAAATGCTTTAATTCTCCTTGTGCACCATGCTCCTCCTTCATGTCCCTTTGCTCTTCTTCCACTTCCTTTCTGTGTTGTCATTACCTTCTACTTAGCTTTCAAATCACAGATCAGATTCCACCTCCTCCAGGAAGCCTGATGGGTTAGATTTCTCTCTATATTCTCTGATTCATATCCCTATCATTGCACAGAAGACTTTAAAAAAATATTTATGTTCACACCCTGTAAGTCAACTCTGAGCTTCTTGAGGGCAAGATTTGTATCTTATTTTTCCTGTATTTCCACTACCTAGCAGGCTGTCTGCCTGTTGAATAAACACATGTTCCAGGTTTCAGGAATGTAAAAATAAATAATGCATGGCAGAAAATAACATTCAATATTTGTGGATACTTTTTACTTCCTAGAGACCAATAACAAAATCCATGGTTTTAATTGACTTATTTCTATGTCTCTGAGTTCTATTTCTCGCCTACCCCAGGAGTTGCTTTCTAATGAATATGGATAGTATTGCTACAAACCAAGTTAGAACAAGAACAAAGACGATTTTTTAACCATTTATGATAATTATAAACAATAATGCTTACATCAAAATGCTTCGGACTAAAAGACTTGAGGGTAAAACTGGCAACTTCCTTCTTCATAATTTTGAAATCGTCATTGATGAGTTTATCTGGCTTAGCTTTCCAGATAAATTCTATAATCAGTTTTAAAGTTCACTCCCACCCACCCATACAAACCCACCCAGTGGGAAGTCTTGTCAGCTTCCAACATTTACGAGCTGCAAATGCAAGTTTTTATTGAAAATCTTTTGCTAACCTCAGGCAGAGGAGAGAAGTGTTTGGCATGAAAGGAGATCTGGGGCAACCAGACAAAAAGTATGACACTGATGATGACAGAATTATCAGGACTCTTGAGAGTACCACGCTGAGTTCCATTTTTTTTTAAATTAAATTAAATTTTATTTATTCTTATTTTTGCTAAGTGCCAAGGCAAGTGCCCTCTATCATATCAATGAAAAAGTATTTGTGTATCAAAATAATGTGTTAATCCCTTGACTCATCATGTCTCAAAAATCATGCAAGTGATAACCTATGAACACATCAATAGGAATGAAGGTGGGAGAGGAGAGAGAATCCAGAGAAAACAAGAGAAATGAAAATGTCTCAAAACCACCACCCTAATATCATAAAAAAGAGCAAGATAAGCCCACAGCACACATACCCACTTTGTCCACAAAACTGTGGCAAGGCTGAGTCAGTGTATACACAGAACAAGATATGAATATTCTGCTTGGAAATCCAATCTGAAAACAAAGAGAGGAAATGACTTAGCAGGAGATTAGCCCTTGAACTGCTCTGTGGACTCTGAGCACGGCAACGCAGGCTGAATGCCTGGAGATGCCACTGGCTTCCATTTGAGAAATCACTCGATAACCATTATGCCATATTTAAGAAGTTTGTTTAGGTTTTCAAGTTTGTGGGGTTTCTGTCATGTGGCTTCTAAGCAGAATGACCCCAGGAGTGATTTTGGAAATGCAGTTTTGAAAATGCTAATTACAAGCAATGCTATACGAGGGACTTGGGTAAAAGTGATGGTCACACCCTTTGTTCTGCTTACAAATGGGACAATGCTTGGTTGGACAGAGCACAGATAATTGAATAAAACAATGGATAAAATGAGGTTGGGCAGCAAGATGCACAGATTGTCATTCAAATGAAATTGTCTCCATTGCGGTATAGATGTAACTCAGGAGAAAAGTGTCCTCCTCTTTTTGATTTTTTTTTCTTCTTGAGTCTCTCTGAACCTGGCCAGGCTGCACTTGACAAATGAGAACAATGGGGATAAAGAGGTGTAGGCTGAAAAGGTGAAGACTGGCCATTTGCAATCAGACAGGCATGCTCCTGGAAGCTGCTTTTATGAAACAGAAGTAAAAATGGGAACATAATTTGGAGGATCAAAGGAAAGGCATGTTTCAAGGTGTTACTTAGAAAGTCGCATTGTCAGTTTCTGTCCATCAGCACTCCATTTTCAAGTCAGACACCAATCAGGAAATTGCTAGCTCTGCAAAAGAGAGTGAAGTAAAAGTTCTGTCCTACTTAGAAAATGGGATGGGCACATGCAAAAAACTGTCCAAAGAATAGCTGAAGAATAGTATCTGGCATTGAGCAAATGAAAAAAGAAGCCCTTCTCAGAGCAAGTGGTGAAATGCTAAACAATGAGACATTATTAATGGGTATTTTGGAGGCAGTGTCTCCATTACCTGAGGATAATTAGAGTTATCAGAAAAGTCCATTTTGTAAAAAAAAAAAGAAAATAGGAATAAAGATCCTAAGTGAAGGAACTACAACCAGTGTATATTTGTGTGGAACAAAAACAGTGGATAAGGGCCTCCACTAGTTTCTTTAGTGAAACTAACCTAGTAAAGTAAAGCAACATGGCGGTCCAGGCTGTGCTGTCCAATATGGTAACCATCAGCCACTGGTGGCTGTTTAACATTAACTTAGATTAATTAAAATTACACAAAGTAAAATCATTCTGTATCTCAGGCACATTCACCACATCAAGGCTTCAACTGCCACATGTGCTCAGTGGTACCAGTACTGGACACCCCAGAGAGACCAGCTCCATTATTGTGGACGGTACTATTGGACGGCACTGGAAGAGTATTATTTTGGGAACCGGGGATTGAATTGTGAGTCTGCAATTGGGTAATGGCGTGGCCTCTGTTTCCTCATATTTAAAATAGGGCAAGGGGGACGATATAGCTCAGTGGTACACTTAGCATGCACAAGGTCATGGGCTTTTTCCCCAGCACCTCTATTAAAAATACATAAATAAAAACAAAACCTAATTACCTCCCCCCAAAAATAAATTTAAAGAAAAGTTGAAAAAATAAAATAAAACAGGGTGAGGTAATGGTACCTGCCTCCCGGAGTTGTTAGTATAATCCTCCTAGTTTCTTTTTTTTTAAAATTTTTTTGGGGGGGAGTAATTAGGTTTGTTAGTTAATTAATTAATTAATTAATTAATTAATTAATCAATTATTTGATGGCGGTACCAGGGATTGAACCCAGGACCTTATGCATGCTAGGCACATGCTTTACCATGGAGCTATACCCTCCCCCCTCCTAACTCCTAAGTAAGTGAGTTCTTTTTAAGTAAAGTGTGAAGAATCACACTTGGCACAGAGGAAATACAATATCAATACTTTTAAAATGCATGGATGTCTACTGCCTATATTCTATAGTTTGACTCCATTTGTGCTTGTGTTACTTTTTAGTAATAACGATGGTCAATGTGAATTGCACACTTACGCCTCATGGGCTAAGTGCTTACCTGCTTTGTTTGATTTAAGTGTCATGAAAACCCCAAGAGGAAGAATCTGTTGCGATTACTTATTAGTTGAGGGCCTTGCTCTCAAGGTCGCTGAGCTAAGAGAGGACTTTTCAACTTGGCTGACTTGACTCCAGCATTTTCCAGTATGATGAGCTCCCAGACTCCAAAGTCTATGCTATATGATCTTTTGTTCTGCAAACTAAAGCCAATACACATTTCTTCTGGCTTTAACTCTGAGTTAAAGAAATGCTTCAGGGATAACTTATGTAATCATAACAACTGACCAGCCACTCAGTACTTAAGATATGCCACACGCTGATTTAGGAAATTTACGTGCACTGTATTAACTAACTTTATCCTCACAATAATTCTGTGGTAAGTACCTTTATCACATCACTTTGTAGCTGAGAAAATTGAGGCTCAGAAAGGTTCAGTGTATCACCTAAGGTCACACAGCTGGCTAGCCACACAACTGGCTCCTTGGGATTCAAATCTTATTTTTATTGTCTTTCTTTCATAATCACTATGCTTACTGCCTAGGGTTTCAGCACACAGTACAAGAGAACAAAGAGAATTGACCTGGGGGCCACTGCCTGGCCACTGCAGAACAGATACTGGTGTTCTAAATGGACAAAGCCAAGTCATTTCACTGAATAGCTACTGAACTACTTAAACAAAGCTATTTCGGTCCTGCATGCTATGCGTGCATATCCTGACTCGCCCTTTCCTTGGGGAAAATAGGGAGAAAAGTACATACATGGAAATGTGCTATTAGCAGCAGCACCAAATTTGGCAAGGACCTAGATCCCAGCCTCTCAGCACAGGAGCTCTTCCCTGCCCCCGCCGGCAAATACTTGTGCTTCTAAACTCTGATCCAGAGGATCCCCACACGCCGCCCCCACCCGAACAGTTCCCAGTTTCTCCGCATCAGGTGGATCCCTGTGAGCACAGGATAAGTGATGTATTTTGGAAGTCAGATCCAAGCAAAGACCAACTCTGCTTGCAGTTCTCAAAATAATTTTCAATGAAATAAAGCATTCTGAGTCAGAGGATATGACATCCTCATTTGCATGATTCAGAATGGCAGTGACGCCACAGGCGGTCATTGAGAAGGAGTTCCCGAACGTGGAAACGCTGAACAATTCAACGGGTACTGTCCTTGGCACCAAATGAAACTTCTTAGATAACTGAAGCCCATTCCACTGGCCCCAGTACAGGAAACCGGAGGCTATCAGAACTTCACACAGTAGGTGGATTCCTGTTACCTCCCCAGCGCTTTCCTGGAGTTGAGGGCTGACTGCAGACTGTTCTCTGAGTGGGATAGAAGTTGCTGGACTTCTTACCCAGAGCATATGTATACATCCCTTTCTATGGAAAGGCTCAGGGAATATTCATACCATATTAGAATGGGGATGAGTAACTTGGTAGCCATATACAGGAAAAAAAAAATCTTTAGGGCATCTTACGAACCTCTGGAAGTTGTATGCAGAGGATTGTTTTTGTGTCCTGGGAAAATGGCCCAGGGATGCCATCATATTCTCAACAAGGTGCCTGGCTTCTAAAAGATTAGATCCCTGTTCTGATAATGACACAGTTAAGATATCACAAAGAAGCCTTTATTACATATTATAGTGCAGTCGAAATTTAAAAGCTGGACTGCCGATTCAGCAGCAGGATCCAATGCAAGCAGAATCTTTATCTCTGGATAGAAAAAAACCTCACAGTTCTCATGCGTGGAAATTTTTAAACACACAGGAATGTGGGCACAACTGTCCTGCTGCATTTAACCATAACCAGCCCATTTTTGCGGACTTCCTGTTCCGTTTCATCTGTTCCTTGAAGAGAGTTGCTCTGTGTGCTTTTGGAGTAACCCCTTCCACCCAAGGAGCAGTATAAAGTCTTGGATATGGATTTTCCACAGTAAACTGTGTTTCTTTAAAGATGGCTCATCTAGCTACCTGGCTTGTAAGGAGAGCCTGGCTATGCTCACCTGCTCGGCAAAGTTACACACACCACATCCCACTGCCAGGAAGCTTGCTGATGATGAAGGGCTTCGCTCCTAACCTCTTAGAGACCAGCCTCTCCCTCCCTCACACACGTTCCGGCTTGTTTCCTCTCAGACCACACGGAGCAAGTGCTCCTTCTATAGAGATGCCAGTCCCCGTAACCCCGTCCAGTGTGTCGGCGTGTCTGATGAGAGCCTGGTTGCTGGTGTTAGAGCAGTGCCACGGATGGCCAAAAGTGGCCCAATCACGTGTCAACCATCATCAGAGACATTCAAAGGGAGGAAACGGGACTCTGACAAAGAGCTCTTCTGTAAGGTACTGACAATTGAAATAAATGACCTGCAGCCAGAAAAACACTGCTTCTACTTTTCCCCCTCGTCCCACTGTGAAACTCTGCTACTGTCTTTCCTAGGATGATTCATCAAGGAGAGACTTACTGCCAAGGAATCACTGATTTTGGCTTTATATTAGCGACTGTCACTGGCTAAACCCAAACTGTACAGCAAGTATTGGGAGAGAGTCAGAAGACGGTATCCTGATGAAGTTTTATATAAATACAGTTTCTTTCCCTGTAAGCCCAAACTTGCAAGAGCAGAGTTCAATTTCTATTCCACCATGGGGACAGGAAAAGAGAAGCAGTTGCTTATGTCGACATCACTAGAAAACGAAAATAAATTTTGCCACTGCTCCCTAAAACTTCCTTCTACTGAACAGAAACTTGAGTTCACACAAGAGTTGGGGGGAAAAGAACGAAAGATCTTAACACTGTGACTGACAATGATTGGTTCATGAGCTATTCTGTTTAAAAGAGGTTATTTAAGATTATTAACAAGATTAAAAAATTAGATTAGAATGTAGGGATATCCACTTTCAACTACAATTTTACTGCCAGTCCAAATCTATTTTTTTTTGCTATTTATTGAGAACTTCATGTGATATAATAAAAATCTCACTTTTAGAGCCTTTCTACTCAGATTCTTGAGCTCCAGCCCAGACATACAGAGCCAGAACCTACATTTTTAACAGAATTCTCAGGGGATGTGAATGCACATTCAGGTATGAGAGCACCTTGGTTTAGGGTAACATTTCCCAAGCTTAGATAAAGGTCCTAATCACTGGTGTGTAGAGCTCTAAAGAAATATTGTAGGGTCTGTTAATAAATCTTTATTCACCTCACTCTGGTTTAACAAACTTTCTCTTTTACTTCAGTAGAACATCTTGACTAGTGACCACAGCAAGCTGACTGCTCTCAGCTTGCAGTCCATTCTCAAGTATTCCAAAGTTTTCTGCACGTGCCATTTGACGTACATGTTTTCCAGAGCCTACTAATGACACAGTGTAAGTGATGTAAACTGATAGTGTGACTTCAAAGAGTGATAGTGTTTGTTTATTATTGTATGTGGACAAGGAAACTGTGATTGAAAAAACTGTAACAATCTAAGGGGTTTCTCATTCAGATTTCTTTCCAAATGCCTCTGAATCCTTGCTCTCTTTCAAAGAAACTAAAACCAGAAATTGTACACCTTGCCTTGTGGGTGTGAAATATGCAAGAGAGATGGCTTTACTCTTCAAAAAGGAAACCTATGTGAGAAAAAAAATTTTCTATCACAAGTGTGGCAAATGGATATGTTTATATATTTTAGTTTCATATAAACTGTTATACCTTAAAGATGTACGCATGGCGTATCTTTTCTGATTCTTTGATTTCTGCAACTTTTGTGTTGAACAAATCGAGTGCCAGCTATAATTTTGTCAAGTAAAAGAATTTTTATTACACATATTCCTGGATCTCATCCCAGACCACTAAATTAGGGTGGAGCTTGGAATGCATATTTTTTTTAAAGATCTGGCAATCAGCTAGGTTTGGAAATTATTGAATTAGAGACTTTTGACTGACTAACCAACAATTACAGAAGTAGGAAAAATTCAACAGGTTTAGATATTTTAAAAATGTTACTAACACATTTACTAAAAAAATTCCAGAACTTTTACAATAAAAAAAAACCTCAGTTGATTCCACATATAATACTTTGGATATTGTCTACATTTCCTGGTATGATGTTTTTGAAGTTTTCCTGGGACTGGACCAGGTGGCCCCTCTGAAACATCCATCTGTAAACCAGGAAGAGGAGAGCTTGGGTTGTGGTCAAATTTTTCCTACATCGGTTTCAGAGTATTTAAAACTCCTTCTGCGCTCTGACCCCACTGACACTGGTCAGAGTGGCACATGTATTTTCTTTGGAGAGATTCATTACTTTCTAGTGACTTCCTGTTTCCTTATTCACTGGTAAACTGACATAGAAAACTGAGAACGGGTGATTTTGGGGGGACTAAGCTGTGTTGATTCTCACTGGACTAGTGGACTAAGTTTGTCTTTTGACTCCCGCCTTGTTTGGTTTGTCTGCTCACTCATATGCCTTCCAGCCTCTCAGGAAATCTGGGTATTGGTAGGTCATTGATTTACAGAAAGATGAACAACCTTTAAATGACAGGAGGGCTGGAAAATGAGATTATTGCCTGCCCCTCAAATTAGAGATGACAGCTACAGTTATTCCTGGATTAGGTTTGAGACTTGTTTTTAACTCTTTAAGAAGGTTTTAAATGAGCTGCCTCCTGGACCCAACACCCAACCTGCAGGTGACTTTCGTAGCTGCTCTGCATAGCTCTAGTACCTGGGTATTAGGTACGCACACATCTGATATCCACCAGCACGTTTGCTTGCATTAGGACCCTTGCTCTGGAAATTCACATTCTGGATATTTTGAGTGAGAAATGCCTATGATTTATTTTGATTTTCAGGACCCAGGTTGAAATATCTGTTCAATGTGGAGGTGGTCACTTGACAATAGTGGACCCAGGTACACTTACTTATAACACAAGATGACACTATGTTGACACTCACACTTGTCCCCAGAATCTGGCTGTCTGATTACAATTTTACCACCCAACTTCTCCTCTCTAATTACCAGTGAGAACTGAGAGAAAGGGACAGTCCAAATCTGAGCACACTAAATGTGCCAAATGTCTCTGAGGAGTGATCCCTCGAGACTCAGGTAAATTCTGTGATCCCTCATGATTAGCCTCTGTTTCCCAGACTTGCCTGATCTTTAAAGTCACTGCGTGTGGGTGCGGTGAGGGAAGGCTGTGTTTAAATTCCCGGGCCTTCATTCCAGAGAGTTCCACTCACTTGGTCTGTTGTGGGAGGGGGTGAGAGAGTCTTAATAAACAGGCAAGTCTGGGAATCACTGCTTTGATGTTCTAGCATTTATTTCATTCTGGGGTCCTATGAATAATGCACACTCAGTAGACTAGTGATGGTGGTGAACACACGTAACATCGAAGTACCGGGGTGGAGTGTGCTAAATGTTTCCTGTGATTCTGAAACAGTCAGTGGCATTATATGGTACTCATTCCTTCTAAGCAGCAGGACTGTTCAGGAAGGTTGATCTGCAGACTGTGATCTCATCGGTCTCATAAGAACACTAAAGGGCCCCAAATTGGTCTTATTAATAATAACGGAGTATCAATAAGCAATTCTTAACTCACAATGGTTGTGAGATCAATTAACATCATGTCAGCCTTCAAACTATGAAATAAAAACTTGGTTTGTATTTTACAATGTAAATACTTACGTTAGCATGTCAGATAAAAAGGCAGCTTCTTATATTCTTTGTATACATATGTGTATATATATATGTGTGTGTTTATATACACATCTAGGTACACAGATAATTCTAGGTACAGAAGTTTATGACTTATACCTGAATTAAGTTAATTTTAGCATCTGAAACTGTTTGAAACCGTTCAAATGGAGAGATTGCAAATCACTCATGCTTCATTTTATACATCAGGACACTAAAACTTGGGGAAGCTGTATTTGTTGGAGCATGAGTAACAGTCACTTCTGTAAATACTTTGTTCAAAGCACATTTTTACTTTCTTTAAAATGAACTTTATCGAAGTATAATTTACATGCTATAAAATGCACACATTTTTTTCACATACTTATGTAAGCACCATCCTCACCAACATATGTAACACTTCCACAGCCCCAGGAATTCTCCTTGTGCTCCTCAACAGTCCATCACCTACACCCTCAGCCCCAAGCAACTGCTGCTCGCATTTCTGTCATTGTAGGTTAGTTCTGCCTGTCTTAGAATGTTGTACACATGGAATCACACGATACGTGTAGTTCCCCTTCCGATGCTCTCCATTCCTCTGTGTAAGTTCATATTTCCATCTGGTATTATTTTCTGTCTATCTGAAGTCATTTCTTTTTGTGTGGATCTGCTACCTATGAATTATTTATCTTTTCCATGTCTGAACACATCTTTATTTAGTCGTCATTTTTGAAAGATATTTTTGATAGGTATGAAAGTGTAGGTTGACTTTTTTTTCAGTCCTGTGAAGATGTTCCGGTTCACTCTTCTCATTTCTGCTATTATATTTACTTTGGTTTCTGTATATGTAATATTTTTTTCCTCTGATTTCTCTTCAAAATTTTTTTGGATCTCACTGGTTTTGAGCAATGTGGTTATAACATGCTTTGCTGTAGGTTTTTCATGTTTCTTTTGCATGAGGTTTGTTTAGTTTTCTGGATCCGCCAGCTTATCGATTTCATCAAATATGGAAAAAAATCTTGGCCATTAGCACTTTAAATATTTTTGTCTGTCTTCCTGTCCCTCTCTTTTCTTTCTGGGTTTCCAATTTCACATGGATGAGGCTGCTTGACATTTTCCCTCAGCTCACTGATGCTCTGTTCTTTTTTAACTTTGGGGAGATTCTTTTCTCTTCCATGCTGATGCTTTCTATTGGTATGGCTTTTAACTTCACTAATCTTTGCACTTGTAATATCTAATTTGCTGTTAATTGCATCCTGCACTTTGTCATTATGAATTAGCTGCTTTGGTCTCCTCGGGTTGTTATCTCTGTGTGCTCAACTCAGGGAGTCTGCTGGTCTCTGCTTATGTTCCTTCTCACTGCGGCATGATCTAGAACAATCTCTCAAGGTGGGGAGCTGGGGCAGCTGTATTTCATTTTTCATCTCTCATTGCCTGATAGCCAGTTCTTAAAAACTGTTGTTTTATGTATTTTTCTGTTGTTTTATGTATAGTTTTACGTATGTAAAATTGTTTGAAGTAGGAGGATAAATTGGTCCCTACTATTCTGTCTTGGCTGGATGTGGAAAATTCTTAAATATTTTTTCATGTTGCTTTTTCAGTTTGACTACTCTCAAGCTGTTTAATTTTATTTCTAATTATAAATAGTAATAATAATAATACCCTGTATTTGTACAGGGCTTTAAAGTTTATGTAATATTTTCAGTCTTCTTAAAGTTTAATAACCATGGTATAATGATATTTATTTGACAAAGTAATAGAAAGAATCTCTTTGAACTTCAGTTTTCTCATAAGCAAAACAAATGGATTGGACTGGAATATATTTAGGGTTCCTACATGTTATAATATTTTAAAAAATCTTCCAAAAGTATGTTTTTATTGCTGGGCTTATTTGGATATGAGTTCCACAAGTATCTGTTAAGAACCACTCTCTTTAGGAATAGCCAACTTCTTCTTCATGAAAGACTCTGGAATAATCCTTTTCCTGAAATAAACCTTATTCTTGAGACAAGACATCTTTGTAAAAAAGTTACCTTTTTGTTTCTGAGTCTAATCTTTCCTCCTGTTTTTTTTTAGTGATGCATGGCCAGAGCTCAGTGGAGATGTCACTCTTTTTCATTTGATTTTAGTAAGTTGGCTGCATGGCTTAGCAAGTGGCTTTTTAAAAGGCTAAGGCCCATTTTAATTAATAAACCAAACTATGGTAAATACAAATCTATCTATTCCATTTAGACCACGACTTTCCTCCCCAGGTCAGCTGATCCCTGGCACCTGTGGGTTTATCCTGCTGGTACAGGAGAAGCCCATACATCCCTCGGTGTGTGGTCCATAGTTGGCCTCTCTGGCACTTGGTGTATTCGTAGTGAATCATGGGTCAGTGTGAGGGCCCCAGTGCAGACAGCCCATACCATCTTGCTCATTCAGTTGGTATATTTGACTTTCTGCCTTGGGTTCCTGGTTAGTGTTCCCAGTCCTCATGGGGCTCTAGCCCACTGGCTTCTGAAATTGGTAGTATCCCCAGCTCTTTCCCAAGTCCTTCTTTGGAGTCTCTAGATCCCAAATAATCATAGTCACTTCTTGGGAGTTTACTACAAAACAGACCATTGTCTTGGACTGGTGACGGCATCAGATACATGTCTGTGAGTATGGTCCCTACCAAGAAATCACTGTGGCCACCCCTCTTTTACTAGACTGGTGTACCCCTGGGATTATCAGCAGCACCTCGCATCTGTGTTTAGTATCCCTGCTTTCTTATCTGTTATTTTAGACAGAAGTGGAAGAATATGACTTCTTATGTCTTACAGAGAGAAGTGATTTAGAACTGTGCCAAACAGCAAATTTTATGGGTAAGATGATGGGATATTTTACTGGACAGAAGAGGCTACCTCACCGTGGATTTCAGAATTCCTATTGTTTAACATACTTTCTTTAAAATCCTGGATAAAATCCTAATGTAACTTTTTCTCCATTTGGTTTTACAGAGACTAAAAACAAACACTTGTAATTGTTTGTTCCCTTTTGGAAGAAGGATCATACATTTTAGTTACTAAAGTTAACAAACATAAATTAAAATAGTTTGCTGATAAGACCATAACATTTTCTGAGTTTCACAGACTCCTAGCTTTTCCTTGCTCATGTGTCTGAAACTGCTGGCATTTGCTTGGCACTGGAAGTTGGCATTAGAATTTTAAGAGACATTTCCTTAGATTTACTGAGACATATGGTGTTTATCTCAGATTATGGTTTGTGGGAATCATAGTTCCTTAATGTTCTATTGATTTGCGTGTTATCCTCGGTCCTTAGCAACCCAAACCAGAATTAAAAACATATTACTTTAATAGGAACATTAATTATTGTTGACAGTGGGGAAGAAAGGAAGGCACTGAATCAATAGTTCTCCTATTCAGCCCTTTTGCAATGAAGACAGTCTGTCCATACAGTGTGTTAAAGGACTCTGAGATAAAGCATAATAAAAGAGTAGGGAAAGAATGAAGATTTTAACGGGCAGCCAATGGGTGGGAAAGAGTGGGAGCTCTTTCACTAGTTTATGTTAGTATCATCCGGAGAAATCCTAGTGGGTAGTAAAATGAATGTTTCCCCCAAATCAGCTGTTACAGTATCATGTGATTTGGTGAAAGTGAAGTCAATTTACAAAGTGGTAGTAAACTTACTTTGCTTTTGATTTGTTGTTTCAACTTCTTTATGCCACTGATGGTAATTGCTTCATGTGCTTTTAAAGATAATGTAGCCAGAAAATGGCTTCTCATAATACATACAATTATATGAGCTACCTTTAGTCTTCACAGACTTACCTGAAACTGGTGCATTGCTTTGCTAAGACTGCCAGAGTCAGGTACCACGGACTGGGTGGTTTCAATAACAGAGATGCATTTTCTCACTGGAAGTATTGGAGGCTAGGAATCTGAAATCAAGGTGTTGACAAGGCTGGTTCTTTGTGAGGGCTGAGGGAAAAAGATCTGCTCCAGGCTTCTCTTTCTTGGCTTATAGAAGGCTGTCTTCACATTGTCTTCCCTCTGTATGTGTCTACGTCCAAATTTCTTCCCATAAAGATATCAGTCGCATTGGACCAGGGCCCACCTTAACGACTTCGTTTTAACACAATTACCTCTGTAAAGACACTATGTCTAAAATCAGTCACGTTCTGAGATCCTAGGATCTAGGACTTTACACAAATTTTTCAGCTTATAACAACCAGTGTAAGTGGAATATCCCTTCAGAAAGCTAGTTTATTATCATGTATAAACTTAAGCACAGAAATTTTAAGCACTGAAGTCTAATTTCCCACTGTTATACTGATGCGTTAAAAATGGTCACTAGCTTTGAGTGAGATGTGTACCAACATACAGTCAAAAAGTAGAAGTACCCACTTGAAGGCACATGTTCTCATGCAAGTACAAAGATGAGTTATAGGACAGTGTTTATAGGATCACTGACCGAATAAAAATTGTTTTTCCAACAATATCATTTTACACAGTAATGTTAGGGAAAAAGAAGATCAATCCAAAATATACAGTTAAAGGAGGTTTACTTGTGAGTCACCGCTATTTAACCAGTGAATTTAACTTTTCTAATAATCAATTCAAAATAGGATTCCAAGGTGAGTCTTGACACAAATCTTTTATTTATAATAGACAATGATTTAGAAGTATAAAACCAGCTACGAATTATGTATCAGCATATAAGCCATTAATCAAGAGATGAGTGCACAGCAATTATAAGAAAATAGGCCAGCAAATTCCTTTTGTAAGAAGTTCAAGCAAAAAACATTTTTGTTTTTGTGGATATAGGGTTGCAAGTTATGAAAACTTGAACATTTTATTTTTAAAAGGGAAGTGGCTGAGAGAGAGACTTATGAGGGATTTGAAATTTTTGAGTGATATTTCAAGCAAAACTCATTTTAATGTGTTTATTGCACCAGTCATATTATAAAATTTAAATCCCGATTCTAATTTTGATACCACGTGGTTTTATTCTTCCTCTTATTTTTATATTTAAGACACTCAAGAATTCCAAATAACAGAGTATTAAACATTGGTTAAGCTTTTTTTATTTTGCCTTTTCCAGGAAGAGCTTACAATTTTAATTGGAGACCTTTAGAAATATTATTTTGTCCAGGCATTGAATAAGAAAGTGCCACATGATAGGTTGCTAGGGTGACAAAAAGCAGATTCTTCGGATCATGAGGAATGACTTTTGCGTCTCTTCACATGGCAGTGGTCATAGGCTTGGTAGAGGAGAAAGAAATATTGTAACTAGAGGTGGCATGTCCTAGAACTTATGTCAGTGGTTGGCTGATTAGGAGCCCAGCAGTAAATTGTTATGGAATGTGAAATAGGGGCAGTGAGAGATTGGATAATTATTTGACACCTTTAAGAGTCTTCAGTTAAAAAAAAAGCATAAAATTACATATTCTTAGTGTGACGTACAAGGGCCTTTATTATTTGGTCTCTGTTTGCTTCTTCAGCCTCATTTAATACTCTTCCCTCTTCTTCTCTCTACTTCAGCCCTACCTGCCTTGCTTCAGTTCCTCAGGGCTAAACTACTTCTTACCACAGGGCCTTTGCACAAGCTGTGTCTGCCTGGTAGGTTCTTTTTCCAGATCTTCCATAAATGTAATCTTCCTCAACAAGGCTATTCCAGACCCAATTTAAATTGGCCACTAAGTCACTCTCTGTGCTATCTCCTTGCTGTGCTTGTTTGCCTGGCTCTTATGTCCATGTCATATTTTACTTTTTAATTTTTTACTAATTATCTATGGCCACCTGACTGGAGTCTAAACTCTCTAAGAACAGGAGTTTATCTATTTTGTTATCCTTGTACCTTCAGTGCCTTGAAGAGTGTTTGGCACATAGTATTTTCTTATTTAATATTTGTGAAATAAATGAAAGGGAAAATAATTATTTACTCCCTGCTATGCTGGTTAGATACCTTCCTGAAGGATGTTTTCTGAGTTCTTAGATTTGGAGAGAGGCAACTGGAGTCCATGTGGAGATGAGAATCAAATATCAAAGGACATAAGGATTAGGCTATAGGAGAAATAGGTAATATTTAACCTGAAAAGTATTTGAATGACTGGGAAATAGAAAAAAATTATAAGAAAGCACTATTTAATTTGTTAAAAAAAGGACTTTTCTCTTAATTTTGAGCTGTCCCACAAGAGGGATGTCCAGCACAGAAAATTTTCATGTAAAATCTGCATGGCCACGTATCTGAGAAGTTTTAGAGAGAATTTTGTAAATAATAAAGTGAAAAAAAATCTCTACAATTTCTTACAAATCTAACAGATTATTATTATAAAATAATAACTTCATACAAGACCCCTAATTTCTTCTCAAGTCTAAAATATGGGTGGAAATCCTTTCATATAAAATAACACAAAATAGAAACTAAAGTGGATAAGATTAAGTAAACAATATTTTTAAATGTCTTGCTTGTTGTGGTGGCTCCATTCATATTATCTTTAGTGAATACACTCAAGTCAATTTTAGTACTAGTGGATGTAAATCCTTATTTCAAATAAATTTTAATTATTTCAATTGCAGGGTTTCTTGTCATATCCGATAAAAATTGTCATTTTTTAAAAAAATTTCATGATGTGGTTGAGAAACAGCTTGTCCCCAAAGTAGAAGAGGGGTCAGTGCTACCATATCCTTGTTGCTTGTGTTGTTAGTGGTGTCTTCAATCCCCCCAAATCTTCTAAAGCTACTTCCCACTTTGTGAGTGTTAAAGCAATTATGTCTAGATACCCACTGGATCATAATAAGCTGAAGTGATCAAATGAGTGAAGGTTCTGCTGCCAGCTTCTATTTGTCATGGTATGTCCCCTCTGGAGATTTCATACATGTAACATGATGAGTGGCACCTGATACATGGACCCAGTGAAGATGCCATTATTTGTACTTCAAATATTTGTTGAGATTAACTTTTTCCTTTATAATATAAAAATCAGCATAATGTCCTACATGTTCTCATGTCTCAATGAGTTAGTTTGTATCTCCTGTCACTTACGTGCCATGCATTGGAGATCACTGCTCCAGTTCATAGAAAACAGATAGTATTAATGATATTAGAACAATTGTCAAGGCTTTCCATTTTAAGCCTAGTTATAATGTATTAGAGGATAAGATCCCAGCCTTGTAGAAGGCAGAATAAGATTTCGTATCAGGTGGGTCATAATTCTAGCGACTTCACTCTTGGTCTTCTGGTACCAAATTCAAATAAGGGACCAAATAAAAATGCTCCTGCTCCTAGTTTTGAAATAAACACAGAGGCCAACAAACCCCCCTACATCATTTGTTTCTGACACTCATTTGTTGTAATGAGTAGCACTTTACAGCTCAGTCCACTCCTGTTCTTCTGCTGACTCTTTGGTGCTGATGCTGAAGTGCTCATGGTCCCCAGCACCATGACTCAGCACTCCCCTTCACTGGTCCTGCATTCTAATCTCGAGGTTTAAGGGAGAGAGAGAGAGCAGGAGAGGAAAAGAGGGAAAGGGAGGGAGAAGAAGAGGAGGAAGAGGTAGGGGAGAGGGAGGAGGAAGAGGTGGAAGAGGAGGAGGAGCAAGAGAGGTCAAGAGAAGAGAGAGATGACTCTGGTAAAATCCTGAAGAATCTACTTTTCATCTCTTCTTCTTTCCCAGCATCCTCCTGCTCCATTCTGGGTCAAGACCTACAGGTTTTTCTAAGAATCACCCGAACGCAATCACTCTGGGTGGGACCTGAAGCCAGACAACAGGAGAACCAGTTTTGAATGAGGAAGGGGAGAGGACTTCTTTATTATCATCTGTCCACCTCCCTACGCGCGGGTGGGCATGCCTGCCCCACATTTAAGATCTGTCCCTGTAGATGAGAAGGGCCCTTGTGAAACTACATATTCCAGAGAAATATCCGAAAGTGAGAAAAGAGTTAGCAAAGGCTCTAAAATGGAATTCTGTGTAGGATGGAAAGACCACACTGGCCAAGAGTATTTCAAAATTCGAAAGACAACTGCTTTCACGCCACGTTTAGAGGCTGCTGTTTCAGCTAATTCTGTACGTACGGCTGTGGCACGTGCCGGGTGCCCTGTGGGTGTACTTATGCTGCTTCCGATAACAACTTCTTGGATGGGATCGAAGTTAGATGGCATCTATTAAATTCCATATACCAGTGGTTCGTGTTTCAATGAAATGGCACTCTAATCTAATTTATCTAAGGACATTTTCTCCCCAAAAATATGTCATTTTGTTCTACAAATTGCCTATCATGATTTCTTAAAAAAAAAGTGGCTTTGGCTTAAGCCATTTGATCATATCTTTCACTCTCAAAGCTTCTGGAAAACTTTTCATTTCAAGGTTTTGTTAAGCTGCAAAGTGATTGATGAACAGGTTTCAATAATTTTTCCCTGTGTTTGAAAACCAGAAAAGTGAATTATAAGCAATAATCTTGACCAAAACATAAGGTCCATCATTAAAAGTTGGAAAAACATGTGAGAGCACTATAATAGAAATTATAAACAAAATCGGATTGTGAGAATCTGAATATAGTTTAAAGGATATATAGGTTTGCAGGTCATAGATAGGAATAAACATCTTAAGTAGTTTTGATTTTATAAACTGTACATGATACATCTTTTCTGATGTATCAATTGTGCAACTTGCTTAGAAAATTGTGGACACAGCATCATGATTCCAGATTCAATTCTTGGAGAAAGAAAGAGATAGAGCTAGAAGTGTAGAGAGAGAGAGAGACTACAAATTTTACTTCCATGCTCACCTGTATCAAAAGGGCTTCATAATGAATGTGTGTGAGAAATAGGCATTAGTTTTGTTGGTTTTTCATGAAAATGTTTCCACTGTGAAGAAAACACTGCCTTGTACTTGTCCCCTGGAGGAAAGTCAGGGGTTTCTTCCTTTCTAAAGAAAGTGCAATTTTATAATAATGCTTTACAATGGAATGTAGATACTAGTAAGCAAGCTGAATGAGCACAGGAGCACTGTTACTTGGTTTTGAGGACATTGCTTCCATTTCTAAATTCATGTCTTTTAATTAAAAATAGTATTAGCCTTGAAACTAATAAGAGTTTTTAGTTTACTTGAATACACAAGTTGACACGTGCAATTGATACCTACCTTAAAGTGAATTTTTAATAATCAGAGAATGAACACATGTTTATTAAACTGATTTGATTTCACGAAAGCTTTTTATGATTTTCATGGCTTAAAGATTATAAATTTATCTCTCTAGACTGTGCTTTTGCCTGAGTGTTCCATGTTTACGTGACCTACTACACATATACATTTCGATAGTCTGCCTTCTTTTCAAATTCAACTTGACCACAACTGATTTATCGTATCTTTTAAATCTGTGCTGCAATTCAGGTCTTTGATTTGGTCCCTGACATCAGCACATTTTGACTATTGGGACCAGAGACCTGGGGCAGAGTAGCTCAAAACTGTTATTTGTAAGAGCACTATGCGAATTCCTAAATTCTGTCCAGATGCAAACTGTTAATATTTTTGTCTCAGTCCCCCTTGCATTTTCTATATAAAAACATATTAACCTAACTTTCAGTTTTTCAGTATTTTTGTCTATGAAATCTTCTATTTGAACTAACACTGTAGTTCAAATCTTCATTATTTCATAGGCTTGTTTTCAGTAACAGCTTCATTCCTTTCTTTATTCCCTTACTCAAAGTTGTGTATTAGGCAAATACTATTCTGCCAAGCAGTATACTAGATGGCACAGTGGCTACAGTGACAAGAGAGAAATAGTTCCTGCCTCCATGAAGTTTACAGTCTAATGGTAAAAGTAGACACAGAAGAAGTGGGTTTAACATGATAAATAGAATGAAGACGAGCAGAGACCTGCGTTGGCATACACCAGGTAAAGCAAACCTAGTCCTGAGTGTCAGAAACCTTCCAGCTGACCTCTTTTTGGCTTATAATGATGACATCACTTTTCCCAGTTTTTCTCAAGTACCACTTGTACCATATCATATTAAAAAACTGACTACTCATTGACTTGTTTCTTGGGACACTGAATTCTAGTCAAGGTTTGCTCACTGTTCCATAAATATGTCATACTTTCTCCAGTCTTGTATATCACCTTTTCTAACATCATCACCTTTATCTTTGATCTACACAGTTTTTCCCAGCCTTAAATACTCTGGTCAGAATGAATTCCCAATGTTTGGGGTTTGAATGGCTATCCACAGGGCAATACTATGTCTTGTATGTCTCTTACAACTCCAAGTTCACCTTCTAGATTTGCAAATTTCTGGATATTCCAATTGGCACTTAACAACACTGCTTTCTAAGATAATAAGCAATTTCTTTTCTTCTTCTTTTTTTAAATCCTGAAACAGGAGTGTGTATAAGTGAGTGTTTTCACCGAAATTTTGCTTTAACAAGTTGGTCAAAGATAATTTATTAGACTTGAAAAGTCACTAATAGGTCAAGATGACAATTTTCTTTGTCTAAAATATTGCAAATACCTTTAATAGAAAATAATTAATTTTATTGCTACTCTGTTTTGGCATCAGAATGAAACCATTCTAGTTATGGCACTTATTAATGAAGTATTTGGAATTTTCCATGTAAACCTGACCTTGGGATTAACATTTCCCAAACTTGATTTTGATATGTATATATACATACATAAACATATACATTATACATACATTTAGTCACACTGATACCGATCAGATATTTAGATATGCATATATGTATCACGGTATTTAAACACGGAGAAATTTGGATTAGCCATTTATGAGGATGGAAAAATGTGGTTTTCATAATTGAACAAAATCTTCCAGCTGTATTCAGTTGTTTTTAAAAATTGACTTACTTAAAAAAAAATCCAACTCATCGTGGCCTTTATTCTTAATTAGAACAAATATCTTTGACATATTTGAAGACACTTAACTTAAAAATAGCCAAGTTGAAAATATGTAGAGTCTCACGTGAGTGCCATCCTTGACCACACTTTGCACTCTGTGTCTGTTGCAGGTATCCGTCTCCTTGACTTCAAAGAGTTCCCCAGAATGAAACTGCTACACAGTGAAACAATCTGTCCATCTTCCGCTAACACTGTATTTGAAACTCGGCATTAATATCTGGACGGTTGAGCCCAGGAAAGTCTTGTGTCTGACAAAACATCCAGCACCCTACCACATGCCAACAGAGATCCTTTGCAAAGCTCTTGGTTCTCAAATGGAAATCTTGACTTGGTTCCATGGAGATGCTGAGGGACTATGAGTGAGAGCAGACCGAGGCTTGTATGTTTAAATTCATGCATGCTTTTTGTTAACATCAGTGCATCAACATATCGATCTGCATGATCTATGCCTGAAAATCAGTGGGAAGAATGTATTCAAGGACATATCCTGTGGTCAGGACAGATTTAGGACAGCAGTCCTTTCTTAAAAGAGTTACGTGCACAGACCTGTATGAAAAACATTCATAGTCAGGAGCAACAGTCCTGAGGCACATTGTGGTCCCAATGAGTCAAAGAAATCTTCAACCCTGAGCACTCCACTGTACTACCAAAGCAGGAATGTGCACAAAGGCATTTCAGGAAGACCTGTGTAAAACTGGAAAGAAAAGGGTGTGACGCTTCGGGGAGGTGGACTCTTACGCAGAGTGCAGGCTTGGACAGCAGACAGACCTGGGTGTGAACCCTGGAAATATTCTTTACTGTGAAGTCTCGGGATAAGTCATTAAAACTTATATAGTTTCTGTTTTCTCATGTGCAAAATGAGGGTAATAATATGTATCCTATTGCTTTGTTGTGAAATTAACAATAATTCTTGGCACATCGAAGGTGCTTGTGTTTGGATTCTCCAGAGAAAGAGAAACAATAGGATATATAAGTCTGCCTGTAACTATATATCCCATATATCCAATTCCATATATATTTGATATGTGAAACTGGCTCACGTGATCCTGGAAGCTAAGTCCCGAGATCTCTCATCTGCAAGCTGGAGACCCAGGAAGAACCAATATTTGAATTTGAGTCTGATGGCAGGAAAAAAAATGATATCTCAGCTGAAGGCAGTCAGGCAGGAGGAGTTCCCCTTGTTTGGGGAAAGGTCAGCCCTTTTGTCCTATTCAGGCCTTCAACTGATTGATCAGGCCCACCCACACTGGGGAGGAAAGGCTCCTTTACTCAGTCTACAAATTCAACTATTAATCTCATCCAGAAACACCCTCAGAAAAATACTCAGAATAATAGTTGACCAAATATCTGAGCAACCTGTGGCCGAGTCAAGTTGCCACATAAAATTAATCATCAGAGTGCTTTATAAAGTATAACTTCCATTAATTATAATGACCAAAAGTTCAGTATACTTCCTTTTTTTAACCCTACTTCTGTTTAACATCCTGCTGAAACTGAAATATCATATTTTGCTTTCAACTCAATCCTTTTAAATAAAAAATAAATATTTATTATTTACTTCATAACTATGAATAATAACTGTTTTCATTACTAATAAAAATGACTATCTCAACTCAAGAGAGCTCTAGAACTTGGAATAAGGAAAATCATCAAAGTGGTCTACTGTTTATAAATTTGCTTTTAAATGAAACTTTCAATAGTAAAAGAAAAAGGAAAAAAATGACATTGCCATCAGTACAGGTCGCGGGAGCATAACTGGCCATGTAACTGCCATGCCTTAGATTCAGTGAGTTCCCACTTTATGACATTGGGCAGCAATGGCTGCCAGCCTCTGAGCATTTCATACACTAGATCACTTGCTGATCCACGTGGCATAGAATGGATGTGTCTAACGTCACCCACTGTAGACGTTTGCTGAATGAGAAGTCAAAACTGTGTTTCCTCTGGAAGAGCTCCATCTGATTTCCCATAGAGGGAGTGGTAAAAATTACTACCGTCATGGGCAGAAACTTGAAGGGGCCTCTTTCAAGGGAAAGAGACAAAATCTAGTTCCTTCCAGCAGCGAAGTGGGCAGGGAGTATGGACATCCTGGTTCTAAACTCAGACCTGGCACCAAAACCTCACGTGACTTTCCTTATCAGAAAGTGAGGGCTTGGACTGGGTGGCTTGTGTGACCTTCCAGCCATGGAATCCTTTAATTCTAAGGGCTGGATTCACCTCTCCCTGTGGCAGTCGGCTTGCCCGGACCACATGAGTGAATGGAAGTTGTTGTGTGGACAAGCTCAGACAGGCTGCCAGCAGACACGTCCCTTGGATTCCACCAGGTGGAATCCCAGCCCTGCTGCGAAGACAGTGCTGCCGTCACCCCATTTTTGAACCAAGAGGGAAAGTACGTTTTCTTGCAAGTGCAGGCTCCAACTGAGCCTCCGAAACTAAACACTCAGTGAGAGTGATATCGTGGCATTATGAGCTCATTCAGAGAACAAAAGAGTGCCCTGAGGCTGCAGAGTCATGCAAGTAAGAAGGAAATGGGAAAAGGGGATGACTTCTCAGTAAAAGCATTAATATTCCAGAGGATTAAAAGGTTTTATCTCATTTTCCCCTTGCCATTTAAAATACACACAAGCACACGTATATATTTCCTCAGTATAGAAGTATTTTGGAAGAGAGGAAACACTGCGGGCTGTATTCTGGAAAGCCATATTGGCATTTGCTAAGGGTCACTAGGGGGTTGCCTATCGAATGAGAAAGGGGTCTCTAGGGGGCTGCCTGAAAGTGAGACCAAGAAGGGTGATTTAGAGTGGGTCCCCCCAGAGGACGTTGAGACAAGTTTTGGTGGCAAATACTTTATTAGGGAGTGTTCCTAGGAGAACTCTGTAAAAGGGCAGGAGAAGCCGTGGGACAGGGATAGAGACAAACCAGTGGGCTGTGGAGGGGAGCAGAGGTTTCCCTGATTCTGCAGGGGAGTCTGGTGTGTGGGTTAAGCTTCAGTTTGTCTCTCCTGGAGGCCAGGGAGCTGGGCTTGCTTTTTTTGGGGGGAGGGCGCTTTCTTAATCATCAGCTAATGGCTGCCTCTAAGGGATGAAAACTCCCCAGTCCTTGGGAAGACTGTAGGCAAGCCTGCAGCTCCTAAGGGCAGTTCTTCAAAGAGCTGTGCCAAGTGCTAGCCATTGGGAGAAAACAGGCACCGAAGTTGGAGGCGGGGCTCACAGAAAAGGGATCCAAGGCACCCTGCAGGAGTCCTAAGGCCACTCCTCTGTGGCTCAGATATACTGCATGGAGTCCACTGCATCCAGCCTTCAGTCTGGTGGCCTGAAGGTCGATGGGATGAGCTCTAGTCATTTCTTTTCCCGTGACTGGTTCCAAGGCTGTAACTGATACTTGTTATCTTCTCCTTCACCACCCATCCAAGATTCCTCTTATCCTTTTCTGACTTAGGGAATTTGCCTTCTAATGTGACCCAGACTGTCATCCTGGGCTGTCTTGCTCCTGATTACTATGCCCTTTTCAAGCTGTAGTTGGTGTAACTGTCCACTCAAAGTAAAAATTTAGCATAGGAGGGTCAAGAGATGCCTAGTGGATACCCAGAGGCATAGTTAGAACTGCATGCAATGCACCATTGTTTACTTTCAGGATTACTATGTATAAACAAAATGTAGAATGCAATGATTTTAAAGTCCAAAATATTAATATTTTGTATAATTTTTCAGTTTTATTGAAGTTTGATCGACATGTAGAAGTTATACATATTTAAGGCATACAACCTGAAGTTTTGATATACTTGTACATTGTGAAATAATCACCCCAGTCAAACGAATTAGCCTATTTCTCACTTCACATAATCATCATTTCTTTTCTTTCTCTGTGGTGAGAACACTTAAGATCGTAACCTCTTTGCAAATTTCAAGTGTACAATACACTATTGTTAACTATAGTCACATTGCTGTACATTAGATCTCTAAGACTTATTTATGTTGCATAACTGAAGCTCTGCTGTGTGATTTCACTTATATGTGTGTCTTAATCCATCCGGGCCGCTGTAACAAATACCACAGATGGAGTGATTTGTAAACAACAAAATTTTATTTCTCACAGTTCTGGAGGCTGGAAGTCCAAGATCCGAATGCCAGCGTGATTGGGTTCTGGTGAGGAGCCGCTTCCAGGCTGTAGATGGCCAGCTTCTCATTGTAGCCCCAAAGGGCAGAGAGAAGCAAGCTTTCTTGGAACTCTTAAAAGGGTGCTCATCCCATTCATGAGGGTGCTGCTCCAGGACCTCATCTAATCCTAACTGCATCCCCAAAGCCCCTCCTCCTAACATCAACACATTCTGACGTAGAGTTTCAACATGTGAATTTTGGAGGGACACAGATATTTGATAAACATTTGTTTGATTAATGGCTTTATCAAGTAGTACAATATGGATGTTCTGTCTACTATGATGAGTACTTGAATTGCTGCTTTCTAATAATTTAATAAATGTTCTTAAAGCACCTATTAGGTGCAAGGCTCTTGCTATATGTAGAGATACAGCATAAAACACTCAGGCTTGTAAAGAATATCAGAAACTATACAGTGACAAGTTGTGTGATGAGCATCATGGAAGGGTTTTTGGTTTCTGTGTTTCTGTAATGGTCATACTGGTCTCTACAAGCAGAAATTGACCCGAGGTGGTTGCTGTGGTCATGACTTTCAAAAGATTATGCCTTTGGTGGTTAAAGCAAATATGCCTAATTACAGGAATATGAGGTGGTTTCTCGTGCCTGAGAAATGACAACACTATCAAGATAATGTGGTCATTGATTGTGTTTTTGGAAATCACTTGTAGAAAATTATCTAGTGTAATTTATTCTCTAATTTTTAATTCTTCTATTTAATTATGCTTGAAAGTATCACTTATTCAGTTCAGATGAGGCGTGAGACACTTTCCTCACCAGTATGCATTTAGTCCAATATAAATCAAATGCTGGTTAGACACCTTTGACATGAACTTCTTTTCATATTCCTGAAGCCCTACAATTTTCAAGTAAGAATACATGTTCTGAGGGGACAATATACTGGGCCTTCAGCTCTTTGGGCAAATGGTTTATTATGAACTTTAGAAATTTGATATTAAAAGTCAAGTCTAATTGTTTTAGCATTTCACCTTCTCAATAACTGGACATTGAATGTTTATACATACAATCTTTTCAGACGAGATCAACCCCTAAATTAGTTCCTGTCTGTAAATCTCTGAGAAAACACCTTGGCAAAGTCAAAAAGAGAATGTGGGCTTCAGATTTGTGCATAATTCTGTGACCTTAAGCAAATTCCTTCATTTCCTTTTGCCTCTATTTTTCATTCTGTAAAATGAATAAAATATTAGTTATCTCACCTGCAAGGATTACACAAGATACTATGAGAAAACCTCTCAGCATTTAGCAGTTGCTCCAAAAATGGTAGAAACATGGTACTATCAGCAGTTATGATACTGCTGCTTCCAGTTTGTAGGAAATCCAAAGTGATAATATAAAAATAGTGATATTATTTTTAAAGGTGAATAAAAATAACTATGGAGAAGTTACTGATTTTGGTCTGGGGCCAAGTTCAGGGTAATCCTGGGTCATCTTCTTGTACCAGGAAACAAGAAAAAACTTGAAGGCTAATGAGATCACGTCAAAGGGGGCCAATTTGGGGAAAATAAAAAGCAACAAAGAGAAGACTGACAGCGAGTACAATACATTGGAGTTTTAAAACAGGCATAATGAGAGAGAGAGAGAGAGAGAGAGAGAGAGAGAGAGAGAGAGAGAGAGAGAGAGAGGGAGAGAAGAAAGAAAGGGCAAGAAAAGCACTTACTTTTTAATCAAGACAATATTCTAGTGAACAAACGTAGGGAGAAATTAGTGAAATAGTTGATTCGGTAAGTATCCAACATCCCATAACTGTTGAGTAAAAAATTCATGAGGCACAGTGTTAAATTATCACCTCACAATTGCAAAGAAAAATATGTGTCTCTATAATGTAGACAATGTTGATATTTAACCAAGTGATGAAATTCAGGGGGATGGTATAGCTCAAGTGGTAGAGAGCATGCTTAGCATGCACAAGGTCTTGGGTTCAATCCCCAGTACCTCCTCTAAAAATCAATCAATCAATCTAATTACCTCCCCTCAAAACAAACAAACAAATTCAATATAATTACTAGTGAGGTAACTTGATATTAAGTCTCCTGAAGGAATGCAGTATGGAGTATACAACCTTACCTGTGAAGTATTGTTTCAAAAAAATGTTTACCTGCATTTAATCAAGTCTCTAAACCTAATTTCCTGATTACAGGAAATAGAGGAGCAAGATAAATAACTCCAAAAAGAATCAATAAGGCACATTCAGAATGTGGGACATTTTATGACTGGTTAAGACTCTTTGGGTGACTATCCCATATGAAAAGAGACAGATCAACCATGTTCAATGTGTGACTCAACTGTAACCTGGATTAAAAAAAAGAACAAAAGAAGAAGAAAGTTGTTATATATAATATCACTTGTGTTCTTAGGTACAATAATGGTATTGTGGTTGGGTAGAAGGATGTCCTTATCTGTATGATCTCATATAGATCATATATGAATATGAATACTTGCTAAAGTATTTACTGTGAAATGTTATATTGTCTCAAACTTACTTTCCAATATGGCAGAATTTTAACAATGGGTGAATCTGGTTGAGGAATAAATGTTGTTCATTGCACAAGCCTTTTTTTCTGAAATTTAAAAATTTTTCAAAATGAGTGAGGAAAAAAATAATAAAACAATCATTTCATTTTTTTTCAAGTTTTAAAATGATAATTACTGAAACATTTTCCTTTGTGAATCAGTTGTGATAGGCATTGGTAATTGTGCTCCTTTGTGTCACCGTAGAAGAAATTAGCTCGGTATACCAAAAAGGCAGACCAGTGTCAATTTCTTTCAGGGGCAAAGATGACTCTTTCAGATTACCTCAAGTCATTTTTAATGTTTTTAATTTAACTTTCTATGTGAAGAGTCACATGGAGATAAAGAAGCCAGCAATCGGCTTCACAGCCAGGTTCAAGGCATCCCGGGAAGAGCTGTAGGGCCGCCATTGCGGTGACTGCCCCAGTTCCGGAAGTGGGGGTGTCTGGTGTGGTGCCTTTAACGGATAAGGTATCCTGGGTCTTCAGCCACAGGAACTTGGTGCTCTTCCAATATGCTCGACCCCCTCTCTCTCTCTCACTCTTGTTGCTGTGACATTACATTTATTTCCCGTATTCTGTGACACCCTCCCCCATTTATCTCTTTTCCTTCTTTCTCACCATGGCTTCTTTTGTATTATGGTGTCCAAGCTGCTCATTCTTCATGTATTTTTCATCTTCTGCACCTTCTACCAATTGACTGCCTTTCCTCTTATATTTCTGGTTTTCATTGTCCCCAAGAGAAAAAAAAAAAGTCAATCAAGTTATCTCACTTACTGGGTGGGATGACAAACCTTGTGATTCTCAGCCCTGCTACCTTGACTCCACCAGGTGTGCTGGGTCACAGAAAAAAGCCATCTACAGGTAAGGAACCCCCCAGTGTTGCTCCCTGGCCTGGCCCTGTGGTGTGAGGGTGGCAGTTTCCCACAGAATGAAGCAGTGGGTGGGACAAGAAGTTTCATAGGCCTTCATGGTTACAACGTCTTACATTTTGTCTTACATTATTCTTCTTACATTTTGTCTACCTTGTCTGAATTTGACTTCAGGAAAGTAGAATCTCTTTTTACAATATGAGAATTGTATTTGCTATGTAATCCTTGAGTCCTCCTTTCAAAGATCTGAGAGGTTGTATTTTGAAATCTGTAAACTTTCAGCTATTGAAAAGCTTCTATTAATCTCAGATGTCCATCGGATGGAAGAGAGAACATCCCTCTGTTTAATAGTCCTGATCTTTTTTGCCAGCTACATCTGGGGCTGACATGAAAATTGTCTTGCAACATCACAGTTTCTTTATCCTTTGATTAAAACGCTCTCTGTGTATGTCCTGCATGCAGAGAACACCAAAGTAGACCATATCTAATTGCCACAAGCAAATGAATCATCTCTAGGGGACTTGAGATAGTCAACAACACTTGGACAATTTATTTATCTATTTGGACTCAGAAAAGCTTCTGAGCAATTTGCATTTTGGATTTCTGGAATACCCATTACATAGTAGGTAAAGAGATGCTAGGCTGCAAATAAAGATTTTTTTTTCTTCTAAATAAAAAAAAATCCACACTCCCTGGCATTTTTAGATAGTTGGAAATGTCATTTAGTGGGGATAAGAGTAAATTATTAATTAATGGGTCTGGACACACCCGTTAGTAACCTTAATTGAAAGCCTGTGCGGAAGAAGTGTGACTAACTCATGCCAGAAGGAAAGAACTGCTAATGCACGTAGTAAGTCAGTTTTGTAGGTCACCTGCTACCAGTGAGTGTCCTAGCAACTTGCAATAGTAATTTTACATAATTTCTGTACCTAACCTGTCTGGGTTCTCGTTTGTTCATCTGCAAAACTAGAATGATGCTGAAGATAATCTACCTCCCTGGGTTGGTGTGAAGTCTTGATAATACAAGCAAGGCACTTAGAGCCTGGCTTTCAGTATGTGATCAGTAAATGCCAATTGTATTTTATTGGCAAAAAGAGTGATACACAAATGAGGTGAGGGAAGGAATGTAAGTACTATAAGGCGGAGTGAAATAAGTGCAAATTAACCATTAACCTCCTTAAGTTTATGGACAAGGAACAATTGGCTCCAACTTGGATGACCAGGGAAAATTTCATGAAACTTTTGACTGCAACTTAGAGAGAAAGAAGTCCTATAAGGCTTAGATCATTTTGATAAATCTGTATTTTTCACATTCCCCCAAACACTCTCATTTTGCAAATGAAGACAGTGAGACTCAGGGAGGTTTAGCAACTGATGTAAGGTTAAACAGGTGGGAAGCAGAAAGCAGCCAAGAGACTTAAATTTGTCAGATTCCAGTGGCCTTTGTATTAGTTTAAAAAAATGGCCACATTAAGACATTGTTTTTGTATCTGATAGCATTAAAGATTTTTTCCTAAACATTTCCTCAATCTATAGAGATGACTTTGACTACAGTAATTGTTTTAAGTCATACAAGGCAGGTTTCTTACATGAAAGATCAGGTTTTGAGGCCAAGTCAATGTGTTCACAATTTAGGTACTAGCTCTCCTCCTCACTTATTTTTCCCAACTTTATATATATAATTGACATGTAACATTGTATTAATTTAAGGTGTGCAATGTAGTGATTTTATATATGTGTGTGTGTGTGTATGTATGTGTGTGTGTACACGGTGAAAAGATTGCCACAATGTTAGTTAACATATCTGTCACCTCTCATAACTACAATTATTTTTGGGGGTGAGAACTCTTACGATCTCCTCTTTTAGCAACTTTACCTAGAGCGGAGTTGCCCTTGTTTCTACCAAATATCCATGGATATTATCAAGTGGTGTCCATTTTTAACTAAAATTCTCACCCTGGGCTTTTGTATAGCACGTAATATTCATTTATGCCATGGTGGGTGGCTTGGTTTTTGGTTTTTGCAGAAACAGGTGATTTTTCTTTTCTTTCTGTTTCTGTTGTGCAATTTTCCTTCTACTTCATTATTTTTATTAGAGGGTGGCTCTCTTTCGGCCCTAGCTTTGTATAGAGTGTCATTAGTCTGCCTTTCTACTCTGCCCAGATCCACGGCTTAGTTCTTAGTTCCCCAGGTCTCTCCCCCATCTACCCAAGCCCTCTGACCACCAGACCATCAGGCTCTGATGCTGTCCTTGGAGGATGGGACAGTTCCTATTACTGGAGTGGTGCGTTCACCTTAATGAGGTGTGATTCCTTGTATTTCCTTGTATGTTCTACTTATTACAAAAGTTTTGTTTTCCTGGCATTTTCTGAGATATATTTCAGGAGGATTTTGGAATCTTTAGTCCAAGAAATTGAAAACAATTCCAAAATTGGAAACAATTTTGTCAATTGCCTTTGTAGCTAATGTATTGAATTATCTTCCTCAATCATATGCAAAAGATACAAGGCAGAACTCTGTACATTTTACCAGTAAATACTGGTTCCATTATTACTGATGTCAGTTTGCTATAGAAAGCAAAATCTTTACAACTTAGATCCAATTTCCTGAATCCTAAGTCTAATGAGAATTCATATAAAATAATCTACTGTGTTGAATGCCAGCTCCATCAAAATATCACCAAACTTGATAAGCCAAACCTGAGTTTATTCTTACTATGGTAAAAAAGACGCTACTTTGAGAGAATCTTATTAATATCTCAGATGAGAGAGGACAGAGTTGAGCTATTCATGAGATTTTGGAAGTCTGGCTTAAGGCAAGTCTTTCAGTGGAGGGACGTGGTCATGACTGGATAAGGAAAATGATATAATTGTCTAGGAGTGTTGTACATAGCACAGATTTTGCAATGAGTGTTTCACAGGGTCTTGGGCTATAAATTTTCTTTTGGTTCTTTCTATTGAAGATTTGATGGGTATTTCAAGAAGATCTTGGAATGAAAAATAAAGTGATTTGTAACTTTTACATTCCTGGGCAAATAAACATATTTTCCTGGAATAGTGAAATCCTGTTAATGGAAAGAGTAAGATGTATGGGTGTAGATGCTTTCAGTTCTCAAGTGTAGAGCAACAGCTGTTTGAGAACACTTTAAAAAAGGGTACAACTTAATGATGAAAGGAACGTCATTCATAGAACCACGCAATGCTGCACAATTCAGATAAAATATGGCTGTGGTGCTAAATACACTTTTCTCATCAAGACTTTCAGTTGCAGTGTAAGGATAAATGTGTTCTCTGAAATTGTTTAATGCGATAAAAATGATGAGACACTTCTGGGCACTTTCATTTGTACAAATCCTGAGGTCATGTGCTCGGGAGACTACTTTATTGAGATGCTCATTTTGATGCCAGGAGCCCTATTGCAAAGGTCTTTGTTCTTCTGTAATGCCATCCACGTTCTCAGATTCTCGCACAGCGGCAACCAGAGGACAGAAAAACCTTTTTTTTTTTTTTTTTTGAGGGCTGTTTGCTTTGGATAAAGAGAGAGAAACAATTCCTAAGGGGACTTCTGGCTTGGATCTTGTTGTTGTGCCTCCAGTAATCTATAACTATTGTATGTCATTTCATCTGACACCATTGACTGGAAGAATATTCATTTTTTTAAAACAATTTTTAAAGAAGATCCATCATTTTACATACTACAACAAGAAACCCTACCAATTGAACTACATAGTCATATTCTCTTATCACCTAGAACTTTTATTTTATGGTCATTAAAATAGTTCTTTTATAGTTAGAGATTTATTTTCATCACATATCAGTCTGTAGCATACATAAAAAGAACATGTGACAAATAAATTGTTTAACGCATTCTGAAGATGGCTTCACAGTCAGATAGCAACTCTTCAGAAATACTTTTTGACTTGAAGTCATTGATGTTAGTGTTTTTCCAACAACGTCAGCACCCGTGTCATTAAGAACGTTGCTAGTACAGCATTTCTTGAGACTGATCCTCTGCTGTTTCTGAAGTTCCCCTCCAATGACACTTATTCTCTAAACTTTGATGCTAGTGCTCTCTTGATCTTATGAGCAAATATCAAAGGGAGATTTTTCAGGTAATAATCAAGACTTGAATTTCTTCCTCAAATGGACCTTAAGTGGTTTGCTGGCTGCTATTTATACCACCAGGAAAAATAATCAAGCTGGTTCTTGTGAGGCAATGGCAACTATATTTTGACAATAGCCTGGCTTCTAGTGATTGTAAGATGTCATTAATTGTGTATCTTAGAATGAATGAGATGAAATTTTGTATTAAAAAAGCTACTGATTACAGTATTTGCTCTTAATCTTTCCTAATTTATTCTCTATTGTATAATGTTGTTAACTTGATTTTCTTAGCCTTCTGGGAGGACTTCGTTCTTAAATATTTAGCTCTAGGACTGAGTACCCGGGCAGACCCTCTGTAGGGTCTTGGAGGGCTGGTCGCTTTTCTTATAAAAATCTCACCCTGAAGGCTATTAATGCATAATTTGCAGAATGGTGTTTTACTGGTAAAAATATATTTGATTCCTCAGTGGTTTAAGAGGAAGTTTCAATTCCAAGCTACAACATGACATCAGATCAAGAAATGGGCCTTGGAAAACTCACCATTTGAGAAAGAGAAGTGATACTAATATGTCCCTTCTGGATTAGGTTATAAAACCCAAGGTGTCCATGTGTGTGAGCTGGACTAACGTCTGGTCCTGGAATGAAGTGAGACTAATAAATTCATTAAAAATGTCAGCTTCAGTTTAAACTACATGAACTGAGCGGTCCCCACACAGAAAACTCAATAGTTCAGTCCTTTGCTATTCAAGTTTCAACACTCAGCCGTAAACGAATCCCCAGCTGGTGGAGTAACCTCAGTGGTTCTGACTTCTTTTTAATGGATTTGGATAATATGCTGCTGGTTATAATATTTTAAGGGGAAGCATAAAAACAGTTTACATATTTTGGCAACATATTCTCTAGTCTTTAAGAATGTAGTAAAGAATTATATCTACTGTACATAATTCACAATGACTTTTAGGGCAGTTACTTTTTTTTCCCTTAATGTAACAGCCATTCCAAGCTTCTATGAAGCTTTTTTTTTTGCATTTCAGAATTTACTAAGATCACTGGGCTCAGCTCAATTTTCCCTTTTAATATGGAAATACAAAAGATCTATATTTTTGGTACGAAGGGGCAAGATATTTACACTTGTCCTTCTTTTGAAGTTAACAAGATTCATTGGTCCCATAGTCAAAGCCATTATCTACATTGGGTCCTGAGGTGTAGGAAATCCATTATTATTAAATCTTGTATACTTAAGTATAAAAACTGATCTTGCTTACTAAATACAAAAGGCACAGCCCACGGTTTCTCTTGGTTCTTTTTTTAGTTTAATTTCTAGCTGAGGAAGGAAACAGTGGACACAAACTTGTGAATAACACAGGAGTGGTATATACACACAGCAGCGTGAGGGGCAAGGGCAATAAATTCTTACAGATATTGAGAAAGACGGATAATTGTTGACTGACGTGTTGAGGACATTTCAGTGTAGGAGCAGAGTCTGTGGTGAGTTTCAGCGACATTTTCTTTTCACTGGTTTTACGGGAAACAGGGCAAGCACTTTGATTTTTTGCGTACTAACTCATTAAAGTTTCTTGTTGTAGCAAGGCCAGTTGGACTTGGTTAAAAATGGCTGGGGTGGTGCCCCAGAAGCCAAGAATGTTGTCATTTTTGCTAAAATGGGTGGGGAGTAGGGCTGGAGGCTCAACAGGATTCTGCAAGCAACTTGCTGGGGAGCTCTGCCCCTCCCTTCCTAGTTCTTTCCCCAGGTTACATTCTTTTTCTGAACCATCTGACCTTGCAGGGCCCAGTGCATGATTGCTCCCTGCCCTGAGGTGGAAAAGTACAATCACGATGGGAACGGGTCCAAGAGAAGGTGAAATCAGTACCTTTCTAAGGTCTCCTTTCTCACATTTGTTCTGGGTGGGGAGAGGGTGGTGGTGGAGAGTCACCAGCTCCTTTGACAAGGAACATCCCTGCCTACCTGTTCCCGGAACTTCTCACCAAGCTCACTGACATGTGGCGTGCACAAAGTGATAAAATCAAGTCACATATAAACTGTATTCAGAAACTGATGATGTTCACTTTTGGCAAAAAAACCTCAGGTTTTGCATACTGTCAGGTTTCTTCATGAGCTCTTAGAGACTCAGAATTGAGATCTAACAACTGTTTGTTTGCATAAGAAAATTTGCTGCCAAGCTTCTTTTATGCTTTGTCAGTCAAAATGACACCTTCAATTGTCAGGCATGACCTAAGCTACTTTCAGGGTAAGCAGACCTTTGGAATTAAGCTTTTTCAAAGAAAGTTTAGTCACCAGAGGGAACAGCCAAACTTTGGATTTGGAAGAAAGCAAAACTGGGGCCTTCTGCACTTCCTGAGGATGAAACCCTTGCTCAGTATTACCGAGCAAAGACTTGGACTTGATCTAATGCCCTTAAGTGTTAGAGTGACAAGTATGCATAATTTTCAATAAATAAAAATTACTACACTTTCTTAATTGGCATGTAGGTCTTTCCTCTCCCATTTTATTTGTTTTGTGGTATGTTTACTTAGTTCTCTTAAATTTATCATTTAAAATTTACAAATTTAATAATATGCTTAAATTCAATAAAAGTCTATTATTACGAAAGCAAAAACAAAATTTTTTTATTACAAAAATTAACAAACATTTAGTTTTACTGCCTCCTTCAAGACAACATTTACATTTAAGTATGTTTGTATTTCCTTTTCAAAGATAGTTTCCTTAAAATTTTAAATCATGGTTATCATCATTGCTAAAATACAATTTTTTGAAAAGAAACATCATGACTCTCGTGAAAAATGGAAACATGTTTCAAAGATGATATTAAACTCCTCAGTTAGTGAGAGAACCAGGAAGATGTTCAAACTTGCTCAAATGAGAATTTTAAGAATATTTTAACTATTATATATTATAAACAAATATTCACACATATATACATACATGTACATGCACATATACACATACAATCAGGAATGTCGAAATGAATTTATTAGTAGATAAGGCAAAACTGATTAATATCCTACAGGATGCTAACATGTAATTTAATTATGTATATTTAGGGTCACCTACAGGCTGGAGTAAATAGATATACCAACAAAATTCATTTGCATTGATATAGATGTGACACAAAATTCAGGTTTTATGGCAAGACAAGAAAAATTTAAATATAAAAATCCTTCTCTGCCCTTTGGCTTCCTCTCTCCCCCCACTGTGCATTGTGTACCTGAATTATGCATGGACCGAACCTCCCCCGTTGGTGGGAACACCTGCTCAACCATAAGGAGCAACATTCTCCCAGCATCAACAAGACCACTCCTTAAAGATGACATTCCTTCTTGATCTTGTAAGGGGTCACATGACCCAGCAGGATGATGCTTAGATCTGGGTTATGTAAACTGTCAATAACACATCATTTGATGTAGAGCCCTCTGTCTCAAAAAACTTGTATAAGTATGCCTTGACTTCTAATCAGCATAATAGTTCTCAGAGCTTTCTGAGATGCTCTTCCCAGGTTATAATCCTCAAATTTGGCTTGAATAAAATTTTCTTAGGTAGACTGATTGATATTTCATTGACATAGACAAGAATTATTTGCATTACCATCAGTTTTCTGCAATCTGACTTCTACCTCTGCAGAGCTTTAAAATTGCCTAATCATTAGAAATAGAATCAAAGGCACATAGTTCAGTAGAAATTACATAACCTCTGGCCCCCAAAATGCCACTGAAAGGCCCACAAGTCATCTCCTTTGCCCATTTCTAACTATTGATCAATTTTCTTGGCATTACATTTAGTTACATCTCTGACTTTGGTGAGAAGTAAATCTAATCCTTTTTAGGTGTTTTTTTTTTTTCTCTGTGATTTATCATAACATTTTGTGTATATTTCCCTGTGCTATACAGTGTAATCTTGTTTATCTATTCTACAATTTTGAAATCCCAGTCTATCCCTTCCCACCCTCCACCCCCCTGGCAACCACAAGTCTGTATTCTCTGTCCATGAGTCTATTTCTGTCCTGTATTTATGCTTTGTTTTTGTTTGTTTGTTTGTTTTTGTTTTTGTTTTTTAGATTCCACATATGAGTGATCTCATATGGTATTTTTCTTTCTCTTTCTGGCTTACTTCACTTAGAATGACATTCTCTAGGAGCATCTATGTTGCTGCAAATGGCATTATGTTGTCGGTTTTTATGGCTGAGTAGTATTCCATTGTATAAATATACCACATCTTCTTTATCCAGTCACCTGTTGATGGACATTTAGGCTGTTTCCATGTTTTGGCTATTGTAAATAGTGCTGCTATGAAGGTGTTATTCTGGATGGAGGCATGAAGTGTTGTACATTCATTAGTTATGGTTTAAGGCCTAAAATTAAGACCCAACATGTGCCACCTTTACATTCGAGGAAACTGAGAGGGCCTTGAATGGTCCAGTTGTAAGTTCTTCTCCCCACGCTGCTCCCAATGATATTGACCTTTAGCCAAATAACCCTTCATATCTAGGAGACAAGGTCCAGTTCCTGCTTAATCCTGATGATGTTATCTGCCAGCCCACATAATCATTCAAACAAGCCAATAACAGCCTCCTGTGGTAATGAGGGGGCACATCATCCTTCTGATATTAGAAGCCTGCCTCCCACAGACCTTAGTTGCTCACTCTGGTCCTAAATGCAACCTTTGTGAGTCTCTGTGCAATGTCCTTGGCCCCCAGGCTGTGAGTGTCTGTGACTAATGCTACTGTCAGTGTCATCTGTCCTGTGTCAGGTTCAGCCATCCCACAACTGGAGGGTGGGAATCCCTCCCTCACCAACAGGGTAAATAGGAGGTGATTAAAACACTGGTTTGGAGAGTCGAATAAGAGCAGAGCAGGGGAGGAGGATAGAATATATCTGAGGGCAAACAGATCAAGGTCCAGCAGAAAGGGCGAGTGAGACTTATGGGCTGAAAGAATGCTCTAGCTCGGACAAAATTCATGTGTGAATATTAAAACCAAAGGAACATATACCTATGTATAACTGAATCACTATGCTGTGCACCAGAAATTAATACAGCATTGTAAACTGAATATAATTCAATTAAAAAAGTAAAGGAAAAATACAATTAAAAAAACACAATTGCAGATACAAGAGTGGTATCACAGGGGAAAATTAAACAACTATCTTGATAATAGTAGATATGACTATTAGCACTACCCTTAATTTTGGTGAGGAAATGAATTACTATTTGTTTAAACCAGATATATGAAGAAATTATTACTATGTATTTAAAGAAATATTGTCACACAAAATGACAAATGAGACTCTAAATAACATTTTATTAATTCCGGAGTTACAAAGAACTTCAGAATTAAAAAACAACAACAACAAAACAATGGGCAGTCTGGCTTTTTCAAAAGAGTGAAAGTTTCTCCAAAATGACTGGAATGTATGGAGAATGCAAGATCATGTTTGCTTAGAGATAAGCTAGACAGATAAGATGTAGCAGCGAAAGCCAAGTTTAGGAATTTAGACTTTAACTTAAAAGCAATGGGAGCAATTGAAGGGGGTGCTATGTGATTAGGGCTGTGTTTAAGAGACTCTTTATGGCTTTTAACATACTGAAGGATGTTTAGACTAGAGATTGGGAGTCAGTTAAGACATCGTTAAAACAATCTGGGTATAAATGTGGTGCCTTTTTCCAGAGAAAGGATAGTAGAGATGGAAATAAATGAACTTAATTTAGGAAATATTGAGGAAGTAGGATTTAGAGGGTTCAGTAATGAACTGGGTGGGGGTAGGGTCACCAGGTTTACCAAATAAAAATACAGGATGTCCAGTTACATTTGACTTTCAGATAAACTACAAATAATTTTTTAGTATAAGTACGTTCCGAGAACTAGTTGGATCACATACAAATTATTCATTGTTTAACTAAAACAAATGTAACTGGGTGACCTGTGTTTACTTGACAAGCCTAAAGGTGTGGTTGAGGAAGAAGGAAGAGTTAGGTTTTTGAACTATGAAGTTGTCAGAGGAGTGAAACAAGGATTTTCTACTTACCCAGAATAGGAATGCTTATTACAAATCACTCATCCCATGAAGAAAACCCACATCAAAAACACATCTTTCTGAAGTGATTTTGCATTGATCTTCTTCATAAAACATTAACATTTTTTTCCCTTGGGAAAAAGAGAAAAGAATTGTCAGAAATAAAGTAAAAAGATGGGAGGATAAAGCTCCAGCACAAACAGCAGTATACTGTGGAACGGACTTCTGTTTAGGGGCGGGTGAACAGGGTCTCAGGGGAGAAGACCTTGACCTTGGATTGTCTTGAAGTCACGTGATTATAGTTACGCTAGTTTCTGCTTCTCATTATGGTTACATGTGAGTTTGACTTTATTTTAAGGGAAGTTGCTCTACTCAATAATGTGGTAGGGTTTCTTAACTTTCAAGGGCAAGTAAGTGAGATTCTGGATATTAAATCTTAGCATGAAGATTCTAAGGTAATGAATCACAGAAATTAATTTGGGATGAGTCATAAGGCCATAAGAACTCCTCAAAGAAAACCTAGAGAATGTCTTCACAATCACATGGTGGACAAAGATTTCTTAAATAAGACATAGGAAAGAGAAGACCATAAGAGTAGAAAATTGTACGTTACATTTAATAAAAAATTAAAATTCTGTTTGTCAAAGATGTTGTTAAGAAAATGAAAGGACAAGCCCCAGATTATGCAAAATATTTAAAATACATATATCTGACAGAGAACGCATATTAAAAATATTCTTAAAACTCCTAACTCTTGATAATTTTAAAAGACAAACCTAATTAAAATAGGCAAAAAACAGAGATATTTCACAAGAGAAGATACATGAACAGCCAACAAACTCATGGAAAGATAGTCAACTTCGCTAGTGTTAGGGAAATGTATTTTCCTGAAGACTACAATGAAATAGCACTTAACACCCACTTGAATGGCTAAAGTTAAAAAGGCTGACAGAACTGTTGGCGAGGATGTGGACCAACTGGAACTCAGACATGCAGGCGGAAGAATAAAATGGTACATCCTCTTTGGACAATGGTTTGGCAGTTCCTTATAAAACTAAACATATACGTATCCTCTGACCAAGAGATTCCTCTCCTATGTATTTATACAAGAGAAATAAAACATCCCACAAGCAGATTTATATTAGTATATACATAGATGTTTTACTCATGATAAACCCATACAGAAAAAAGTCCAATATCCAAGGGGCTAGACATAGCTCAGTGATAGAACATATGCTTAGCATGTAGGAGGTCCTGGGTTCAATCTCCAGTACCTCCATTAAATTTCTTTTTTTAAATCCTAATACCCATCAACCTTATGTATGATTCTACAATGCAGTAACACCCAATGAGGAAAGAAACTAGCTACTGGTACACAGAACAGCATGGATGCATTTCACAACTTTAAGTTAAGTGAAAGAAACCAGGGAGGTAAGAGAACACGCTGTCTAGTTCCTTTATGTGACTTTATATGACATTACAGAAATCTAAACAGTGGTTGCCTCAGAGGTGATGGGGGGTGGGATAGGCTGAAAGGGCAAGGAAGGAACTTTCTGAGACTGCTCTGTATCTTCACTGGGCGATGGTTATCTGGGTGTATGCGTTTGTCAAAATCAGTTGAACTATACACTGTAAAGCTGGGCGTTTTCTTGCATATAAATTATGCCACGATTAAAAAAAATAATCGAAAAGTACACAGTTGATGAAATAAAATTTATATTTTAAGGCAAGACAAGAAAAAGTTAAACAAACGATTCTCTCTTCTTGTTTGTTTGGGTCTCCTCCGTCCTCAGGCGCAGTGAGCATCGCATTACACGTTAACCAGAGTTCCTCAAAAACAAGTTGAAGCTTGCTTAACCATAAAAATCAATTTTTTTTTCTTTCTTCTGACGCTAGCAATGTAACTTCTTAAAAGAATACTGTTCCCTCCCAGCTTTGTAGGGGTCATGATGACTTCCTTCTTACCTTGTATGTGCTTACCTGGACTATGTCTCCACAGTGAACTTTATGTGAAATATCACTGTGTCATTTTGATTTATGATGCTTTGTCTCAAAAATGTATATGTCTGTGCCTTCAACTTCTAACAGGCGGAACAGTCCCCAGAGCTTTCTGAGACTCTACTTCTTCTGTTATAATCTTCAGCTTGGCTCAAATAAAATTCCCTTTTTTTAAAAACATTTTTTATTGAGTTGTAGTCATTTTACAATGTTGTGTCAAATTCCAGTGTAGAGCATAATTTTTCAGTTATACGTGAACATACATATATTCATTGTCACATTTTTTTCTCTGTGAGCTACCACAAGATCTTGTATATATTTCCCTGTGCTATACAGTATTATCTTGTTTATCTAGACTATATATGCCTGTCAGTATCTACAAATTTTGAAATCCCAGTCTGTCCCTTCCTACCCCCTTGGCAACCACAAGTTTGCATTATGTCTATGAGTCTGTTTCTGTTTTGTATTTATGTTCTTTTTTTTTTTTAAGATTCCACATATGAGCGATCTCATATGGTATTTTTCTTTCTCTTTCTGGCTTACTTCACTTAGAATGACATTCTCCAGGGACATGACATCCATGTTGCTGCAAATGGCGTTATGTTGTCAGTTTTTATGGCTGAGTAGTATTCCATTGTATAAATATACCACAGCTTCTTTATCCAGTCATCTGTTGATGGACATTTAGGCTGTTTCCATGTGTTGGTTATTGTAAATAGTGCTGCTATCAACATTGGGGTGCAGGTGTCATTTTGAAGTAGGATTCCTTCTGGATATATGCCCAGGAGTGAGATTCCTGGGTCATATCGTAAGTCTACTCCTAGTCTTTTGCAGAATCTCCATACTGTTTTCCACAGTGACTGCACCAAACTACATTCCCACCAGCAGTGTAGGAGGGTTCCTTTTGCTCCGCAGCTTCTCCAGCATTTGTCATTTGTGGACTTTTGAACGATGGCCATTCTGACTGGTGTGAAGTGATATCTCATCGTAGTTTTGATTTGCATTTCTTTGATAATTAGTGAAAATTCCCTTTTTTTTCTTCTTAACTTGATAGTTGATTGAAATTTCATTGACACAGCAATAGAGCTCTTTCTTGTTTTGTGAGCAAGACAAATGACACAGACGGGTCCCTCTGCCACAAAAGGTGAAAATGCAAAGGAAACACAAGTGGTTCATTGGAAGGAAGGGTAAGATGTGCAGGTTTGTGCTCTGGTTCCTCTTGATCTCATCCAAATATTTTAAGCTCAGTGTCCACAATGTGGATAACATTACAGATGTGAAAGGTCTTCGTAGAAACCCAAGTGTTAAGTAGGTACTCAGGAAATGTGAGTCCTTTTCTCTTTCTCATCAGTGATGACTGATCAATGTGCTTGAAGAATTGGTTCAAACCAGGATAAGACAGGGTGGTCTCAGGAATACAGAAGCAACCAATCAACAGTATCTAGAAAGTCCTGAGGGATTTTTGTATTTTTAAGGAGCATCATGTTTATAAATTATATGACATTGTTTTCAAATATTTTGCTTGTTTAATCACTGAGAAAACCCTTTTTTTTTAACAAAGAGCTACTCAGCACTATTTCTTTTTAAAGAGTTACTTGCAGTGATATTTTTCTCTAGAAAATATTTTTCCCAAGAATAAATCTCTGTGTTTGGTGGAAGGCATTTTAGAGACTGCTTTAATGATTTAAAATATTCACAGCTTCTCAAGTAATGCTGAGATGGACATATCAATTTATTTATTTATTTATTTATTTATTTATTTATTTATTTATTTATTTTCACAATTTGTAGGAACCTTATTTTCCGTCAACCTATTTCCGTTTTAAGAGTTTGTGGAAAGAACAGCTTACGACCACTCCGTGGTTGTTGCAACCCATTCGGTGGCCTGAGCAGTGGGAGCTGCAGACCAGTCTTCAGTGGCGGGCTGAGCGCTCCAGTCTTCAGTAGGGAACTGCTGAATGGGCAGAGGGCACCTGCACGCCTTCGGACCAGTCCGCCACCTCAGGCTGAGTAGCAGTGAACTCGGGAGCGGGAGCTGTCCATTCACCCTGAAATTCCTCCTTGGTCACGGCCTTTTCAGCTGCAGCCTGCTCTTCCTTTTCAATCTCTTCAGGATCTCTGTAGAAGTAGAGATCAGGCATGACCTCCCACGGGTGCTCCCGGGAGATGGTGCCACTCATGCGCAAAACCTCCCGGGCGAGCATCCACCACATCAGACCCACTGAGTGAGCTCCCTTGTTGTTGCACGGGATGGCAATGTCCACGTAGCGCAGAGGGGAGTCCGTGTTACACAGGGCGATGGTAGGCAGGTTAACATAAGATGCCTCGGTGAAAGGCTGGTGGTCGGCTCTGGGATCAGTAACCACCAGAAGTCTCGGCTCCCGGAAAGCTGCCTGGATCTGGTTAGTGAAGGTTCCAGGCGTGAAGCGGCCAGCAATAGGCGTGGCTCCAGTGGCAGCAGCAAACTTCAGCACAGCTCGCTGGCCAATATTCCTGGAGGATATGACACTGACATCAGCTGGGTTTTCAATGGCAACAATGGCCCGACCTGCCAACTGAAGCTTCTCCCAGGTTCTCTTCAGATTTATGATGTAGATACCATCACTTTTCCTTTTGTAGATGTACTGCTCCATTTGGAAGTCAAGGTTGGTGCCACCTAAGTGGGTTCCTGCTGCAAGGAATTTGAGGACATCCTCCTCCTTCATTTGCAGGACATCAAGGGCTCCGGACATTGTGAAAGTTTCCCTTTAAGTTACGATGGGAACCCAGAACAACGCCGTATGGACCCCTCTGTGGGTAGCGCGGAAAAGCCATATCAATTTATTAAGATAACTGAAACAAAATTAAAATTTAGAAGTACGAGGTTTGTAACATGCAAGTTAAAGCTAATGCACTCATGAAATTATAATCATATTATTTACAGGTTAAACATTCAACTCAAACATCTCTAACATTTGTAGTGACAATTTTCAAGAGATATAAACAGAAAATTCTGTCTTGTGGAGATTTCAGTAGCATGCTATTGCTTTAACAGAGTTAACAAATTTCTTCCTTTCAGTAAATTTATGAAAATTTATGAAAATCTTATGAAATAGTCACTCTACAGAATGAAGAATAAGGGACATATAATTCCAATTTAAAATGTTATGCCATTTTCCCTTCAATAAATAATCAAAAAGTGAAGACTATATATATATATATATACACACATACATATATATAGTTTTTATTTAATAGATTTATAAATGTTGCCTGATTTTTACATGGTTGAAAAAATAAGTAAATGAATACTGCTTCTGTACATACTTCTATTTTAAAGCCTATATACTTACTATTTAATACAATTTTCTAACTCAAGCAAAATGATATTGTGAGGAAAGAGATATAGCACATGTCAAAACAGGAGCCCAGAGCCAAATGTGACTATGGGAACATAAACCTCCTGGAAATTAAAAAGAAATGTTGAGAAGGGCTTTGAACTTCCACGGTGCATAGAATGGCTCATATTAACTAGACTTCAAGAGACTGGAGTGCTCCAACTGACTGTTGATTTATAGGTATTTTATTTTTACAATCTGCCACCTTTCTGAGCTTACTGTTTTCCAGTTGGGACTTCCAAGATATAAAATTAAATCACTTGTAATAATTGCAGTGGTGTTTCTTTCTCTTTAGTATTTTCACATCTCATTTATTTTTATACTGTATTTCAGTGACTGGTACTTACAGGAAAATGTTAGGTAGTTATGGAAACTGTGGACATCTTTGCCTATGACTGAATTTAATAGGAATGCATTTAATTTCACCATTTGATGTGACTTTTGTTCGTTTATTTATATACACATAAATATGTATATATTTTCTATATTAAATTAATATTCATCTAAGTTGTAAAAAACAGTCAAGAATGGAAGCTAAATTTGATAAATTAAGTGTTGGATACCTATTGGATTTTTCTTCTTTGACTTATAAATGTGGTAAAACATATATAAGTGTGACTTATATATTTATAAATGATATAAATATGACATACTTATAAGGTTTACTGTATGATTTTACAAATAGTTTATTCCGACTTTAAAATCTATACTCACTACTGACATTTGCCTGTAAGTTTTGTGATACATAAAATTTTCTTATTACTATTATGACTTTCATAGTGAAATATTTTTCTTTTTGTAAGATAAGGAATAGTTTGAACAATACGACATTACATAAACATTTGAAAAAAATTCAACTCTGAAACCATTTGGGCCTTTGGAAGTTCATCTTTGATAACATTTTCAATTAAGTCTATGATTATATAACTGTCAGTGAGTTCATTAACCCATTTTATTTAATAGAAATATTGAATTTTTATTAGTTGAACTTGTTTCCACAAAGTATTTAAGATGGCTAGAGAGAACATTAAAAGCAGGAATTTGACCTTCAATTGCATAGTATGTTCTGCAATTTAATTCTATTAATGAAAAAGCTGTAGTTCTATTATACCCCATATTCATGTTGAGTGGAACAAAATCTTGTGTGCTATATAAAGTCAAAATAACTGGTTAATTTAGCATGTTGAGAACATGTTTCCGCCCAAAACTTGGTTCCTCTGAAATAAGGGACCATGTTTCACTCATATATATATATACACACACACATATATTTTATCAAGTGCATCTATACAGTGCTATGGCATATGGTGAGTGTTCAATAAATACTTGTTCCTTTTTTAAAACACATATGAGTGAATCAACCAATATGAACAATCCTGAACACATGAACAATTGAACAATATGAACACATCTTTTTTAGGAATTGGCAGAGCTGTGCTGAGGACCGTGGCACATGGACTTCTAATGACCCCATCTCAGCCCTGGGAGCCGTAGCATGATTGGAACAAGTATTTCTGCTCCTTTTTATTTTAGATGCTGCAAAATACATCAGGCTGGCAGCTGAAGCTGGATTTTCTCTCATTTATCCTGTCGGAGGATAATCGTTAGGGAGAGGAAGGAATACGTTGTCTTGTTAGGATTAGTAGAAACAAAAAGAAGATTAAAAGAAACAGTAAAATGTTAAGATTTTCCCTTGGGAGGAAAATAAGTTCTATATTATATATTAAATGCAAGCTTAATGAAAAATATTATCAAGGAGGTGAAACACAATATCCTGGTTAGACTTTTTGCTTTCCATTATCATAATAAAATTACCACTTACTATGTTTACATAACAAAAACTCATTTATTATGGTTATATAACAACCATCATAAGAAGTTGCTAATTGCTTTTCATTTTTATCTCATTTATTATACATATCAATTCTATGAGCAAGGCAATCTTTTAACCCCCAGTTTATGGGGAAGTAAACTGAGGCTCAGAGAGCATGCGTTCATAAGTTTTGTGTGGCATAAATGGGAAGCCCAGCTGTAAATTTACCCTTGTCTGGCTTCAACACCATGCTCTTATCTACCATACAACATGATCTGATCACTTCTCTTTGAGTTGTAAAAATGCCTTAAAATCTTCTATCTGGGTCTCCTCTACATCACCTCAACTCCTTCACTTTATTTCATTGCCTTCTCAAAACTCAAGGGAACATACAAATCTTCAGGAAGCTGACCCTAATTTTTCTAGTCTTTTCAGCTATGATCACTCTAAATGTTTCAGCTCACCTGCTTTCGTGACCATCAGAACCAAATTTTGTTCATAAGACGTAAAGAACTCTGCTTTTTTTTTTTTGACTGATCAATCACTAATATTCTGGATGCCTTTTTTTCAGCTCATTTTTGTTTAAGGAAAACATTTTAACAAACTTATAGATGATACAGAGAAATTGTAACTAACAGCATGTTCAAAATAAAGGTCACATGCAAAGCATTTTAGTTATTTGATAAAACTGTCATAAATTTATGCTGCCATCATCTCTTTTTGCAAATTTCTGGAGCAGTAAATGATCTTCTCCAACATGTTAGCCTAGTTTCAGTTTTGGAATAGTAACTACTTCTCTTGTTTATAGCCACTTGCCTGGCTTTCTATAAAACATTCCTGGACGTTTTAAGCTAGCAATCTTCCCAAGAACTGAGTACACAAAAGGTCACACTGACCCTGAATTCTCCGAACATTTCCAAGTCTCCTGGCTCATCCAGCAGGGCTCTAGCTAATCCAGTGGCTACACAGCAAAAAAAAAAAAAAAAAAAAAAAAAAAAAAAATCACTGCCAAAGACATGTCTTGCAACTTTTAAGGTGGGTTTGCATTTTTTTTCCCCCCTGGAATGAGTTTCTGTCCCTATAAGACAAAGAAACTTTCATTCTTTCTAGACTAAAATTTTGCTTCCGATAGAACTTTATTTCTCTAACTCATCCTAAATGCATGTATTTTGGGATACAATATATTGAAACCTACAAGGGCTATGATAGATCAAAGTAAAGTGACTGAATAGGATGCAATAATAAAATAGAATAATAATAATTCACAATAAATCTAATGGTACATAAAATAATTATGTACCATAATTAGAAAATATCACATTTGTACATAAAATGACTATAAAATATTTTATACAATATATTATATAATGTGTTACTTTATATATTATAACAAGTACTAGTAAATATAATAATACAAATAAAAATAGATAGAAAGCAAGGTAATTTTGGTGGCCCAAATAGTGGTTGAGCTCAGAAGAGTACTTTGCATGGAAGAATGGCTTTAAGGTGGGAGTGACACTGCCATGTAACACTTCACATACTTTGCTAACATTTTGCTGACCCCATGATATTAATTCAATTACCCTTTTTTAAAAATACAGAAAAACACACACACAAAAGAAGGAAAAATCACTTACAATTCTACTACCTTTAGTCCCACAAAATTATACAAAGAAAGATGTGAAAATACGTCTTCTCTTGCTTCAGTTCTGCCTACTGAAATAGCCATTGTTTTTCATTTGTTTTTAATAATTTCTGACAGTATGTCTTGAAATGGCTGCAGTCTCATCGCCAGAAGCTCTGGCTTTCCCACGACCTGCCAGTCTGTTAAGAGGTATAACCTGAACCATAAATGGGCTCAGAAATACTGATCTGCTAACCATTCAAGTCATTGCTTCCCTGTCACGTGTGCGGAAGTTCTGTGCACACCCACTTTTCAACTGCTTGGCATTATTATTATTCCCTCTTAGACATGGACCCATTCTTTGCTTCTGCTTCTTTCTAGAATCAGGTGCCCAAATAGCCTCCTGCTCATTCCTTTCTGCTTGAGAGCCCCTCTAGTCCTCCTCCGTCCCCTGGCTTCACTGTGAGATGCTGCTCCCCAAATTCCCACTTCTTAGCTGCCTTCAGTAAAAGCACACAGGTTTCTCAGATTTACCTATTATCCCATCGTGCTAGTAAATGGCCATGGGAACAACTAATTTATATATATGGTAACAGTGCGAGGCCGACCAGTAAGTTGTAGTTTCTGGGCAGAAGATCCAACATGCATACCGATTAATCGTGAATTTATTTGTAAAATGTAAGTATCTGCTATGCAGATTTTCTCTGTCTGGAAATTTATAAGACTGAAAACTCCTTGAGGGCAAAGACCAATTTTGATGGTAGATACTCAAGCTACATATGTTTTATTCTTGAGCTAATATCACTCTTCTACATGGAAATAAAGTCAAATACAACCTGTAATTTGCTGATAAATATGTTAACTGACAAAGCATGCTGACAATAAGTGGATATTTCTCTTGTTCCTTAGCATAGAATTAATTTGACATTAGCAATACTCTGAATATCAATAATATCCTTTAGGATTTACTGTATATACAATCATGTAGTCTCAATAAATTCTTGTGTCCTTCTTTCCAATCTTTATCAACTAACTGAATTTTTACAACCTTATTTCATTAATTAAGACTTCTGGGATGATACTAAATAAAAGTGGTAAAAGTCAACACCCTTGATCTTGAAAAGTGTTCAGTGTTTCACCATTAAGTCCTATATTAGCTGTAGGTTTTTGGTAGATGTCTATTATAAGATTGAATTAGTTCTCCTGTACTTCTGTTTTGCTAGGAGAGTTTTTTTTTAAGTTTTTGTTGAATTTTGTCAAGCACTTTTTTTGGCATGTGTTGATGTATTCACATGATTTTTACCTTCTATTCTGTTAATCAATTAAATTGACTGATTTACAGTTGTAAAGGCAGTCTTGAATACTTGGTCATGATGTATTATTTCATTATACATTGCTGGATTTGATTTACTAATATTTTGATAAGAATATTTGTGTTTATGTTCATAAGGGTTTTTTTTCTATAATTTTTTTCTTGTAATGTCCTCATTAGGTTTTGGTATTAGGTAATGCAGACTTCATAATATCAATTAAAAAGTATTTCCTTATGTTCTAAAGGAGTTCATGTAAGATTGGTAGTTGAATGTTTGCTAGAATTCATCAAGGAAGCCAACTTGGTCTGAAGCTTCCTTTGTAGCTTTGTGGTAAGGTCTTAAATTACGACTTCAATTTCTTCAGTGCTATGCAGATTTTCTCTTTCTGTTGTATCAGTTTTGGAGAGTTGCATTTCTTCAAAGCGTTTGTCTATTTCATCTCAGTTGCCAAATTTATTGAATTATTTTGAACATACATGTCTTCAAAATATTTTCCTAATAAACTTCTGATATGTGTAGGACCTGTAGTTATGCCCCACATTTATCTCTCACACTGGTAACTGGTTCCTGATGCTTCCTTCATTCCTCCCTCCCTTCTTCACTTCTTTCTTTCTACCTTCCTTCCTTCTTTAAAAATTAGTCTTTTTAGGGTTTTATGCATTTTGTTAGTCATTTCAAACCCAGCATTTGAGTTTTGATTTTCTCTATTGTATTTTTTCTGTTTTAATAATATTAATAATTTTTATTGTGTGTGCACCAAGCACATCATGCATTTTGTAACATTTATCTTGAATTCTCAAAATAATATTGCAGGGGAAGTATTACTGCTTTTAGTTTAAATGTGTGGAAAATAAGGCACAAAGAGGTTAGTTATTTTTTTCTTTTTTTGTATCTTATAAATATCACAGGCTATATTTGAATTTAGGACTGTAGAATGCCAAAGATGATGTCTTTTACTACATGACAGTGCCTCATGGCAAAGTGGCAGAGTGTGGAATATATGAGTTGTGATTCTAAGTCCGGTTCTTGCTGGGGCACTAATCAGCACCACTAAGCTTACCACATCAGTTCATTCGGGATGCCTGGTTTGCGTAGCTATAAAACTTGTAGTCAGTTTTGATGAGGTAGTCAAACCAGCATATGTACTGATCTCATCTAGAAACAACTTAGTGGTGTCTTATAACTTGCATACAGGCAATCTTATCAAGGGTGTAAATAGCAAAATTCCTGGAGAAGCTAATCATAGGATGGGAGTATAAGAAAATTTACCTTTTATTTCTTGAGGGCAGCTGCTCTCACTGAAGCACAGTGTGCTCTCCCTCCATTATCTTTCCTCTAGAAGGTCCAGTTTTTGGAGTTTGCTCTCATGAGAGATTTCTTATTGGATCCAATCCACAGTGATGGTCTAGGAAGATGCCAGGAAGAAAGAATCAACCACATTTGATGGACTGCAAAAGTGACCCCAAGTCTTTATCCTTCAGAGACTAGTGGACCATGTTAGGTACCCTTCAGTGCCTGAGCCTCTATCCTAAAAGAATATGTGTGTTGGAGTAAAATGTATATCAATAAGAATATTTGGTCTATAAAGAGTACATGATTTTATTTTGGAGACTCCTTGGATATGTTAGAGTAATTCTATAGTAGATATAATTTGAAAAGGCTACTTCAGACTAGTTTTCTGTTTATTACATCAAAGTCAGTGGAGTGATGAATGAAGTGAAATGATGATGATGATGAATGAAATGAAACAATGGCTTACTTTAAGCCTTAGATCTCTGCAGCTTTGGTAAAAGAAAATAAATATGACTACCAGGATAGGCTAATTTTTTCTTTGAATGTTTCATCTGCTCACAAAGATGTCTGTGTCCGTGGAGTCCTCTGACTGCCCAGATCCCTTCCCTTTAGCACTTGTGTTAAGAAGCATCCATTCCTGAACTTTTCATGACTTTTTCTTTCTCTGCTTCTAATTTTCTAATGAAATGTATTTATCTGTTTCCCATTCACGTGAGCACTAAGAAGGCAATCAGATAATTGAATTCACTTTACTGATGACCAGTAAAGTCTGACACAGGTCATTGACACTCTTATCCCACTACTAGACAAGGTAATAATAAAAATATCATAAACCTTAGGTGGAGGTTAATTCTTCCACTATGAGTCCACGTATAAATTATATGAAATGTTCAAACCAGGCTGATAAAATTTGAATTAGTTTAATGTTAATTGGATTCCTTACCTGGGGAATTGACACAATGATAATACCCCTCTCTTAAGTTTTGCCATGGTGATAAAAATGAGATGACATATAAAAAGTTATTAGTTTTGTGCTTGTGCCATATTAAATACTCAGTAGGCCACTAACTACATTATAATTATTATTTCTAGAAATATATAGCAGTTTAAGAATATGTAGATTGAGTATAGGGATCTGAGTTTAATGTCTTTTTGAACATAACACCTCACCTAGGAGAAAAATGCATTTCTAAAAGCAAACTTGTACAGCAGTGATTTTTCCACCTTTTGCAATTCGTACTGCCCCTCTGGGCAATGTGTATTATGCTGATTTACACATTTCAAGAGTACTTTATAACGTTGATTGGTCATATTTCATTAATAAGAGTCTAGGTTTACAAAAAAAACCCACCACCAACATCACCACAACAATAACAACAAAAGCCCAGCTCTTGACTTGAAAAAACATGAGAGGCAAGGTCATAAAGAAGAGCAGGGACCAGCCCATAAATCAAATCAAATAATGGCTACAGTGGGGCAAGTGGAAGCCAGATGAGGGGGAGCAATGTTCTCTAAAATGCAGACTAGAACATTTTCAAATACTGAGTAATCCACATGTCAATTCTCTCCAATGACACTAATTTTTGTAAATGATATGTTTATAAATGCCTTTATTACAAAGCAAAAAAATTTCTAGACTCTCATCAAGAAGGGACAAAACACACAAGGAATTAATAAGGCCCCAGATCAACGTGAGGTAGCAGACACATAATCACATTAAGTCAGTACAGTGTGGCCATTGTGCTACGACAGCCTGGAGAAAGAAGTCCAAGTCTCCTTGCGGGTCTTGGCAAGCTCTGTACAGAGGCAGAGCCACTGCATCAGGATTGCAGAGCATAAGTAAGGAGTCACTGAGTAGGACACTAGGGGGACTGGGGACGTTATCCTTTACCGAACTTGCCCTCCATGCTATCCTGTGATGTAGTGAGTGTTCCGTCAGTCTTGTCTGACTTGGACTGCATCACCATCATATGGAGGATATTCTATCTCTATTTTATAGGTCTTGAAATTGATGGTCATAAATAACAAAGGCTCGAGTTTACGCAGTTAGCCGGAGGCAGATGTGACCTCCAAATCTAGGACTGCGTGACTTGATATTTTTTCATTTCAAAACACCACTCTAAGGACATTCCAGGAAAAGTTCCTGGAGTGGCAAAGTTACGGCACTTTGGGACATATTGGTAAGATGGAGAAAGAGTAAGTAGGTCAGTGTCACTAGAGGGTGCCATTTTGGGAAAGAGAAAAGGTACTGTAAGGAAAGAAAGTTGAAGGATTTTCTCATATTCTGTTCTCTTTAAGGCTTATCCTGGAATGTCGATGTTCATTTTCACTGGCATCTACTCACTGATGCAACCATCACCCTTATTTCTCATACCTGCATATCTGCACGTCATCATATCAAATTACACACTCATGTTTCGAGGTTTATTCTCTCTCTCTTTTCTTTCACTCTCAGTATCATCTCCATCCTCATGAAAAAATATCACAAACATAGACCTAATATTTAGATCCAAAGTGTGGATGTTCTGTTCCCCCTAAACTCTGAACTCCATTTTATTACCTTGAACTTAAGAAAGAAACTTAAATGAACCAATTGTAACTGACCTGTAGCTATTCATGTCTTTTAGGAGGAATTTTTAAAAAAATATGACTTATCCTTCTGTTGAAAAGTACTCTGGCCAAAATAGAGGCAAAGCTTTCTAGTTCAAAATTCACCAGCCTATTAGTTTTCAGTGGTGTTTCATTTCACATAAAGATGTTTTGACCAACTCTAGTTCTGATCTAGGTTGGTCATCAGAAGTCCCGTGACATCCTTTTTGGAAGAGGTAGAAATGTCAAGCTGAGAATTTTGGTCAAAGTCTAGGTTAGGGCATTGAGTTCTGCCTCTTAAATCCTCTCTGTGGCTTTTGATAGTATGTTTGGCCATTTTATTTGTCCTCTCTTTGGAGTGTTGGGAAGCTTCCTACAATAGCCAGCTGAGCACATACACTTGTGCGTGGTACTGAGATCCAACTCAGCAGGTTAATAGATTTGGGAGATTTCTACAAAATTCTTTTACAGTAATAACCGGGGAGTCCCTGGACACCTTTATATTGCAGTAATATAAAGATGTAATCTATTGTTCTGTCACATATCATCCCCAAACTTAGAACTTAAAAAAATGATATTTGTTTTATTTAAGTTTCTGCAATTTATGTGGAGCTTGTGGAGATGAATGTTTCTGTTTCCCTGGGCATTTACTGGACCAGCCCAAAGTCTGGGGACTAGAACCGTGGGATAGCTTGCTCATTTGCATGTCTGACTGACAGATGATGCTGGCTGTCAGCTGGGACCTGTGCTGGGGTTATGGTCTGAACACCTCTGTGTGACCTTTCCATTTGGCCACTTGGCTTTCTCATAGCTTGGTGGTTAAGTTCTAAGAGTGAGTACCTCAAGGGAGAGTCAGGTTGAGACTGAACTATATTCTTCTAACTTATCGTTGGAAATTATGTAAATGCCACTTCAGCAATGTTCTATTCATTTGGAATGAGTCACTATGTCCAGTCCATATTCAAGGGGAAGGGAATTAGATGTTAGTTTTCTTTTTTTTTTTTTTAACATTTTTAATTGAATTATAATCATTTTACAATGTTGTATCAAACTCCAGTTTAGAGCACAATTTTTCAGTTATACATGAACATACATATATTCATTGTCATATTTTTTTTCCACTGTGAGCTACCACAAGATCTTGTATATATTTCCTGTGCTATACAGTGTAATCTTGTTTATATTATATTCTGTAGGCATATGCAGACTGGACAGATGTTAGTTTTTTGAAGGGGGGCATGTAAAAACATTTGTGGGATGTATTTTACAAGATTGTACTTCTTCTTGTCTCCATTTAAAATGAGGAAACAGAGTATCAGAAAGTGGTAGAGCTGAGGTTACATCCTAGGCTCTCTTACCCCTACTTTAAGTTTTTCTCCATGCTACGTGTGTTGATGAATTTTAAAAGTGCACTTTTATAACAAAGAACTTGTACTATTGTGTCTAAATCAGTCACTGGCAAACCATGGCCCCCGAGCCAAATCTAACACATCATCTGTTTTTATAAGTACAGCTTTATTGAGACACTGCCATATTCTTTCATTTATGTGTTGTCTATGGTTGCTTTTGCTCAACAATGGGAGCTGAATAGTTGTGATAAAGGCCTTATGGGCTGCAAATCCTAAATTCTTTACTAGCTGACCTTTTATAGAGAGTATTTGCCAAACTTTGCTTTAAATTGCCCATTCTTGTACACATGCTTTCTCTAGCTTAACATCGAAACTGAACAATAGGGACTTAGGTTGGTAGAACTCTAAAACTTCTGACCTGTTGTCGCAGGTACTAAAGAGAGTTGGACTATGTATTCAAGCTGTGTAAAATGACAAAGAGGTCTATAAAACCTACACATGTTCTATCCATTGGGGCTTAACAAAAGAAGCAGACCCAATAGGGATTTCCCATAGAGATTTAACCTTTCACAGTGTGGGGGAGATGGTCCAACAAGCACACGGGAGACTCTTTCTTCTATACCTGGTGCTGCAACCTCATTCATCAAAGCAGCCATTCAAGAAGGGAGGCATGGGCAAGCTGGAAACTGAGAGGCTGAGCCAGAGCCGATGAGGACACACTGGGCCCTATGAGATAAGTGGACACATTCAGATGAACTGGAACCTGCATCAGTCTCTTACTGCCTCTGAGCCTCCTACTTTGATACCGGGGTGGGGGGCGGTCCTATAGAAGAAGCTGGTGCCCTTTGTGATTCGCCTGGCCCAGGAGTCAGAGCTGCAATACTGAAGAGGAATCTGCAGTAGGAGCAGGAGATTGTGCAGGCTTGAATACTGACTGCTGCCACCAGGATTAGTTGCCAAGTAGAAGGTTTGTATGTATTTAGGCATCCCATGTTCATCTCCAACCATGGCAGGACAGAGAAATGTGGTTGCTACTTCACTTCTGTCTTTTAAATCCTATGCAAACACTAGCATATATGGATATATAGAAGAATATTTATTGTAACATTGATAGTGGCAAAATATTGGAAGCAGCCTGAATACCCAGCAATAAGGTATAGTTGCATAAAATAAATGTATCCATATGTATATGTATATGTAAATGTCTATCTATGTATCATTATATAGCTATAAAAATACCTGAAAGGATGGCCAATATAAAGAGTAGCATCTTATTTTTTACAAAGTATAGGAATAAAAACTCCTCTGTGTGTTTTTTTACAGTGCACTTTTTAAAAAAGTGGTTTAATAATAAAACTTATTTCAGAATATGAAAGATCTTCAAACTACACTTAATATCTTAAGCATTCTTGCTGAGCTGGTGTCAGCTGGTAAGTTTTTGTTTTCTTTGGTCTAATTTCTGTTTGTAAACAATGACCATCGATGCATCATGTGTACTTTGGACTTTTCTGATACTCGTATAGAGGCTGTTCTGAGTATTGGAATTTGGAAACTGCAATGTCATACTGTTTGTTGTTGCTTTGTTTTTGGTATCTTCCAATATCCCTCAAACTCATGTGTTGTAGAGCCTTGAACGTGGAGTTTTGCATCACTTTTATTTACTGTCTGTGCTATTTTCTAACATAAACAAAATAAAGGAACACTTTATTGTGCAGATTCATTGTATTCTTGCAAAGACTGGATTGAAATGTAAGTGTTTCACTTGTGTGGTTGTCAAATATGGAACCATTTTTGTGACATTGAGACTCTGTGCCTTGAAACTGGTAAAGTTTTTAATCTAAAATGTTACTGCTTTTTCGTGGCCTCCATTATGGAATGCTTTTAATAGTCAACTAGTGACCTGCAAGAATTGAAGATCTTAAATTCACCAGTAATTCTATTGTCTAAGGTGGAAAAAGAAAGAAAAAAATGTGTCAAAATCAGAAGTGTGTCTTGGTGTGTGTGTTTCCCTGGCATGTACATGTGTATAAAAGATACACATAACGTGAATGTCCTTGAGGCTTGAAGGAGGGAGTGTGAATGGGAATGCTTTGAGGAATGTGTTGGTAAAATGTGTTTGCTTTTCATTAATAGTCGTATTTGTACTCCCTGGTTTCAGTGTCTAAAAAGCTTGCAATCTAGTTAAGAAGACCAGAAGAGATATAAAAAATTGTAAGACCAATTATTACTACAGTAAGACATGCAAAGTATTAAAAAATACAAATTGAGAAAATATAGACTATAAAACAAGGTGAAAGCTGATTTTGGTTAGGTTAACAGAGAAAGACATCCTTTGATTAGAACCTAAGTTTATTTTACAGTTTCTGTCTGTACAAAGATTATTTATGATATCCTAAACTCTTTGTGTGTGTGTGTGTGTGTGCGCGTGTGTGTGATATTTCACCATTTGTGGCCCTTCATTCAATTTTTTTTTCACTTCAAAAGCCAGAATTTTATAACTGGCATAAACATTTCGATTGCATCAAAAAAAACAAACAAACAAAACCTAGAAATAAACTTAGCCAAGGAGGTTACTTATACTCTGAAAACTGTAAAACATTGATGAAGGAAACTGAAGATGATACAAAGAAATGGAAAGACATCTTGTGCTCTTGGATTGGAAGAATCAACATTATCAAAATGCTGGTACTACCCAAAGCAAGCTACAGACAGAATGCAACCTCTGTCAATATGCTCATGAAATTTTCACAGAACTAGACAAATAATTCCAAAATTTGTATGGAACCATAAAAGATCCCAAATTGCCAAAGCAATCTTTTGTAGATCTTTTTTTTCTCTTTCTTCTTTTTGTTCTCTTTTCTTACAATTTGATGACTAGAGAAGGTCCTTTAACATTTTTTGTAAAGCTGGTTTGGTGGTGCTGAAATCTTTCAGCTTTTGTTTATCTGTGAAGCTTTTTATTTCTCCATCAATTCTGAATGAAAGCCTTGCTGGGCAGAGTATTCTTGGTTATAAGTTTTTCCCTTTCATCACTTTAAATATATCATGCCATTCCCTTCTGGCCTGTAGAGTTTCTGCTGAAAAGTCAGCTGATAACCTTATAGGAGTTCCCTTGTATGTTATTTGTTGCTTTTCTCTTCTCTTTCTGGGACCCCTAGAATGTCAATATTATTGTGCTTCATATTGTCCCAGACTTCTCTTAAACTATCTTCATTTCTTTTCATTCTTTTTTCTCTTTTTTCTGTTCTGCAGTAGTGATTTCCACTAATCTGTCTTCTAGCTCACTGATCTGTTCTTCTGCCTCACTTAGTCTATTCTTGTTTCCTTCTAGTGTGTTATTCATTTCAGTGATTTTATTCTTAAACTCTTTTTGGGTATTCCTTATATTGTCCAACTGTTTGCTAAAAACTTCACTCTGTGCACTTTTACTCCTCTTGAGGTCTCTGAACATCTTTGTCATCATTACTTTAAACTCTTTCTCAGATAAATTGCCTATCTATTCATCACTTCTTTCTTCTGAGATTTTATCTTGTGCCTTGGCCTGGGAGATATTCCTCTGCTGCTTCATATTGTCTATCTTTCTATTTGTATTTTAGGTAGATTAGTTATGTTTCTTGACCTTGGAGAAGTGGCCCTCCGTGGGAGATATGCTATGAGTCCCAGCAGTATACATCTCTCTTGTTACCCAAGGGCCAGTGTCCAGCTGGTCCCAGTGTAGAGTCTGGCCTGTGTTTGTGGATTCTTTCCACAGGCTTTGGGATTGTTGTTTTCTTATTTCTGATACCTGCCCCTTGGTGGATGAGGCTGGTCTAGAGGCTAATGCAGGTTTCCTGGCAGGAGGAGCCAGTGCCTGCCCACTGCTGGGTGAAGCTTGGTCCTGGACCTCTGGTAGGTAGGGCTGTGGCTAGAAGCCTTTGCGGCTCAGGAAGTCTGCTGATAGATGAAGCTGTGTTCCCACTCTGTATGCTTCTTGGCCTGAGGCTCCCCAGCCTTTAAGCCTGCAGGCTGTTGGGTGGGGCTAAGTCTTGGCGCTAATAATTCAATCAAGACGTCAGCCTCCAGGAAAGCTCATGTGGATGAACACTCCCAGAATGCTTGCCACCAGCTTTTATGTCCCCTGGGTGAGCCACAGCTGTGCCCTACCTTCCCAGGAGATCCTCCAAAATAAGCAGGCAGGTCTGGTCCAGGTTTGTATGAAATCACTGCCTCTGCCCTTGGACTTGGCACACCCGGGATTCTGTGTAAGCTTCCCAAGAGAATGAAATCTCTGTTTCTCCCAGTCCTGTGGGGATCCTGAAGTTAAGCCCCAGTGGCCTTCAAAACCAGATGTTCTGGAGTCTCCTCCTCTTCCCAATGCCACAGCCTGGGGCTGGCTGGGGAGCCTGACGTGGGGCTGAGAGCTCTCACTCCTGTGGGGGGGCCTCTGCGACTTGATTGTTCTTCAGCTTGTGGGTCGCCCACCCAGGGAGTATGGGGCCCGATTATATAGTGACCACGCCCTTCCTACCATCCAGCTGTGGTTCCCTCTTATGTTTCCAGTTGAAAAAGATCTTTTCTGTTAAGTTCCAGTCTTCCCCATCAACGATGGTTGTTTAGCAGTCAGTTGTGGTTTTGTTGTTCCTCTGTGCTTTTTTTTGGGATATATTTGCATGAATGTTGATAAACCTGTGGAAAGATAAACTCCACATTGTTGACATTAGTTACATCAAGGGAATGAAGTTATAAGCAAGAAGGTGGAAGTAAATAACATTAATCTTTTTTCTTTATATGACTCAGTATTATTTGGTTTATTCATGAGTTATTTTTTAAAGTTAAAAAAAATCAGATTGAAAACGCTTTCTTCAAACACTATCATCACCTGATGCCAGTGAGTAAGTTTTGGGAGACAGCATACTGCACGGTTATGAACACAGGACTGGCATAATTTCTGGGCTTAGATACTGGCTTTTCATTTACTAGTTCGAAGGGTGGGAGCAGAATATTTTCTTATTAAGCATTGGTTTTCTTATCTATAAAATAGGAATAGTAATGTCTGTTAGTCCCTTGCCTTCCACCACCTGCCAGGGGGCAGTTGCTCATTCCTTTCAGTAATCTCTTAGGGAAGAAGTGGACAACAGAGGTAAATAATTTTAGCTAATTTGTACAATAGCAACATTCTAACGGGAAGCTCAGCAGTATATTATTTCGTTGGACAGAATACAAACTCCCTGATTAAGGGCAACATATCTCTCTCGTAGCTGGTCTTGGAATAAACAGGAGAGTTAGCAAATGAAGGTGCTTGAAGTCTGATCAGAGAAAAATCACACAAGATCGTCAGTCTTTGTGCTAGCAATTTTTTTTATTTGTCACGTGTCCTTGAAGAACAGAGAAGTGTCCTTGCCCTTGTCTGTTAAATCTTATTTAGTTCAGGGATTTGATTTAATTTATAGATGCTAACCTCATAAACAAGTTTTTAATCCATCCTATGCATGTCTAAAATATTTACCTAGTAGTGTGTGTACTAGTTTGCTAGGGCTATGGTAACAAAGTACCATGTACTGGGTGGCTTAAAGGATGGAAATTTGTTGCTTCACAGTTCTGGAGGCTAGAAATCCAAGATCAAGGTGTTCGCAGGGTTGCTCCTCTCTGAGGGCTCTGAGGAAGGATTTGTTCTGGGCCTTTCTCCTAGTTTCTTGGGGTTGGTAGACAACCTTTAATATTCCTTGGCTTGTAGGCATATCACGCCAGTCTCTGCCTTCATGTGGTGTTCTCTCTATATGTATGTCTGTGTCCAAATTTCCCCAGTTGTACTGGGTTAAAGGTGACTTCACTCCAGTACGACCTTACGTTAACCAATTACATCTGCAACAACTCTAACTCCATTCAAAGCCACACTCTGTGGCACTGGGGGCCAGTATCCAGCATATGGGCTCCTGCGGGACACAATTCAACCAGAAACAGCGTGTTAAAAAAGTGATTTATTGCTCCATTGACCTTTTATACACAACCTTGGAGAAGAATGTACAAAGCACTTAGATGCATTAGTAACCACAATGGAAAGATTAAAAAATCATCATCTATTGAAAATTACGACAGTAAACAAAATGTTCATTTAGAAGATGAGCAATCAAAAATGGTATTTCTGTTGGAAGTGATTTTCTGTGAAATTTTAACCACTTTCTCCACCACTAGTCTTTTCCATTTAAAACTACCAGAGTGTCAGTGTTTTCAAAACGAGTCAACTGGACCCCACTATAAATCCAAGTTCTCATTTTTCTTCACTTAACCGTCCTTTATCTCCCTGTTTAATCATTAGTCATCATTTTTGATGACAAAATCCGTAACAATTAACTTGACAAAATGAACTAGTTATGAACCAATTGTCACTTCATTTTCTAGCTATTGTTTCCCAACCCATTAGTCCAATTAAGCATCTTATATAAAAGGAAATAGCAATTAGCAAATTACTTAAATTCATCTTATAGTTTTTTGAACGGTGAGCATATGTTGGCTTAATGGACATTATGTCTTTGGCAACTCTAGGCTTACAGTTCCTAACCTTCTCTATCCTAAAAACTTTTCTTCTTTCTACAGCAGTAATTAATGTTACACCTTGGAAATTCTAAGTGGAATTGGATCTTTTATGGAGTTGGAAGCCAGAATTTTCCTATTTTAACACAAGGACCCTTTATTTTATCATTCTAATTTTCTCCATTCCTGCCTGTCCTTCAGCTCTTACCATGATTGTCAATTTCTTGGTCCTGTTGTGTTCTCCAGATCTAACATCTTTCTCTTGGTTTCATTTTCCTTTCCTATCATTTGTGAAATTTATGGTAAATCTTTCATGATATCTCAACAATTTTCAACCTTAGACCAATCAAAGTGATCAATGTTTCATAAGCCCTGGCTTCTTAGTAGAGCTGGAGAAAATCTGTAATTTAAGCCTTTTTAAATTCACTATAAGACAAACATAGCTTAATTCTGGATTTAGTGGTCATTGGTCTTCAGATGCTTTACTGACATTATAAGTGGATATTGTGGTCATCTATAACACTGTTCACAAATTTTCCATGTTAAAATACTTATCACTATGGTCTATAATGGATAACTTTGGGGCCTCAGTTGCAGCTGAGAACTAAGAAAAATCTTGGGTCTGCTTAGACTCACTACATTAGATCAACTCCATGCAGCAGTTGGATAAGAGCCTATTCAAGCCTGAGTCTTGACTAGGCTTATCATTTTGATAAAGAGGATGTCAGTCTCCCTATGGGCCTGTCAATGTATAACAATCTGCTAGCTGTTGCCTACATGCTATGTGATCTTTAACATAAGCCAGAGAATATAATTTAAAATTCCCTGCTATGCATTTTTTTTTAATCAGAAAAGAGCTTGGGGTAATAGTATTCATGGAGAATTGACTAAAGAATTTGTAATCTATGTGCTTCTGGAAATATTTCAGATTCTATCCCTAGATGATGATGAATTAAACCACATTTTCAGTTTGCACATAAAATTACTTTTATGGAAATTATGTGTTGGAACTACATCATTGGATTATCTAAGGAGGCCAACTGGGAGGTTGCTTTCTGTACCACATACTTCCATGTTTGTGAGGACACAGAGGAGAGATTTCTCTTAGGTTTCTCTATTAGAAAAAAGTTTTTTTCTGAGGGAACATCTAATTCCCTTACTTGTTAGCTAGGAAACTTATAATATAATTGTAGACCAGCTACTTAAATAAGATTTCACATTATGCAGTTTGTGGTGTAACTTTAACCTTGACTATTTGTGATGGTTAATTTTATGTGTCAACTTGACTCGATAACAGAGCCCAGATATGTAGTCAAATATTGCTCTGGATGTTTCTGTGAGGATTTTTTTTATTTGATGAAATTGATATTTAAATTGGTGAACTTTGATTAAAGCAGATTGTCCTTCACAATATGGGTGGGTCTCATTCAATCAGTTGAAGGCCTGAATAGAAAAGACTTTGCTAGCAGGTGGCTTTTGGGCTTGAACTATAATACTGGCTCTTCTTGGGCCTCCAATGTGCTGGCCTACCCTGCAGATTTTGGATATGCCAGTTTCTATAATCTTGTGAACCAATTCCTTAAAATAAATCTCTTTCTACTTATTTACACACCCAATTGGTTCTGTTTCTCTGGAGAACCCTGCTAATAAACCATTACTCCTTATATGCTTGTTTTATCTTTGCCTCAATTTCCTCACTTTATTTTTTATGCTACATATTTTTTATCCTATTACAATTCCTTTAAAAAATTAAATGTAGGATAAATATATAATTCAACAAGTAATACACAGAAAGGGTGACTTCTAAAAATCTTCAGAAAAAACACGTTTATAGAGTCTTTTAAAACAAGGCTATTCTGTTGGCCTTGAAAGAGCAAACTTCCATATTCTGGAGAGAGCCACATGGCAGGGAATCATAGATGGTTTCTTGGAGATGAGAGTGTCCCTCAACTGACAACCAGCAAGAAAGCAGAGATCTTAGTTCTTTAGCTGTATGGATCTGAATTCTGCCAACAACCAATGGGCTTGAAAGAAGAACACAAGCCTCAGAAGAGATCACAGCCCCTGATAACTCCTTGACATCGTCCTAGTGAGGCTGCAAACAGAGGATCCTAAGAACCTGAGCCCAGACTCCTGATCCATGAACAATGAGAGATAACACATTTGTGTTGCTATATTTAATAAGTTTAAGCCACTGTATTTGTGGTAATTTTTCACCCAGCAACAGGAAATTGATACAAGGAAAATCAACCCAGATTTAGCAATATCAAAATAAATTCCAGTGAGACAAATTAATCATGCAAATAGCATCAGATTATCATCTGACTTGCTTATTTCAATGCTTTATGCCAGAAGGCTGTGGAGTAACACTATCATGATATTTGAGAAAAATAATATGAGCCAAAGTCTTTATATTCAGCTAAACTGCCTTTTAAATATAAAAGTTGTAGACAAACTGCCTTGAGCATGTGAGAACTCAGAATTTATTGTTTTCATGAGCTGTTCCTCAGGAATATACGAGAGAGAGATTGTCAGACACTCAAATGACTGGAAAGGTGTTGAAAACAGAATTAGTTATGAGCTTGAAATATACACTGACCTGTACAATTCAGACAAAATGATGACTGTAACAGGAAAGCATACATACGTAATGGCTATATCCTCTGGCAATGTAGACATAGTACAGAAATAAAAAATGGAGGCAGAATGAGAAAGGCATATAAAATACAGAATACAGCCTATTCATCTATTGTTAATAACTGAAAGCAAGAGATAATGCTTCAAACCAAATGCAAGATAGCAGAAGAAAAGAAAGAAGAATCTGCTAGTTAATTTTAATATAATATGCAGTAGGAAATTTGTAGCCAAAATATATATGGTTTGCATGTATTCTATTCATATGACTCAAAGTAGAAAATTGATTGATACTGATAAAAGAATGGAACCTAATGGAATTATATAAAGATATTGTATATAGGCTGCCCTGAGGAAAATCAGAGAAAATTTTCTATGTAATCTTCATACTCTACTCTGGAGAAATTGTTTGGAAAAGTGAAAATATGAGATGAAATCAATTTCGTAATATGCTGCAGTTTATCTAATAAACTGGGAGATACCAATGCATATGTATATCTGCTTATATTTAAAAAATAAAGGTTAAGCCATAGAATTTAAGAAGTTATATTGGAGATTGGAGGAGATGGAAATTAGGCTTCTATGAATACATCTCATTTTGCAGATATAATTTTTGGGTCATGTAAATTGTTTACATAATTATAAAACAAAATTCAGTTAAAAAGTTGGTTCCGAATCAATTAAAATTCTAAAAATTGAAAGCAAGTTGAAATAAATGAACATAAAAATGTATTCAGCTGTTGTAGAATTCTACAGAGGAGAACTGCATTTAGGTTTTAAATCCCAGTTGTTTCTGCTCTGCAGTTGGTTTTCTACAGCCCTCATGGGATAGAGCCTGAGGACAAAAAAAAAAAAAGAAAACCTTGAAAAATATATTTTTTCAAACATTTTTTTCTTTGTCACCCATCTATGGTAGTTTAATAGTGTTTTTTGATGCTCATTGGGTGTGACCTCATACCTGAGCTGGCTTTAAACATGGTTTGACTTAAGAATGAAATACTAGATTCAAATGAGTGAAAATTCTTTTAAATTGCCTCTTTTTACAAATAGAGTAACAGAAAAAAGTAAACAAAATGGAAAATGAATTATTTTTATTTATTTATTTAATCTATTATTTCTCTCTCCTTTATTTATCCCTTTCTTGTTAACTTTCAATTTCTCTTCCTTGGTTTGGGAAAAATCTAATCAAGCCTTGTGACATTTTAGGAAGGGTCTTCTGTTGGTCTGGTTAGGAGAGTTCTGCAGAGGAGGGGAAAGAGAAAGCTGGAAAATGCGGCCCAAAGCTGTTTAGAGATATTGGTCAAAGTGTTCCCGGTGGTTTTCCTTGGAAGTTCCTGAGAGTTTATTTTTTCTTTTTCCCACATATTTCCCTTTCACACTATATTACCGTACTGGAACAATAAGAAAATGAAAAGTATTTCTTTTTTGGTGTCAGCAAATAAACCCTTCACCCTCCCTGTTTGTCCCTCAAATCCCTTAGCTTCAGAAGGTTTTGGCGACACCGCCTGCCTTGGAAATTGACTGGTGAGACGACCATCTCACGCCAACCTTGTTAAGCTTTTATTCTTTTATAAGTTGTCTCAGAGATGCATATTGCAATGAGATATAAAAATCTTGTTCATTACAATGTCCTTGCATGACATATATAAAATGTGTTTGATTTTTTTTCTCTCATAAAATAGTGAATTTCCTGACCCAATGGAAAAAGATTGCTGGAAACTATAATTACATGTTCTGAATAGCTGTGAAACGCAGATGCTAGAGGCATAACAAGCATCTGAAAGCATTACTACAGCTTGTACAGGTGCCTTTTTGAAAGGCATATGCTGAACTTCATCTTCTTAATTTTTTTTAATTTTTCAAGCAGAAGCTTGCAGGGAATGACTGTACTGGAAACTGTCACTCCCTTGGATTAGGACCAAGGCCAGTGATGTAATTGAAGGGGATAAGGAAGGAGGCCCTTCCCCAAATGTTTCCCCACTTAAGAGATGATTTATCATATCAAATGGGGTACGTGTAAAAGTCTATCAGCTCTTTCTTCACCTCACAGCTTTCATTACTCATCTTGGACTCATCCCATGTTCTCTCAAATGAGTTGGTTCAAGGTTTGCCCAGCAATCTTGCTTTTTTGCTCTCACCAAATAAAAGCTTTCACAAACTCCAAACTTGTATCAGTCCTTTATTTTCTCCTCCATCGAAGTATAGGATTCTCCCATAAGCATGTAATAATGCTAGGCAATGAAGATACTGAGAGGTCTTACAGGTGTTTGGGGAGGGGGTGGTGAGAGGGTTTTATATGTGGGAAATATGTGAATTCTTGTGGCAGGATGTTTGCAAACAGGGCTGCCAGTCCCAGCCCCGTCTGTTGGTTATATACCACTCCCTTCTCAGGACGGGGAGTCTATTCCCCTTCCTACTGAATCTGGGCTGACTCTGTGACTTGCTTTGACCAACAGAATACAGAGAGACGACACTGGGTGACCTCATACTTAGGTTTTAAAGAGCATTGTTGACCTCTTGGGATCCAGCACCATGCAAAGGAGCTTGAGCTTCAATAGCCCCTAGAATTTTTATTCACACTGGATGAGTTACCAGGTACTGAGAGTAAAGCCATCTTAGAAATTCAACCCCAGTCCAACACTTCATTGAATATCCTGTAATATCATAAGAAGCAAGCAAACTACCTAGCTGAGCCCAGCCAATCCATGGAATTATGAAAACTACAAAAAAGCTTTGTTGTTTTGAGCCACTAAGTTTTGGGGTGGTTTGCTATGCAGCAATAGATAACTGATACAAACACCAAGTTCAAACATGATTTTGCCTTCACATACACTTCCCTTATAGGAGGGGGGATAGAGCTTGGCTTAGTAAAGTATTTGTTGGGGATGATGAAGCCCTTCTTTGGTTTTCCCCCCGTTTACTCATGTACCCTTGTTAAAGAAAAACAGAGTCTGTTTGTTAAATGTGGCAAAACAGATTCTATTCAGGCTACTGCAGTAGGGAAGAGAGACTCCGGTACAGAGTTCCACTCCAGCTAAGACACAGTTGACAGAGATTTTTAAAGGGAATGGAGAGGGAACAAAAAGGGACCATGGGGAAGAAAAATGGGTTGTGGAGAGGGACTAGAGGGCAATGTGGAAGTGGAAAAATAACAGAAGATAGGTGGATAATTACTGAAAATGGTTTGGAAGGGTGGGTTGGGACAATAAAATTTTTTGCAATTTGGCAGCGCTGTGTTTTCTTGAGCAAAGGCTCAGCCTTAGGGTTAGGGTCACCATTAAGATCATAGCCCAGAGCAGGTGGAAGCCAGGCTGAATTTCTTTTAGCACAGTGTTTGAGCAAGTCCTTTGCGCCACATGGTCGTTCACAGTTCACACTATTCGAAGCCGATGACCTCAAGTCCTTCTTCATAGATGAGACAGAGCATGCATTCAGCCTCCACACTAATGAATTCATCTTGGTGGGGTGACATGTTCCCCTATTTAAATTTCCCCCTCCTTTTCTTTGTTCTGTTCCATCTTATTCCTTATAGATTTTGTACTTCTTCTTTCTGTGCTTTTTATCTTCTATCATAACCTTTGCAATATCTCCTCCTCAACACTTCAAGTCTCTCCATTATTACTATGAGTCTTCCCTCACATTGAACGCTTTCTAAATTCTTTCCCTTTTCTTTGCTTCATGATCGAGTCCTATGGGGATTATTTACACATAGTTTCCTCACTTTTTATCACCTACTCTAAGGAAATTTCCCTCTCTATTGAACTTTTGCTGGAACAAACGCACCAGTGGTCTTTGAACTTCCAAATCTAGTGAGAATACTCATCTCATCTGGAAACTTTATTTTCCCAGTGCTCTTTTGGTTTTTCCACTCATCTTTCTCACTGTTTTGTTTCCAGTCATGTTTTAGCTGCTCATCAATCACCTTTTAATGTACGGCTGTTGACCTGTGTTCTTTCTGCAAGCCTGTTTTCTCATTGCACGCTCCCTGATTTAACTCACTTATTCCTATGTTATATGCTGAAGATTATTAATGTATGTCTTTGGTCTGGTCCCTGCTGTTGAATTATCTTACTGTCTTTCGTAGCTCTCTGCCTGAATATGTGAGAGGTAATCCAAACTCAGTTAATTTTTTGCTACCACCCCTGGCCCTTGCCAAACTTTGTCTCCTGTGTTTTGGTTGGGTAGCACCTTCCTTTTGTGAAGCCAGATACACAGGCTTGATTCTACTCTACTCTACTTCCCCTTATTCCCTGAATCTATCAGTTTCTGAGTCTTAAATACATTATTATGATTTCTCTGTTGGTCATTTCCACTTCCATGATCTTAGCTGAGATCTCCTGCCTGGACTGTTTTAAAAGCCAATTTTTAAGTTGCTTTTCCCTTTTATTAACTGTTAGTCTCTCTGTACTCATAGCAATGTTTTTTTTTTGAAATAAAATTTTGATTACACTGTACTTTCTACTTCAGCAACACTCATAGCTCAGCTGAAGTGCCATTTTCTGTCTGAAGCCTCTGTAGTGTTTTCTTGCCCCTCCTCACTCTCTCTGCTCCTCCTACTCTCCCTTGCACAAACCTCTATCAGTGCACCCAGCACACCATTTTTCAGTTTATGTGCTTTAAGTTCTTAAGGATTGCAGCTTCTGTTGCTGACCTCTTGGGATCCGTGTAAGGAATCTTGAGCTCAGTCGGCCCTCAGATGTTTCAGTCTGGGTGAGACACCAGATAGAAGGGTGAAGCCATCTTAGAGGTTCGAGCCCCAGTCAAGCACCCTAAGTACAGCAACAAGAGTGACCCTAATTAATATCAGAAAGATACGTTTCTAGTTTCTTTTGTGAAAAGACTGTGGTTTGATCTTTGCTTACCTATCATTTACCAGAGGGGTTGACAAAATATACCATGGGCTAAATCCAGCCTGCTTCCACTTTTTGTAAATAAAGTTTAAGTGGAACACAGCCATGCTCAGTTGTTTGATGTATTGTCTGTGGCTTGTTTCATGCTACAATGACAGAGTTGAACAGTCACAATGGGGACCATATGGCCTACAACGCCTAAAATATCTAGTATTTGGCTTTGTACAGAAAAAGTGTGGTACTTCTGTTTGTGAATGAATGGATAAAAAGTGCCATGGCATATATAAGGAGAAAACTCTAATTTGAAATGATACATGCACCCTAATGTCCATAGTTGTACTGTTTACAGTAGCCAAGACATGGAAGCAAACTGAATGTCCATAGACATATGACTGGATAGAGAAGATGTGGTGTATGTGTGTGTATATACACACACTCACACACACACAATGCATATATGTTGCATATATATACAATGTATATATATACACACACGTATTCCACTGTATATATATTTGGTAACTTATGGTTACCAATGGGGAAAGTGGGGGGAGGGATAAATTAGGAGTTTGGAATTAGAGATACACACTACTATATGTAAAATAGATAACAAACAAAGACCTACTATATAGCACAGGGAACTATACTTAATATCTTGTAATAACCTATAATGAAAAAGAATATATATATGTATGCATATTGAATCACTTTGCTGCACAGCAGAAACTAACACTACATTGCAAATCAACTACGCTTTAATTTAAAAAAGTTCCATGAAAAGGATAAATCACATTATGAAAGAAGAATGGTATATTACTTAGGGTAACTATAGCTGATGTAACAAATAAACTTCAATATTTTTGAATTTAAACAAAATTAAGTTTTCTACATTGTGTGAATTAATAGTTAACAGGTTAGCAAGAAGTCCTCCTCCACACAGTCATTTAGGGAGCCTGGTAAATGTAAGTTCTTCAGCAGGGAGTTTCCCAAGTAATCCTGGATGTGAAGAAGTTCGTGTTCCTTGAATCAGAATAGAACATAATATTATTATAAACAGAGAGTAAACTTTGCCACAAATAGTATCATTACCATTGGTATAATTTTATTAACAAATGTGTCCTTTATGCAAACACTTGTTCAAGTTCATTTATTAAGCTAATATTCACATTAATTATTTTCATAGAATCTTCTACCAGGCACTCAGGTGGGATCAAAGGCACTTTAGTAAGATTGGCAACATTGGTAAGGACTCAGTTGGGAAAGAAAGCAAGGAACTTTTGAAGCATGGAACATTTTGAAGGGAAAAAGGCACAATGTAGGGCTTTTGTTAGTCAGAAGAAGCATTAGGCCTTGAGTTCATAAAGGGTTGAGGTGACAACTGTCCAGAATGGGGAGAGACAGAAAAAGAATTGCCAGGGACTGGAAGACCAGCTTCACATCTTTGTCTTGGTCTGCTCGTAGCACAAGATTTCAGGGGACATATGGCAAAGGTGATCATGCATTTAGAAATTGTCCTGGAGACTGCCACAGAGCAGAATCTAGGATCTCTTTTTGGGCAGGGAGTCACTTTTCTTTTGAACAGTTCCCAAAATAACAGTAATAACAAAAGTGATGAGAAAGCAGATTACAGAGTTCTAGAATTTCAATGATAGGAATGTGAAAACTATTAAATTGAAAATGTGCTCTTCTTTTTTTGGTGTACTATATTAATTGATTTTTTAAATTGATGTATAGTCAGTTACAATATGTCAGTTTCTATTGTACAGCATAGTGTTTCAGTCATACGTATACATACATATATTTGTTTTCATATTCTTTTTCATTATAGGTTACTACAAGATATTGAATATAGTTTCCTGTGCTATACAGAAGAAATTTGTTGAAAATGCTTTCTTCTGATGGATCAGGCTGTTGTTTTATGGTTGTAAGCTCTCTGTACTCACTGAATTCTGGGGCTCATTGAGTTTGTGACTTGGAGATAAAAAAACACATGAAAAATGAACTGATTCTTCAAAAAAGGAAGCTCTCTCTCTTTTAACATTAGGGGAAGAAAGAGTGCTAGGTAAGAAATAAGGAATTTTAAGGAATCCTTCTTTGTCTAGAAGTTTTAGTTTCCCAAAAAGTCCATGAATTAAATATTCACTGAGCCAAAAAAGATAAGCTAAGATATACTATATTCTCTCAAGTAGTTTATTTTTAATTCTATTTAAAAAAATTAAAGTATAGTTGACTTACAATATTATATTAGTTTCATGTGTACAAGATGGTGATTTAATAGTTTTATAGATTATACTCCATTTAAAGTCATTATAAAATATTGGGTATATCCCCTGTACTATACAATATATCATTGTAGCTTATTTATTGAATGCATAGTGGTTTGTACCTCTTAATCCTCTACCCCATATCTTGTCCCTCTTCTAATCCCTCTCCCCACTGGTAACCACTAATCTGTTCACTATCTGTGAGTCTGGTCCTGTTTTGTTATATTCATTAGCTTGCCTTATTTTTTAGATTTACCTATATGTGACAATACATAGTACTTGTCTTTTTCTGTCTGGCTTATTTCACTAAACATAATACTCTCTCGGCCCATCCATGTTGTTGCAAATGGCAGCATTCCATTCTTTTTATGGTTGTGTAATATTCCTCTCTCTGTGTCTGTGTGTGTGTATACACCACATCATTTTTATCCATTCATCTGTTTGATGGACACAGATTTCTTTTATGTCTTGGCCATCAAAAATAATACTACTATAAACATTGAGGTGCATATATCTTTTTGAATACTATGTTTTTTTTTCCCTTTGGATACATACTGAGGAATGGAATTGCTGGATCATATGGTAGTTTTATTTTAAGTTTTTCAGGAAATTCCATACTGTTTTCCATAGTGACTGCACCAGTTTACATTTCTACCAGTAGTGTACTAGGTTTCTCCTTTCTCCATATCCTCACCAACATTTGTTACTTACAGACTTTTTATGGATAGCCATTCTGACAATTATGAAGTGACATCTCACTGTGGCTTTGAATTATGTTAGTGATGTTGAGCATCTTTTCATGTGTCTATTGGCCAACTGCATTTCCTCTTTGGAAAAATGTACATTATTCAGGTCTTCTGTCAAATTTTTAATCAGATTTTTTTGATGTTGAGTTGTATGAGCTCTTTATATATTTTTGATATTAACCCCTTATTAGTCATATCATTTACAAATACTTTCTCCCATTCAGCAGGTTGCCTTTTTGTTTTGCTGATGGCCTCCTTTGCTGTGAAAAAGATTTTAAATTTAATTAAGTCCTATTGGTTTATTTTTGTTTTTGTTTCGTTTGCCTGAGGAGAAAGATCCAAAAAAATATTGCTATGACTTATGTCCAAGAGTGTTCTGCCTGTGTTTTCTTCTAGGAGTTTTATAGTTTCCAGTCTTAAATTTAGGTCTACAATCCATCATGAGTCTGTTTTTGTATATGCTGTGAAGAAATGTTCTAATTTTATTCTTTTACATGTGGCTGTCCAGTTTTCTCAGGAATACATATTACAGAAGTTCTCTTTTCCTCATTGTATATTTTTACCTCCTTTGTAGTGGATTAATTGACCATATGTGCATGGGTTTAATTCTAGGCTGTCTATACTGTTCCATTGATCTATGTGTCTGTTTTTGTGCCAGTTTCATATTGTTTTGATTACTGTAGATTTGTAGTATAGTCTGAAGTCAGGGAGCCTGTTACCTCTAGCTTTGTTATTTTTTCTCAAGATTGCTTTGGCTATTTGGGGTCTTTTGTGGTTCCATATAAATGTTAGGATTATTTGTTCTAGACTTGTCTGAACAATGTCATGGGTATTTTGAGATTGCATTAAATCTGGATTCCTTTGGGAAAATACAAATATTTTAATAACATTAATTCTTTCAATTAATTAACACAGGATGTCTTTCCATTTCTTTATGTTATCTTGAATTTCCTTGATCAATGTTTTGTAGTTTTCAGAGCACAGTTATTTTACCTCCTTGATTAATTTCATTCCTAGGCATTTTATTCTTTTTAATGTGATTTTAAACAAGATTGTTTTATAGCTTTCTCTTTCTGATTGTACATGTTTAGTGTATGGAAAAGCAAAACATTTCCGTATACTTATCTTGAGTCCTGCAATCCTACTGAATTAATTTATTAATTCTAGTAGTTTTTTGGTAGAGGCTTAGGGTTTACTATATATAGTATCATATAATTTGTAAACAGTGACAGTTTTAATTCTTCCCTTCCAATTTGGATTCTTTTCATTTCCTCTTTTTTGTTTGATTGATGTGGCTAGGACCTCCAATACTGTGTTAAATAGAAGTGGCAAGAGTGTGCATCCATGTTTTATTCCTAATATTAGAGAAAAAGCTTCCAGCTTTTCATTGAGTAAGATGTTATCTGTTGTTTTGACATAAATGACCTTTATTATGTTGAAATATATTCATTCTATGACAAATTTGATAAGAATTTTTATCATGAATGGATGTTGAATTTTGTCAAATGCTTTTTCTATGTCTATTAAGATAATTATGTGACTTTTTATCCTTTGTTTTGTTAATGTGGTGTATCACATTGATTTGTGGATACTGAACTATCCTTACATCCCTGTAATAAATCCCACTTGAACATGGAGTATTTTTTTTTATTGCTGAATCCAGTTTGCTAGTATTTTGTTGAGGATTTTTGCATCTATATTCATCAGAAATATTGGCCTGTAATTTTCTTCTTTTATGGAGTTTTTGTTTAGTTTTAGTATCAGCATAATGGTGGCCTTGTAAGATGATTTTGGGAGTGTTCTCTCCTCTTCAAAATTTTGGAATAGTTTGAGGAGAATAGGTATTAACTGTTATTCAGATGTTTAGTAGAATTCCCTCGTCAAGCCATTCTGTCCTGGACTTTTGTTTGCTGGTAGATTTTTCATTACAAATTCAATTTTACTAATGGTAATCAGAGTGTTCAGATTATCTATTTCTTTCTGATTCAGTTTTGGAAGTTGTATGTTTCTAGGAACTTATTCATTTCTTCTGTGTTGCCCAATTTGTTTGCTTATAACTATTTGTGAATCTTTGTATCTATGTGTTGTTGATTGCATTTTCTCTGGTTTCTTTTCTTATTTTGTTTATTTGGGTCCTCTCCCTTTTTTCCCCTGTGAGCCTGGCTAGAGACTTATCAATTTTGTTTACCTTTTCAAAAAATCAGCTCTTGGCTTCATCAATCTTTTCCCTTTTTTTTTTGTTCTTTCTATTTTACTTATTTTCTTTCTGATCTTTATTATTTTCTTCCTTCTGCTAACCTTAGGCACTTTTTTTTCTAGTTCCTTTTGATAGTAAGTTAAATTGTTTATCTGAGATTTTTATTGTTTCTTGAGGTAGGCCTGTATTGCTATAGACTTCCCTCTGAGAACTTTTGTTGAATCTCATAGATTTTGGAAAGTTATGTTTTTATTTTCATTTGTCTTGAGGTATTTTCTGATTTCCTCTTTGATTTCTTCATTGATTCATTGGGTTTGTGTGTGTGTGTGTGTGTGTGTGTTTAGTAGCATGTTGTTTGATGTCCACATGTTTATATTCTTCCCATTATTCTTCCTGTAATTGATTCCTAGTTTCATACATTTGTGGTTAGAAAAGATGCTTGATGTATTTCTATATTATTAAAAAATGTTTTTCTCTTTGCTGCTCTGATTGGTTGATTTCCATTACTCTATCTCCCAGACTGCTTATGCATTTTTCTATATCACCTAGTCAGCTGTTAATTTCTTCTAGTGTATTATTCATTTCAGTTGTTACATTCTTCAGTTCTGGCTGCTCCTGTTTTATATTTTATAGTTCCTTGTTAAAGTTCTCACTGTGTTCATCTATTCTTTTATTCAAGTTCAGTTAGCATTTTTTATTACTATTGCTTTGTACTCTTATCTAGTAAATTATTTATCTCTGTTTCATTAGGATTTTTTTCAGAGTTTTTTCTTGTTCTTTTGTTTGAAACATATTCCTTTGTCTTCTCATTTTGTTTAACTTTCTCTGCCTCTGTGAAATTAGGTGAAATAGTTACCTATCTTGGTCTTGAAGGGGTGTGCTTTGTGGAAGTATCCCAATGAAGTTTGTGTGTGCCCAGAGGCTTTCCTGGGAGAGTAGAAGCTGAAGGGAGGATGGGTCTCTCTTAGCCCTGGGTGTGTTGACAGCTGCCATCTTGGTGTGAGGTAGAGCTGCAGATGGAGGAGCTAGAGCCAGAGCCAAGCTTCTCCTGTGCTCATGGTGGGATTGGAGCAGAAGCCCTAGTGTTGGCTCCAAGCTGGTTTCACTCCCTCTATGTATGTGGAGTCTCTTTGGGAATGGCAGCCTCCAGCCTACTACAGAGGAATGTTGGAGCAAGAAGGGCTGGAGCAGGCACTTGGTGTGAGCTAGGTTGCATGCTTGATGGTCTCAGCAAACTGGTCAGAGCTTCAGGCAGTTTTCAGTCTGCTTCCTCCATGCTCTTCCCAGGAGTAAGCAAACATGTGAACAGGCTCTCCATGAGCAGAGTCTGGGTTTCTTACAGCTGTTTTCAAACCAGCTAAGGTGGCTCCTCTTCCTGGTGTTGGACCCCAGGGCTGGGGTGTCCAATAGTGACTCAAACACTTTACTCCCCAAGGAGGATCCCTGAGTCTTACCTCCTCTTCTATGTCTCCTGCTGGGGGCATGGGTCCCAATCTGATTGCTTCTATATCTTTCCTGCCCAAATCCATGTGGATCTTTCTTCGCAGTCTTGGTTGTGGAAGAGCTTTTCTGCCAGTTTCCAGTTTGTTTTCAGAAAGAGTTGCTCCTCATGTAGATATTTTTTGATGTATTTGTGGTGGAAGGTGAGCTCAACATCCTCCTACTCTGCCATCTTGATCTTTCTCCTTCCTCGAGTGGTTTAGAAACATCACTTCACAGCATAAGATGATATAGAATGAAGCATAAACATTTGGGACTCATTGTAAATATACAGTAACTTTTCTGGGGAAATCAGAGGAGGAACAAATCATTATTTATTGCCAAAATAGTGCTGCACAGTTACACCAGAACCTAGTGGCTTAAAATAAAAATTATTATTTCTCTGAAATTTAGTTTGGCTAGGTGGTCCTTTTTCATCTAGGCCAGATATGTCTGCCCTTGGCTGGGTTTATTCATGCCTCTGTGGTCAAATGACGGGCCAGCTCGGGGTGACTAACTGAGGATGGCCTGAGCTGAAAGAATATAGCTTTACTCCATGTGGCCTCTCATCCTCCAGCCTTCCTTCTGAGCTTGTTCTAAAAGGAACTTCTTTATTTTAGCAGTTCTCAAACTTTTTGATCTCAGGACCCCTTTGCATTCTTCAAATTATTGACGATTCCAAAGATCTTTGATTTGGGTTAGTTATAGCTATTAATATTTACTATATTATAAATTAAAATGGAAAATTTATAAAGTATTACTACATTACAAATAAGAGTAATAAACCAAAGTAGTTAATAAAAAGCAATAATAAAATTTTTTAACATAAATGGCCTATTTTTGTGAAAAATAGCTATATTATTCAAAACAAAAAAGTGAGCAAGTGGCATTGCTTTGCTTTTTTTTTGCATATCTTTCTCCTGTCTGGCTTAATCTAAATTTTCTTATCTGCTTTTGCATTTAATCTATTACAGTATGACTTCACATAGATCATTAGATGGAAGATGGAGGAAATTGTAGACTCCCGAAAAGGGTCTTGGGGTTTCCTAGGGTTCCTTGGGCCATACTTGGAGAACCACTCTATTCAAGTGCTCCATAGAATTTATCATGGAAACCTTTGGGAAAAGAGTTAAAAATGCAAAATAAATATATAACAAACTATGATTTATTCCCCCCCCAAAGTAAGCTATTCACAATGAATGTTAAAAAAATGATTTCCTCTGATTTATTAATTTGTTGTAATAACAATTAAAAAAAACTATGATTTTTGGGCCAGTGTCCCAAATCACTTAGTCATCATGCCAAAAATGCAACAAATATGAATTTTAATCCTGGGAAAATGTGTCAAAGGATCTGACTAAATGCCTAGGTTGAATTTGATAAAACTGTGATCTTGATTCCCTTATACCTCGCCTTTTTGAAAGGATATTTTTTTTCACCACTCAAAAAATTCTAGCCAATTTCATTGAGAGTCTTCTTGTTCCAGAAACTTCCTCAAAGCTGACCTTTCATTCTCTGGTGACCTGGGCAAGAATTTCTCAGAAATCAAAAGCTTGACTGCTCCGTCAGATTGGGAGTGGCATTTCCTAACGTTTTGATTGGAAAAGAAACCTTGAGTTCTAACAAATCTATTTCAAAAAGAATGAGCCGGAGTTTCTTTGCCAAATGCCAGATACAAAGCTCATTACAAATTCTTAAACTAATGCAATTGATGAAGAAAATGAATTATTATTAGTTCTGATTCTAAAATCTCATTAGAGTATCCATATCTTTCTGATCCACTTTAAAAAGTAGCTACTGGTATTAGCATGCATCTCAACCCTTATTATAGGTTACATATTATAAAATAAATAACAAGCACTTAAAAATCCAGTTTTAAAGAATAGAAATTTAAACATTAAAAAAGCACACAGAAGGGAAGATAATCACATACAATCTTCTCCAAAACTACCACTATTACCAGTTAATATTTTTCTCCCAGTGTATTTAGTTCTACTGGTGTTATTAACAAAAAGGTATTTTAGACTAATTTTACACTTTCCTTTTACTTAAAATATATGATGCATTTGTTTCCCTTGTGATTAACCACAGAGACAGTTAAAAAAAAAAAAAAACCCAGCATACTTACTAAGAGGAGTTCTATCTTTATATGTAAACAATGACTTGTAAAAGGCATTACGGGTGACCTCAGAGGGAGAGAGATGGAACAAAACCCTAGGAAGCCTTAGATCCTCCCAGGCAGCTGTGGCTGTGGATTTCCTTCCTATTACCCTCAAGAGGGACGTGTGGTTTGTTCAGTCCTCCGGGTTTATCCCTCCTGGGAGAATAATTCTGTCATTTCCATTAGGAAGATGATTTATTGAGGGCAGTTCCTTTTTAGGATTGGACAGGAAAATCACTCTTGCAACCTGATGGTGCTTATTTCCTTTGCAAAGCCCTTCAATGATGAGGTGGTAGCAATTACATTGGCCCTAAACTGAATCACAGGCACCTCTCTAATTCCTTCTGTAATCTTATCTGGTAACACACAAAGGTAACCAGTGTGTCCTCGTGGTTTGGGGTGGATGAAAGGCAGGGAATGCAACTCCCAGATTCCTCACAAAAGAGCATCCAGCTCAGTAACAGATATGCCCCAGGGCCGGGCTGGAGAAGCCGGATGCTGGGGTGGCGGGGCTGAGGGGCAGTAGTTACAACTACACATGCCCTTGTAAAGGTGAATAACTATAGCTGGAAAATAACTTTCTACCAAGGCACATGGCATGACATTTTGCTTCCATCTTCTGTTATCTCTGCTTACTCCCTCCATTCCTCATTGATCCTTAGGGAACTCAATGATTCAGTCCCTGGCTTTTAAAAACTGTGCCTTTTGGTAGAGCTAAGGGACACCCCTCTGCATCCCAGTAGAGAGCAATTTCCTGAAGTCTACCGTACATCATTGCAGGGTTCCTTCTCTTCTCAGATGTGGTTGTTCACACCTTGTCCTGGAAAAAAGTAAACCTGTAGTCAGCCTGCCCAGTTACAGCAGTTATAGCCGCTTGTGTTGTGCTAAACTGGTCATTTACACAGACACTTCCTTTACAAAGCAAAACTGAGTGCAGCTGTGGTTGGGAGGAATGAACACTATGGGGAGAGTAAAGAGATCTGAGTCCTGGCCTTGGATTTGTGACGAAGTAGCTATGTGACATTATGCAAGCCACTTTAGCTCAATTCTGCATCTGCAGTGAGAGGTTTTGGATCGTATGACTGAAAAATGTTAGATACAGTAGAATTTTCCTGTAATATCTCCATAGCCCTGATAAGAATATATATTTCAAGGCTGAGAGTTTGCAGTTAAAGAAATGATGATATCTCTTTAAACTAACATTAATTCAAATAGTTTAATTGATTCACAATAAAACCTTATAGGTTGTCACCACTCTGTGAGAGTCAAACTAAAGCATCTTTCATTTTAGGAAGACTCAACCAGGCATGACATTTGGGAGGGACAATGGATTTCTGGCCCTCTATTGGCTTCTCCTTAGCTGTCTGACTTTGGATGAATCAACCTGCTGATCCCATTTTCTCATTAACAAAATGAACTGGGTGAGCTAGATCAATGTTTGCCAAAAAAGGACCAGTAATTGAATACGTTTGGGGAAAGATAAACAGGGATCTAGACTGCACCAAGTCTTGAATACTTTCCACAGAGTCATTCAACACAGATTTACTGGGAGCCCTTTCTTTCCCAGAGTGACATTCAGAACATAATAACCGGTCAGCCTGTCGCTGACCCATCAGAATGAATCCTGGCAGCTCTAAAGCTGCTCTGGAGGCCCCCAGTGGCATCTGCCAGTTGTCACTGGGTCCTGAGGAGGTCTGGAGAGGAGCTGGATTCCTGGGGAGACTGGGCACTGGTCCAAGGGCTGCTTATTCATCTGCATGGAAGCACGCCGGTATTTTCACAACCAGCATGGCCCTAGAGTAAGCACGTCACATTATCACCTCTGCAGTGATGCTCGAGGGTGAAGCAGTCTCTTTAATCTTGTCTCTGAAAACATGATGCCTGGACCAGCAGCAGGAACAGCTCTCAGGAGCTGGTTAAAAGGCATATTCTTTGCTTCTACTTCAGACTTCCTGAATCAGAATCTGCATTTTGACCAGATCCCCAGGTATGCACCTTACAGTTGAGTAAGTACTGGTACACAAAAAAGGTCTCATTTATTTACATTGTACTAGGGTTTTGGCTGGTACCCACAAGCCCTCACCAAAGAGTAGCAGGTTTTCACTGAGAAGAAAAAGATACAATAGTTACTGCTAAATCTGGGGCCTCATTTCTCTGCTGGATGCCAGGCACTAGGCGGATGCCTTTTCTTTCATTTCCTATCATCTGGCTGGTAACGATGTACCCTTGACTGCTTCTCTGTTTCCCTGTGGTCATTATTAACCAGGCAAGCACTCCCAAGTCTTCCCTTCTCATAATTAGCTGGGTTCTAGGTGGGTTTTTGATGAGCTCAAGGCTCTATCTTCTGAAATCTCATGTTTAGAAACTGTTCTCCTTAGCTAACTTTGGGACCACGGCCAAATCATTTAACCCCTTGCAGATTTCAGTCCTTTCCCGTGTAAAATGGTCTCAAAGTCCTTTGCCTCTCAGGCAAAGATGACTACATAATTTGCAGGTCACAACTGAAAGTGAAAATGCAGGGCCCTTTGTTCAAAAAGAAAATTTAAAAAGTGCAAGTGAAGGAGTAAAATATAAAGCTTTTGTATTTTATATTTTATTTAAAATAAATACTTAAAATAAATATTTTATTACTAATAAAATGAAATAAGAGTATTAGTGATGAATGTGGAATAGCATAAACTTACAAATACAAAATATTTGTGCCAGAATAAAATAGTAATAATATTTTTCTCCATCAAATGTGATGATCTTTAAATTTCCCTTCTGAAGCTTTGCAATTTGCTTTGCAATGTTGCAGCTGTTTTCAAAACCAGAGGCTCTAAACAATTTAAAACATTCTAATGGCTCCCTGATATGTCTTGTCACAATGGCCATGTGTTCACTTTTACTTTGTAATAATTTTGCTGACAAAGTTTACTGCTTGTGTACTGGGAGTTCCTGTCCCTGTGCTAGGACAGAGACTTAATAGCTGTGCAGATGCTGTGGGGAGGAGCTCCAGGAATGGTCAGGCCAGCTGCTTTCCCACTGAAGGTTCTTCCCCATGGGGGGTCCTCCTCTCCTCCAGGGCTGGCAGTCGCTGCTGTCACTGATCCTGTTGCTGCCACTGTCAATGCCATTCTGGGTCCTGATCTTACCACCGCTGCTCCTGGAGGCCCCGAGGCACCCAGGACTACCCCAGGTGTGCACAGTGATTGGCCAGGCCAAATGTACCATGCTGCCCTCCTCCAGCAGTGACTGGACCTGAGTGCGCACATGTCCTGACTTCCTCCCAGTGTGGTGTATCTCCTCCGCTCACGCACGTGCTTCGTGGTCCCAGTGTGCTAAGCTCATAAAACTCAGGTTTGAAGCTTGGACTATTAAAGATTTCAAGAAGGCAACAGTAGGGCATTAAATTAAGTGCGAGGCCTCTTCTGAGAGCGAGACCCTGTCCCATGTGACTGTACAAGTGTCATGCATGAAGGCAGTCATGTCATGCTCATGGGTGTGCTGGAAATGATACTTCCAAACTGGACCTGTATCATTACTGACTCAGAGAAACTATCCACTCTTTATTCATGTTCCACGTTTATAACCCTTTCTTATGGAGCCATTCATATTTATAATGGAATCAAATGAACATTTAAGAAATTGCTTTTGCAATTAGAAATGTATTCTAAAGGAACAATTAATAAACCATTTAAAAAATCCATGGTGTGCTAACTATATTATTTTCTTGATCAATCAGGTACTTTTCTGTGAGAGTTTAAAGATATTTAACATTAAAAAAATTAAAGTATATATAGTTGATTTACAATGTTGTGTTAATTTCTGGTGTATAGAATAGTGATTCATTTATACATATATATTCCTTTTCATATTCTTTTTCATTATAGGCTGTTACAAGTTACTGGATATAGTTCCCTGTGCTATGCAGTAGGACATTGTTGCTTATCTATTTTTAATATAGTAGTGTATATCTGTTAATCCTGAACTAATTTAAATCTGTCCACTGCCTTTCCCCCCACTTAACATATTTAAACTCAAGCTAATTTTCTTTGTGAATCTAGAATTCTGAACTAGGCCTTTAATGAATGAGTGAATAAAAGTCTTCTTGAGAAAAAGGGGGAGAAAAACCTAAGTTCAAGGAAGTGAGAAGTTGGGTCCACTGTTCTAGTATGGTGGTTTTCACACCATGTCGTGCATTGGGAGTCACTTTGAGAGCTCAAGAAAAAGGCAAGCACCCATGTCTTTGCCTAACCTGGAGGGTTCCTATGGAACAGGTCTGGGGTGAGACCCAGGGATCTGTATATTTAATAAGGATGCCAGGTGATTCTGATTCAGTTGCTCAGGGTACCAGCAAATTCAGTGTTTTAAGTCAGCAAAGGGATTCTGGATTTTATCTCCTAGAAAAACCAAACCAAGAAATTAACTATAATGGGCAGACCATGATGAATAGATCAAGAACTTTCCTGCCTGGCTTTGAACTGAAAGAGCACCCCCTTTAGTTCATTTTATCTCCAGATGTCGATATTTCTATGGCCTTCCACTTTTATCTGGGAACATGAATTCATCTAGCAAAACTGTCATGGAAGTGTGTCATGATATTGAAAGACGCATGCTTAAATCAGGTAATGGTGTGAGAAGGAGTGGAAGGGAAGGAAGAATGAGAAAAACAAAGGAGAAGAAATGTAACCTGCGGACTGGAAGAACACTTTCATTACATTACATGTATTTATTGTATGTCTATTTTGTTCCAAGGACTACATTAGACCCTGGGGACTTACAAATCGAAAAGACCCAGTTCTTAGAAGAGAGGGCCCATGTTTTTTTCTTTCCCAGCAATTCTGACTACTCATCCCCACTCCCCCCTCACTGTCCTCCTTTTCCATCTTAAGAGAATCAAGATTCATGAAGGAGAGAGGAAGAGGATGAAACAAGGGCAATGAGTTCTGTCCAAGGCATTCTTGCCTGCGGTAGTGTGTCAGCCAAGTTCAAACATTCTGTATTTCCATTATCATTTTGAGCCACCAGGAAAGAGATGAATTTTTACATCTCTGCCTTCATCTGGACTCCATTTAGTTGCTACAAATTAATATTTTCAGATTTGAATAAAGCACAAATAACTGTTATCATAAGCTCAAAATTTTAGTTTGAACTGCCCGTTTAGTTTATGATTTCTAGCCAGTTGAATATGTTTGATTTTCTGAGTTTTGCTTTCTGTTGAAATGATTTGTAACATGGATAATTATTTTAGTGGGCTCTAGTGGCTAAAAAGAAAAAAAAAAGATTGCAGAATGAAGTATTGCTGTTTTTGTAATAGGGTGACTTTTCTTGAACATTTTAAGAACTTCGGATTTCACTGAGTTCCCATTTCTGGTGAGATATTTGAACCCTAATGACTCTGAGGTTTTTAGGCAAGCTACAGCTTAACTACATTGCCATATTTACCTAAAATTGATTTTTCAACTATTTATAATTAAAAGTTAATTTAAGACATAATACTTGAAATCAGTTTCATTCAGTGTGTTACATATGAGAACATACAAAAATGCATTTGCATATAAAAAAATTTATAGAATTATCATTTGATCTAGATTCAAATTTATCAGTCAATATGGTACTCTATTTAAAGGGTTTTTAGGACTAATGTTTATCTTATTTGAAAAATTTCTCTGTAATAAGGTACACAAATACATTGTGAAGGATTCACCCGAGGCTACTGAATATATGTACATGTATACTTTGAGGTGGGATTCAGAGAAATTGAAAATGGGTCTGTTGGACCCCAGGATCTCATTGTTGGTGATGTTTATCTTTATAGCTCCAACTCCTTGCACAATACACCCCAACATGGTTATTAAATAAACTTTTGTGTCTTTTTGACTTAATATTGAGTATATTTTGAGTTTGATACTAAAAGTGAGCTAAGAGGCATTTCATTTCCAAGCCTCCCAGGCAAAAGGCTAGATGTTGCCAAAGTTCTTCAGAACAGCGCCTGACTGTTAGCATTGTGTTCACAGCTCACCCAGGGTGTTTCCAGAAGGACAAAGATATGGAGCTTGGAGGAAATTATCTGGCTAATTCATGGAAAAACAACAGCAAGGAACACTGATAGTGAGGAAAAGAAAGTGTTAGGGCCTGAATTAACTAGACTATATGTAATCTATTTAACTAGGGTATTACTAATTTTCTTCTTAATGATTATAATACATTACTTGGATAATCAATTAGAACAATTTTTTTGTTTTGGACACAAGTTTTATCTATTCACAGCCAAATACAAAGATTTCGACATCATGGATCCTATCAATTTGGTTAAACCCAAGACATATAGGTGACCTATTTATTTCTTCACTTTTTTCAGGCACAGGGCTAGTCCCAGGGCAAAACAATGCCATTAGGTAAGTCCTCCCCTTCTCCTGGGCCTCTCATCCCTGTCCCCTCCTCCAGCCTGTTGCATATGACCCTCTGTCCTTGGTGGTTTGCTCCTCCTGGCTCTTCTAGGACTCCTGCTTGCTTAATCTCTCCTCCACATGGAGATGATGAAGGTGTGGAAACACTGCCCTTGTGAAAGAACCTCATAATTTCATGAAGCCCATGCTTTAGGTAGTTTTGGCACTAATGCAAAAATACTGAAAATTACATATAAAATAGATAAACAACAAGGTCCTACCATACAGAAACTACATTCAATATCTTATAATAGCCTATAATGAAAAAGAAAGTGAAAAGGAATATATACACACATATATATATATGTCTGAAACACAATGCTGTATACCAGACACTAACACAACATTGTAAATCAACTATACCTCAATAAAAAGAAAGAATACTGAAAATAACAATATAAGAACAATACTAACTCTGCATGTTTATGCTCTACACATTTGAAAATACTAGGTCCTTAACTCTGGAAGGGACAGAGAGATCACATAGCCCCATTGCCCATTTGGTGCATGAACTTTCACCTCCTATAATAGATACTGTCTTATGTCTTCTAATTTCTGTTTGAATATCTACAGTGTGGAACACTCATACGTCCCAAAGTTCTACTAGGAATGCGTTCCTTTCCATTGAGCCCAAACCTATTTCTCTGTTTATACCTGTTTGTATGTGTGTGTGTGTGTGTGTGTGTGTGTGTGTGTGTGTGTTTATGTGTGTGTTGGAGGTAATATTCAGTAGTTCTAATTCTGCTTCCATAGGTCAATCCTTGAAATATTTGGTGACATTTATTCTATGCAACCCACATCGTCTCTTCTCTAGGCTAAATATGCTCAGATTCTTTCAACTACTCATTGCATGAGCCTGACATAGCTTGGATTTCATATAACTCACTTCAAGTTATTCTCATAATAACCTTGTGAAATAAATAAGAAATAAGTAAGGATCTGTAAAACTCTACAATTCCAATGAGGAAACTGAGGGGCAAATATGTTGGTTGGAAGGGAAGAGAACTGATACCCACTAGCTTTTTATATTATGATCTTTTTGTTGACATTTAAAAAAAATAATAACTTCAAGAAAGAAAGAGTTTACATTATACGTAACTTTAGGGACAGAAAATTACATTAAAATTTTAATTTTCAGGTATTTTAATGTTTAATCAACTATATGAATTTTGGAAGTTCCCACCTATTAAGTTGGTAAAGCATAAGAATGTGAGAGAAACCATCTTTTTTTTTAATCCAGTGCTCTTCAAGAAATTAGCTTTTTTAAAGAATTATGCTTTGACTGGATTTTTATATTGCTAGAAAAATTTCTAGACTCAAGTTAAAAAATCTATATATACCATTTCCTTAAATAAAACAATCTCTCTTTGCTATTTTTTTATATAGCCTTGATTTGCACTGCCTCTTTTTGAATCAGGAGTCCTAGAGGTTTTACTAATGAGCTCATAAGTTTCCAGTCATTTATACATGATGAAATAGAGAAAGAATACTGTTGGTCTCTTTTTAAATAGAAGGTGTACTTTCTCATGGGAAAAATACTTTTACCTGAGAGGTACAATTTCATTTTGTACCCTTTACCTTCTAAATGTTACTTTTCATGCTGTAATGAATTCAAGAGGAAACTCTACCCTTTCCTCTAAATGACTCATGATGTAATGCCTTTACAGATTAAAAGCACAATTTGACTAATAGGCCTCCTTCTTGCTTGTAAGGTTTTATACATTTCATCACGTTCACCCTCCTGGACACACCACAGAGTACATAATTTATATGCTCTAAAAATAGAATGTATAAAAAGCACTGATTCAAGACTCAAAGGTCTCATTCTAATTGAGTGCTTTAGCTTGGGATTTAACCATTAACAATGCTAAATTATTTGTCATGTAGTTACTATTATGCACAGGTCAAATGTGAAAAACCAAACCTTTGACAGCATTATGGAATTGTTTAAAGTAAAGATGATCACTATGAACTGTTAGATTAGAAATAGTAACCATAAACCAAGTGGCAAAATAAGTCCACTTGCAATAATGTCTATTTTCTGATATTTTGATTATTTTGATTTTTAAATGCCTGGTAATCCATATTTATTTTTGATAGTAAAGAAGTCTGTTTAGACAGTTGACCATGTCTTTTAAATTAACTGAGCCTTAAAGATCCTAAAAAATAATAAAGTAAGCAAATTAAGGATAAAAGGTCAGCAGCTAAGGAAAGGAAGGAAAAGGAAGACACATAGGAGTTTTAGAGGAAAATGGTGTAATAGGAACACATTATGATGATAATAAAGGTACTTACTGCCACTAATTTTTTTTTTTACTTAATAATTACCCATACCTTTAAGAGAATCAAGAAAGCAAACACTGGAGTGTTATTAACTAAGGTCTTAATGTTCCCATTCTCATGTAGTTAATTTAGCTTTTTGGAGTGGCATATTCTATTCTTGTATTCACCTGTTAAACATATTTTTTAATAGGCTTAAAGTATGTCACTTTTAGGAATTTCAGGTGCTTGTTCCATTTTACTTAGGTTACTGAGGAACTGCTCCATTTGGGATATATGAGGTTCAAATACTTGTGAACCATTTGAGCAAAGATGTCAGGGAGACATTTGGACATGAGGGAGGCAAAGGAAAGAAGTCTGCTGGAGATAGTCGTGGAATAGGATGAGATCACCTTAAATAGCCAAAAATACAGTCTCATGCAATCTCAAACAGCTTTTATACATACATTATATCATTTTCATATTCTTTTTCATTAAAGATTATTACAAGATATTGAACATAGTTCCCTGTGCTATACCAAAGATTTTTTTTATTTTTTGTATACGCATGGCTGGGACATTGTGCTGTACACCAGCAATTGACACATTGTAACTGACTGTACTTCAATAAAAAAAAAGAATAAAAAGGGCTTTTATAGAAGTGATAATTCAGACTATATTTACATATTCATCGGAAAAATACTCTGTAGATTTAGGTCTTTTTGCCAGGCCTCCAGAGCTGAAGAGAAGCCAGATCTATAATTGTAATATGTCACTTCTGTATGGATGACAGTTAACAGGCTTTCTATCTCCCACATCTCTCTCTCTCTCTTCTCTCATCCTTCTACCCAATTTACTGAGAATTTGATTTAGAGAATTTGTTTTTCTATAGTTGCACCTAGCACAATTTACCTATCCTTAAGTTTCCATAAATAGGCAGCAATGAAGGAATGAGAATAATATCGAGTTAATAAAATGCATCACTAATAGCATTTTTGTAATAGAGGAGAACAAATCTGACTCTATATTAGATCTGTTCCTTTAGCTTTAACCACTGCGCCCTGTGTTCTAGGCTTAGTGTTGCTAGCTCTGCACTCATGTAAAGGTAACAAGTTGCATAATAGAGAATAACATTTGTTTTGTTGGAGGTTCTGCAGGAGCACCATGACCTGGCCCACGTGGACAGATGTAGGAACAAAGAATTCCTACACAAAGAAGTTTGCAACAACCAACCTCCCCCCAATTTTTTTTTTTTTTTTGTATAAAAGGAGTCTGTATTCTGACTTGAGTAGGATGGTTCTCCGAGACATTAGTCTGCCATCCTCTCGGTCTGCTGCTTTTCCGAATAGTCGACATTCCTTGCCTTAACTCCTCGTCTCCCGAGTTATTGGCCTGTCGTGCAGCAAGCAGAGCGAGTTTGGACTCAGTAACATTTTGTCCCAGAGTTTTCCTACTTATAGCTAATATTAAGCTAATATTTATACTGGGTGAACATTTTTGTATCAGGATTACTAGCTAGGATGACTAAATGTTCCTGTACTAGGGGACCAGTAGTTAGGGATGTTCCTGCTTCCCCTGAACACATTTGGAAAATGATTTTTTATTTATCAGAAAGGATTTGGAAATTTCTGTGAAAAGATGATAATTTCAGAATATTAATTGCTTATTAGTAGACTATTCCTAGTTGAAACAATAGAAAACTCCAGGAAACCTGATTAAAAAAAGGGAAAACCCCGCCTGTCCCCTCCCTTTTTATAGGTTCTTAGGAAGGGTGGAGACAGGAAGAGGAATGATATGTATTCACCATATTCACGAGAATGGAATATAAAATTGAATACACTGTTTGCATTTGAGCATGAGCAACCACAATTCTACTATGTACTGACCTTAGAGGAAGAGGTGAGGGAAACTTGAATTGTCAGTACTTGGACTATAAGACAAACTAGTTCTCATTCCAGGACACAGGCTTTCTGTACATGTTGAGGCTTATCCCAGAGATGCACAGTAGCAAAAAACCACAGATTGCATAGGAGGTCAAACCAGGGGTCTGACAGGGGTAAGTGGTGCCTACATAAAATAAAATAGATCGTTGAGAAGCCAGCCACTATGCCCTCATAACATAGCAAAGATTTCATTTCCATCCTTGCCCTTTGCAAAACAGTTCTGTTATGTACCAAACAGTGTAGGTTAATAAACGTCACTCTGCTTTGAGAGAAAGATGGTCCTCTGCTTTGTTTATCTTATAATCTAAGACATCCATAAAACTATTTCTTGTCAACTGAAAACACTGTGGAATATTTAGCTACCAGGCTACATTGCACAGTACACTATGTTCAGAATCAGCAGATCGACATGGTAGTCTGAGAATTGTCATTTCTTAACCCTGCTTTTGGTGTTTTTTTTTTTTGGGGGGGGGTTATTCGGTTTATTTATTAAGTTACTTTTTAATGGAGGTACTGGGGACTGAAGCCAGGACCTCATGCATGCTAAGCATTTACTTTGACCACTGAGCTACACTCTCCCTCGCCTCATTTCTTAGCTTTGAGAGAGTTTCTTTATCTTTCTTTGCCTGACTCTTATTTGTGAAATAAAGATAATTACTGAGGTAATGGACAAGAAAGCACTTTGTGAACTCTCAAGTTTTACATGGTATTACCAAAAATCTAAAAAAACAAAACGATTGTCATAGAATCAAGTTTGTTTATCCAAGGAAGGGAAAATGGAAATATGGTTGGCTCAAGCAGAAGTGCAAAGATCATCTGGGAGTTCAGAGGCTTTTGTCCGTAGTGAAAATGGTGTGTAGGGGTTGTCATTAGACAGCTACAAATTCTCACTTGCAAAAATGTGATTTTTAAAATAACTTCTCTCCTACTGTGTAGCACAGGGAACTATATTCGATACCTTGTAATGGCCTAAAATGAAAAATAATATGAAAAGAAATATATATGTATATTTAATATATATATAATATATATATGTTTATAAATGAACCACTATGTTATACACTGGAAATTAACACAACATCGTAAATTGACTATCGTTCAATAAAAACATTTTAAAAAGATAAAATAACTTCTCTACCCAAGCCCAACTATAAGAGTTTCCTTGTTGCTATTGAGAACAATTCCCTTTCCAATTTAAGTTAACATAACCACTCTGCCTTTATGTTTCAATTTAGTACTTAAATTTTGTCAAAACAAGATTCTCTCTTTCCCATTTCCCTTAACTATCCTTTGGAAGTAATTAGAGTCCCTGAACTGGACATATATATCATCTTGGCTTTCACGGCATTTGCTTCTCCTACAGATTTACAAAATCTGTCCAGTGCTTCAGGTAACTTTGTTTTAGAGTCTATGTTTCCAGGATTATAAAACCCTCACTGTTACTTCAGTGACTTGGGGAAGAATATGGTAAAAGAAATTAAAAAATACAATGACAAATGATTGAGCATAAAAATACAATTATGCCTCAGAGGGAAGACAACTTACTCTTTTTCTCAGTCCTTCAGATTACTGTGCCAAGGTTCCAGGGAAGCCTGATGCCTGGAGCTCCTAGCAGTAATTTCTCTGAGACGGGCTTCACTTGGGGGCGTGACTTTACAGGAGAGGAAAATGGGCTTTGCAGCAGCTCTATTACTGCCCTATAGATGGTGGAATGGATTAGCATTAATAATTACCTGTCCCTGGTAGAGACAGCAGGGATAGGAAGAGTAGAGGTGATAATTAGATGGTACAGCAAGGTGGCCGGGTGAACTTGCTCCCACTGATGCTGGAGCAGTTCATCAGGTCCCCTCAGTGAGCTGGGAGATCCAAGTCAAGGAAAGCTTGATAGGTGGGTGAGAAATGTTGCATGTAATTCTATTGTTGTATGTTTCTTCCTTTCAAACAAAGCAGTGGTTCTCAACTGCCCTCTAGGGGACGCTTGGCAATGATTGGAGACATTCTCGGTTGTCAAAATTGGGGGAGCAGGTAGTAGGTAGAGATCAGGGATGATGCTGCACAGCCTAACGTGCACAGGGCTGTCCCTCACAACACAGAATTATTCAACTTAAAATGTCAATAGTGCCAAGGGTGAGAAACCTTGACTCAGGGGAAGATATTTTTCAAGGGCTAAGATTCTACTGACCCACATGGTGGGGTGGTAGGGAATTGAAATGCAAATAACTTTTTTGGGGACAATGTAAGGCAGGAAAGTACCTATTGTAAATATTCAGCACAAACTCAAGTGCTTGATTCCGTCTATGGCTACTTAATGTTTTAAACATGAGCAAGGAAAAAGAGCAATCAATGATTATAAGTTCCAAAAGAATCAGAATCCTTCAGGCCTAAATATTTCCCAATGTTGGCTGCTTATCAGAATTACCAGTGGAGATTTATGAGTATTTCAGAAAATCTGATTCAAGAGTGTAAGTGTGGAGCCAAACAATTATATTTTTTAAAAGATTTAGATGAGATTCTGATGCCCAGTCAAGGTTGAAACCCGCTGTTTCATCGTCACATTAAGAAAGCTATTAAATAACATTCTCACTCTTGCTCCTCTGCTTAAAATCTATTGGTTTAGTGGCTTTAGTTGGGAAGAGAGGGTCATGGACATGCAGAAATCTACAGCACCTCCTTCATTCCAGAAAGCTCACCCGGAGCCTAGGTTTAAAGAATTATAATAATTTTGGGATATATAAATAGACGTACCTACAAAATCTTTTCTCTTTCTTGCTTTTAATAGTGAATTCTCCCAGCAAAAATGTGTGGCCTGTTCAGACCTGATGAGATATTCAGACAATCTACATTACTACTCTTTAAAAAATTATTCCTTGTATTTCTGCCTGTGCCCTTTTGACCTCCATATGACTCCTCCACTGCTCCAATGCCCCTCCCAACCACATTTGAGTAAAGTTACTGATGAGGAAACAGGGTACAGAGATTAAGGTCTCCAGATTACACAGGAAATCAGGGGGCAGATTGGGATCGCATTTCCAGCAACCAATCCAGAAAACCCACCTAAATAGTTTATCCGGAGTTCTGCAAGGGCAATCCGTGCCAAAGCAGGTTTCCGATGAAAGAAAACACAAGCTGGTTTGCCCATTTGAAGAAAACACACACAGAGACACACGTCTACACACATACAAGGATTTAACTTTTAATTTTGATTCTCTCCACTGTTTATTATCTCTTGATTTCCATAGTTCAGTGTTTAAGACAATATCCACCTGATTCAAATAAACACAATATAAACTGTTAAATTATATCTTTTCCTAAGTCTGTTCTAAAGAAGATTTTTTTCCCCTTGCTTCAAGCAGGAGGTGCAGTCTCCTTCTCCATAGGAGGGACATCTTCAATTCTTTGAAAAACAAAAAGCAGTATTATTTTAGATTTTGCCATTGAATCCACAGGGAGCACACAGCTCAGATCATTTCAAGCTCTCTTCATTTGCATGGAAGAAATGACTAAAAGTGATTAATGAAAGCTCTTTGAGAACTTTTGATGACAAGTTTATTGGGAAATGGAACATGGAAACTGCTATCATTTTTGTTTCTAAAAACCATTGCCATGAAAAGAGTGAAAAACATTATTAAGCCCAGAAAGGCTTTGCTTTTACACCAAAAAGTGAAAATGGAATAAAAGGCAAGTCAATATAGACATTATGTGTTCCAGATGAGTTTTACCACATGACCACAGAAGAGCGAGACAGGGTTCTGAGAAATAAGTGACAGAGATTGAAGAAATTTAAACTAGTAAGCCCTTTTAGTATTATCTTAAAAACGGTTAGGTTTTATCTTGTGAGCCCAGAAAAGTGGTAGCTGATAAATATAATTTATTATCAAATGCCAAAGGCAGATGTGACTGTCAAGATGCTTCTCCTGCTCTTGACTCTGGGACTTACGAGCCAGCAGGGTAATCTCACAGATGAAGAGTCTCTTCTTCACTCTGTAGGTCTATAAATGGGTGTAATCTAAATTTTTAGCACACTTTATAAAAATTTCAGGCAGAGGTGAAAATGCAGGAAAGGTAGACTACCTAGAAGAAGGGTCTCTATTATCCTGTTCTGCAGTTCATTGCTTTAATTTTCAATAGAGAACCAAGGAAGCCACACTTATGAGCTACCCTCTGGAGTTATTAAGTAGAGGAAGCTCTGAGCTACCAAACTAGAGTATTCTCAAACCTGGAAACATTCCTGGAGACAATGTGGCCAAGCAATTAGGAAGTTTCTAAAAAGAGAAGAGGATCTTTGGTATGCCCAGATATCAAGAGCACATCTCAGAGCTTCTGGACAGGATGTTCCACTTTTGAGCGAAATATTACACAAGGCTTTTGTTCTGATTCATCCTAGCGTGTTATGTTTGAGAGCGCTCGTATCGAGAGCTCTGTGGCAGCTTTCTTTGTATTTGTGCTTCAGTGGAAGGGATAGAGGTTATCCCAGAGGCCAGAAAACAGTCATTCATCTCCAGACAGCCTGACGGAATTGGAGTCCCAGAATTGCAGAGCCGGCTACCGAGACTCTGCCGTATAACTTTAACTTGGTTAAATTCTTAGCGGAGATTATGGCACAAGAAAAAGGGTTATGATTGTATAACAATGATTATCTTTGGTTTCAAAACATTTACTTACAAAATGATCTTCAGGGGCATGCAATCACTGTGAAATTATAGTGTAAGTTTCCAATCAAACTGTATATGATCATCAAAGCAAAGAAAGGAGTAAGATCAGTTCAGTTGAGATCCGTGAGCCAAGCTTGGAGGATAAGACTGGATTCTAGTGGGAGTTTATCTTCCACTAACTCCCCGTTGGCAGTCAAATCACTAAACTTCCAAGTGGCCCAGCTTCTTCAGTTGCATAATAACGTATATACCTCGATCAGAAGAACTTTGCAGGGAAAGACTAAGAAACTTTTTTTTAATTAAAAAGAACAAGTTGCTACAAAAAGGCATGAATTTATCTAGGGGTTGCTCCTGGCCTCTAAATTAAGGTATATGTTGTTTTCACTGATACTACAAAGGGGTTTTTATATTATACTACTTTATAAATCGATTGTATGCTATATGAAGTACCTGAATTGGAACATAGCTTGTAAAATATTTTAATAATAAAATAATAACAGCAACAGTAATTGTTATTTATGAGTTTCATAACGTGTCAGACACTGTGACAGCATTTCATGAGTATTATTTCATTTGCTCTTAAAAGCAATTGCAAGGCAACCTGCTGAGGAGATCGTGGTCTCCAATTTTAGAGATGGGAAACCTGGGGCTTGGAGAGTTTGGGAAAGTTGGTCATCCAGTTAGAAAGTGGTAGGTACAGGATTCAAATCCACTTCTGTTTGATTCTAGAACCTGTGCTTTTGGTCACTGTTAGGGGCTGAGTTTTGTCCTCCCAAAATTCATATGGTGAAATCCTAAAATCTGGTACCTCAGAATGTAACTATATTTGGAAGTAAGGTCTTTAAGAAAGTAATTAAGTTTAAATGAGGTCATTAGGGTGGGCCCTAATCCAATATGACTGGTTTCCTTCTAAGCAGAGGAAATTTGGACCCAGACACACCCTGAAGGGAGACCACGTGAGGACACAGGGAGAAGACAGTCATCTGCAAGCCAAGGAGAGAGGCCTCAGAAGAAACCAACCCTGTCAACACCTTGATCTTGGATTTCTAGCCTCCAGAGCTGTAAGACAATAAATTTCTATTGTGTAAGCCACCCAGTCTGCGGTATTTGCTATGGCGGCCCTAGCAAATGAATGCAATCACCATTTTATCTTGTCAGCTCATCAGAGGAAAGATATTCAGCCTGGAAATCCTTAGCAAATCTGAGAAAATCATCAAGTCACAGACGAATCATTTCAGCTTGTTTCTGTCTCCACCTCATGTCATTTAAATATAGTAACTTCTCATCTTTTCTGTGGTAGATTACTTTCTTGTTCAGCCAATATTCACTCCCCTCCTCTCCACAGAGGAATATACCTCCCTGCCTCACTTCTGTTTACTCGGTCATGTGACTTACCTTAGTCAGACAGTGAACTGATGTGAGGTGAATAGACGCTCGAAATGTGTTTGCACAATAACCTTGCCCTTCTTGCCTTTGAAATTTGGACCTCAGGACAAACGCTTATAGAGCAGACTGGAACCTAGCCTGCAGCTTTGATCAGGAGTGGAGCCTGGTGCTCAGACCTGTGAGAATAAATGATTGTTGTTCTAAGCTACATATATTTGAAGTGGCTTTTTTTGTGCAGCATTATTGTGGCAGTAGCTGACACACCCATGATCATTTTCTCATGTGGTATCTGCAGCACACTATCTCTGGGCCATATTGTGTAATGAAAGTCTCCATTGGTTTTCCTGTTGGATTTGAGAGAAACTCATGCCAACCCTCCTCCAAACATTTCCCACATCCTGGTGGTCAAGCCTAGAGATGCATTCCATTAAACTTCAATGCTTTCTGGTTTTCTTGAATCTCCTTCTAAAGGGAAGTTTGGACAGAAGAGTAAATTCCAAAGACCAAATCAGCACACTTTATTGTTATTAATTCTTGAGCAGCTAGAACAGGAACAGAACCTGTAGAGAAAAAAAGAGACATTGTGAAGGGAGGAAAATATACAGTGGGAAGCACAGAACAAAGAAATAAGCAATGTCAGAGGTAAACTTCATGCTCTTTGATTTTGTCAAAGATCAACCCTGATCCCATTACAGAATAGCCCAAATTAGAAATTACCAAATATCCATCAACAGTAGAATGAATAAAATTATTGTGGTATATTTATACGATGAAATACTTTGTAGTACTTGACAGCTTTAATTGTGCTGTCTTCCGAAGTCATATGCTGGATTCCTAACCCTCAGTATCCTAGAATGTGATCTTATTTGGAAAAGAGGTCATTGCAGATGTAATTATTTAAGATGAAGTCATACTGAAGTAGGTTGGGCCCCTAAACCAGTATGACTGGTGTCTTTATAAAAAGAATACCTCGTGGAGAGAGAGACAGATACAGGGAGAATGCTACCTGGACATGGAGGCAGAGAACAGAATGACACATCTACAGGGCTGAAGTGCCAAAGATGGCCAGCAAGCCATGAGAAGCTGAGAGAGAAGCATGGAACAGATTTTCCTTTATAAGGAATCAGCCCTGATGAAACCTTGACCTTGGACATCTAGCCTCCCAAACTGTGAGACAGTAAACTTCTGTTAAGCCACCCAGTTTGTGGTTACAGCAGTCTTAGGGAACCAACACAGCAATGAAATGAGCATACTTTTCTTCCATGCAACAATATGGGCAATTCTATTGACTGTATTTGTAATTCGATAAGGCTAGACACTAGAGGCTGTCATGTGAATGTCAATTTATATAAATTTCAAACACAAGGAAAATTAACTTATAGTGATTATCTTTAAGGTGAGGGGACTAGTGTATAGACTAGGGTTTAGACAGGCTTTCTGGGTACTGCCATGTTTTACTTTTTGACTATGTAGTGGGTGCATAGGTGTGTTTTCTGTCCACTTTGAAATAGTTTATGGAGCTGCATTCTTATGATTTGTTATGTTTTATAGGCATGCTGCGTGTCAATACAAATGATAATTTAAAAGAGATCCATGGGGAGGTGTAATGGGTGAAGAGACTGAGGCTAGAGGATTTAGGAGCAACATTTGACATTGTAAGGCAGGTATGGGTCGACCCCTGGAGCACAGTGGAGGGTTTGGCTCAGGTAGGAGGAAGGACACTTCTGTGCTTGCTGGGAAGGTACCAGATGCAGTGGAACAGAAGTGGGCTTCGTGAAGTTCCCATTTTATCCCAGTTCTCTTCTTTCCTTTGTCTCTCTAGTAAAAATTGACTTTAGTATTACCAAAATAATTTTTGGCAAGTCTCTTTGCATTTTCTAAAATTCATTTAAAGCACCATCCATTTCTCTGGCAAAGCCAGAGAGCCCTTGTGTCCATGTGCCATGACTCCTGTTGCTATGGCAACTGAATGTTTACTAGAGAAAATATTACCAGTTAATAATAGCCTGGATGGAAATAATAGCTACTGCTAGGCCCTTCAGAGTTACACGCCATCAATTTCCAACTTTGCTGAAAAAGGTGCAGTTTGCTCTTTGGGTTTCATAGTATTACTTTTTCCAGGACTTCATGATCCTTCCCCCCACATTATGCACCACAGGCCCACACCCCAACACTCATAAGCTTCTAAAGAATGTTCTGCTTATCCAGAATGATGAGGGAAGCTTTATGTTGGAGCCTCGTCATCACTCCAACAGTAGGAATAATGAATAAATTAGAAGTTTACTATTTATTGGCTTTGGTTGATAGTCAGATCACAGAAGGAATAATCACAGAAAGAGTAGCATTCATACGATTTCTTATCCTCAATCTTTTCCAGAATTTCATTCCCAAAGAGCAAACCAACAAGCAGATGTGCTGAATTACTCTGTCAAAAATCATGCCTGTGAATAACACAAATGCTTTGCAAGATATTCAGCCCACTCTCTCCCTGAGTCCGGGCTTTTTATGCATTTGTTCATTTCTTGACTGATTGCTTCTGTCTATTTTTTCATTAAATCAGCAAATATGTATTGAGCTAGTCACAAACCTAGTTCCCCAGGCATGCAGACCCTGCCCCTGCTGTCAGAGGAGCTTTCGAGATAGTGAATGCAAGGTTTCTATGGAGTCACCCCTTTTGCCATCAGCCTTCCCACTGGATGTCAACAGATAGCGCCACTGGAAGGCTCCTGATTCAAGTTCATGTCCTCCCACAGTCGGCCACGTTCACCCACACACTGGTAAGGTGTGAAAGCATGAGGTGGGAGGGGGCGTAGGGTAGCGCCTAGGCTTGTTGGGGGAAAGATCCCTCCTCCAAAAGTCAAGAAAACAAACAGCACCACCTAGAGTCCGAGCGTATGCTTCCAGAAAAAAACCCAGAGGAACACTCAGCTACCACGACGACCAGCTCCAGCTCTACCACGTTTCCGCCTGACCTACGAGGGAAGGAGAAATGGCCAGGGGACCAGGTTGACACTGTGTGAACATGCAGTAAGAGGGCAGGTCGTTTCTGGAGACAAGCTCTTTCCCTCTAAGCCAGTGGTTCTAACACTTAGCATATAAGAGAATTACTGGGTGGGGAGGAGGGGAGGCGAAGAAATGAAGGTGTGCAGATTGCTAAACCCCACCCCTGGACTGTAATTCAGTATTTCCTAGGGTGGAGCTCAAGAAGATGCATTTAAACTAGTTTCCCTGCTTGTTTTGATGATGGTAGCCCCCAGGTCACATACCTACCAAAGAAAGGACAGACAGGTTGGCGGTTTCAATGAAACAGTTTTAATGGTGGAGGGGATATGAAATGGGGCAAACTAAGATGCAGGAGAGATTAGTTAGAAGGATAATGTTCCAGATTATAAATAAGATGCTTGTGTAATGCCAGTGAGTTTGGAGAGGAAAGATGAGTGAAGCTTTGTGAAAGACTCAGTCAGGAGACAGAAGAGTTACAAGCCTGACTATCCACATTGCCCAGGGAGACATGTCACCGCACAGGATCTCAGCTTTATATTTACTTGTGTGGATCTGTCTGGACTGCCTTCCACCCCAGCACTTATCCACAGCTGCCAGATTCTTAGATAGAGAGGGTTAAAGTGAATGAGAGAAAAGCGCTGTACCATCTAAGTCTTTGGGAGATGCAAAGAAGGTAAAAGTGCATTGTAGACTCAATGATTGTAACACACGTAGAGATGGAGAGATTTTAAAATTTTGTTTTTGTTTGTGTGTTTTCCTCTCTGAGCATGGTGACCGGTTATGTCTGGAACCAGTGTTTGGATGGATTGAGGGGAACAGGATAGAGGACAGAAGGTGGGAACGCCCTGATCATTAAAGCACCTTTGTTGAAGAGTTACTGAGTTAGACACTCTGATCTGACACTACCAACTCCAGAAGAGTACAATCTAAAAATAACTTGGATTCTAATTCCTCTGTTCTTTAACATTTCCTGGTGGGTCCTGCCACTGCTGGTTAGAGCAGAGACAATGACAGAAGTTCTACAGTGGTGGCTCCAGAGCAGGGAGTAAGGGAGAGATTAGCAGGTAACCAAAGAGGTAATCAGAACACACAGCAATCATGCATTTGGCAGTGTGGAAATACAGGATGTGATGGTAGGGACTGAGTTACTCTAAAACAGGAGAGCCACTGTCTTTACACCAGAAACCCTGTGCCATCAACTCCTTTCCCCCTCATTAAAGCTTCATCTTCTGTTACACCTAGAATGTGAGAAGGGTTGACCAGCAAGCTGCTCCTCCACCAGAGCTACTCCTGGCATCTTGGCACTGGGGGGAGGGCTGCCCACAAAGGCGTAGGAACATTGAGTAGAGAACAGTTTGCACTTACATAAGAATACACACCACCTCTATGTTTGTTTATGGGCTACTCGTTAGACAACTAGTTTATGTAGTAACTAGGGTGAATGTCAAGGAAACAGGTACCATCAAGCATATTGTTTGTTCTAAGAGATGGAAGAATGAATGATTAGTTTCACAATAGATGCCTTGGCTCTTTCATATTTGTAATGAATATCCATCCCTATTTTGGCACTTTGTCTTTGCAATGGGGACTGGCAAAATACTACTTATGAGCCAAATCTAGACATGTCCATTTGTTTACATATCACCTGTGGCTGCTTCCTCCCTACAACAGTAGAGTTTCATAGTTGAATGGACCGTATGGTCTGCAAAGCCAAAATGATTTACTATCTAGCTTTTTACAAAGTTTGCCACCCTCCACTTTAGAAGAATCCTTTAAAAAGCTAAAATCACTAGGATGCCTTTCCCTAATGATTGACATCAATGAGGAAAATAAATTTCAATAATTAAGGTAATGTAACATGCTTCTGCGTATGTATTAATCTCATGATCTTCATGAAAGGGTTTGAGGTAAGTATTCTGAAACCTGTTTCACAGATGAATAAATGGAAGAGGAGGAGGTAAAATGATTTACTTGGTTCACACTTTGGGGAACCAGAATCAGTGTCCCGAATGTCCTGGTCTAAATTCATGTGATTTCCATCATTCTAACTCTACCCTGGAGCTGAGTCTATCTACTTATGGAGAAAACTCATCTAGTGTAATGTCCAGTATTGAGAAGGTCTTTGAGCCCCTAGACATCTCAGCCCAAATACCAGCACTAGAAATTCATTTCTTAGAATTAACAAGTTTCTTTTTTGGAGATATCAAGTGCCTATGGGAGAGTGAGCATGTGAAGTCTGGCTGCAAGTCACTTTCCTTTCCAGATGAATGATGCCCTATGGGGAAGGGGAGTTGGGAGAGGATGAGCACAGTGGTGGATGTGGAAGGACAGATTCCTGAGTGTGATCAGGGATGCAGAAACAGATCTGGGACTGGGTGTCAGGCAGTTAGGAGAAACAAAAAGGGTAAGTATCCAGAAGGTACTGAGTGTACGCTTCTCATTATTCACAATTCTGCTGGTTATAATCGATGCTACAGCAAGAGTGGCGCTTAGGCAAGTGGATCATGGGTCTGATTTATGTAAGTGATTCATTGATTCTTATCATCATTTTCCTCCTGCCCTATGACCAACCTTGTGCTTCATCTCTCAGTTGCCTAGATACTTGCAGCCTGAGTGCTCACAAGCTTCCCAAAGATGAGAAATTTGCTTTCGTGAGAACTCTAAAATTATATTCCCAAAGTGGTTTCTTGCCACAAGAGCATCCCTGGAGCAAAGCTAGATACTCTGTAGCAGATTGTGTATTTTGGATATGGCGCTAGCAAAGAGAAGAAGGAACAGCAACAAAAGTCAGGACCACATGGTTTCCAGTTAGATTGTAGTCAATGTGATATTTGCATGATACACTGTTCACTTTTCAAAGATGTTCTTGAGAGAGAAAAGAAATGTTGCATGTTTCTTTTGTGCCAAGTAATGAATAATCAAGGGGGGAAACTGAGATGGAAAAATCAGTTTTGGATTTGAGTGTTGTTAGAAAGAATCTAGAATTGTGATCTCTTATGTTGGTGGCCCCATCTTAACAAAGTGGAAATGTATTTTTCTGTCTTGCTTTGTGGTGGATGATAGAATACGATGTTCAAACTGATATGAATGTGTTACGGACATTTCTGTTTTTTAAAAGAACATTCTGTAAATAAAAGAGTTGGAATCCTTGCCCTGAAAAAGAGTAGGTTAATTCATCTATTTTAGGACATTACTAATTAAGTATATAGAAAGACGTAGCTTTCATGGGTAAAACTCAATGACCATTAGATTTTTATAATGGGGCCATCTGTTCCTGTTTATTTTGTGGAGAATTTTATTAATGTGTGGGGATGTTCCTTCATAGGGTAGAGTGGGAACTGAACTGGGAGCATCATTCTTTGGGTTCCATCCCTAGTCTTACTCTTCATCAAATGGTTTTAGGTAGAACATTGTGTTTTTCTTACTCAATTTTCTTATTTGCACAACAAAGAGATTGAATTAGACAGCTTCTGTTTTCTTTCATGTCTTAGGGTGTAACTCTTTGCTTCACTGGGGCCATAGATTCTGATCAATACTCTTCTTTCCTTTTGGTCCTCTGAAATGCCATTTTCTCTCTCTCTTTCTCTCTTTTCTTGTATATATATATTTTTATTGAAGTATAGTCAGTTTACAATGTATAAATTTCTGGTGTACAGCATAACGCTCCAGTCTTACATGAACATACATACATTCATTTTCATGTTCTTTTTCAGCATGAGTTACTACAAAAGGTATTGAATATTGTTCCCTATGCTATACAGTATGAACTTCTTGTTTATCTCTTTTATATTTATTCGTTAGTATCTGCAAATACTGAACTCCCAATTTATTCCTTCCAACCCCCTTCCCCTCTTGGTTTGTTTTCTATGTCTGTGAGCCTGCTTCTGTTTTGTAAATAAGTTCATTTGTCTTTTTGTTTATTTATTTTTTTAAAATTCCACTTGTAAGTGATATTATATGGAATTTTTCTTTCCTTCTTTGGCTTACTTCACTTAGAATGACAATTTCCAGGTCCATCGTGTTGCTACAAATGGCATAGTCTTATTATTTTTTATGGCTGAGTAGGATCCCATTGTACAAATATACTACAACTTCTTTATCCAGTCATCTGCTGATGGACATTTAGGTTTTTCCAAGTGTCAGCTATTGTAAATAGTGCTGCTATGAATATTGGGGTGCAAGTATCTTTTTGAATTAAGGTTCTCTCTGGATGTATGGCCAGGAGTGGGGTTGCTGGGTCATATGTTAAGTCTACTTTTAGTGTTTTGAGGAATCTCCATACTGTTTTCTATAATGGCTGCCCCAAACTACATTCCCATCAACAGTGTGGGAGGGTTCCCTTTTCTCCACAGCCTCTCCAGCATTTATCGTTTGTGGACTTTTGAATGATGGCCATTTTGATTGGTGTAAGGTGAAACCTCACTGTAGTTTTGATTTACATTTCTCTGATAATTAGATACTGAATACTTCTTCATGTGCCTATTGGCTGTTCATATATCTTCATTGGAGAATTGCTTGTTTAGGTCTTCTGCCCATTTTTGGACTGGGTTGTTTGTTTTTTCTTATTAAGTTGTATGAGCTGTTTATATATTCTGGAGATTAAGCCCTTATCGGACTTATCTTTTGCAAATATTTTCTCCCATTCTGTAGGTTGTCTTTTTGTTTCACTTATGGTTTCCTTTGCTGTGCAGAAGCTTATAAGTTTAATTAGGTCCAATTTGTTTATTTTTGCTTTTATTTTTGTTGCCTGGGTAGACTGGCCTAGGAGAACATTGCTGAGATTTATGTCAGATAACATTTTGCGTGTGTTTTCTTCTAAGAGGTTTATAATGTCATGTTTTATGTTTAAGTCTTAACCCATTTTGAGTTTATTTTTGTGTATGGTGTAAGGGAGTGTTCTAGCTTCGTTGATTTACTTGCTGCTGTCCAGTTTTCCCTGCACCATTTGCTGAAGAGACTGTATTGTATGTTCTTGCCTCCTTTGTCAAAGATTAATTGACCAAAAGTTTGTGGGTTTATTTCTGGGCTGTGTATTCTGTTCCATTGGTCCATATGTCTGTTTTTGTACTGATACTATGCTGTTTTGATTACTGTAGATTTGTAATATTCGCTGAAGTCTGTGAGGGTTATTCCTCCACCTTCGCTCTTTTTCTTCAGTATTGCTTTGATGACTCTGAGTCTCTTTTGATTCCATATAAATTTTAGGATTATTTGTTCTAGTTCTGTGAAAAATGTCCTGGGCAATTTGATAGGGATTGCATTAAATCTGTTGATTGCTTTGGGTAGCATGGCCAATTTAATAATATTAATTCTTCCCATCCAAGAACATGGGATATATTTCCATTTCTTTAAGTTATCTTTAATTTCCTTAATCCATGTTTTATACATTTCTACATATAAGTCTATCACTTCCTTGGTCAGATTTATTTCTAAGTATTTTATTTTTTGGATGCAATGTTAAAAGCAATTGTTTCTTTATTTTCTTTTACTGATATTTCACTGTTAGTGTAAAGAAATGCCACTGAATTCTGTGTGTTAATCTTGTATCTTGCTGAATTCTTTTATAAGCTCTAGTAGTTTTTGTGTGGAGCCTTTAGGATTTTCTACATATAGTACCATGTCATCTGCACGTAATGACGATTTTACTTCTTCTCTTCCAATTTGGATTTCTTTTATTTCTTTTTCTTGTCTAACTGTGTTGGTTAGGACTTCCAATACTATATTGAATAGAAGTGGTGAGAGTGGGCATCCTTATCTTGTTCTAGCTTTTAGCGGGAAGGCTTTCAGCTTTTCACCATTGAGTATTATGCTGGCTGTGGGTTGTCAGAACTAGTTTTTATTATGTTGAGATATATTCCCTCTATACTCACTTTGGTTAAAGTTTTTATCATAAGTGGGTGTTGTTATCAAATGCTTTTTCTGCATCTATTGAGATGATCATGTGATTTTTGCCCTCTCTCTTGTAGTATATCATGTTAATTGATTTGCATATGTTGGACCATCCTTGTGTCCCTGGGATGAATCCAACCTGATCATGGTGTATAATCTTTTTTATGTGTTGTTGGATTCTGTTTACTAATACTTTGTTAAGGATTTTTGTATCTATATTCATCAACAATATTGGCTTATAGTTTTCTTTTTGTCTGGCTTTGGTATCAGGGTGATAGTTGCTTCATAGAATGAGTTTGGGAGTATTTTCTTCTCTTCAATCTTTTGGAAAAGCTTAAGAAGGATCGATATGAGATCTTCTTTGTATGTTTGATGGAATTCCGTAGTGGTACCATCTAGCCTTAGACTTTTGTTTGCAGGGTGGTTTTTTATTGCTGATTCTACTTCACCCTTGGTCTGTTCAAGTGATCTATTTCTTCTTGATTCAGTTTTTGTGGACTGTATGTTTCTAGGAACTTGGGCATTTTTCCTAAGTTGTCCAATTTATTGTATATGGTAGTTCATAGTATTCTCTTACTATTTTTTTTTATTTCTGTGGTGTTGTTTGTAATTTCTCCATTTTTATTTCTTAGTTTGCTTATTTGTATCCTCTCTCTTTTCTTCTTGGTGAGCCTGGCTAGAGGTTTGTCAGTTTTGTTTACTCTTTCAAAAAACAGCTCTTGGGTTGATCTCTGATCTTTATTATTTCTTTCCTTCTGCTGACTTTAGGTTTTAGGTTTTGTTTGTTCTTCTTTTTCTAATTCTTCTAGGTGATAAGTTAGGTTGTTTATTTGAGATTGTTCTTGTTTTTTGAGGAAGGCCTGTATCGCTATGAACTTCCCTCTAAGGACTGCTTATGTTGCATCCCATAGATTCTGTGTGGTTGTGTTTTCATTGTCATTTGTCTCAAGGTATTTTTAATTTCTCTTTTGATTTCATCATTGACCTGTTTTTTTTTTTAATAGCATGTTGTTTAATGTCCATACTGTCATTTTTTTCTCATTTGTTTTTCTGTGGTTGATTTCTAGTTTCATTCCATTGTGTCAGAGAAAATGCTTGAAATAATTTTTACCTCTTAAATTTGTTGAGGCTTTTTCTGTGCCCAAGTATGTTATCTATCCTAGAAAATGTTCCATGGACACTTGAAAAGAATGTATATTCTGTTTTAGGGGGATATAAAGTCCTAAAAATACCAGTCAATTCCAACTGTTCTATTGTGTCATTTAGTATCTCCATTGCCTTATTGACTTTCTGTCTGGAAGACCTGCCAATGATGTTAGTGGTGTGTTAAAGTCTCCTACTTTTATTGTATTCCCATCAGTTCCTCCTTTTATGTCTGTTAGTATCTGTTTTACATATTCAGGTGCTCCTATATTGGGTGCATATATATTAACGAGTATAATATCCTCATCTTGTAATGATCCTTTGATCATTATGTAGTGTCCTTCTTTATCTTTCTTTATGACTTTTTATTTAAAGTTGATTTTGTCTGATATGAGTATTGCTACTCTTGCTTTCTTGTTATTTCTATTTGCATGAAATATCTTTTTCCATCCTCTCATCTTCAGTCTTTGTGTGTCTTTCTCTCTAAAGTGTGTCTTTGTAGGCAACATATTGTAGCTTTTGTTTTATTATCCAATCTGCCACTCTGTGTCTTTTAATTGGAGCATTTAGTCCATTGATATTTATAGTAATTATTGATAGATGTGTGTATTGCCATTTTGAATTTTGTTTTCCAGTTGATTTGGTATTTCTTCTTTGTTCCTTTCTTTTCCTTTTTGGTTTTCTTTTTGTGGTTTGATAAATTTCTTTTGTATTAGTTTAGTTTCTTTTTGGTTTTTGTGGCTCTATTATATGCTTTTGATTTTTGGTTACCCTGTTTTTCAAATATGTTAACCCATTACTATATCTGTTTGCTTCAGACTGATAATTATGTAAGCTCAAAAAAGCTTTGTTCCTAAAAAGAACAAAGAAAAAGAAAGAAGAAAAAAGAAAAAAAAAGAAGAGAAAGAAGTAAATCTATATTTTCTTGCTCTTCTCTCCCACCTTTTATGATTTTTATGTCCTTTTTTTTTAACATCTTCTTGTTTATTCTCTTGCAACTCATTGTAGTTATTACACTTCCAATTATGTTTTTCTCATTTCTATAGCTTCCTGCTTCTTTTCTATTTAGAACAGACCTTTCAATATTTCTTTTAGGATGGCTTTAGTATTGCTGAATTCTTTTAGTTTACTTGTCTGTGAAATTCTTCATCTCTCCTTCTATTCTAATGGATGGTCTTGATGCATAGAGTATCCTAGGTTGCAGCTTTTTTTCATTCAGGATTTTGAATATATCTTGTCACTCCCTTCTGGCCAGCAGTGTTTGTGAAGTGAAATCAGTTGAAAGTCTTATGGGGGTTCCCTTTTACATTACTCTTTATTTTTATCTTGCTGTTTTTAGAATAATTTCTTTATCTTTAACTTTGGGCATCTTAATTAAAACATGTCTTGTGTGGGTCTGTTTGGGTTCTTCTTGTTTGAGACCCTCTATGCTTCCTGTACTTGAATATCTGTTTCCTTCTTTGGGTTTGGGAAGTTTTTAGTCATGATTTCTTCAAATACCTTTTCAATCCCCTTTTTTCTTTCTTCTCCTTCTGGGATCCCTATTATGCGTAAGTTCACATGTTTTATAATATCCTATAGGTCCCTTATATTGCTTTTATTGATTTTACTTGCTTTTCTGTCTGTTGTTCTGATTGGGTGACTTTTGTTATTCTGTCCTTTAAATCACTTATTCATTCCTCTGCATTATCTGGTCTGCTTTTGATTGCCTTTAGCTCAGCTCTTTTCTCAGCCATTGAGTTTTCTGTTTTTAACTGGTTCCTTTTTATAGTTTTTATTTCCTTTATATAGAATTCTCTGTCTCTATTCATAGTCTCTCTTATTTCCTTCAGTGCTCTTATTACCCCCTTTTTGAAGTGATCTAGTAGACTGCTGAGGTCTCTCTCATTATTTGTTCTTTCAGAGGATTTCTCTTGTTCTTTTCATTGGAAGTGGTTCCTCTGCTTCTTCATTTTACTTATATGTCTTTGGCTCTATGGATTTAGGAGTATTGGTTATGTACTGTGGTCTTGAAGGGCTTTTTTGTTTGTTGTTGTTTGTTTGTTTTTATTTAAAGTGGGAGCATTCCTGTGTAGACTGTGCTCATCTAATAGTTTTGTTGCAAGGGCTGTTCTTAGTATGGATGGTTGTTGTGTGTTTCTTCCATGTGTGTTGGCTGTTATTCCTTTGTTGGGGGTGTGGTTGGTGCTGTGGTGATCAGAGCCTGCCATGACTGTTGTTGTTGAGCAGGGCCTTCTATTTTGTTCTGTGGTTGTCACAGCCTTGACACAGCTGAGTCTGCTCCCCTGTTGCTGGAATGGAGGCTTCTAGACCCATTTCTGAACTGTGGTGTGTGGTAGGCAGGGTTGGAGCATTTCAGCTGGTAAGAAGAGTCTGAGTATACCACTGCAGAAGATGTCCACTGGGAAGTGCCCTCTGTGGTGCTGTCTGTCACTTATTATGCGGGCTTACAAAGTACTCTTTGTTACACTGCCTTTGTTGCCTTAGCTGTGGAAATGTCTGCAAACTGCTCTGGTGTCCCCCAGGTTCTGGGTCCCAGGAACCACTAGTGCAGATCTGCCAATGTCAGGCACTAGGACCTGCTGTAGCAGGTGTTCAGTCACACACTTGAATCTGTGGGGCTCCACAGGGTCAGTGGAGACCCCAGCCCCACCTTTGCATATGGTATGGTATGCAGGGCTATTGTAAATACCTGTACTCACCCCTACAGTGCGCCAGAACTCCACTTATTGCCTGTTTATCCCAGAAATGTAGGTTCACAATGGCACCAGTGGAGAAAATCCATCCTATCTGCCTGGGGCTGTAAACAAATCTCAGTCTTGTCTGTGAAGTTTCAGGGACCCTGGGTATGGATTTAGCTTTCAGCCTTGCCTCCATGAAGCAGTGATTGCTATGACTGAGCCTCACCTCTCTTCTTGTAAGAACACACCAACAATGGAGCCAAATGGAGATAGCATCTATGGTGAGGCTCTGTTACACCCCTCCCTGTCACACACACCAGCAGTGGTGCTTTTCTGTAGGGGTCCCAGGCTGTTCTGTTGGACACACCCCTCCAGTGAGCTTACATTGCCTTCCAGTCTTCTGAGACTGCCTCTGTGCAGTGGGCCCCAGCCCTCTCCTGGCCTTAACACCAGTCTCCAGCAGCAAATCCCAGCCTGTCCCTGCCTGTTTGTGTCTAGGGCTGGGGGTCTCAGGGACCCTTTGTGCTATTTTCTCTTAGTTCTATCTGCCAAGCAGCTACCATTTTCTCCTCTGAGACTTGGCAGCTCTGCTTCTGTCCCTGCTGACCTCCCAGCTGGAGAGGGGCATCTCAGCAGGAAGGTGCCTTTCTTCCTTTGCCACTCCCTCCCTGCAAGACTGGCCAGGCACTGATTTTCTTTCTCTTTTTTTTTTTCTCTCACTGGATTTTGTGAGAATCCTCCTGTGTTTTGAAGCCAGAGATACTCTGCCAGAGTTCAACAGGTGTTCTGTATGATTCAGTGGATTTGTAGATGTAATTCTTAGTGTATTTTTGGGAGAGGGCGAGCTGTGAGTCTCTCTACTCTGCCATCTTGGCACTTTTGAGCTGCCATTTTATCTTGACATGACTCTTTAACATTAAATTATTTTACTTCAGATTCATCATCTCTCACTCTTTTTTGTTTCCCAGTCATTTTGCCCTCTGTGTTAGAATCTTGACTTCAGAGATTTTGAAGATGCATAGGTTAGAGTCTCACTTCTTATCCAAAACATCTGTGACAGATAGTCATCCTGACCCCTCTTTGTCCTCTCCAGAAACAGAAAGCCTGTGACTTCCAAAACTCAATGTATTTATGCTGGCTTAATTTTAATGGTATTAAATATGACTGAAGTCTTATATGATTCTCTGACACACTAGACTTAGTTAAGGATATCACTATTATTTTTAAGCCCATTTATATGGGTAATATAATAGGCTTATTGCTGCTACAAAAGTGTATCACACAACCATTCTAATCCAAGGTTATGAATTGTTATGATTTCATCAAGTTTGAAGAGAAGGAAGGAATGACTGGAGTTATGAAGCAATGCCAAGAAAATCATGAAACACAGATCTGTTTTTAACATTTGTGAAAGTGTTACATGGGCAATTTTGCTTTAGAGTGCAGGAGGGAGGGAGGGCTAGAAGGAACTGGCTTAGCAATAATGATGTGCTGTATATTATAATGACCAGGAGGGTGAAGTTCCAGGTTGCCCTGAAGAGTCCATTTGGAGCAAGAGGTCTACTTCTAACTTGATGACTGTGTCCATATGAAACAAATGCATCATATGAGTTTGCCCGACATCATTTTCCCTACTTCTTCCAACTGGAGACTGGAATGAGACGGTGTTAAGTCATAAGCCCATAGTTATATAGGAGCGTTTAGGCAAGGCAAGGTTGGCAGCTTGAAAACTTGTTTTATGATGCATGCTGGGTTCATCTTGGCCTTTCTGAGAAAAGTTTCTTCAACACAGTGAATGATTCCAGGCTTCCCTGGGAAAAGAAAGCTCAATAGTGATGTATTCACAAGACATGGTCAAAACTCTTGATAAAAAAAACTTTGAGAAAAAAAAAAAGGCAATGACCATCCTGAGACTGCTTTTAGTCCAGGAGTTGTTAGGAATAGAATTCCCTCATGAGCACATGATACCTTAGGAGGCTGCTGCATGAAGATGGAACAGGATGGGTGCTTGTCAACCATCTTGGCTGCAGTCTTTCTACTTAAACTGCGTCATTAGATCTTCAACCCTCTCATAGTATTTGAATCAGACTATTTCAAATGATAACATAAGCAAACTACTAGTAATCTAGTCTTTTTTTTAAATCGAAGTATGGTCGATTTACAATGCTATGTTAATTTCTGGTGTACAGCATAGTGATTCATTTATACATATACATGTATTTCTTTTCATATTCTTTTTCATTATAGGCCATTACAAGGTATTGAATATAGTTTCCTGTGCTATACAGTAGGGCCTTGTTTGTTTTATTTATAGCAGTTAGTATCTACAAATCCTGAACGCCCAATTTATCCCTCCCCACTCCCTTTCCCCACAAGTAACCACAAGCTTGTTTTCTATGTCTGTGAGTCTGTGTCTATTTTATAAGTAAGTTCATTTGTGTCCTTTTTTTAAGATTCTACATATAAATGATATCATATGGTATTTTTCTTTCTATTTCTAGCTTACTTCAGTTAGTATGATGATCTCTAAGTCCATCCATGTTGCTGCAAATGGCATTATTCCATGCTTTTTTATTGCTCAGTAATATTCCATTATGTGAGAGGGGTGTGTGTGTGTGTGTGTGTGTGTGTATCTTACACATATTCACTGGAGATTTAAAAAATTTAAATACACATCAATAAAATTTAAGGAAGGGAAAAGGAAGTTCTCTGAAGCCAAGGGAAAGTAAAGAAATCTCCAGTGAATATGTGTAATATATATATATATATATATATATATTATATATAATCTCACTACTTTATCCATTCATCTGTTGATGGACATTTAGATTGCTTCCCATTTCTTGGCTACTGCAAATAGTGCTGCTGTGAACATTGGGATGCATATAACTTTTTGAATTAGAGTTTTCTCTAGATATATGCCCAGGAGTGGGATTGTTGGGTCATAGGATAAATTTATTTTCAGTTTTTAGAAGAAAATCCATACTGTTTTCCATAATGGCTGCACCAAGCCACATTCCCACCAATAGTCTTTATGTTAAGATTCCAGGCCCAGTGTCTGAAGACATTCATCTTCACAGCTTCACAGCATATATATATATATATGCATTAAAATTCACACCAAGAAATGAAAATAGTGAATTGGTTCAGACAATTGAAATTCAGAGGGAGAGGTCATGAAAGGTTACAGTTTTTAAATTGGGCCTTGAAAACAACAAGCAGAAAGGGGAGAAACAGGACAAGGGTATCAGTGTCTTTAACTTCTGATTTATTTCAAATTCAGCTGACTTGGGAGCATGAAACAATTCTTCCTATTCCACGTTTGTCCCACAAATGTTTCCTGTGTTAAAAAAAAATGCAATGTATCTTGGCTGTGTGTATGTGGGGGAGGGTGGTGGAAGATAGCATTTCCAGAGGGTTTTTTTTTCTGCCTTTCAATGTTTTGCAATCCGTGTTATAGTTATTAAGTGTTGATATGACAATCTCATTTGTTCTCAAAGTGGACTGTTTAGAATTCTCATCTTAGAATTCTCATCTTAATAGTTCAGCAGAATTTTTTGGCTACCCCACCTAGTTATTACGCAAAATAAGAATCCCAAATAAACTCATATACAATCCAAATAAACTCATAAGAAACAGTGTACAACTGTTTTCAGCAATCTCTCTAATCTATAAAACAGACATTTTATTCTGTAACAGAATTTTTATTGATGTGTATTTAGTTTTTTTAATCTCCAGTGAATATTTTAAGTGCCACAAAGTTGAAAAGAGAATTAAAAATGGATGGATGATTTGATTTTGTCAGAGTTAAATAAAGGCCTGTATATGACTGACTGGTTTGTTCTATTTTTGAGAGATTTAAAATTAAGAATTTGAAGATTTGAATTATTTCTAGCCAAGGATTCAAATTATTTGTTACTGTAATTTATTGAGTTTTGGCATGTAGTTTCTATAAATGGGAAAAGGAAGTAATCAAGAATTTCTAGCCCTCAGTTTGAAACTGTATGGACCACTTACAGCTACTCTGATCAGAATTTTATCACCTGGGTAGGATGTGGATCTGCTTTGAAGAAAGCAGTGGCTAAGGTTTACCAATTTCAGCCCTTCATCAACCCATTTTCAGTCTCTGGGCATTTTCTGTATTTCAGAGGTCTCTCTAAGCTAAGTCTCAGATTGAGAAGTTTCTTCTCTCTCACTTTTGCCATCTGGAACAGACTCCTTGCATTATTTTCACCCCTTTTTCCAAATCTCAGCTGGGATCAATTACTTTTCCTTTATTTTAGGTCCCTTATCTTCCTGCGTGTGTTGAACAAGTTCCCACGACTCAGCAAGTGACTCTAACTTGAGTCAGGCCCATGTGCTTTGAAAGGAGCAAGTCCAGTTCCAATCCTGACCCAGAACTTCTGGGCAAAATTGCTAGACAGTTTAGGGCTTCCTCTTGAGATGCACTCCTTACTCAATACTTTTGAGAAAAAGGTAGGTAACAGGACAAAATTTGCTTAATATGAACTAATAAAAAGGCTTTGTAAAAGGTGTGTGACAACCAATAGTTCTGTTGTGTCCTAGGCTTCCCTGGAGCTCCCTGGTTATTCAGACACTAGAGGAAGATGTACCCACCTTCCTTTGAGCCTACCCATGGCTCTTCTGCTTCTAAGTGTTTTTTTTTTAATATAGTTGATTTACAACATTGTGTTGGTTTCTGGTGTACAGCATAGTAATTCATATATATATATATATATATATGAATTATATATACATATATATATATATACACACACACACACACACATATGTCTGTATTCTTTTCCATTATAGGTTATTATAAGGTATTGAATGTAGTTCCCTGTGCTATACAGTAGGACATAGTTGTCTATCTATTTTATATACAGTAGTTTGTATCTGCTAATCCCAAACTCCTAATTTATCCCTCCCCTACCTTTCCCCTTTGGTAACCATAAATTTGTGTTCTGTGTCTCTAAGCCTCTTTCTGTTTTATAAATAAGTTCATTTGTATCATTTTTTTTGAAAAGAAATTTCCTTTAGTTTTGAACCCATTTTCAGCTTTTCCTTCCCAAGGTCATTCATCCTGGGTCTGCTCCTGTTCTCCTTCTTGGTCATTCCAGGTCCCTGCATTTTTCAGAGAGATATTTTTGATTTTTGCTGGTGAAGATACTCACTTCCTGCTGAGCTGCACACATTTCTTTCTTCCATGCATCTCCTGGAACCTCCAGTCCTCCTGAAACAGCATTTCAGAAGTGCCATCGGGCAATATTTTTCTCTCTTCTTTTTTTTTCTTGAAAATCATCAAAATTTACCGTCCAACCCATTTACACCCCCTCTTCTCACTAGTAGTGCTTCTCCAGGAATGTTCACGTGAATCACTTGGGGAGGTTGGTGAGAAGCAGATTTCGACTGCATAGGTCTGGCCTGGGCCCCATGCTGTTCCCAGATGGTGCATGTGTGGCTGGTCCCAGGATCACACTGTGAGGAAGAGAAAGGCTTTGTGGTTCTTGATTTTCATCAACTGGAGGCTGTACTAGTTTCCCAGGGCCATAACAGAGTACCACCACCTCGGTGACTCAAAACAACAGGATTTTATTATCTCACAGATCTGGAGGTTGGAAGTCCAAAATCAAAGTGTCCACAGGCCTATACTCCCTCTGAAAACTATAGATGAATTTTCCATTGCTTCACCTCAGGCTTCTGGTGATTTTCTGGCAATTTTTAGTGTTCCTGGGCTTGTAGATGCATCACTTTAATCAGAGGGCCATCTTCTCCCGATGTCTCTTCACGTTGTCTTCCCTCTATGTGTATCTGTCTCTGTGTCCAAATGTTCCCTTTTTATAAGGGCAACAGTCACATTGGATTAGAGGCCAACTTAAGGACCTCATTTTTACCTTATCAACTTTATGAAGACCCTATTTGCAAATCAGTTCACACTCTGAGGGACTGGGAGTTGGATTTCAACCTATCATTTTTGGAAGCCACCATTCAACCCATAAGAGAGGCCCACTCCTCCCACCCTCCATCAATTTAATGTTTTCTTTTCTTAAACAGAATTCACTGCTTTGCTCAACAAGTAAGACATGAGAAACTAAGGATCTTTAATTTAAAATGGACCAGGAAATGGACAGCTCTGGAATCACCAAGAAACAAACTATAGAATAGAAATATTTAAAAAGAAAAAGAAAAAAAAAAAGGAGCCCTGGGGCTTTCTTCTTCCAGGCTTTAACTGTAGAAAAAGCATGACGTTTTGAATGGGCCAGTTTTAAAACTTGAATCTGTCTCTTATTTGTTCTGTGGTTTGGAGGGCAACCTACTTGCTTCTGCTTAACTTGTTTCCTCATAAGAAAAATGAGTTTAAGGACATTTGGTAAATAAAGGATGGTTGAGAGAATCAATATGGCTTCCAAATACCTGGCATGTAGTAGACATGGAGTACATGTGATCATTAGTTTTGTAAAGCTTCTATTCTGAATATCCCAGCAAAACCGACAGTGCCACCTAGTCAGGTCACCCAGTGGACCCCCCTAGGGCTGCCAGGTCAACTTGCAGGAAGTCGCTGCCTTTCTCTCTTCCTCTCTAAACTGCAACAGTGGTTCAGAAGAGGAAAAAAAGAACAAAGAGACTACATTTCATTGTGTTTCTGTGTGATTTCCGATCATGAATCTGAAAGAAAAACACTGTTTTCTCCTAAGTGTCTATATTTTAATGTATATCATCATTTTCCTTATTGCATTTACACTTTTTACAGATAATTTTCCCTAAGTGGTTATAACAATAATTCCATCCTTTGATTAGTGTTTGTGTATAAAGATGGACATATGAAATGTGGGTGCTTCTGAAAAATAGGAATAGTTAAGGAGGATATACTATGGTTAAAAATGCATTTGTTTTCTAGACCTCTGTGTATTTTATACTGCATAAGTAAAAAGACCATGCTTAGAATAGGCTGGGGTTTCAAGTTGAATTTGGAACAAGCATCATTTACCAACCACACTTTAGAAGCTTACATCTCCAAACAGTAGGATATGTGACAATGGAAAACTTTGTCCTCACGTTTCTGTTAATGTTAAGGCAGACATCATTCCTGAACTGGCCTGTTATTATAGGTCCACCTAAACTACAGTGAACTAAGAGGATATTGGGTATGTGTGGGTGAGCTGAATATGCAAACATTACACATACATGTAATGTGCTTACCCACGTATTTCTGAATTATTTTACAGTTGCCAAAGGAAAAAGAAACCTATTTTTAAGGAATAAGGGCAAAACTCTTTTGAAGATTACTTGATTTTCCCCAAAAAATATCTAGTAAGGGTGGAGGAGTTTAAAAGACAATCAGGGGAAAGGGGCACTTCAGACGAGAGTTTATCTGAAGTGAAGTGAAATTCAGTTGTTTCACACATGAAACAGGCTGACAGGAACTTACAGGGCCTTCCGAATGCTTGCATCTGGTTTGATTCAAATGATTTCACATTTGTGGAGTTTCAAACAAAAATAAAGTTTAGCAAAACGAAACGCTATTTAAACCAAGTGCACTGGAGCCAGTGAAAAAATTCATCCTTATAACCGCAATATGTGAAGTTCTGCTTGGTAAGTCATTTTTCAGAGAAGGTATGCAAGATTAAACCAGATACACCTGCATGCTTGGGTTAGTTCTTGGGGTTAAATTAGGTCAACTTTTCTCATCCAGTGTCTCAGCAAACAGTTTCCTCAATTTTCTCTCCTCTAACAGCTATTTATGGTGTGTCTACTGTGTATGAGGAACTGCCATTGGTGTGTTCGTGCTACAATGATGGTGTATGCAGCACATGACTCATGCCCTTGAGGAGTTTACACTCTCTTAGTAAAGACAAAAACACATGTTTTTCCGTGGTAGAAAATTTACTGTGTACTAATGAAGCCGATAAAAGAAGGGAAGGAAGTAGAATTGGTTGTTTAACTCCTTAGGTCAGAAAATTAGAAACATTCTTATAGTGGCCCCTCCTAGGACTTTCTGTTGGGGTAAAGGGGAGTGTCACAGCAATGAAAAGCCTAAACTTGCTACTTTGCAAGGTTTGAGGAAGAACTCTTCCATAGTCAATTAGAAAGTTACCTAGATCAGGCACCTCAAATAGGCATTATCTACCTGTATCCGTTAGGGTTTTCAGAGAATCAGAACCAACAGGAGATGCATAAGAGAGAGACAGACAGACAGGTAGAAAGACAGACAGACAGACAGACACATACACACACACGGATTTAAGAAAATTGGTTCACATGATCATGGAGGCTTAAAAAGTCCAAAATCTGCAGAGTAGGCTGGTAGGCTGGAGACCCAGGGAGGAGCTGCAGTTCAAATTCAAAGGCAGTCCCCTGGCAGAATTTCTTCTTTCTCACGGGAGGTCAGTCTTTGTTCTATTCATGCCTTCAACTGTTTGGATGAGGACCACTTACATTATGGAGAACAATCTGCTTAAATCAAAGCCCACCAATCTAAATGTTAATCTTCTCCAAAAACACCTTTACAGAAACATCCAGAATAACGTTTGAGCACAGATCTGGGCATGATGGCCCAGCCAAGTTGACACAAAATTAACCATCACTGCCACTGATGGTCTGGAGTCCACCTGGTGATATGTTGTCTCAGCAAAAGACCAGATCTCATGACGTACCTAGAGAGAGGCCTTCCTTGTTTCAGAAGAATATTCAGAGGTTAGAACTTACACTTTATGGAAGATAGTGCCCTCATAACAAAAAAGATGGTTACCAGAGACAGTAACATAGAAGTAAAATGTTGGTGGGGTGTCTCAGGAAAATAGAAAGTGACTGGAGTGTGGAGCTGCCCTGATCCCATTAGATTCTTGGCTTGGTTGGCACTCTTTTTGCTTTGAAGCTAAGATGAAGTGGGTGAAACTAAAGGCTGGGTTCCCAGCGGGGTGAGCAATATCTCTTGCAGGAATCAGTGTGGCAAGCCAATGTCTCTTATGCTAGTGACCAGAGCATGGCCTTCCAATTTCATGGTACAAGAAGCTGGAGAAAAGGTCTCAGCAGTGAAGAGTTACGGCTGAAGTTGGAGTGGTTATCCTCTACCTCCCACCCTCTGCTTTATGTAATCATGCAAAAACATCAGAGACATTTCTGGCCTGTGGCACTGAGGCCTTTTTTAGCCACTCAGTTAAAAAATTTTCCACCTCCCTTCTCCCTACCCCCCAACCCCTGCCAGATGACAGTTCAAGGGATCCTCTTTCAGATTAAATTTTCTCCCTAGAACTTATGCTGATATGCTACATAGGTTACTAATTTTTTAAAAAACTTGTTGTGTATCCACATCTCTAGTATCTAAACTCCATAAAGGTAGGAATTTTTGTTTGTTTTGATCACTGTCTTATTCTCAGCGCTTAGCACGTGGTAGACACTCGATACAAACTTGTTGAATTAATAATTATGATCTTCCCTGGTTATAATGTAGTTAGTATGGGTTGGAATTTCTCCAAGGGGAGATGGTACCTTTTAAGAGGCAAAAATTTTGCCTGGTACCCAAGCTTACCTACCCAGTGCTTGGAGAGATTAGGACAAATGGACCCAGCCAGCTTTTGAATGAGTGCTATAGTTACTATTCTTGATTCAGGATAGAGACTTGGCTCCATCTTGTTCTGAATGGGCCCTGGCTCAAAATTAAATTTTCTCTGTGGGATGAAAATAGTTGTTTAGTGAAAGAATAGATTAGACTAAAATACTGAAGTACCTAATTGGATTGTTTTTCCTTTTTCCTCTTTCAGATAAACAGACAGATCTCTTTATGCCAAGGGGAAATGCATATTTTGGAAAGGTCAAAATCGACCTAAGATATTGTAATAGATATCCTGAATGAAGGAGAATGTTAGGGAACAGAGAAATGGGGAGACTGTTGAGAATCAACTTGGGGTTGGGGAAATGAAGAATGATCAATAATTAAAAGAAAGTTTAATTAAATAGTGGTTCCCAGAGAGAGCATGGATCCAAGCCCTCTCTTGGTGTTGCCCTGAGGTAGCATATCCTAGAGGCTGGATCTTAACCACAGCCTGGGATGAGAGACCTATCAAAACACCACTGGGTAGAAACCATAAATGTCAGTTATGCCCATGATGGCTAGATGCTAAGAGCCTCCTTTTCCATTTTAGGGATCCTGTTAACATCTTGGATTCTGGAGCAGCCCTGAGATGGTAGGGGCTCTAGGACTGTTTGAGATTGACTTGCTCATTATCTCTGTGAATTAGGGACCCTGGAAAAAATTAAATTAGATCTAAAGTTTAAAAAATGTACTGAATTTAAAGTTAAAAAAATGGATCTGTGGACTGAGATTCATAGCTACTATATTTATTAAATCAGTCAGAGAAGAAAGTACTGAAGGAAGAGTAAAGGGAAAATGGTATCTTTAATCTAAACATCAAGGAAGTTTGTATTAAGAAATTAACATTTGAGTTTGACTTGACAACTTGGCAAAATGAGGGCAATTCATTATTGCTCATCCTATCTGGGTGGAAAAATTAGATCGTTTCTTCTGCAACACCACCTTATCTCCTGCCCTCCACTGACCTTCTTGGAAGCATCAGAGGCCTACAGGCCATGCAGCCTTCACCTCATTCTCTCTGCCTCTTCATCCATCATCCTCACAGTGCTCTGATGTTGTGTACTCTAGAGCTCTTACTTCAAGCCCTAATGATAGTTGACACATACAGTCTTTGAATTTCTAGAAACACACATTCTCTTCTCTCTCTTTCATTCCTTCTCCCTCTCCCTTCCCCTTTCCCTTTTTCATTTTATCAGTTAAGTGTGCCTCTATTTAAAAAAATCTCTCCTGTTCAAACTCAACATCAATTTTTATCAGCCTGAACAACTAGAATCTTACAGTAGGCTTAAGTCTTGGCATGGAAATGTGGTAATAGATGCACATATATTTTAAAAAGCTTATAATATTACATATCCAGGATGCAGAGAAAAGGAAACCCTTGTGGATTGCAGGTGAGAATGTAAATTAGTACAACCAGTATGGAAGCTATTATAGAGGTTCCTCAAGAAATTAAAAATAGAACTACCATATAATCCAGCAATTCCACTTCCGGGTTTACATACAAAAGAAATGAAATCACTATTTTGAAGAGATATCTGCACCCCCATGCTCACTGCAGCATTATTCATAGTAACCAAGGCATGAAAACAATCAAAGTGTCCATTGACAGATGAATGGATTAAGAAAATAAGCTATTTGTGTGTATGTATAAATGTATACATGCATAGGTATATGAATATTATTCAGCCATGAAAAAGAAGGAAATTCTGCCATTTGCAGTAACATGGATGAAGCTTGAGGGCATTATGCTGAGTGAAGTAAGTCAAACAGAGAAAGAAAAATTCTGTATGATATCAATTATATGTAGAATGTTAAAAAAATTTGGTTTAATCTTTTGGCTTTACCTAAGATCCGGCACATGTCTACTGAAGGGTAGAAAAATCAGATTCTTGTTCTCAACTTCTTGTTCTTCCTTCTTCTTAGATCCTGATTCCTCAAAGCTTGTTTATCTTAGTAGCTCTTCAAATAATTATTTATATGTAAATACTTAGCTATTATATATGTGTGTATATTTACATATATTTATACATATATATTTATCTATATACCCATAATATATTATCCATTTTTTCCTGTTGCTTTCAGTAGAATGGTTAGTATGAGCTAGTGAAATTCTCAAGTGGTAAGTTAAACCAGAAAATTTCTGTGTTAAATGTTGATTTTTTTATGGATACTAAATCATAAACTGAAACTTTCAATATAGACACTATGGGAAAAATACTTTCAGTCCTAGGAATAGCTAACTAATTCACAAGAATGAACTCTAAAAATGGAGTTAGAAATATAATAGAGTCCTTGATGAGTTAAGGCACAGATGGGTGTTTGTACTGATTTCACATGAGTGTCTTAGATTCTTTCCAGTATGAGAGCAAAGCAGATGATTAAAAGAATTATTTAGGAAATTTACAGCAAAAGGTTTAAAAGGTCTTTATAATTTATTTCTTCACCAAAATAAGTATTTTTTGTTGCTGAACTTTAACACATACAAAGCATGACCATCCATTTAGACATGAGAAAAAAATGTACAGAGTTAATGTAAATCCTCTAAAAATTCCCTAAGAACATAAAGTTTCATTTCATTTTTCATGTGATGTTGCAGCTAGATTGTTCCTGCATGAATGCAATATCCTAAAATTTTGAACATCCTATGAAATAAGACTAGCCTAGAGTATGGTTGCAGTAACCAAGATAATTTAAAATGGTAGGCATTTTGGGAACACAAAATCACAAAATTAAAAAAGTCAAAATGAGAAAATATTTTGGAAGATGAAGTTCAAAATCTCGCTTTCCTTGAATCACATCCCTGTTCTTTTATAAAATGTAAATATTGCTTTTCAGTCAACCTATAGAGGCTTCTAAAGAATCTTCTTTTGCAGCAAGATAGTGCCTTAAAATGGGATGGGTGAAGGGGGGACAGGCAGACTAGTGGGAGAAGTCTGTTCTGTTTGCCTGCTTTATTATAAGATTTTTTTTTCTAGAATGTCTGTGAATACTGGACTGAAGCTGTCTATGATACATTGAAGACTGTCCATGCCTGTGGAAATGGTCCAATAATTACACACCGTTTTTAGCTCCAAAGATTTGAATTTATTTTTGTTTTAGTTTTCCACTAAGATTAGAAAGAAGCCAATCTTCTAGCTTCACATATTGGAAGAATTAGTCTTCAGAAGTCTAAAACAGACTGAACAGGATCGGATGATTAGTGCCCTACATTGCTGACCTAGTTTGTTTTCTTTCTGTTTAGTTTCCTTATAATTATGAACTATCACGGCTGCGTGTGACTTCAAAAAGCCATGTTTGTGATTCTGTAAAATGGAATTTTAAGCTTCACGTGGGTATGTGGTCATAAGATTGTATTATTTTTCAACAAACATTTCCTATGTTGGTGGAAAGTTTCATCTTGCCCATTTTTATTGAGAAATTTTTAAGTAATTGGTTTAAAAAAGAATCTGTTGAAAAATTGTTTTATTTTGTGAAGGGTCATGGGCGACTTTTTCAGGCCCTCTTGGTCTTTCACACGAGGATTATAAACTACCTTTCCAGCCTTATCTCCCAACACCGTTCTACATCTGTTCTGTGCTGCAGCTCTGGAACTTCCAGATAGCACCTGAATAAACTGTGTTTGCTCAGTCAGCCTTGACTTTGCACTTGAAGCTTCCCTGTTGTGAATATCCATCCCCCCCTTTCCCTCATTTTTCAAGACTGAGTTCAAATGGTATCTTTATGAGAGTTCCAAGCCTTGATGTAAAAAAAATCATTCCTGTATTGTGACAGTTAACACACACTGTATTAGGATTATTTGTTAATGTGTTTATTTCTCCCTGTTGAGTTTGTCTTTATGTGGGGACAAAGACAGTATTGTATTATAGTTCTTTGAATCACTGATATTTAATATGGTACCAGGTATGAGTAAACAATTAATACATCTTTTACGGAATAAAAAAGAATGAATCTAAGCTAAAATCCCAACCACCAGTATTTCTTTCAATGTAATGTATGTTATGTTCCAGTTTTCATGAATCTTGTTATTGTTTAATGAATGAACATCATCTGGGAAGAATGAACATCTATTTTATTAATGTACAGGTCTGTGAAATATCTGATACTTGATGTTATGTTTTTTTCTAAATATAGACAGATTTTAACTACTACAATACATGCCTTTGAGAGAATGTCCATATGGGTGTGCTTAGAGGGGTTAATGTGGTGGTTCATCTCTGTGCAGGTTCTCTGCCTATCTGGAGTGATGGCAGCATCTACCGATTCAGTCTTAGCAGGCAGTCACATCAGCTCACTTGCAACGGAGCTCTTTGTTGCGTCAGAGACGGATGGATGTCAAGTGTCTTTTGATGGGATTCTTTTTCTCCCTGGAATCTCAGTGCCCAACCACATATAGGAAAAGAAGGAATCGACTGCCTTTTCTTAGCATGAAGCATGAATTTACCACCTTTTCCCCAAAGTGAGAACCAAGCTCCAGTCAAAGGGCTGCATTTGGAGTTTCTCACCACCTTGTTTGGTTACAATAGAGACTAATGGGCTGTTCAGAACAAAGCAGTATTCTCAATTACTGTACGCAGTGTTCACTCAGAGGAACTTCACCATAGTATGAAAATTACCTAAGTCAAGAAATGAATACAGTTTTTGCTGGCAAAGAAATTGTCTCTATTGGAAGATAATGGCTTGTTTGTAAAGAAAAATGTTCTGAGATTACTTAGACCTTTTTTTAACTCATGAAATAAATATTGTCTGTTTACTACTGTATTTATTTGGTATCACTGTGCCTCGGGCATTGCTCACCAATTTATTAATTCTGGATGCTACCTAAATGCATCTGAATACAGCCAGATTCTTCAACTTTGATGAAATTCTTCAGCATCATTAATATTTCTGTTAAGTTCTCCAGCATTTTAGGTAATCATGCACATCCACCACACGAGCCAAGAAACCAATCAGGTTCTGTAGACTTCCAACTGTGTTTGTCACCACAGGGATGTGCAGTTCCTAGAGGTTAAAAACATATCTCTAAGCAGCTCATAAATTCTAGTTTCAGGTTTAAACTGATGTCAGAGGCCAAAGTCAATAACCCCCTAAGCTGATGTGATCGCAGTTCCTAATGGTGCCATTAACTCACTTGATCTTAAAGTGTAAATCTGCTACATAGATGGTTACCTGAGCCAGGCTCAACCTTATAGGGAAGCAAGGGATCTCTGGTTCAGATATATACAGAGAGAGATTAATTACTTTGAAGTCTGAAGGTTATTCTCTTTAAAATACATAGAAGTACTGGAAGTAGTCAAGCCTGTGGACCTCAATGTTGAGTGTGCCCAGTAATGATATGGGGGGTTTAAGATGACATTCAGCAGCCCCATCCCAAAAGGTAGGGATTCTTCTCCGGGGTAAGGCTATGGGATTGAGTAGCAAAGTACTGAGAAAGAAGATGGACTTAAAAATCTTTAGTTCAATTGATTGATTTATTGATTGATTACTTGAAATAAAGTCAGTTTACAATGTTGTGTTAATTTCTGGTGTATAGCATAGTGTTTCAGTTACACAGATATATATATATTCCTTTTCATACTCTTGTTCATTAGTTTCACCTTAAAAATATTATGTCTTGTCATCTGTGTTCATAATTGAAAGTGAGGAATCATTTAGGATTATCATCTCATTCTCATGAAAAGAGACCGCTGAAATAATTAAAGGAAGTGACTTTATGTTAATGAGTAGTGAGTGACTTGGTCTTTGGTGTCACTGAAGTGAGGTTCCACTCAATGTTTTATTGAAATTGTCATTGTGTAGTTAACCTTAAGCTTAAGCAAAAATATCATTAATGAGGAAGTTGTATTTAATAGCTGATAAATAACATTCATGGACTCTGACTATGTATTGAACACTTTTCTGAATGCTTTGCAAATACTAATATATTTAATCTTTATAAACAACCCTTTATGTAGATGCAATTATTACTTTCCTGTCATAGATGAGGAAATAGAAGCATTGAGAGGTTAACTAACTTTCTCAAATTACATTAGAGCTACTCACTTCTGGAGAACTCTAACTCCAGAATTTATCCTCTTCATTCTTATATTTTATACACTTTTTGATTTAAGAAATGATTGGTGCAAAAAAATAGAGTGATAACATTTCTCTAGTGGGTAAGAAGTATGGCTAGGACTCAAAGAGTCTGGTTTCTCTCCAGAAATAGAGAAGCTACAATCTGTTTTTTTCACTTTTTAAAAATTGAAGTATAGTCAGTTTACAATGTTGTGTCAATTTCTGGTGTACTGCCTAATATTTCAGTCATACATATACATATTTATATTCCTTTTCGTATTCTTTTTTGTTATAGGTTACTACAAGATGTTAAATATAGTTCTCTGTGCTATACTATGACATTGCTATTCTTATAGGAATAAAGCAATGCTGATTCTCTTTTTAGGTTTAAACGTTGGAAGATGAGAGGTGTGTAAAAGACTCTACTCTGAGCTCTGGATGCAAAGTTCCATAAGATTTTTCTCTGAAGTACAGAAATGGGAAGCACTCAGCTGACAGTGCCCACTGTAGTAAAGTCAGACAAGCAACATATAGCTTCTGGTTCCATCACAAAATAACTATAGGATTTGGGGAAGATAATACCTTCATGGCTTAGGACCTCCCTTTCCCGGATGGAACACACATAGGTGGTTGATGATTGTTATCTATCTGCAGAGTGTTTTGTAGAATGCCAGGTAAAACACTGTGGCTGCTGTTTGGAATAAACATAATCACATAAAAGAGTGTCTAGAACTGTGAAGGTGATCAGATTTTTATTCTACTTGCAAACTAGCACATTAGCCTGACACAGATTTTTGGATGCTGGTACAAGATATGAGATCCCTGGGTTAGAGATGAAGGGCAGTTTATTACTCACAGCAATAGTGGTAGCCAGAGTATCAGCAATTTCATGCTGCTTCTTTAGACCGAATTCTCATAGGGTGATACTAACAGGGCCAATTGATACCTATACATGTAGTGGGTTGCATTACAGGAAATGGACTCTGAATTTAGGGAACTCAAATCTTATAATAATGGGAAGCAAGATGCCTGCCTTTTGCTTTGGGCAGATATTATCTTGACTAATCTGGAAAGTAAGTAAACATGCCCTTTACTTTGTAGGAAAACATTACATTCATTTTCTAAGCCTGTAATCAAACCTTCCCTTGGCTCCAGAGGGAGATGCTATCTCTGTTTTCCAAAGCTGCTCAGTACACAAACATCCTTGAAAATATAATCTGGATGAAGGGCAGAACATGAAGGAATTTGAGAGACTCATGGAATATTGTCTCCTAGTAGCTCTTCAAAACCTTTGTGTGAAGCATATATAGGATATTACACTTGCCATGAGACATAAACTTGCTGTCTGGGAGAGGAGAGTTTTGGATGCCACAAAGTGGAAGTAGTCGTAGTGATGTCACCCTTATACAAGGTAAGGAGGATCTATTCTTATCTCATTCACAAAAATACTAGTTTTTATTAATAGTCTATTGTTAGGAAATATTTTATATACATATATATGTATTTGCATATTTATAAGCAGATAGATGTAGATGTATAGGTGGAACAAAGTATGGATGTTTAGATATATAATATATAGATAATAGATATATAATTGAACTCTTTTGATCTCAGTGTAAACGGCACACTTGGCCATTTTATTATTGCCACTTGTATTTCAAGTAGTATTTCCTTGTATCAGATTTTATTTGGAGACATTATTAAAGTTGTTATGGCCATCAGGAAGAAAAATAGTGCAACCTGGCATGTTTATATAGTAACGATTCACAAGATCCACGCCTAAGGGGCATAGGAAAATCATTTGGGTAATATGCACTAAGGGAAGAGGAATATGTAGACATTTCAAGGATAATTGAACTTAGGATCTGAGCTGCCACTGATATCCAGGGACCGAGACATAGTCCTATTCCATTTTTTGGAGTGAGCATATATGGGGGAAAAGTAATAAGTGTAGTGCTAGCTCAGGTCAGGTTTGTTATGAGTGGGCTGGTTCCTCAGATTCACACAGCAATCACTTCCTTGGTCCCCAAATTTATAATTAAAGGGGTTATATCTTGCTAGTCAGAAGCTGTCAGCCTGAAAGAGGGAGGGGGTAGATTTTTGGTGCAACTGATATGCCAACTTGGTGTTGACATTTGCAAGGATGGGGAACTATCTTCCACGGTGTATTAAATAACCTAAATCAGTGACTATAATATGATGCTGTTTTCCCAGCAGGTGGGACAAAAGGGTCTAGAAATAAGGGAATGGAGTGACCTAGTTTGCCATCAATCCCATAACCCACTTGGGAGGTATGTTAACTTCTTTTCTATTTTCCCAACTATTGGTTGGGAAGTCTTTTATCCTAGAAAGTGAATGCTTTCACTAAGAGATATAATGAAAATCCTATTGAACTTTAAGTTCTTATGGCTTCCTGGTCATTTTTAGTTCCTCATATCAACGGACAAACAGGCAAGGAAAGAAGATATCATGTCAGGGTAGGTGATCTTGATTATCAAGTGGAGAAAAGTTTGCTCTTTCACCCTGGGGGCAGTTTGGCACCACTGATCCACTAGTGTGTTTCTTGGTACTCCCATGCCCCATTGTGATGGGGTGGCAATAGGCAAGTGCAGCAGCCGTGACTCAAGAACTTCATGGTAACCAGGGACTCAGACCACTTACAGATGAGGGTTTGGGTCACCCCAACAGGTAAGCAAACTAGACCGACAGAGGTGCAAGTTGAGGGTGTGGAGAACCTAGAATGGTCAGTAAAGTTGGGCGCTGATGAGTATCACTTAGAGTCTTCAGGACAGCTGTGGTGGAGAGAGCTGTAGTAGTTTATCCTTCTAACCTTCCTCTTGTGAGTTTCACTGGAAAAAATGAGACCAGTAAGAATCCAGAAGAAGATGTTCTTAGATGGGGAGAACATATTACCAGAGGCAAGTAGATCCAACCATCTTAAATTAGGGTGGGCTGTAGTGGACACTGTTGTGTGCCATCCAGATCACCCACTTCAGACCAAGAAGCTCATTCTCCAACCCTGAATATGTTGGCTGCTGATGACTCTAAGCTATGTCCCTCTGAGAATTGTCCTTGATGGAAAGAGACTCCTTCCCTCAAGGTTATGCTCCCTTTCCAGGGGCACTCAGAATCCAATAACTCGTCAGTTGGGGATTCAAAGGCCTGATCCCCTTGACATAGCTTGGGATATTTCTCAAGGGCTTTCCTTGATTCAGAGCTCTCCATGCTGAAGCCTCTGATGTAACTGTACCACAATTCAACTCTTCCCTCTGCAAAATCCTGCTTCCATCACTCCCTTACATATATTATCCCAGAGATGACTTACTGGAAAACCCCCTGTATGCAAATCTCAGTGTCTGTATGCAGGAAATCTGATTGAAGAAACTGTACATCTATTTTCCTGTAGGACAATTTGGGTGATTTAAATTAATAACAGCACACCGCCTTTGGTTTAATATTTACTTAGTTTGGAAAGAGGGTGAGAGATTTCAGACTGAAAGAATACAGATATTATGTAACTCAGTATTTTCCTGTGGCAAATGACCAAATAAGGGAAAAGAAAAGTGCATCTTCTTCCTTTGTAACAATTATAAAAGAAGACATACAGGAGGGTGCCCTCTCTTTTCTGAGGCATACAGAAACTTGAAAGGGAAGGGCCACTCGCTTGGCTAATGTGGGCATGGATTACTTTGTCTTTGGCATGTAAAGGGCAGAACTGGGACTGCAAGAGTGAAAGTGAAAGAGTGCAGGTCTGCCTCTCTCTCAGCGCCCTTGCTATTGGACTTCACTCCGGGCTGGCTCGCCCAGTACTGTGGAGCTAATGAGCTGTGTTCTCCTGACTCAGTGTGAGGCCACACACTTCTGAGGTCACTTTAGTACAACAGTGATCAGGGTAGGAGTGTTACTAGTAATCCACCTGTTTCGTGTTCTTGCAAATTAAGAAAAGTTAGATAAGAACCCTCTTTTTATGCAATTCTGGACAATTTCAAATTGAAGTGTAGTTTCAGTACCATAAAGAGCAGACTAGAAATCCTGATTCTCAACTGCATTTATTTATTATTAGATATTCTCCCGCTGTGGCAATGTGGTGAAGTGGCCGGCAGCCCAGGACTGCTCACTTTCCCCTTGCTTCCAGGAAGCAGCACGATGATGGTTAACAGACATGGCTGTAGAAAGCTTTTCTTTTTAGAATTCCTGTGACTATATTGAATTGAATGCCAAGTACATACATATGTATAACTAAAAATGTGGGATGCATGTATTTTTCCAGTCACATTTAATTGCATCAGCATAGAGTTCATATTGGCTTTTGCAGCAATAGCTAATGAAACATGTGTAGAAGAATCCAGATGTTTAAATTATATGCTCCTCCAATCCATTATACAACTGCTCAGTTATGACAAGGTCTCACATTGTGTGGAAAGGAGAGCTGCATCACCAGTAAGGAAATACAACTGAAGGCTAATTACATTGTTGCTATTTGCAAATGTAGGGGGATTTTCCTACTGAAAATTTTCAATATGAAGTGGTGGAGTTAGGGTGAAAGGGTTCAAGGCTGTGTTTTCATGAAACCCTTCTAATTGTTACTACTTACATGACCATGTGTTTGTTTCATTAACTCCTATCACAGTCATACTCATATACACCCACTTACACACATACCACTCAAACATGAAAACAAAGATGCTTTAACAGAGAGGGTAAGTGCTAAGGGACACAGAGTGATTGACAGCTCATTCCCTTAAGGATAGAGCAAGGACAGCTTCCTCAAAGGATTCCTGGGGTTAGATACTGAAAGATGGAGTTTTGACTGTTGCTGACTAGGGGGAAGGTAATTATAAGTGGACAGAATTTAATAAACCAAAGACAGATGATGAGGAAAAGGCAAAGTGTTAAACATTTGCTACATTACCCTCAATATTTATATATTTAGGTTATATTCGGGACAAAGCAGAGAAGGGACTTTTGACAAATCAGGTTGAATTCATTTAATGATGTCAAGCTATAAGTCTCGGTGTCTTTAATGGGAGGACACTATTTATTTTTTAATGAAACATAGTTGATTTACAATGTTGTGTTAGCTTCAGGTGTACGGCAAAGTGATTCAGTTATATAAATATAAATATATATATATTTTTTTCAGATTCTTTTCTATTACAGGTTATTACAAGATACTGAATATAGTTCCCTGTGCTATACAGCAGGTCCTTGTTGTTTATCTATTTTATATACAGTAGTGTGTTAATCCCAAATTAATCCCAAACTCCTAGTTTATCCCTCCTTCTACTTCCCCTTTGGTAATCATACATTTGTTTTCTATGACTGTGAGTCTGTTTCTATTTTGTAAATTAGTTCATTTGTATCATTTTTAAGATTCCACATATAAGTGATGTCATATGATATTTGTCTTTCTCTGTTTGACTTCACTTAGTATGAAAATCTCTAGGTCCATCCATGTTACTGCAGATGACATTAATTCATTCTTTTTATGGCTGAGTAATATTCCATTGTATACATGTACCACATCTTATTTATCCAGTCATCTATCAACGGACACTTAGGTTGTTTTGGGAAGTCACTATTTTATTTGCCCCAGCAACACTTAAACATTCATGCTTCCCTCTCCAAGCTTGCACCTTATTTAGTACATGGTTTAAGAAATATGTAAGAAAGTCAGGACCATGGCCATGATAGTAGGATAATGTGAACATATGGCTCTCATAGGAGTACGGAGAGAGAATAAACTTAGAAATGGTTATATCAGGGAAAGCCATAGAAAAGAATCAGTATTAAGATCATGGTCACTTGTCCTGGCCCCTTAGGTGCAAACATCAGCAAAAGCAGTATTGGTTTTGTTCTTGGAATTGTTAATGTGTGAGCAGAAAGTGAGATAGGGTGGACTTATGCACGTATGCTATGGGATGCTTTTTTCAGTCAAACTGTCAGTAATTGTTTTAATTTGTCTTTTCTCTCCTATTGTTTATTCACTCTTGGGACCTCAGCTTTTACCTCAAGGTGAAAGTCATCTAAACTGATGTCTTTGGACATCTTTTATTGCAAAGCTCTAGTCTCCAATCTCAAACTACCTGCTGGTACCTCACACTCAGCAGTGCAAATCTTAACTCCTCATTTCACTGACTACCTTTCCACATCCTGGTATCCCCCAGCTGGACCTTCTCCCTCCTATTGCTTCATCTCTTGGTGGTAGTAATTTGCTATTTGTTCTCCATGGTCAAAGGTTTGGCTTCATTCAACTCCTTTCCCTTTTAAACTTTAAAAATGTGTTGCTTGCATCAGTCTTTTTCAACCATTGAACAAACTCATGAATCCTTCCCTTCTTTTCCATTTCAAGAACTAATGCCATAGTCTGGAACTTCAATTTTTCCTAAGGTGTGCACTGCACTGCACGCCTTAGGAAAAATTAATTTGTTTTTCTTAATCCATTTCCTCATTCTTTTACCTGTACACTTTCTAAGACACAAATCTGACTATGACGATGAAGTTGATAATAATAGCTAAATTGTAGGGAAACTATAACCTCCTACATTGTTAGCTTGTTATGAAAATTCACCAAGATAATGTTCATAAAGAATTTAGCTTAGTTCATGAAATATAATTCACCCTGAATAAATATTGACTAGTATGTCTCTCTTCACTTTAGAAACACTGTATGTATATATTCTACTTCTCAAATTCACCTGAATCTCCTTCACATCTGGGGCTTCTGACATCCATTCCTTTCACCAGAATACTCCTTTGCCCTCTCTTCAACAGGGTACTTCCTAGTCACTCCCCAATGTCTGTTCAAAATTATATGGTTTCTTCTCTGAGTACCCAGATCTTAATTAAACCATTTAGTTTGAAGTCCTGCAGAATTTTTATTTCCAATCTCAAAGTTCTTGTGTAGTTGAATAGAAAGTCTTCCTACCAAAAGGAAGATAGGCAAAGAATATGGAGCTTATTCATTTTCCACAGCTGATAGCATCTTCCTCAATGATTCCCTATTTCAATGAGGAATCCTAACATGCTTTTAATGCTATTTCAGTTTTTTTTCTATGTAATTTATTGGAGGTCATCTCATTTCTTTTAGGTTTATGTCTAGCATTCCAGATTTCTTCTCTGATCTCTGTTCCTCCCAGTAAGGACACTCTCAGTATTCCTTTCTTGCTGACTTGACACCACCTTGACTCTTACAGGCTCTGAGAGCCCTTTGAACTTTAGCCTCATGCTATATTAATGGTCCACTGTAGTCTCACCAGCTCTTAGTGTTTTTGCCCTTGGAAACCTCCACATGGCACATGAGGACTTCTGAGCCACCCTCCGGCCGTGCAGGAACAGAGGGAAATTCAAGAATTTTATTTCAAACTTTCCTTCTGCTTAACCATGCTTGCAATAATCTGCAAGGGCAAATAAATTTACTGAGCTGCAGGCAAGAAGAGGATACAGCATTGGAATATTTTTCATCTGGGGGGAAAATAAACTGAAAGGGATATTTGAAAACTATCCTTTTCAATCCAGGGAAGGGTGGGATGGATAAGAAGCCAAATAGAAAGTTCCCACTTAGGGTTCTAAGAGGAGACCACCTCACACAATGCCTGTCATCCCATCCTAGATAGCTTTGCAATAGAAACAGCAAATATGCTTGGTCAGAAAGAAGGTCTGTGATCACACTTCTGATCCTTTTTCTGCTCAAAGCATCTCCTGACACTTTGCTTCACCTCAATTTTATGTTATGCATTTTTTTCTATAATTGTACTCATGTCATTCATTGCATTTTCGATATCTACTTCCTCCTTCTAAACCAGTAGTCTTTAGTTGGAGCTGATTTTGCCCTCCCTGCCAAAGACAGCCAGCAAGGTGTGAAGACATTTTTCATCGTCACAATGCTGGATCAAGGGTAAGAGGTGTTAGTGGCATCCAGTGAGTAGAGGCCAGGGGTGATGTGAAACATCCTACCATGTACAGGACAGTTCTCCACAACAAAGACTTACCTGAGTATCGTTAGCGCTCGGGTTGAGAACCCTTATTCTAGACTGTAGAGTCCTTGAGGCAGGAATGATGTCTTATTTATCTCATCTCCAATATTTCACACATTGTCTGGTACTAAGTTTGGTAGTTGAGCCAAATAATTATTACACCTAATCTCTTTTGGACACTAGAAACATTAAAAAAATTCATATAAATCATATAAAATTCATATAGCTTTTGAAGGATAGGAGGGAGATAACAGGGCAAAATATTAGCAGTCAGCAGTAATAACCCTTGCTTATTCCTCCTCCACCCTACCTCGCTATGTCTCCTAACAAAAAAGGATGTCATGATCCAGAAAGACTTTATTGGGTTGTATCAGAACAAAGTCTGCTACTAAATACTTCCACTCAATGATTAGGACATTTCACTAGAATAGTTCTATGGGAATATAGTATCTGCTTTCAATAATCAGAATTAATAGTGAATTATGGTCCACATGGCACAGGTGGCCGCTGCATGGTTTGGTTGCTTGAAGAGTATCTCCTGAAACAAACCATGAATATGAGAAATTGTGCAAAATGGTGGTTGTGTGGTTGTATCAATGGCAGAGTTCTGGTAAGAAGTCTGCAAGTGACACAGTCTCTGGGTTTGTATTTTTCTCCAATGCAGTTACCAATTTTTTATGCCCACAAAGTCCAAGGTCATATCCACATGTCCATAATGGTCACTCTCAACTCGTTTGTATGATTTTCTTTATCATACTCTCTTTCTGAAAGTTTTAGACATTCCAATTGATCCCTCGACAAATGGACACAAGTGAAGAAAAAAATTAAGAATTAGGAATTATGATTTTTTCTGATTTCCAAAGTGGTCCTTTATATGAGAGAATAAACTAATAGATTTGGTTACAAAAGGTCTATTTTTATGTGGGGATTACTATTTTTAAGGGTAGCTGTTCTACTGCTACATGGTAGATAATCTAAGACATATTTTTAGATGGTTGCTAATAGATGTATTAAAACCTGAGTGGAGAATGAAGAAACTCGCAAATACTTATTTTACAGTATCCCTAAAAATGAATAACCACTATTTGTTTTTTTACCAGAGAGCAGTATCTGGTAAAATGGAGGGAAGAAATAATTTAGTTACTGAGGGCTTCTATTAGATCAATAGCAGAGTGAGAAAGAGAGCGTCCAAGTTGGGAGGGAGCCCTGGCTTACTCGTGCTCACCACTTGCAAGCCACTCTGTGATTTTTGATCCTCAAACAACCCCAGAGGGGGCCTGAGGGAAAATATTTATCCTCCATAATAAGGATGAAGGAAATGAAGAATAGAGAGGCTGATTCACTCACCCACAACCACACAAGTGGCATCTTGTGCAATTTGAGCTTGAGTTCCCGTCTATGGGCAAATTCCCTTCCACCACCCCACTGCCTTCTCATAAGCAAATAGGGAGGCTAGTGGTTCTCTACCTAACCTGTTGCCTGTTACAATCACTTGAGAACATTTCAGAGAAAACTGATGTCCAAGTCCGATCCCAGAATGTCCGATATAATTGGTCTGAGGGTGGAGACCCAGAAATCAGTTCTTTTTTGTGCTCCCCAGGTGATTCTAAATAATTACAAATCTTGAGAACATCTGGCGTAGGCCCTAACATTCCTGCAGTTTGTTTTGCTCTTTGTGTCTGAGCAAGTCTCTTTATTTTGGGTCTTTTCACGGTGATTTTACCTGAACTTCATAGAAAATCAAATATGTCACAATTTGAGTGGCACCGAGCAACTTCTTTATTATTTTCCATAAGTAAGCAAGGTTTTCTTATTTAACCAGCTCTATTAGGTGGGATTTATAATTGAAGATCAAAGGGTTAAATATAAGTGAAAGAATCAAAGGTCAGCAGTGTGAAGGGACAGATATCTTTTCAACTTATTACAGAGTGATTTTTGGAATCAGTTACCACTGGCCTGGAAGAATTCTTGAGGTAACCGCAAAACCACATGCAGTGGACCAGGTCATGGGTTAGTTAGTCCTGGCTCTAGGTCAACTAACTCTTAGTTTAGGGGCAACTCTTCAGCCTACTCTCAAATTTGAGAAGTGTATTTATACTGGAATGCCTTTGTCTGTGTTTTTCTCTCTAGGTTAAAGTGTTTAAAAGCCATTCTGTCACACTTTGCATTTTGAAGTATAGATCCAATGGCAATTTCTTCCATGGGGAATGAGTTCCTTGAGTATATCTTATTGTACGTGGAATCTACCTGCTCACGAAGTACCTTTCATTCTCAGCATACACTCATCTTTATTTTGTAAGTTTCTACTCTCACCCTTTCTACTTTTGTCTTTGTCTACATTGTGTTTCCTTTCTCCTTACTTATATTTTAGGTCCACCAAGGATTCGTGATGTTAACAGCTAGTCTTTTTTGTACTCAGTGTTGTCTGTAGGGCTAAAGAGGTCGATTGTCCTTGGACTTAAACATCAAATTCTTTTTCTTTTACATTCAATAGTTTTGCTTATTAAGGGAGACATACATCTGATTGAGATTTTAGAAGCAAACTACATGAAACTAAAACTTAAAAAAAATTGCCTGATTTGGATAGAATGCAAATAAGCAGTGCATTATGACCTCATTGGCTGTACTTGACTCAAATGAATGTGGGGCTAGACTGAGGGGTGTGAAGGGATAACCTACCTCCATAATGGGCACACAGAGGTATTAGACAGTTTTGTGCCTTATGAATGTGTGGTGCCTGCATGGGTGGTCCATAAAAAAGAAGAAGTGTAGAATATCTTGTGGGATGGACGTGGCTGCTAATTGGAAATTGTGCATCTAGCATATGTCGTTTAACAAGAAAGCTTTGTGGAGAAAGTGTATTTAGTCTGAAAATTATAGTCTAATTTGGCTTTTGGTAGGTACGGGTGTGAGAAGGTAGAGACTAGTGAGAATAGCAAAATAGGGCAGTGAATACAAAATCAGAGAGGCAAAAAGTATTCAGAAATGGCTCATGTGGAGCATGATACTCAGTTCACTTGGAACATGGGTTACAGAGGAATGGGATGCTTTGAGAAATGAGACTGGAAAAGTTGCTGTTGCTGACTGTGTTCCCATGTGTGGTAAGAGACAATGAACTATTTCTCTCCTAGTAGAGATTTGGAAGACGATTTTTGGTATGAAATTAAAAGCTTGAAAGAGTTCACCTGGAATTTACAGATCATCTGTCTGGTCCAACTCCTTCTCTTCAGAGATGTACGTGGCATTATGTACTGATTACAGACAGAGTACTGGATTTTGGGGGTGGGGGAAAAACAGACTCCTAATACTGGCTCTGTGATTTACTAGCTCTGCGAACTTGGATGAATTACCTAACTTTCCTAAGCTTCCACTTTCCACATCTGCAAAACAGAGATGAAGGGGTTGTTGTGAGAGTAGGAAAACAATGCATGCAGTGCTTAGCTTAGTGTCTGCAATACAGTAAATGTTAAAAAGCTTCTGCTCTTACTACTAGTGGTAGTGTTGTTATTACTCATGACTTCAGTGCTGTAGTCTTTCACTCTTTCTTGCTTTGCTTTTACTGAAATTGCCTCAGTGGTCAACTGTCCTGACTTCAGGACAATTTGGTAAATGCAAAGTCCAAGGTGCAGGAAGTCACCTAGAAGTCAGCAGTCAGCATCCTGTAAGAAATGGCAACCTGTGCCCCATTTCTTGGAGTAATTTCTGTTCTGCATCTGACTAGATCACTCTGGCTTTCAGGTACAGGAATGGTAGGAGTAATCCAGAGTCAGATAGATTACATCCCCAAACTTTCTCCTTTTTGGATGTTGCTGACATGAGTGTTTTCTAGAAAACTTTAGCAGCTTTCAATCTGAAAGAATAAGGCAAATACGTTTTTTCTCTTTCCAACCATTAAAATACTTTTATTAAGTCATCAGATGAGCACTTTCTAAGGGAAAAAATAGTTTCTGTGCGGTTTGGATGCTAAACATTGACTCAGCGTCAGACCTAAGAAGGAGAAGGCTAAGCTATGCCTGCTGACACACGAGTAATAATAATGGAAAAAATAAAGACCGCCCCACGTTTGCTAAATAAAGCCATACGTTTGGAAAAGTACAATACACCAAACTCTCATATGCTCCTTTTATTTTTTTCAAGATTATTCTTTTCATTGCTCACCAGCATTATACTGTTTCCTTCCAATACACATATTTTTCCAAGCTCCGCTTTTGCCATAGTCTTCTCCCATGTGTTCTATAATTTTGTGCAGTGCTAGTCATAGTTAGGTTGTATTAAGCAATGCTTAGGAAAGCAAGCCATTTGCAATGACTTTTTAGGCTAGGAATTTCATAGAGACTACATGTAGTTGTTCTTCTTCCTTTAGGGATTAATTACTTTTATAAAACAAACAATGACTACAAAATAAGCTTTGAGAGACTGACTCACTAAGGAAATAAGACAGGTTTGGAAAATGGATCCCTTGCCATTGACGCACTCGGGGGAACTTTCTAAAAAATGGTAATCTGAGAAATTTAGTTGCCACGTAACAGTTCACATAAAACGGATACTATCAGTAAGTGGGCCATAATTAAATATTCTGTGATTACATGTTAGTTTCAAAGGCTGTGCATTGCACATGTTTTGATTTCTTGAAATAAAAGAAAAGGAAAGTAAGTCACTTTTCAGTTATTTGGTGCAGTTTTCAGTCTTCCTCCTCTGGGAAGTCATTCTGCAGAGCTACCACATGAATTAGGGATGAGAAGATAAATTTAAGAATTGAAAAAACAAGGAAGAAATGTTGATCTGCTGTGTACTACCTTCGTGCGTGATGTTGGATCCCTTCATCTTTTTTTTTTTTTTCATTTCTAACATGGGAAAAATTCTACTAAGCAAGTGCTCTGCACGGAGTTACCCAGAATCCCTTTAGGAAGCATTGCAGATAGAGGCTGGGAGAGAAAAGGACCCAAGTGGATGTCAACCAGGACAAAGCTGTATTTTACGTTGGATTTTTATTTAATTTGAACAGAGTATTCTTTGGAAATTGTCTTTTTGAACCAATGGACTGGTAAATAATATCTAAGTCCATTGTAGCATTAGCATCCCTTGAATCTATGTCTTCAATCACTACTTAGAGGCACCCGAGCAAGGGGAAGGGGAGAGAAACAAAAAAGCAAAGATATTGATTCAGTTAGTAATTCTTAAAAAGAGCCTCCTTTCATTAACTTTTTTCTTCAAATGTTTATTTTTGTTATCTTGAAAGCAATATGTATTTGTTGCAAAAAGGTAAAGGGAAGGTTTCACAAATACTCGTATCCTTTTGCAGATCTACGTTTCTCGACAGCTCTTCACTTTTAACGAGAGTTTGCTGAGACAAGCCCCCATTCTTCTACTTCTGTTCATTCTTAATACTTGGTTTTCCCAAGTAAGAAGCCTGTATCTCATTTGTAGCTATTTTTTCTGTATTGGTATTGGGATCATTCTATCAGTCAAGAGATCCTACCACCTAGGAAAGCAGGAAAGCTAAGACTTACGTTCACAGATGCTTAAACACATACATATAAATGTAAAAAGAATATTTACAATCCAGCAATTCCACTTCTGAATGTTTGAAGGAAACAAAGCCACTATTTTGAAAAGATATATGCACCCCAATGCTCATTACAGCAGTATTTACAGTAGCAAAGATATGAAAGCAACCTAAGTGTCCATTGATAGATGAATGGATAAACAAGATGAGGTATATGCACACAATGGAATATTACTCAGGCATAAAAAAGAATGAAATCTTAATATTTGTGACAACATGGATGGACTGGAAGGATATTCTGTTAAGTGAAATAAATCAGGTGGAGAAAGACAGATACGGTATGTGTTTTCTCTTATATGTGGAATCTAAAGACCAAAACAAACATAGAAAAAAAACAGACTCACAGATACAGAGAACAAACAGTGGTTGCTGGAGGGCAGGGGAGTTGGGGGTTGGGCAAAATAGGTGAAGAGTATTGAGAGGTACAAGCTACTAATTATAAAATAAATGGGATATGTATAAACAACTTTTGTACATACATATAGGATAGCTTTTTGAACTTATACAGCTGTACTTAAAAGTAGCTGATACTAGTTAAGCCTGTGTCAACATTTTGGATATTTTTTCACTTGTACATTTGGGACTTTTTCTTTTGGTTTATTAAAGTTGCATACGCTAAAAAATCCTTCTTTTTAATATATATTACATACAGATGTAATGTATAGCACAGGACACATAGTCAATAACATTATAATAACTTTGTATGTGTGTAATCTACAAAAATATTAAATCACTGTGTTGTACACCTGAAACTAGTATAATATTGTAAGTCAACTATACTTCAGTAAAAAAAATGTTTAAACACTCACCCACTTCCTTTCTATTCTCAGTACATAGTTACAGTTAAAGGGCAGTTGGTGTGAATGTTTCTGTGTGTTGTGGGGAGAAACGTAGAGGAAGTGGGAGGCAATTTAGTGTTCTAGAATGTCATGGAATCTCATGTTGTGTGTCACGTAAATGATGCATTATAGGAGTGACATTATTGTGAAACTTTGCTCAGCCCCAGTTTCCCTTGAAGTGAGTTTGGTTCAGTTTTTCCATTTCAGTGCTAAGGTCATGCCAATGTATCATAATCTTGTCTAAGAGCAGCCTCTGACCGATTACATGAGAAAAACAAATTCTCTCTTCCTCATATGAACACATGGGAGGCTACTCCCTGGAGCCTACGCCATCAGACCTTCAGACCTTCTTATTGTGCACTCTACATGCCAAGAGAGAATTGACAGTTGTCAACCAAAAGTTTCAAGAAAATATTGCTCTTATTTTAGAAAGTTCCTTTTTACAATGTTCAGACCATGCTCACTCCCTTGGCTTTATATATGCTCATAATGGTGACTGTCCTCATTTCTGTTAGGGCTAGTGCCACATAACTCACTTAGTTAATTCTTTCACCTTGGGGACATAATCTTTCTCTGAGAGTCAAACACCTTCACATCATAGGCTTTTGCTTTACAGTTGGTCCTATTCTGATGTTGTTATCAGTGCTCCTAAATTAGGCTCTTTTTGCTTTGTGTCTTTTGTCCAAACTTCCATCTTACGATGTATAGAAGGAAAATCCTGAGTCTGATTCATAAGACCTGGGTTTGAGTCTTGACTATTCCCACTATTTGGTGGTATGATGTGGAGAAAGTCACAATATTCCTCATTTAAATTTCTTTATTTCCTCTGTAAATTTCTTTATCTGTATTGTCTTCTCCTCAATGCTGACTGTTGAGTTGTCATAATGAGATGCTCTATAAACTGGACAGCAGTAATCATTATCATTATTACCATTATTATTATTATTCCACATCTAATAATTGAGTTTCTCTCATTTTTTTATTCCCCAAGTCTAATTTGCTCTCTAGGAAATTTTCTGAGATCAGGATGGATCCACGGCCTTGTTGGTTTTCTCAGAACCTAGAAATTTGACACTGTGAGCCCTGATAACTATGATTGAATTTATTCTGATGTAAGACTTGCCCTGCATTGATAACTTGCCTTTTGGGGGTCTCCATCTGCCTCAGGCTCACATTGTTCTCTGCTTGCCTAATTTTTCATGTATCTATTTCCTCTACTATAATCTGAGTTCCATGAAGGAGGCAATATGCTATATACATCCCTACCTTCATACCTTAGCTAATGTGCAACAAAGTTTGTTTTAAAAAATGTTGTTTGTTTTATGTTGTATGGGATAATGTGTCATTTATTCCATAAATTTCTTGATATCTACCAGTGGAATGGATTGAACTGTGTCCCCCTAAAAGATATGTTGAAGTTCTAACTTCTGGGACCTAAGAATGTGACATTATTTGGAAATAGGATTGTTGCAGGTGTAATTAGTTAAGTTTAGATAGTCATACTGGGGGAGATTAGGCCCCTAATCCAATGTCTGATGTCCTTAAAAGAAGAGGGAAATTCGGATTCAGACTCACACAGAGAGGAGGACTCCATGTGATGATGGAGGCAGACACTGGAGTTATACTCCCACAAGGCAAGGAACGCAAGGATCAAGGGCCACCATTAAAAGCTAGGAAAAAGCAAGGGAGGATTTTCTCCTAGAGGCTTCAAGGGGAGCATGGCCCTGCCAACATGTTGATTTCAAACTCCTACCCTAAGAGCCATGAGAGAATACATTTCTTTCACTTTAAGCCACCAGTTCATGGTAATTGGTTACTGAATCCTTAGGAAATTAATATAGCCAGGTATTGACTAGGCTGTGGGGTTAACATCCAACAAAACCCATGGTCTCCACCCTCATGGAGATTTGTACTAAGTGTCTTCCCTTTCCCTCCAGATCATTCTTCATCTGTCCCTCCCTACTTCACCCCTGGGGCTGACCAGTATGGCTTGTATCAAAAAAGTTTCCTTGTCTTCTTGCTTCCAGTTGCTTTGGGCCTATTAATTGGGCCCAGGCAAGAGATCTGAGGGAGACAGAGGTGTGAAGGTGGGGTATTTACTCTGCTGCTCCCTACTGGCTGGGTCACCACGGGTTGGCTGCCCCACTTACCAAAGGCCACAGCTCCTGTTCGATGGCTTTCTCTTTCCAATCACTTTTCTGGGTTCTGAGAACCTCACTCTATTCTTTCTTCTTTAGATCTGGGAGTGGTGAGAGCTCTTCACTCTTGTTCCTTATGGGGTACTGCACTACCATTTTTGGTTTTGTCCACATCTTTGGAAATAGTTCTTTTATTAACCTCCCCTGGAATGATCCAGTCTGAGAATGCCACTCTTTCTTTTTTCGAATCTGGCTGATTTAAGTACTGAAGAAGACACACAATAAACCATAAGCTTATTTTTAAATGGATAGTCTATAAATTAGTTGATAATATTGGTGTTAATTACTATGACTACTGAAGGAATAAACCAGTATGTTTTATTTTCTTTCAACAATCTGAATGAGAATTTTAAAAAGTAAATTATTTTAGTACAGGATTTGGTTCACTTAGCAGCACAGAGTGGGGAAAACTGCTTTAAAGATCACAGTGTCTGATGGCTGTGGAACAAAAGGGGAGTTTTGAGAAGAGGATGTCATCATGGGTGTTGATTGATTTCATGTGGCTTTGTGCTACTCTGGCACTAGGAAGACCACTACTGTATATGGTTTACATATGATTGGTGTGTCATGCCAGAAAGCAACTTCCTTCTTTCTATCTCTTAAATGCACTTGGCATGAGTCAGGAGTGAGATCTTGAATCTCTGGCAAATATGTTGCTTAATTTCTATTTGTCTAAAAAGTAATGCATGTAGCTAAAAACGACTTTTTTTCTTTTGCAACTAAGATGCCTCAAAGTAGATTACATTCCAGTTTGAAGAATTTATATGCTTTTACTTAGAAAATTGGTTATTTTGTATTTGTACACATGCAATATCACTTTCCTTAGTGCATATGTTTTCAATCAAAGCTAAATTTTCTATTGTATTTTGAGGAAGCCTCAACATATGTTAAAGATAGCATTGTATAAAACCTTCAATAGTGAAGAGGAGAAGGCAGTAATAAACAATTATTTTCAAGACAGAGTTACCTACAGTTTTTTCTTGATTTTTTTTTTTTTTTTACTGCTTATGGGATAAATTTCAAACTCTTTGGTTTCCTTTTGCCAAACTTATTTCTTGCTGTTCCCCTGAGGCCTTCTGTGTATAGCCAAATGGGATGTGGTGAATTTAGCTGAAAATAATACAGTAGTTTCTTTCTCAATACCTAGGGTTAGATGTCTGTAAACCTTACGTGAGAAACTTGCGATCCAATAGGGAAAAATAAAGTTGGGGAAATGAGATCATGAGTGAAACTGTCAGAATTCTGATGACTCTAGTTCCTGTTTATCAAAGTAGCACCACGGAAACAACCACAGAGCACACCATTGCATGTACCTTCACTTGGTAATGGATAGTACAGAATGAATGCCTGTTGACGTATTCTCCTTTGATCGCTAGGAGCTTTCAGTATCTCTTTTCTCCGTATTTTGGATATAATCCTTATAAGTTTGTTTTTCTTAATGTTGTGAAAACAGAATGCAGTTTTCCTGTGTCTGTCTGCCATCCACATCTCCAAGGCCTTTCGGTTTTATGACTTGAAATTACCTTCCGTCACTGTTGGTGTCACCGTATTTCCACACACGTTCATGTGCACGCCTGAGCTGGAAAACAAGCTTGGGTTAGTCTTTATTTCTCAATCTCCATTTCCCAATGCAGGGCTGAGTGGTGCTAATTTTGAACGTGAGAGCCACGTAACAAAGTCTCTCCCCATTCATAACCTCGGGGATGTTTCCACCCATAAACCAAAAGGCGCGGTCACAAGGCTCGGGATTAGCCTTCTCTCAGCTTTCCTTCTCCCTCCTCCAGTTTTATTGCATTGCCTCTCTTCTTTCTCTGCTTTATGATTGATTGCTGCTTCCTTCCCCCAACTTCCAGTTTCCTATTTCTCTAATTATCTACAGCAGAAAGAACCTAAATACATTTGCACAGAAACCAAAACTCCCCCCGAGGACACAGCACATGGAGTAAATCCAACTGAAGTAGAATTTCACACGAAGAGAGCCTGAGATGGCATGAGTGATTATTCTACACCTTTTTAATGGGGTCTCCTCGCCTTTACTTGTGATCTTGCCTCTTCCCAAAATAGCATTTTTACTCTTCGCCATCTGGGAACTGTGTATTCATCCCTTAAAACTCAAGTCAGATGCCACTTCCTCTGTAAACTTTCCCAGCCCTATCAGGCAGAGTTAGTCAGTTCCTCTCCAGCCACATAGCTGTTTGGTCTCAATTTTGCTACAGCCAGAACATGTTTCCTTTTCTATACCTACTATGTGCTTGGCACTTGCCACATTGTATTAGTACAGTTTTGCTTGTCTATCTCATTTGGTTGACTTTGAACTTTTCAAAGCTAAGATATATGTGCCTCTGTTTATCTACCTCAGGGTTGAAGATGCTGGCATCTGGCAGAATACGTGTTTGTTGAGTAAATGATATGTGAATGTTTGAATGAGTAACATCAAATGAATTAGTAAGACTAGTTGGATGCGAAACTAATTTACTGAACGTACATAAATAATATATATATATTTAAATAAATCTATATTTTAAATAAATGTCAATTCTTATTTTTACCCCTATTCAATATATTTTTATCTTTAGGTTTTATTAACTGGATTGCAAATTCTGTGAAGTTGAAACTGTGGTTCTCATTCTCATAATTATGCCCAGTAGGCACTGACTGTATATTTTTTAGAATTTATGAATAAAGACTAAACAGACAACAGTCTTCAACCTTTTATTTAATGGAGACCAGCACATTCCATCTGATTATTTTTTCAACCCCAGCTGCATCTCTCTTAGTTCTATATCCCTTTTATAAGCGACTGGACGTGGAAATGGTGAAGGTTTAGACAGAGAGTGGAGGCAGGGTCTGTTCACAGTCAAGAAGAAGACTTTTGGTTGTAAGATTCCCCGTGATATATTAGAAACAAATGCTTTGAAACAAAAGTGAGCCCATGGATGGAACTGATTTTCACATTTAAAAACCAACCCACAGCTGCCTGCCTCAGCTGATTGATTCGCTGGCGAACCATTGTTTTTTGTTACCCTAACTTGCGTGTTTCTGAAGGAAAGGGGGTGTTCTGCTGAGAGGAAAAAAATATATTTTCTCATTCTGAGAACTCGTCCCTCTCACTTCTGTTAAAATTATAGTTATCGATAAAAGCCAAGGTTCTTTTGCGATGGTGATTTGGGGTATGATATCTACAAATCCTGCATGTGGGAAGGAGACACATCACAAACAAAACAGCACATGCTGTACTCACGGCCAGTTACACTGAATGCTCATGCATGCATCTGGTGCTTATTAATTTTCTTCCTGCCATTTGCATCATTCTTTTGAAGACGTTCCAGTGGTCTACGGCTTTGCCCAGTTGTTTATAATGTCTATAAATCAAGGACTTGAACCAAATGAACTGTCTAGGTTATGTTTGTAAAATATTGGGATCTTCTCCTTTTGTTTTAGTTTTTGAGCTTTAGAAAACCTATAGATTAAGTTCTGACTGATACTTATTTTCAGGTTACTAATTTTTTGGGGGGTGGGTGGAAATGAATGACTTTTTAGCTACTTAGTAAGTTCAAACCATGTTTTGGTGTGTTGCTCAGTTTGTTTTTAAATTCCGGCTGCAAATGTTGGCAGTTTTTCTTTCTTAAGAGTCTTAGGAATAGGGAAAACAAAACCCCAAACCCTATCAACTACATTTTTAGAAATTAGATAAAAGCGCCTGAGGACAGTGCCCTCTTCTAACATCAGTTTTTCACATTCAGCTGTGACACTTTTAACAACAGCGAGTGGCCCATAATTAAATTGGCTTCAGATTTGAGGTCTCATTGAGCTGAGTTTGGAATATGGGAATTTCTATTAGAAACCCTGGTGAAAAGGACAATTGAGGAAGGAATCCAAGATTCTATGTTTGATTTATTGACTGTGTGCGTCAACAGCAAGCTTTTAATTTGCAGAGTAACATAAAAATACTCAGAATCTGTGCTTGGGTCAATTATGAGTCTAGATTTTGTGTCACAGACATTGTATCCAATCCTCTCCCTTTGCTTCCCAGTCATGATTTTATAGAGGGATGTGGGAAACAAGAAATTAGAGCCAACAGCATGAGTGAATCAGTTACATCAAATGTTTACGAGGTGATGTGAGTAAGACAACCTTAAGGGGAAAAATTCCTGTTTTCTTTTCTCTTTTTCTCCAGAGATTATAGGTGAATGGACAAATTGTCCCAACTTGATACCCAATCAGGTCTAAACAATATGACTTAAGTTCAACTGACAATCTATGGGAACTCTGACTTCTATCTTTCTTACTCATGTGAGCTTGGTTTTAATGTAGAAACATATGCAAAGAGTATATGCATTTTTTTAGGTGAATAAACTTATTTCAATGATTAGGCTATTCAGTTGCATAAGGCGCTAAATGTATTGTTTATACCAAAAGTTACAGATTAATACAGTTTACATCTGCATAGAGTTAAACAATTTACAAAAACTCTCACGTCCTTGTCTCATTTTAGTGGAAGAACAGGGATTATTAAACTCATTTTGTAGACTGGGACTCCAAGAGTCAGCACAATTCATTGATTCATGATCAAGGTTAAAAGAAATCCAGGAAGCATCCCGAGGTTTGTATCACAGTGTTTGTTTTGTTTTGTTTTTGTTTTTGTTTTTTAGTGTCTGAAAATAAACTCATTGAGCAAGATACTTATGTGGCCACCTGTTAAGAGGTAGTTTTAAAATGGAATTTGGAAGTAATTACCACAAGACAGCAAAAGATCCTGCTGTGCTTTCAGAATCCTGACAGAGGGACATCATTCTCTCCACAAGACCTTTGGTGCAGTGTGATGAAACATTTTCTTAGGAACAATACCAAGATTTTGGCAATTTGGAGATGGTGGATTCTGCCCCCTTGAATAGTTCCTTCATCCCAAACCCTCCCATTCAGTGAACAGAATAAGTCAAACTGCTTGGTTTCTTAGCAACAAACCAGTAAACTAAAATGGAATCTTCCAAACTGATGTTCTAATAAAATACTAAGTCCAGGAAAGATGTCACTAGGTATTTCAAGAACAAACTGTGCAGGGTCAGACAATTTGGGAGAAGGATGCAAATAGATCCCATTCCTGGAGCTGTAAATAACATTAGCTCTGAAGTAAGGAAACCTGTTAAATGTTTTCCTAGTGTTTCTCAAACTTACTGGAAAACACACTCTTATAATATATGTACATAATATATAAGAATACATTTGAATTATTAATTATATATTTATTAATATATATTAACAACTTGAGGAAACAAGTTTGGAAAATGTTGGGAAAGAATTCATCTCTTTACTGATGGTTTTAGCTTTGTATTATTACAGCATTTTATAAGATTTATGAATTCTACTATGTTATGTGACCTTTAAATGTTACTGTGCAACAATTAAATCAGACATTTTAAATATAAATGAAATAGAGGTTCAAAGTGCAATAGACAATCCCTTTTTTTAAAAAAACGCACACAATTCTGCTTATTATGAGATTATTCTACTCCTCTAAAGAAGCTTCAGGGTTTGAATTTGCTGACTTAATTCCTCAGCCTAGAAGTCTAATCCTCTGACATTTGGACCCACCTGCCTCCTCAAGTTCTTCCTTCCTTCCTCCCTCCCTCCCTTCCTCCCTTCCTTCCTTCTTTCAACATAGTTGAACTCAACATTGTCAATCAACTGAATATAATGGACATCTATAGACTACTTCATCCAAAATCAGCAGAATACACAGTTTTCTCCAGCTCACGTGGAAGGTTTACTAAGACAGACTGTATTCTGGGCCATAAGACACACTTTGAATTTAAAAGAATAGAAAACATACAACGTCTGCTCTCAGAGCAACTTGTTTCTCTGTCACACGAACACATTTTGGAATAATTTCCCTCCTTCCTCTGTTGGGATTGGGATTCTTTAATGCCACTTCTACTGGGGTCCTTGTGTCCTCTGGACCCTCAAGGGTCAGATGGTGGGCCCCAAAGAAGCCCCTGGTTACTGCTAGGTTGTGACTGGGAGGCAGAGCTATGCAGCGCCTCCCAAGGCAGCTCTTTTCTTGCTCGTTATCCGCAGGATGACTGACTCACGCTGTTCCATGCTTTGTGCCCTGGCTTTCATTCCTTAGCCTGTGACTCAGCCCCTCCATGCTTTCTCCACTTTTAGCTTCATTTCTCCCAGCTGTGACCTGTGTTCCTGGTTTTCCCTCTGGTTTCCAAGTCACATTATTATTATTATTATTATTTTAACTTTTCCATTTTTCTGCCCCTGACTTATTGCTGATATGTGTTTCATGCTTTGCCCTCTGCCCTTGGCCATGACTGTGACTAACTGGAAATTGCTGATCAAGGGCTGGTGGCTACTACCTTGAGCATGCTGACTCTTTTGACCCTGGTACCACACTGATAACCTTATCTGTGCTGTCACAACAGTGCTGTTTCCCTTTTCTGAATTATTACTGCACATGTGCCCTATATGCTTTACTTGTTACTTATCAAACAGTGCTTTCCCTGGTGAACAAGGCCTTTGTGGTGCACAAAATTAGACTAGGTTTAAGGGATTCCAAAGATTATGGATTATACTGAAATAGAACTCAGATCTGTAAACACTCAGTTTCAGTGAATATGGGGCTCCTGCAAGGTATTCCTGGATTCTTTGTTTAATTATGTCACAAGTCATTCATAGTCTCTGCTCTAGGTCTTCCTGGTCTCACGGGGGCAGATTACAAAAGATCAGAAGATAAGAGATGAATATTTATCACTAGAAAGTAGGAGATGCCACCATGACAAAGTGATTATATAAGCCAAGTTCTAGTAGGATGATGAGGGCGATAAGAGATCCAGAAACGCAAATGGACCGACATGCCTCTCCTCCTTTACATTCTCTCTTTTCCTCTTTCTTTTACCTCTCAATATTACACATTTTTAATGAGAAAAATGAGACAACTACATTTAAGTCACTCAGGTGAGAAATAAAGTAGAAATGATTAAGTCATGTCTCCACGAAGTTTCTATTTTGCTTCATGTGCTGCATATGCTATGTGATGATGGAGAGATACATGTTACTTACCAATGAGCTAATTCACATTAAAAACTATCCAAGGACATCATAAACACATTTCTGTTCCTTTAACATAAGTATTAATGGAGACAGAGCTACACAGGGAAGGAAAACAGAACACTAAATAATAAAGAGGAAGTTGTGACTGCTCTAAGCTCGGTCACCATCAGACCTTTCCCTTGATCACCTCTCACCCCACCCTCCTCTTCCTTCTGATCATCTGGCTGGAAAGATCCTGCAGTCTGCAGGGATGTAGCTTAAACTGGGTTTCCAACCTCAACGTGTACAGAGTTTTTGGCCAGAGAAAAACATGGGAGGCATTTGTGATGGCTGATGTCTCAAAGTCTAAGGCAATTAAAATGAAGAGGGTCTCTGGTTCACAAAATATAAGAGTTGGGCATAGTTTACATGCCAGACTGTAGTGGAAACAGGCTAGAGTAAAAACATATATAATCCTTATAGAAGTGATTTTAACAAGAATGGAAACAGATCATGCAATCCTACTTCATACATTTTATTCTTAAAACAGGTTTTCAATCTTTCTATTTTCTACCACTTTCCAGGCTTTTGAATAGTGGACAAAAATGTGAGTCATGATGGACTAATGTATAATGTTTCATCTTGCAGAATATTTATATAGCATAATGTCTTTCAGACTCTGAGTGATCCTAGTAGGCTGTGTTCTCAGAATACCTGCTTCTTCCTTCTGGTCACGTGCCCTGACAAGCCCATTCTGCCTTGCCTCTCAACCTCCTGTGGGTATTCTGTCCACTTGTCACTCAGACTTTGCCAGAATAAATAGCCCAGGGTTGCCATATGTCCCATGTAAGACCAACTAGAGTTTTTGTTTTGTTTTGTTTTTTTTGTCGGTTGACACATCAAGATGTAGAGAAAAAACTCATTTGGGAGGATGTGAAACTCGGTTTCTGGCCAACACGTTTCCTGCTAAATGGGGAGGAGCTGCCCACAGAAAGAAACCAATGAAAACCCGAGTGGAGAGATGGATTATAAAGGTCCCGCAGGTCCTCCTTCCATCTTATGAGTTATAGCAATGGTATTACCAGCTACCTGAGTTATGCATTCCTCTTTTGAAGTTGTAATAATTTGTATAGGCCTTTCATTGCTTGCAACAAAAGAGCTGTGATATAACGTGTGATGATAAATTTACGAAAACATAGATCTCAGCTCATGCCACCACATTCTTGTGCATGGGAGTGAGGGGAGGGGATGTGGGGAACAACCTCAGACTGTGTCCCAACACTGATTGAAATACCACACGTTTGAGCATGCACGCTTGTTCAGGTGTGAGCCCCTCTATAAATGGGACTTGAGATATATTTATCTTTATGTTCCAGGGGCCCCAAGTCCTAACATCTTCCCACACAGGATCAATGCTCAGTTAATGCTTCATAAGTAAAATGAATTGAGAGCTGAAAAAAAGGATAATCCTATAACTGCAGTCTGGTTTGATGACACCAGCTTTGTGGAAAGAGTAAATCTGAGGTATGTTTTGTAAAGAAGCTCACTGTCTCTTCTGTGAACATTCAGAAATCAATCCTTTGTAGGGTTGGGTGGGGATGTTGATAGTTTACTTGTGGCTTGATTCAATCCAACAACTTTCAAACCAAGAATATATCTTTAATGACAGTCAAGTGCATTTCATTTTGAAATTGAATCTTAATTTTGCTTAATATGGCCCTTATGAGGATTAAGGAAAAAATATACACGTTACTTATTGCCTGGCACATACTAAGTACTCAATAAATGGAAGCTATAATTGAAAAAACAAACCTATAATACAAAACAAACAATACACAAAAAGTCATGGAGTTTGTTCCATGGACAAGTTGCTAATCATTCATCTAAGTTTATAACTGTCCAGGTCTTACCTCCTTAAAATGTGGGATTGCATTCAGGGGAGAATGGGCCCTACCAAACATTTCACCTCTTTCCTGTCTCTGTTTTCACACAGCTTTGTCTGTGTTTCCAAACTCCTGAGTGTGAAATGTGTGTGTGGGTCTGCCATTATAATTTACTTCTCTTCCTTCTCCTCCTATAACTTCTACGATGAGTAAGCCCATTGCATCCTTGCGTTATGATTTCCCATTGAGCACAGCCAATGGGAGAGTCCAGGGAGAGATCTGAAGATGGTAGAAGAGAGGATGGGATGCAGATTCCCTGAGCAGTCTCCCCTCTGGGCTGCAGGGTAATACTGGTTTCTCACTTTTACTGCAGGTCACCAGTTTCTAGGTAAGCAGTCACTCCTATACATATCACTGAAGACACAGCTTGCTGGGCTCTGGAAACACATCCTTACTTCCCACTTCATTTTTAGCTCCTCGTTTTTCTTTCTTGGGGTGCTTCAGTGTTCTTTTCTGATTTCTTTTAACCTTGCCCACTCTTTGTAAATACTTCCTTCATTTACCTATTTTGAATGACCCTGTTGGAGCTACCATTCATTTCCTGAAACTCTGACAGATACAGAATCTGTTACCTGCTGACGCTTTTTATGTAGGTAAATCATCTCATTAAATCATCACATCAATATCCTTTAGTGATACATGCTATCTATATAAAGAGATAGAGAAATTTAAACACAGAGGCTTTCATTAACTCACACAAAGGCACCTACGTAACAAATGGGAGAGCCTGAGTCAAAGCCAAGTCTTTGGAATCCCAGTCGAGAGACTATTCACTACCCCATGCTCTTTCCTTGAGTAGCCACAAGTTCTTCTACCAGGTTAGGAAAATTCAGGGGATATATGTGCTTCTGTCCAATGCATCTGAGAGAAGATCCAATTCAATGTAACAATGCTGTCTATTTATAAAAGTCTTAAGAAGCATATACAGTTCTAGTTTCTGAACACACACATCCAAACGTTATTTAAATGTTCACTTTATAATGTCTTACTCCTGATTCTTAAGAGTCTTAAACCCTTTTATTTCTCCCTGTGCTGGAATAATTGTTAGAAGAAATTTGATTGACTCACACTGAAGTGAATTTATACACAGATATTTGAAAACATTTGATTGTTGTGTAGATATAATTCCGTATTTCCTTTCTTTCTAAAAACTTGAATCAACCTTGACCCCAAGTTATTTCTTTGCACGTCTGAATATCTAAATGCCCCCAAAGTTACAATCACATTTGTCAGTCTCAATTCTAAATTTGACAAAAAAAATGTGCTTTTTTTTTCCCCAGTCCTCTATTTTCTCACAAGAATTCGGTCCAACTGACTGGTAAAAGAGTGAAATTTACATGGTCAGTCTCTTTGGTTTTTGTTGGATAAAGCCAAACATTGCAACTTTGATGACTTTTCCTCAAATACTATTATTTTATTCCACATAACAGATACTTAAATTTGTCCCCTATAATTTCATTTAATTTATTTCTGAAAAATTTTTAGCCTAATAAGTCATCATTTTCTCTAATTTCCCTGTGGTCTTGAACTATTTAGTTTATCAGTGAGCATTTCCATCACAGGATTCTTTGAGAACAATAATCAAGGCACAATTTTCCACCTCCTCTGCCAGAGTTATACATGCTGAATTCCTGAAGGGAAAAATTCAACTTTTTATTAGATTGTCTACCACCCCAGTAATTATTTAAATAGGGTAATAAATTGTTTTGATAGTAGTCATTTCAGTCAGGAAGGGCCTAGTGATATCCCCAGTCTTTGAATTCCCAAGACAAAGTTAACTTTTATTTTCAGGTTGTTAAAAAAGTAATGTGTAATTTCAAAACCAGTTAAGACACAGTTCTATGAGGAAGACTTCCTTTTCATCACAGGGGGAAAACAATTTTATTTTATTTTGTTTATTTATTTTTTCTTATAGGAACTTTATTAAACATTAAGATGCAATTAAAAATTAACATTTCTGGGTTTTGTACTTATTTTTATTTTCTTGGGGTAAACAATTTTAGATTTTTGTTGAGAGGCCAGAGGATGGCATGCAATGCCACTGAGGGAGAGAGTGATGGAAAGGAAAGAACAATTGATGTAGAACCAAAGGCCGAGGTTAGGTCCTGGAACCATATTTCACTTATGTGTTTGACTGTTTTCTGCAAGTTATCTGAATGATATAGATAATAAGGAAATGGGAAAGTGCCTACCTTCTCCAGTTCATTGGTGAAAGGGTAGCATGTTGGTGAGGATAGCCTCAGTTTCTGATTGATCAACTAATGTTGATGTGATGGGAAGAAGGTGGAAAGTAAGAATTAGTTAGATGCAATTTATTTACTATCTGGAAGCTCAATAGGGAATAAATGTGAAACAGGAGGGAAGGGGCAGGGCACAACTATTAAAAGAATGACACAGCAATTGAAGATACAACATAAGCTGGTTAGAACCAACTCAGCCCAAAATGGCAGAGGATTTCACTTTCAGTGGACCTTAAGTCTCATTATATGCTCATTGTAATGTATTAGCATGTTAAATACTCTCAACAGGCCCAGACTTTATGCAAGTCCATTGGTCTTTTATATTTCTGCTTGTCTTGCAAACAGAGATGCTGAGGATCTTTTTATCCTCCCAGATGATCTTTTCAAAAATGTTTATAGAGCAAACAGCCTTGCAAGATAGAGATAGTTTCTCTCTCTGGAGCAGAAGACAGGTGTGCTTACTGTTCAGTCTAATAAAAGTAATGTTTCCCTTTGGAGCAATGGTTGACCTGTTTGCATATAGCTCATTATAAAAAAATGGGATTTCATAAGCAAAGGGTTGCTCATTTATGATGCAAACTTACTGTGTGTGCAGCATCACTTGGGAAAGTGTGAAGCTCAGGCATAGTAAAGGTTTTTCTCCGATCTATGAGTCTGGTGTTTTTTGACCATCTTTATGAAACTACAGTGGGTTAATAAGCTACTAGTTGCAAGTCAGATGAAATCTCATATGTTTCATTCTTGACAAAGCTTTCCCAGTTTCGTATGATAGCAGGAGGTGTTGGGTTTATGACTAGGGAGCCAGAGAAAGTGATGTGGAGTCAGTCATGGGCTCTGCTCTCATTCTGTATCAAGCAACCAATGTCTTGAGTGAATACAATGTTCTGTGATCCCTCAGTGATCCTAAAGGTATCCTCAACACTAATACTGTTCAGGAGGATGGTGGCAGTTGCATTGTGTTGACTAGCTCCAGTCATGAAAACAGCTCCTGCTAGAAGCAAAATTTATTTCTAGAATCTTCCTACATTTATATTCAGCAACTCTTCTGGATCTGCAGTCTTAGTTCCCCACCAGGCTCTGGAGATTTATTGCATCTTATCAGTGTCTTGTCCATTAATGGCATGACACAAGAGTTCTAGAATGTCCATTCAGTAAATATGTATCTGATAAGTGGGTATTCCTTGTCTGTGTTCCTTCTTTCCCCAAATCCCACACTATCATCCTACCCTCCAAAAAATTGGGGAATCAATTCTTTCTTTCTTAGAGAACTGATCACCTCTCAAGAATTAGAACAGAATGAACAAGACTTGGGACAAGCAGGAGAATCTCAGCTTTAAAGGCTGCAAGTTTGAGAACCATAGTAACTGGTATAAAAATGTGAATATGTGACTTTCCTCCTCCAGGGCACACTGCCTTGGAGGAAGGCAACCAATGTACACAATTGCATAGCATGAGGACAATTTTAGAGTTCTTTGCTTTAAGAATAACCACACAAAATGAGGCTGGACCAGGGCCTCATTCTCCCAGGGCCCCTTTATCATGCACACTTTCTTGTCATGATTCAGGGTCTTCTTGTTGTTCTATAGGCTCAAAATTTTAATTTGCTAGACTGTGACCCCTGTCAGTGGTGCCACAACTTCTGTTTTTGCTCATCAGCCTTAAATTAACAAAGGCTTATCTCCCTAAGAAATATTACATCTCACATTTCCTCCTTAAAACACCAGGCACAAGTTTTCCTGTGGCTATATGGGAAGACATTTGGATAGTGCTCTACAGTCACACTCAAAAACAGGGTATTGTGCTGTACACCAGAAACTGACACAACACTGTAAACTGACTATACTTCAATAAAAAACCAAACCAAACCAAACCAAACCAAACCATAACAAAACAAAACAAAACAAAACAACAGGGGTGGATACACTATGGCCTGCGGGTCAAATTCAGCTTACTGATTGTCTTTTGTATGGCCCACAAGCTAGGAATGTTTTTCACTTGTGACCTTCATTAAGTGAAATGTTATCCTCCCCCAAAAGAATTCCATTTTTTCCTTTAGTAGACATGTTACAAAAAAGTACTCAATTATTATATTTTGAATTTCATCAATAAAAATATTGTGAACATTTGTTTTCTCTCTAGCTTTATAAGTAGTATACATAATATTTTGTATTTCTTTGTCCTTGAAACCAAAAAAAAAAAGTTTGCTATGTGGCTCTTAACAGAAGATTTGTCCACTGTGCTCAGATATAGATTCCAGGAGGAACTGGACTCTTGTCACATTAATTCTCTTCTACCTGGAAGTGAGCTCACTGCTTTGCATGTATTCCTGCTCCAAGCTGAGAGGTTGGAAACAGATAAGGTTGCACTTAGGTATAAACAGAACACACAGATGAGAAATTTGATTCTGCTTCATTAAATACAATTTTTCGTCTAAAAATACTTCCCTCATTGGCCATTGTCACCATGGTATCATAGGATACCATTTTCAAAGTTGTTGAAGATTCCTGGGTTTCAGTTGACTTACCTATTTGATGCCATGGTGATGAACAGACCAAGTGGTGTTAGAACAGACAGATAGCTAGAAATGAGCAGAGAAAGATGTGGGGGAGGGGGTCAGTCAGATGGCAGGAAACCATATATCTTGTGAACAATGGGGGTTCTTGGGCAGACAAAAAAAAAAAAAAAAGCAGAAACTATGGAGCTGAGTGGCACTCTCTGGAGTCATAAAAACCCACGCTCCTGGCTCTCTGTGTGCCTGGAGCCACTGACACATTAACCCTCACTCACAAATCCCAGGACACTTAGCATCCCTGCATTTCTGCAGAATAAAAACCTCTCTTGATGTGTGTTTACCTTAACAAAACTCGTCATTCCAGGAGGTAGCTTATCTCATGACACCTTAGGGGGACAGGCATCACATCCTGCCCTTATCAAAGTCATAAAACCTATTGTTCAGAAAAGTCCCTGAAAGATCTTACAACAAATCTGGTACCTGTGCATTAATTGATCATGCAGCCCCCTGCTCTTTGTGTGCACAGCCTCCTCCCACAACGGAAGGCCCTGCACAGTCACCTTGGTGCTCATGCAGGCACCTCTCGCCTGTGTGGCCTGTTGCTGCCTACAGCAGCACCCCCCTTAAACTTTCCTAAACTTTTCTTGGTCTCTGGTAATTCTTTACCAATCTGAATGTCACTGTCACCGTGTTGTGTGCTCACAATAGGAACCTCCAGATTGGTAAAAAAAACCCCATGCATTTTGGGGTGATAAGGATCTCAGAGGCAGATAAAGAAAAGTGGGGAAAGGTGGAAATTTCTGACATTTGAATGTAAGTAACCTTTTGCTCATTATGCCATCATTACAATAAAATTAGCCTTGCAGATAAGAAGTACCCATCATGCACCAATGCCATGACACTTTTGATGTAGACTAAATAAGGGCAAAAATCCCTCCTCCTCGCAGGAAGGTGGAGCTGGGATGGAAATCAGGGAATATTACCCCCAAACCCCTCTCTGCTCATTCATTTTTACTCTCCATACAATCAGCTTGCCAAAAAACTCAGTGCAGCTACTCCCCTGAGTAGCTACTGCCCACTCTCCCTTTGAGAGCATAATTTTGCCTAATAAATCTTCACTTTACTTTCTCCAAATTCTTTCTGTGATGAGACAAAGAACATAATCTCTGGTAGCAGTGTTACGGATTTTCTAAGAATCTCTAAATATATGCATTAGCTAATCTGTGTTCTAAGAAGGGGTACAGTTGAAATAACATAATCCAGTGTATTGAACTATGGTACCACTATCCTAAAATATCTTCACTGAAATATGAAAATATTGCAACATATAATTTTTTTTCTCTCCAGTGCAACTTTTAAAGTGATACAGTGATATAGAAGCACTCATAAACACTGTGGGTAAAAGAAGGTGAGTTTGGCATGTTTCTATTAAAACTGTTCTAACTTTTAGTTAAACATTTCAAAAAGCCCAAACATTGGAGTTTGGAAGATGCAGACTTGTATATGTTATTCTTTCCAGGAAGTTAAATAAAATGAGAAAGACTGGAAACCTAACAGCTGTTTTAAAAGAATAGCTTGCTAATGGTTTGTCCTAAGCTTCCTGGCATTAAGAATATGATACTGACCATAACTCAATTGAAAAAAAAAGAATATGATACGGTTTCATCCTGCTATGACTGCATTGAGAGGACAAAAGAGGCACAATTTGCGTCAGGGGAAGGATTTTTGAGGGCAATAAAGACTTGTTTAACCTGATTCTCTGTTGACTTTCGTAATTCCCCACAGCTACATCTTTTACTGGCAATAAAAAACACATCCCCAAGGCAGGTAGCTTTCCTGAATTCATGAGCTCCGATTAGTCTCTCTCCATTTACCCCTATGTTTGGTACTGCTGGAACTGGCTGGTACTGTTCTCTGGAATATTCTCGCTACTTTTGCATTTTTTCTTTGGAAAATTGGCTTTTCCATATATTATAGTTACTCAGTTCGAAAGAGAAGAGTCAGGGCAATGTCTTTCCCATCCTGCATGCCCACCTTGCCCAAACACCATATAGATTAGCACCAGGAAAGTATTAACTATAAATTGTCTGAATTGCGGCACATGTAAGACTACCCACAAACTATGGACAATGTTTGTGGGTGAAAAAAGGGAGACGGATTCTTCTCATTTTTATTGTTATTATTCAGCACTATACTTGTTTTCTATTGCTGCATAATAAATGATCACAAACTTAGTGGCTTACAACATCATAAATTTATTATCTCATAGTTACTGTAGGTCAGAAATCTGGGCATGGCTTCAACGGATTCTCTGCTCAGGGTTGTAATCAAAGTGTTGGTTGGGGTTGGGTCTTCATCAAACTCACTATTTGTTGAGTTCCCTATTTTCCTTCTAGATGTTGGTTAGAAACTACTCTCAATGCCTCAACACTGTCTGAAGTTCTCCAAGTCTCTTGACACATGGCTACTTCAAGCAGGAATCATGCATCAAATCTTTCTCATGTTTGGAATCTCTAACTTTTCTTTCTGCAATCAATCAGAGAAAACGCTTTGCTTTTAAAAAGGGTCATGTGATTACATCAGGCCACCTGAATAATCCCTTATCTCAATTCAGTGATCTGTGTCCTTAATTACATCTGCAAAATCTGGTAGACTGTGAGTGTATATCAAGGGCGTGAAACTGTAGACGTCATCTTAGGGTTCTGCCTACCACATGGACTGCTACACATGCACGTGCATGTATAGTAAAGAATACATGATATTTAGAGAGTAAAGAAATTAAGAGACTAAAATGTGTTATAGAGTCGAAATGAGAAAAACAAAAACAAATTTTCTTCATTAGTCCTTGGTTTGGTAAGTGAGGAAACTTCCAGTGATAAACTTTTTGGAAGCATACTTGACTTGGAGGAGAATGTTTCTCTCTAAGAATCTCGGGCTAAATGGGAACATGCCATGTACTACTCTGATTATGGATTTTTTGTGGTTCAGTGTAACTGAGACTCCCAACCATTTTCTCCTGTCTTGACAGGGTTCTTCTCAGTGCTTAAAACAGCACAGTCAACTGTTGGAGCAAAGAAGGATTTTCTGCCTAAAAGAGTTAGGCTGTTGTTAATGATTTATACAAACAGCATGTTTTTCTGTTACAATGCACACACTATGTTGGGGAATGAAGTTGTGGGTACTCAGTCTTTGTGGGGAGCCCTAGGGACCACCAGCTCAGCGTCTTTGCAGTATCCTGTTTATATGCCTGAGCTCTCTTCCCATTTTCTTTGAGATTCTTATCCCATTCTTAGTTTCTTTTTAAACATCTCTTCCAAGAGATGCCTTCCCCAATTTCCCTATTTGATAATCATTAATTATCTTGTTAATTGTCTTTACTTGCTTTATCACCTTTTCCCTTCTGCAATGTAGGCCTCCTGAGAGCAGACCCTTGTCTGCCTCATTGTCTGTTGTATCCCAGTTCATCCTCCTAACCCTAACACCACACTTGGTGCTAAGAGGGACTGCCATTTTGGAGACTCCTAAAAGAAGGCATTTTCAGAACTGCTTCCCCCAAGTAATATCCTAAACATGCAAACTTACACTGTTTCTAACTCGCTTCCTGGCCCATCCAGTCTTCTGAGGAGGAAAGCATAGGTCCAGCAATGATACTGTCCTCTTTAAACTCTCAGTGATTATTTCTTACAATTGTGTCCTTCCAACTCCTTGTTGTAGTCAACTCTTCTTGCATCCAACCCAGATGACGTGAAGCTGTTTCTTTCTAAGCCCAACAGCAAGTAAGTACACTGAGGGAGCCAGTTTGTACAGGTAGACAGTTGGTTTAAAAGGAACTCTGAAAATGTCAAGAAGGGATAACATTCAAGATGTATGGATGATTTATTGCTTAGCAAGAATCAATTTATTGTTTTTTTGTTCCTTCTGAGAATTGATTTGAATGAATATTTGGAAATTTCGTAAGGACAGCCTAGGATGTCCTGAAAGGAAAGAGGGTATACTCAAGGAGGGAAGAAAGAAGTAAAAATAATTGATATCAACATTTGATGCTTTACAAACTGACTTAGGACCCTAGGGTTACATTTTTAGCAGGTTATTGCTGAAGACAATGGTTTTCTTATTTTCAGTGTTTAGTGCAGTCATTATTTCTCTTGCCTCCTCCAAGCTTTGTGGATTTTAAAGTATGAGTGTAACTTTCATGAATAGGGTGCAAAAAAAGTAAAACACATAGAGAACGCTTGGTTAGAAGAAGGGACAGAATGCTTCCTTTTGAATCAAAACTACTGGCAAGCTATGAATCTAAGAGGTGGTAGATTTGTGATGGGAAATTCAGTTGCCCATAATAATCACTGAGAAAAAAACCTTGTCAATGGACCTTTTCTGTCATGGATACTAATTTCCAATTTCATAAAAAACAAGGCTATTTTTCTTTTGTATTTGCCGCTCTCTTTCCTGTGCATCCTCCGTGCACTCCCTCCCCTCACACTGGCCCTATTTGCCCAGAGCCCCCATGAGAGTACGCACTTTGACATTATCAGTGTTTTACAAAATTCTCCAGCTTTTACCCTGCTCGCTATAATACGATGTATCTATCTGTGCCTAATTTCTTAAGAATTTAGATCTTGAAAATGATGAAAAGTGATAGATTAATTAGGCTACCTAATGTGTCACCTTCCCAGACAAAATAATGTCCTAATGGACTAATACATACTTACTGCTTTTCTGAAAACTTTGAAGGAATGGCTTCCAATAAAATGAAATGCAGAGTATTGGGAAAAATTTTGTGCATCAGGTGGGCTTGTGACACTCTTACATTAGCTTTTTGAAAGTGAATCCTTTTTTGGGTCTTTGAATGAGGCTGATTTTTTGCTTCAATCTCATTTTTGAGCTCAAGACTAGTATACATAGTTCTCAGATGACATCTCCCCATGGATGGCCCTCCAACCTCTCTAAAGAAATATATTGAAAACTGAAGTCATTACTTCCTGCAAAGCTGCTCCTCTATCTGTATCCCCGCTGATTAAAGGAACCACCACTTGCTCTGTTTGACATAGAAAAGGCTGACAGTCTTCCTAGACCCCAATGCCCCAGTTCAGCCTACACTTCTAGTCCAGTGTCAAAACATCTCAATTATTCCAATGCTCCCTGGCTCTAAATTACCTTCAGAATAAAGTCCAGTCTTCTAGGCATATAAGATGCTGCTGCCTGCCTACCTCTCCAAGACATAAATATTTGTAGCTCCTCAAATACACTCGTATTCCTCTGTGCTCTGTTCATGTTATCACTGCATGTAATGAACACACTGTCCCCAATGTGCCTAACTTAACTCCTGCTTATTCTTCTACTTCTCTTTCAAAATCAAAATCAGGAAGAGAGTATAGCTCAGGGGTAGAGTGTGTGTTTAGCATGCATGAGGTCCTAGGTTTAATCTCCAGTACCTCCATTAAAAATAAATTAATAAAATTAAAATCAGGTGTTACCTCTAAACTGATTCAGTCCCTTTTCTATGCTTCCGTAGTCCCTTGTACATACATTTCTTTTATATCATTTTTTATACTTACTGAGATCTCTTGTTTTGCTGTTCTACTCCCCCCATAGAGAATATAACTTCAGGTTAGGAATTTCGTGTTGTTCATCACTGTGTTCATTTCTTGAATAAATGTGTGAGTGAATGAATAGTGAATGAATATTGAGAAAGCATGAACAGAGTGACTGTTGAAATTGAAATTCAATGGTTGAGGTTGTTATGAATATTCCCTTATACTTATTATATCCATGTTAAAAAAAATGATCTTATAGTCCAGACTTTCAAAAAAAAAAAAAAACACAGTGAAAGAGAGCTGCATTCCCAATGGCATACAATCATTGAACCTTTCAGATTTCTTAGTGTTTTAGTTGTCTATTCTTTTCTGTTTAATTGTGGAGATAGAGTAACGTGATTATTTTTTCATTTTGCAAAGGAGACCAATCGTTTACATGGAGAGTCCTTTTGACCTTGAAGATGATACGGAATGGAAAGCACGTACATTGCCCCAGATTCCACAGGTGTGTGCCACATGAGCCTCGACTGATGTGGTTGTGAAGTGTGGGTTGACAGGTCTGTATCCACAGTACATTAATCTTGAGAAATATAAACATATGTTATTAATTTAAGTAGATTTCCATTTTGGCTTTGGAGGTAGACAAATTTCACTACGTATTTCATGAACAAGAAGGGGAGGAAAAATTAGTATAAATTGCTCCGCTTCTTCTCCATGGTATAAAAGACATTGGGAACTTGTTCCCCATCTATTTACTGGATTCATTCAGACAACTGGCATCTATTTCTTTGACCTGAATGAATAAGCTTGGTGGTCTACATTGATCAAATTAACTGGAAATTATGTAATCCCTATTTCAATTTGTTTTGCATAAAAATGGAAATTGAAAACACAATTAAAACAAGTCTTCACATGATTAACAAAAGAGGCCTTCATCAATTATTTATGAATTTTTGGCAGAGGAAGTAACTTAGTCTTGTTGGGCTGCTAGAACAAAATACCATAGACTGGGTGGCTTATACATAACAGAAATTTATTTCTCACTGGGAGTTTGAGATCAGGTTGTCAGCATGGTTGGGTTAGGGCCCTCTTCTGGATTGCAGACTTCTCATTGTATCCTTACTGATGGCTGGAATGGGGTTAGGGAGCTCTGCAGGATCTCTTATAAGGGCACTAATCCCATTAATGAGAGGATTCCACACGTACAATTTAATCACATCCCCCAAATCAACTATAAATACCATCACTTTTGGGAGTTAGGATTTCAGTGTATGAATTTTGGGAAGACACAAACATTCATACCATAGCAGTAAGTAACCAATTCTGAAATTTAGAAAGCTTGCATATCAATCCTCTATCCTTCTTTTATTAGATAACTACTAAGGACTATATTAAATATGTGATCCATGTGTTTTGATTTTGATAATAATAGTTTTGAATGAAAAGACATGTCTTTCTATGATGATTTATATAAAGAAGAAATATAAATTGATTGAGTTTCCCACCTGAATTTCTTCTGAAGGAAAAAAAAAGAACATGTAAAAACTCTAATCATGGGAGACCTTTTATATAGATAGTCTTTCGCTTATGCATGTAGATTTGTAAAATCATAAATGCCTGAAGGTTTTTTTTTAATAGAGGTACTGGGGATTGAGCCTAGGACCTTGTGCATGCTAAGCATGTGCTCTGCCACTGAGCTATACCCTTCCCCTTGTAAAATCATAAATGATTTGATGAACCTGAGGCTTCTTGGGAGCCTCAGAATTTTTTAAGACAATTTAAAATCAAATCTTTCATTGGGCTCAAAGAAGTTCAATAAATAGGACTCTTTTAACCTGCAGAAGTCCTAAACAAATTGAAAAAAAGAAATGATTCAAAAGATGTAAACCAAATTATAATCCTTTTTTTAAACTATTGAATCTGTTTTTGGAGAACATGGGGTTACCAATTATAGTCCTTTTGTTAAACTACTGAATCTGGTTTTGGAGAATGTGGGAAGCAGGACTGGAAATCCCCAAGCTCCCTCAACTGGGACAAGATCCTTTAAAACACAGAGCAAAACAAGACAACAACCTACGGAATGGGAGAAAATTTTTGCAAAAGATGAAACTGACAAAGGCTTGATCTCCAGACTATATAAGCAGCTTATACAACTTAATAAGAAAAAAAACAAACAACCCAATCCAAAAATGGGCAGAAGACCTAAACAAGCAATTTTCCTAGGCAGAAATACAAAAGATCAATAGGCACATGAAAAATGCTCAGTATCCCTGATTATCAGAGAAATGCAAATCAAAACTACCATGAGGTATTACCTCACACCAGCCAGAATGTCTATCATTCAAAAGTCTACAAATGACAAACGCTGGAGAGGCTGTGGAGAAAAGGGGACCCTCCTACACTTCTGGTGGGAATGTAGTTTGGTGCAGCCACTATGGAAAACAGTGTGGAGATTCCTCAAAAGACTAGGAATAGACTTACCATATGACCCAGTCATCTCACTCCTGGGCATATATCCAGAAAGAACCCTACTTCAAAAAGACACCTGCACCCCAATTTTCATAGCAACACTATTTACAATAGCCCAGATATGGAAACAGCCTAAATGTCCATCAACAGATGACTGGATAAAGAAGAGGTGGTATATTTATACAATGGAATACTATTCAGCCATAAAATGACAACATAATGCCATCTGCAGCAACATGGATGTCCCTGGAGAATGTCATTCTAAGTGAAATAAGCCAGAAAGAGAAAGAAAAATACCATATGAGATCACTCATATGTGGAATCTAAAAAAAAAAAAGAAGAACATAAATACAAAACAGAAACAGACTCACAGACATAGAATACAAATGTGTGGTTGCCAAGTTGGGGGGTAGGAAGGGACAGACTGGGAGTTTGAAATATGTAGATACTGACAGGCATATGTAGAAGATTATACTGTATAGCACAGGGAAATATATACAAGATCTTGTGGTAACTCACAGCAAAAAAGAATGTGACAATGAATATATGTATGCTCATGTATAACTGAAAAATTGTGCTCTACACTGGAAATTGACACAGCATTGTAAACTGACTGTAACTCAATAAAAAAAAAGTTAAAAAAAAAAGCACTGAGCAAAGAGGCACAGATGAGAATGTGGGCTTTGTGCAGGCCTCACAGTTCCAGGATGGAGGGGCCAGGAAGAGGCTGGGAAACTTGTGTCTAGTTTCACCTTCCAAACTCTATACTCAGTTTTAAGAGTGCTGTTCTCTTTGAGGACTGAATGAGGACAGAGCATAAATGCCCGGTGATGTCCACATCAATGATGCATCCTTCGCATGGAAGAATTGGAGAAGTAGTCACTCATCCTTTGATATTATATGCTTGGTTGAATTTACTCACTGATTATATCATGATAGATAAACTAACATTAGTTGTATTAATATTTTGTTTTTGGCCACATTGAATTTCTCTGTGTTCTGACTGTAATGAAGAACTGATGATTTCTGAAACTTATTTCCCAAATCTTCTGCAAACATATTCAATTGCAACAGACTAAACACTTCCCCCCAATTCCCTACCCTAAAACATATGCCTGAAGGGGATAGTATCATCATCAAAATTATTAACCATAATTGTGGGCATGTATTTTGAAAGCTAAGATGATGTTTTACAGAAAACTTCCAGATGGAAACTACAAGCACAAATATACAGATAAGTTTTTATATGCAGATACCTGGTGTTCAGTGAACTAAATATTCAAATACTTGTCAAACTTTTCCGGGTTAGGTCTTTGTGCATGTCATGAGAATATGATTATTTGTATCATATGCTTGAAAAGAATAATTATTCTGACAACTGAAATGTTCATCCTCACCAACATGCTGTGAAAATTTTATCAAGGTTTGGTCAATTGTTTTGTTTATGAGACACTACTGGATTTTAAAAGTGAAATATATATATGGAATTGCATTACATGTATAACATCTAAGTCTCCTTCTTCTATGTTTTCTCTAATCATAGATTTAGAAGCCAGGATATATTGAAGATGGAAGGTTAGCAGTGAGTGGTTCATAAGGACCAAAGGTTTATCACTGACATAACTTGCATTAATTAGAGAAAGTTTTACTAGTTTTAAAAAGTGATTTTAAAGATGACACTAACATGTAGCTACACCATTTTGTTATTCAGAGTTGCCCTATTGAATTTCTCCCAAATAAATAATTCTAGGATCAATGTTCCTGCTTGAATATCTTTTAGCTGCCTCTGTAATAAACTTTCATGAATTGATCTTTCTAGATACATTTTATTTCTTGGATGCCCAAGGTATATGTTAAAAAAAACCCCAAAGGAATATGGAAGAAAACAGTTGGAGACTACATTCCAAAATGAAGCTCTGAGTTTAATTTCCTTTATCCTTTGCCACTGCCAGCATAGCTTTTGTTACTTAAAGGGCCTAGAAAAAATACTGCTTATATGAATTAGCAGTAAATTTTTTTGTAAAGCAATGCATGTTTAATCAAAAACAGAGGCTAATTCCTTCTCAGATTTGTGCTGTGGTCTCTTGATTTCCTGAAGAAGCATGGATAAAACCACTAAGCCACATCATAAAATACTTTATTTGCTTTGAGGTATCAGTTATCATTATTATTAGTGAAATGCATTGAAAAAAATAGACATGTTCAGAGGCAACTTCATCTTATGCTCCTTAGCCGAGTGTGAACTTCTGGTTGCCCTATAGAACAAGGGACTTCTAGAGACTGAGCTTACGCAGTGTAATGGCAAATATAAGACATCCAGGTCAAACTGAAGAGTAGAAACGTCAAGTAATTGGAGACCTGGGAGTACTATTCCAGAATGATCTTAAGCTGTCTCTTCAAGACATTTGGGTTGACATTCTAACTAACATTTGAACTTGAATCCATAGTCTGAATACACAGTATCTAGGATTGATGTAGTGCAGGACAAGCCGTTGATTTGCATCCAAAAATGATGAAGCAGGAGGACTCTGGTTCATCAGAATTTGTAGTCTTCTACCTATATCCGGTTTCAATGTGTAAACAAAATCATGGGTGGTGCCTATTCTGTATTGTTTACACTGGTTTCATACATACTGGCAACTTCTACCCTTCCTTTCACTGAAGAGGTTGGAAAGCTATTAACTGTATTTCCCAGACCTCCTTGCATCCGGGGTTTAGAAGCAATGTGGATTCACGAATCTGCTTGACTCCCCTGAGATCTGGAAGGTGGCTAGACGTCAGGGAGAAGCCATTCTCCTGCAGCTGTAGGTCTTGCTGCTAGCCAGCAAACTCAAAGAAATAGGATTTTTAAAAAATTAAACTATAGTGGATTTAAAATATTGCATTAATTCCTGATGTACAGCATACTGATTCACTTATATGTGTGTGTGTGTGTGTATATAAATATATATATATATATATATATATATATAAATTTCTTTTCATATTCTTTTTCATTATAGGCCATTACAAGGTATTGAATATAGTTCCCTGTGCTATACAGTAGGACTTTGCTGCTTATCTATTATATATATACTTAGTAGTTAGAATGTACAAATCCCAAACTCCCGATTTATTCCTCCCTATCCTTTCCTCCTAGTAGTCTTTTTATCTCAGCTTTCCACTGTCCATTCTCCAGCTTCCAGTGTGCCCAGAAGCAAGGGCAGGGATGGTGGCATCTTGATTAAGCCTTCCAATCTCAGAATCCCAACTACCAGTAGCCATTCTCCAGCTTCTTGGATGTGGAGAGGCCACTGAAACACTGTTATTTGGGCTTATCCCTTCCAGCAGAGCTCCAATGGCGGCTTTAGTGGGTTAGTTCTGATTTTTCTTGAAGTCATTCCGGAAGGCCAAGCCTAGAAGCCATTTCTTGGGTCTTTCTGACAATTTTGTAAGCATCAGATTCCCTGGGACAGATTTAAAACACTTCAATGGTTTATCTATCCTACACTGAATTCCTTCTAATGCATTAAGTAAGCAAATAAAGATGCATGTTTAGAATACAGAATTCTATTTCACTTTGATTAGTTATCAACATTATCATTTTGAAATTATACCTCCACTTCCACCTCCATTAAATAATGAAGACCTGGAGTGCCCAAATCCCAATTTACAATCAGGTAAGTTAAAGAGTAAATTTTCACAGTAAAATATATTCTTTTCATTACACTCTGAACTGTTAAGAAAAATAAGTGTTAATTTGTATTTGGCTATTTAAGATATAAATCATTGATGTCTTTAAAATAGTCTGAAAAAGCAGATATAAAATTTCAAGTTCCAGATACATTGTGGTGAAAGAAGAATGCAGCTGTACTTTAAAAAAAGGGCTAGAATAATATTCAATGACTTTAATAATAATAACAGTGCAGTGTTGTGTTTTTTTCCTGTCTGGATAGACAAAGGGTTTATGAAGTCTGGGTGAGCAGACAGTTCTATAGACACAAGTTCTCCATGGAAAACTTCTTGGATCCTGTTCAAGGCCAGCACTGTCTGAGTCCCATTAAAGTGATGGCTCAAAGCAATAGCCAGCCACAGAGAAAAGCTCTGGCTTGGACACCAAGAACCCAGACTAACACAGGGAAGGTCTCATAAGAATATAAACTGAATATTCTCTGTCTTCTGGTTTAGTTTCCATGGGAATTTATGTTTATGGGGAAGCCTGTTTCTTCCTGGCCAAAATATTTGGACAGTTCAGTCAGTTCAGCCATTCACAGAGTTCAGCTGACTGGATGTTTTGTCTTTATGGTTGGCATGACGTGCTGATAGGATTAGCTGGGTGAAAAGTATTGTCAAGTCTGAGTCAGTGCACTTTCTGCTGATGTTGGGCAAATTTGGTTCGCTATTGGTAGGTGGGAAGAGATGGCTTGAGCAAAGAAAACTGAGAAAACAGATTGACCGTGGGTGAATTTGATAGTTTTTTAATCCAAACTCCTTGGAGTTATTTAATGATAAACTTGTCATCTTTCTTGCCCCACTGAGAGCAGGCAGACAATTCACCAGATTGGAATGAGTGCCTCCATCATGTTTATGTTGCCATCATAGAAGTGAAGGAAGGGCAGACAACAGTAAGATTTTGTTTAATGAAGAAGTGGATTGGGGTGCAATTCTAGGATATTTTAAGCCAATTCAGTTTAATTTACAAAACATAATTGTTCTATAGTGAATCAGTGCAGCTTACAGTTACAGTGGGCATTAATACAGGCACAACAGATCTCTGTATCCTCAAGGGCTGGGGTGGTGGTTGCCAATTGTAGCTGTGAATAGAATGACTTGGGAAGCTTTTTGAAAATACTCCTGCCTGGACTCCACTTAAATCAGAATATCTGCGGGACTGGGCCCAGTTGTGACTGTGCTTTTAAAGTTCTCCAAGCATTTCTAATATGTAATACGTTTGGTGGAATAGAAGTATGTACAGAATGTAATGAATGAATACTGAAATCTGTGGCTAAAATTAGATCACATAGAGCTTTTTGGTACATAAGCTTTTTTTTTGAGAGCATCTTTTACAAACACACAGCATCTATGAACCCTCACACTACGTCTCCTTTAGAATTGGTCCTCATGGTAATTTGCTTGTATCCTTTCATCACACACACACAATCACATTTGACATTACAAGTCATTGTCTGTGTTCCTTCATAGTGTGGAAACTCAGTGGGAGTAAAGATCATGTTGTTCTATTATTTAACACAGTGCCAGGCACATAGTAGATGCTCAATAACTATTTTTTTAATTGAATGACTAATGATTTTCACCTAAAGTAAATTACTGCACTTATATAAGCTGTTACTCATTACTAATGAGGGTCTCACCCACAGTCTAGGTTATGAATCTGTCTTGAAAAATGCTATCGAGGGCATAAGAAACATATGGTGTGAAAGTTAGGACTTAGAACTTGTCCTTAGAGTTACTTTCGTGCAATATTCTTCAGGCGGCTGAACTTTCTCTTAAAAAGAGGAAACTAAGACAGTTTTTGTGTCTAGGGTCTTAGTTTTTGCTATTCAGTTTTCACTGAAAAGTTTAAAATTTTTCCTTTTTGTTTTTCCAATATCATAGCAGAAAATACTATCTAATTATATGCCAAGTCTTCTTAATGAAACTTTAATTGCTCCATTATCAGACTGCCTTTCTCATTCTCCTCTTGGCACTATTCTAAAATTTGATTTGTGTTAAAAACTCATTTTTTATTCATTGGTTACTAGGAGACAGCATTTCGTGAGCTGTGTGTCTCTTCACAGCTGAAGGGGAAAAATCTAGCTAACTCAGAAGCAGGAAATAATTAGCAAATTCACACATTATCTTTCTGTTTAGACCTCAAATCCAAAGGCTATAGGTTAACATGAATACTTTATCTTTTGATCAAAGGGATTTCCAATTTAAAAAAAAGTGAGGTTAGAATTTGGCTCAATGGTCAAAATGTCAAAATCCCCCAATCCCACAAGGTTTTTTTGAAGAAACCAAATAAACATCTCTGTTGCAGACAGAGTAGGCTATTAGCTAAAGAAACAATGTGTTTGAATTTTGAACAGAGGATTATCATTTCCAGGCACAAATACATACACACAACACACACACACACACACACACACACACACACACACACACATACGCACACATGACAATGGAAAAATAAGACCCATAACAATTAATAATACATACACAGATGTGTAACTGGCTAAAAGTAAGGAAAATCAAATTTATTAGAGACATGTATATCCAAGCAGCCTTGATATGTGCACATCTTTGCCAAGTGGAATACTGGTTAATAACAGACCATATTCCATTAATTCAAAAAGTCTCCCAAAACAGAGGTCACTCTAACCAAATGTATAGACACCTGCTCTGGAAACAGAGGGAGTTGAAATAGGGCTGACATCCAGGGAGACCACAAGTCTCCTACGACTCACTGTGAAATCAAAGATGAAGATGATATTTCAAGGGAAAGGAGAAAACATTCTCTAACATAAAAAACAGCTACTTTTATGATGCCCTTCCCCCTAGTATATAGTCTTTTTAAAATAATTCTTGAAAAACGTTTATTTGAGAACTACAGCATAGAAAAATAACCCCAATATATAGCCTGCAAGGAAGACAACAAAATTGAAATTCTTAGTTGCAACTCTACCTATTTCTAATATGACAAGAAGGAATTGGATTATCTAGACATCCCCCCCCACAATTCTATAATTTCTTAAGTATTTTTCTCATTACAAGATAGCTTGGCATAGTGGGGAAGAACCCCGACTCTGGAGCTGGAGTGCTCAGGTTCAAGTCTTTTCTCCAGCTTTAAAACTATAATCAAACCTCACTTTTTAAGGCTTCAGTGCCCCCATCTTTAAAATGAGGATAATGAGGGTTTTCTGAGGATTTGATTAATACTTACAAATCCTCAGAAGGGTCAGGGCACATAGTAAGGACAGTATGTGTGAGTACTTTATTGGATAAATTAACGATTGGAGATTCATAGTATGTATCTCCCTGCCTCAGAGAAACATCTGAAAATCCTCTTGCTTTTGGACAGAGCCAGCCTGTGGTCAGGCCAGGGCAGCTCAGAGAGCACACAGATGCCTTTCATAGTTTCCCAGAAGAAATATTTCCTGGAAACAAGAATTACATGGTTTGCTCTCTCGCGTGACATCAACAAAAAGCTGAGCCTGGATAAGGAACATTCCCAAAGCTGTGGCAAAAGTAAAAATGGAAGAAATAAGGCATTTTCAAACATGCCTTCGAACCTCTTATTACAGTGCTGTTCTTTCTGCCATAATGCTGCTCATGCCTTACCTGCTCAGGTGCATCCTCTGTGAGAATCTTCCTGCTCACTCCTCCCTCATAGAGGGAGCCAGTCCCTCCCCGCCTCTGGCCCCCCAAGCCTGCCATTCATACCTCTTGAGGCCAGACTCATCCCACTGCTTCAGGGTCACCCGGTGTCAGGAGATGTGAACTCAAAACAACCCTTCTCCCCAGCCCTCGTTGTTTTCCTCCCCGACTTCCCAAAGAGTTATTCCAAGCCATCACCAATCCAGTTCCCTGCTATCCCTTTCTGCTTTCACCAGAAAGTAAAGGCTCGATTGTTTTTAGCTTTTTGGCTCCTCTTTTTCACATTCATCTGCACTGGCCGCTTTGTGAACACTATCTTAGCAAAGATGTAGCATCACTATTCTGGTTAATACCACCCTTTTGTGTTCTACCTCATATTTCTCTGCACTGTCTTGGAGAATCTGGCCCAAAAGCATCCTTTCTTTTCTGTATCACCTGCTTCTTATTCTCCATTGGTGTTATCTTCAGTTTTGATAAAGTTTTCTTTTTCCACCTTCTAGATGAAACTGTTCCTAGACTCAATTTCCCCATCTAGCTACTATCCAGATGTCTCTATTCCTTCTTTTCTATTAACATTACTCACCATTGTACTTTAGCCTCACACCCACCACTCTGTTGACATTTTTCGGGCAACTCTCATCAATGTCCTCCTAGGTGTTAAAGTCAATGGGAAATTTCTGTTTCTCTTCTTACCTGGCCCTCTTATGACATTAGTCTTGTTTACCACTTCCTCCTCCAACTTTTGTTTTTACATGGATTCTTTCCTATTTCTCTGTCCACTTCTTGGTGTTCTTTATAGCTCTTCTTCCTTTGCCCACACCTTACACGTTGGGACTCACCAGAACTTTGTTCTTAGTCACCTTTTCACGTTATTCCACAAGAGTAATATTATCTCCTTTTATACCTCTGTCGGCATTCAGTTGCTGATGACTCTCAAATTCCATTCTCCAGCCAGATCATCCAGTTGAGTTCCAAAGAAAAATATTTTGTTTCTACTTGGATATCGCCACCTGTTGTCCCATTACTAAACTCATTTTCTCACCTCAAACTTGCTCTTCTACCATCTTCCCTGTGACCCAACTCACCTCCTCTGCCTTATACCCAGCATCCATTCAGCTCATCATCACATCCTGTAAATGTGCCTCCTAAATACTTTCTTTCCCACTGACTCTGTTGTAGCATCAACTCTTCAACTTGCATCATCTCTTGCCTCAACTATTGTTCTCTCTACTTTTAGTCTCATTCTTCACTGATCAGTTCTCCACTTTATGCCGGAAATCTTTCTGATCACTAAATATAAAATAGCCTTTGATTACTAATGGGGTAGAGTAAAACTTATTCAGCTGAACTCTGCTAATCTTTCAATATTTATTCCCCTAACACTTTCACTAAAACTCCTTCACACATGTGAGCACACACAAACACGTGACTGAATTACTCATGTTGGCTGAGTAGATACCCTTTCCTCTCTACTGTTTATATGCAGCTTTCTCTGTCCAGAATATCCCTTGCCCTCTGCCCAGCAAACACACACATCACTCAAGTCACCATTTTTAAAAGAATTTTTGTTTTTTTGGTGAATTTCCCCCTGAATTTTTGTGGAAGATCTTGGGCAGACCTCCTCCTAGGGTCTCACAATACTCCATAATAGCAATGATCTCATCACATTGTAATTTTTGTTCACACATGTGCTCTCTATTCTACGTTAAGCTGCCTGAGGGTCCATAAGCCTTCATCTTTGTTTCCTCAGCTTTAGCCAGAAACACAGTCAGGTAAGAGGGAAAATTGGCAGAGTCATTCACAAAATTTTAGAGATGGTAGAAACTTGCTTGCTGGGAAGGGGAAAGAGAAAACAATCCAGAAAATTTTGTTGTGTGGAAGGTCAAAGAGTGATTTCTCCCACATCATTACTTCCACTGGGCAAGGTTGGTGCAGGGAGGAAAGTCTAACACATAGGAGGAACTCAAACCGTGTTGCAGGGGAAAAATTAGAAGGTACAAAATTTCTTTATCAAAATAACAAGGACTGTGATGGTCATAGTTCTAGAGGTGGTTGCTGTTGTGGGGTTTGTGTGCTGATGAATCTGGTTTGTAGAAATACACTAACCCCAACAAAACCATCTCTGCTGTAAGGAATAGGATCAGGGAAAGGAAAGAAGCAGGTCAAATAAATATTATGCTAGAGTGTCAACTCAGGAACCCTAAAAGAACATGAAAACTTATTCATTCACCTGTCATGTCCTAGGGCATTGTTAGATATAATGGAAGTACAATGTGAGCAAAACTAACAAGAACATCAAAAGCAAAACCAAGCAACAAAAACAATAACAACAAGAAAACATTGCCTCCACTTTCATGGTACTTGAAATCTAGTTGGGAAAGACTGAAATCAATTAAAAATCACATCAAATCACAAAACTCGACTTGGATAAATATTAGGAAAAAGAGTTATGTGGCTTTGGGAAAGCACAGGCAAGGAGGGCTCTATCTGCAGCTGGTTAACAGAAAACTCCATTACAAACACAGGTTCCCATGTAAGCCAAAGCAAAAGGAAACTGAAGAGGCTGAATTCACAGTTCCTGTAGGTTTGGGATGAAATTTCCATCATGCTTATCCTGAATTCTTTCAGCCCCTGAGCATATGAGGGAATTTATTTTATGGTCAATGTTGGTGGGAGTAACAAGTGATTATTAAGGAGAGAAAATATTTTCTGGATCATTTATTGTGTATTGTATACCATTTACAGTGGGTGCTGCTTTAACACTATTCATGTCAATAAATATCATCAAACAAAAAGTCATTGAAGCCAATTAAGAGAGATTTATTTAAATCAAGGCCTGTATCTTCTGTGAGAAGCAACGATGCCACCAGAAACTGGTAAAATCTTGTATAACTTTCTTCTCGTAGCTGACAAAAGTGTTTCATATAATGTAATTCATTCTAACAATGATAATAGATTGATATTGATTGTCAATAGACACTTAAGAAGAAAAACACAAGCAGATGATAAGCATTGTGGGACTGACATGCTGAGTTTTGGAATTTTATTTGGCAACTAGAAATAAATATGTAGATAAACCAGATTATGACAACCTGGAGATCAGAGATGTTTAAAGTGGATACATTGAGAAATTATAACAACATCTGAGATTTATTGAGTAGTTGTATGTGTCAAGTAGTTTGACAATTTCTTTACATATCAATTCATGCTTCATTTTCATTTCTTGTGCGGTTATCTTCGCTTATGATGGTATATCTAAGAAATTCCACAAATGCTATCCCTGCATATTTCAGTGAATATTTGATGACTGCAAAAGGCACAAAGTGGGACATTCACACATGGATTATTACAACCGATATCACTCAAAATTAACTTTGAGTGTAAAATAGAAATATTTTAGCAGAAAACAATTAAAGTGAAAATTAAAGTATACAAAACAGGCATAATAGCTCCTTGAAATATATTAAAGGGGTTTAGAAATGCTGGCTCCATTAGACTGGCATTGGAAATATAAAGGAATGAGTTCTAGAGATCTAATATACAGACTAGTGACTATAATTAATAATAACATATTGCATACTTGAAATTTGCTAAGAGTGTTTTCACCACACACACAAAATGATCACTATGTGAGGTGATGGATACATTAATTAGCTTGGTTTTGGTAATTATTCTATAATGTATACACATATCAAAACATCACATTGTACACCATAAATAAATACAATTTTCTTTGTCAATCAGATCTCAATAAATCTAGAATATACATAAATAAAAATACTGGAAAATTGGAAAAATCTATTCATATTAGTCAGCATAAAGGAGGGTTACTTTATTCAAATATCCCAAATAGTCCTTATGGAAAAGAATCAGCAGTACAATTCCTCAACATGGCAAGTTTTCATGAGATCCAGCATAACAAAAGATAAAGAATTCACACTGCTTCATTTTGTATTGGAATTGTCATTATTTTCTATGGAGGAACAATTCCTTAGTTGGATAAATGCTAGGTTAATCAAACACAGAAATCCTTGGTTGATTGTGGGTACAAAGGGAGAGTTAGTGAACATGATTTTTAAATTTCCATTCTCCCTTTGGGATAAAATGTGGAATTGGTATTTTTCTTCCATTTGAAGTCACTGGTGACATAACACTCATGCTCTCCGCACCTCTACTTTTTTTTAAAAACTCTATTCTTGTCAATGTGTTTCTCAGCCAGGAAAAATGACATTAGGAAAAACACATTGTACAGGTTATGGAAAGGGCAAAAATGGAAGTCTCAAAGTGAAATATTCTTCATGAAAAAAATAGTTTTTTTATGTTTCTTTAGTGATTAAAAACACCACCCAGTTTTAGAAACCTTTTATATTTTATACTTAATTTTCCTCCCCACCATTTTTAAAGTGAGTTGGGAGTACAGAATTCCTTGATGGAGTGACCTAACTACAAATTACTGCTATCCAGATTTAGGACATTTGCTTCATATTTTATGAGTGCATTTTTAGATATTGAGAAATAAAAAGAAGAATAGGTCAATTTTTTCCCCAGTAAATATGTTTTCCTTTGGTTCTTAAGTGAAAAAATATTTTAAAATATGTACAATCATTTTTCACCTATGATGATTGAATTGTGTCTATGTATTTGCTGACTAAGTATCTAATATATATTGACACATAGGCTTCATACCATTTATCTCCTCCAAATAATTAAGGGATATTTCAGAAAGAGTCAAATCTGCATTTTTCTCAAATTTTATGTGCTCTGATGAGCAATAAAAAAATTCAAAAAGCTCTTCAAAGGACAGTTGTAATTAAATCATTTGGTGCTAGTTATCCTGGTGCTTATTAAAATGAAGCTCAGTTTCCAAGTTACTCTTAAGTATTTTAAAATCCAGATTGGAGATGGGAACATATTTCTAATGATTTGTTTAGTCTGGTAATTATCATCAACCTTTAACATGGGCTGAACCAGCTCTCTGTGTGATTGGCACTCTTATCATCTGTTACATTGTTATTAAGCAGACATGTTCTCATAGGAAACCCTAGGGCATGTGACCCTGGGCTTTTGAATTTGGATGTCTGCTCAACAGCTTAGTCATGTAACAGGATTTGAGGTTTCTTGGCAGAAGCCAGTTTTTCATCTGGTTCTTCCCTTTTTCTGAATGAGTGATGGAGCAGGTCTCCTACAGAGAAAAATGGACACTTTGAACATCCCAGAAGCCATCTCTTTTTCTGCAAAGAACAAGATCTTGTTTGGCAAACTGTCAGTTTAGGGGGCTTTTATATTGCTACATAGCTCTCTGTGTATCCAGCCACTTCTCTTAAATGCCTAACATCTGTGATGGGGTCTGTGGGCCCCAGCTCTTGGTGCCTCAATTCAACCAAAGAGCCATAAATGTCTACTCTAGACAAGGTGGTCTTCTAAAAGCAATGGAAAGATATGCCTGTGACTTCAGCTAATCTACTGTTGAAGGAGAATAAAATTGGCAAAAACCCATCCAAAACAGCTATAATAATAGATCTCCATCTACTAACTACCACCTGCTAAGTGGAATCTGAGGGGGAGATTAATGGAGGAATTTGACACTGGAGAAGGATCTTGACAAAGACCAAAAAGAAGCCTTCTAGACAGAGCAGACATTTGGTTTTGGTTCTCTATCAATTGCCCCCAAGATGTGTTTCCACTTCTGGTGTTTACTACTTATACAGTCATTTAGTTAGACAATGAGTCAAATGCGTATGCATATGTGGATTAATTCTTATTGAGTGCTGGAGGGGAATGAGCCCAACATTCATGAAGCTTGCAGCCTATCAGGGGAGAAAACCCTTGCCTTAATGGGAAATACTCAGAGAATAAACTTCAAGTTGGGAGTTTCCATTGTGAGGTGAGGTACTGTTTCAAGTATTGAAAGCACTGGACTTGAGATTAGTAGTAATGAACATGCTGAGAAAATAGTTACACACATGAGACTAGAAAACTCAAGAGAGAGGCAAACTGGGCTGCTGATTTGCTTGCTTTTCCCACTTTTTATTAAACGTGAAGTTTGTTGTTGTTGTTGTTGTTGTTTTAAGCATGATCAAATTGGATTTATTCTGGGGATGGTTCAACATATGCAAATCAACCAATGTGATATACCATATTGACAAGATAAAGGATAAAGACCATATGATCATCTCAATAGATGCAGAAAAAAATTTAATAAAATTCAATATTCATTTATGATGAAAACTCTCAACAAAGTAGTTATAAGGGAACCTATCTCAATGTAGCAATGAAGTTTTGATTGTGTATGGTAGGTTAGAAATTATGCTGGACATTGGAGACAAAGACTGTCTTTTTAAAGTATCCATAACCTGTAAGGGGAGATTGAGTCTCCAAAATCAATTCTTAATGTAGAGGAAAGAGAAGCATTAGTCTTCAAATATAGGGGATGTAGGAATATGTACATATTAAGAAATTTGAGCTGAGTCTTGAACAACTAGCAGATGTAAAGAGCTGCACAGGATGAAGAAGGTCATTCCAAGTGGAGAGAAGTACACACACACAAAATCTGTGTGACATGAGAAAATATGGATTATTTAGCATATATTTATTTATTTTGAGAACTGTATATAGGACAGAAGTTTGGGAGCAGCAGATAAGTGTGAGAATACTGTCAGATTATGACAATGGAAGAGATAGTAGGGCTACTGCATGAAGGGCTAATGAGGATGCAGTACATCAATGTGGAGATGAACCACAGAAGGATTTTAGGATTGAGCAGCATAAAAGCAATATTTGATAAGATATAGTTCTGCATCCTAAGGCAGAACACTATGTGGGTAAAAGATCCAAGGGACAGACCTTTCGATTTAGGTAATATGCACAGACATTGCTGAAGAAGAAAGCCAGGAAAAATAGCTAGGAATAGTCAGAAAGCAGAGAGAAGGCAAGAGAAAAGACTGTTAAGTCTGTGTCATAAAAGCCAAGGTAAAAGACCATTACGAGAAAATGTCAAATACATTGAAGGAGTCCTGTAGAATAGAAACCAGGAGGTCACCTGATACGGCAATAATCAAGTCGTTGGTGACCTTTATAAGCACAAACTTGGCACGTTGTTGGAAATGGAAAGCAAACCACAGGGGGTGAAGGGGGAAGTAGGTGGAGAGGAAATAGATGTAATGGGCGTAGAAAATCCATTTGAGAAATCTGGCAGAGCTTTTGCCTGGCAATGAATGGCCGAAGAGAGAATACAGTTGATAGCTAGATGAGAAAGCATGTTGTCATTTTCTCTTATACATAAAGCATGTGTTTCAGCCCAAATCATCTAATCTCAGTTCCTGAATGTGTATTTGGCATTTCCTTTTCTGAACTACTGCTCAGCTCCCTAAATTATTTTTGCCCCTCTTCTCTTTTTATTTGAAGTGTATCACTCACTCAATTTAAGGCAATGTCCTGCACATAGCAAATGTTCAATGTATTTAATTGATTGCACAGTTTCCTCTTCACTTCGTCATCTTTGGGGATTCTGCTAATATAAGTCAGTTCCAGGACATAGAAGAATAAAGAGGATTAATGACATCTTGTAAACAATAAGCATTTCAGATCTCTCACAAAGGAGAGACAGTAATCCTCATCATATTAAAGACATAAATGCATTTTTTCCTGCTAATTTCTATGGGAGACACTCAACTAAAAATTCTTTATCTTAGACCAAATCATCCACTGAAAAAAGGGACAAAGAGAAACAACTCACCCTCCACCAATCTACCCAAAAGGATTAAACTCTTGTTCAGTATTGCAAAGTTGTCATAGGATAATAATTTGAAGATTAAGACATGAAATATCTAAAAATTTCCCCTATATTTCTTCTAAAGAAACATCTAGGAGGGAAAATGAATAACATTTCCAACAAGAGAAACAGGTATTAATTTTGTATTTGTTATATAACAGATATTATGCTAGGAGTTTCATGAAAGGGATTTCATTTCTTTCTTACAATCCTGTGTAAGATGAGTATGAATTCAAAAATAAGTAAATTGATACTCAGGGACACCTGGAAACAGGTCTCACATGATCTTTAAGACATATTGCCTCACCAATAACATTACTACACTTCATCATCATTTTGTCCCGAAGCTTCTATAAAAAACTTAACTTTTCCAAAATGACTGCTTATTGTAAGACCACAAAAGCTTAAAAATTAAGAGAAAAAGAAAAAAGAAAAACAAAAATATACTCAGCTTTTTGTAATGTAATATGTCATGGGAAATATTAGAAATATCAACAACAATTAATAGAAATAATAATGCTGCTGCCACCACATCTCATTCTATCACATGGTTCTTCAACTATTTTCTAAATTGGTTTTTTCCCACATGTGTTCTTACTCAGTTGTATGGAACTAAATGCTGGAAGATCCAGAATCTTGCTAGACTGTTTTTAATAAAAAAAAAATCTGGTTTGGAAAATGCATTGAACTATATATGCTAGAAAAGTTTGAACAACACAAAATCTAATTCTTTCTGTTACAACTGGTCAGTCTTGATCTTTCAAAGATATCAGAAGAAGACCAAAAATGGAAAATTAGAGTTCCATCTCAGAGTGGGAGTTGGCCTTGTGGGTTTGGAATGTGGCTTGAGGGTCCCTGGCTCTGGAACTCAGATGTCCAGCCTAGCTGGCCAGCTCCGGAAATTTTCAGAGATTTCTGGCTGGTTTGTTGGGGCCTGGCTGGCTGTCTTGGAGAGACTATGCTCTGGGTTCTCCCTGGTCCAGAGAATAGTGAGCTTAGCCAGCTGGCTCCTACTCCTGGCCAAATCGGCAGATGAATTTATTCTACATTTTGGGATACCGAGAGTCACAGAAGCTCCTGATCAGCAAATCCAAGAGTGAGAAAGAAGCTGATAAATTAGCTGGTGGATTCCGGCTGTCGAAGGAGAACTGAGTAGCATAGAAGGATTTTGTTTTCACCACTATGATTCAGGTACCACTAGATTTTTATATTAATGAGCTTGGTAACTGGGTCTCCATGAAGAATGAATGTGTTTAAAGTCTCATTATATGGACAGGATAAAGATTCTCTCCTTGACCGAACTCTAGCCAGTCTCCTCTGAGCTCTCTTCTTGACTAGGCCTTAATCTTGGTCTATAAAAACTACACACTGAAAATAAATTATTTCATCCACCTGCTACCCAACACTGAAAGACTTAAAGAAACACTAACATAGTTTCTAAAAGCTCAAGACCAAATCCCTAGGAGGAACCTAGTCCCCTTTAAAGTGCCTGCCTTAGGAAGCTCAGGACACAAAAATCATTGACTATTTGTTCTAGCCAACACCCGATCATAGGCCCCTGACCAACCTTTCTTAGCGTATTTACTAAAAGAGGTTTATAGTTGTGAGTTCTTCCTCTGTCCCTTTGAGATGTATGTGCATCTCTTGTAGTTCAGGAGAGTGTCCTTCTCAAGGAAATGGAAGCCATTCATTTAAACCATAATCTTCAGGGAGAATAGGGCCTATGTTTTCCAGTATCTGTAGGAAAGTAGAATCCTAACCTTAATAATGACCAGCTATCAGAAATAGTTGGCCTAATTGGCATTCACATTGATCCATAGTTTGTAAGTTTTCACTTCCTTTACTCTACTGAGCATCCCTCTCACGCCCTCCCTACTCCCTCATTCTCTGTTCAAAATACCTGGTCACCTGTGTACATATTGAAGTTAAGTTCAGTTCACATTGAACCCCCTTTCCTATTGCAATAGTATATTATGAATTAAAATCCATCCTTATCACTTTAACTAATGCCTGGTTGTTTATCTATGACAGACACAAACACTAATCTTTAAAAAATTAGCTCTTAACCAAGTACCAAAATCTTTGCACTTAGCAAAATGAACTTAGAAGGAGATATTTTCAAGGAGATTATGGTACGTAACCTCTAAGATGGTCCCCAACATTCTCCATAGTGTGTATACCCTTGTGTAATTCCCACTCACTGAATATAGGCTGGGATATGTTGTTTTGCTACTAATAAATAGAAAGTGACAGAAGTGATGGAGGTCACTTATGAAAGTAGATTATAAAGGACCATATCTTCCCCCTTTGGAAGCTCTCTTGTTGCCTGTTGGATATCTCACTCTGGATGAAGTCAGCACCCATGAGAAACTGAGAAAGAATTCAAAAACAAGTATCCTGAGTCCCTTCAACTGCTATGTGAGTAGCCTGGAAGTGGATTCTCCTTCAGTTGAGTCTGGAGATGACTGCAGCTCCAATCACCACCTTGACTGCAGACTTGAGAGATTGCTTAGCTAAGTTGCTTCCAAATTTTTGACCCATAGAGATTGAAATGATAAATATTTGTTGATTTCAGCCACTAAATCTTGGGGCAATTTGTTAGTTATGCAGCAACAGGACACTAATAGAGGGACCCACCTTTACCTATGTGGTTTGCCTAAGTTTAGAGTAAAATATCCCTACCCATGCATTCAGATATTACATTAATGCATTGTTGCTACAGACTATTATCATGTTTAAAGAAGGCATTATCAGGGCTTCTGTTTAGAGCAGAAGTTCCTTAACTCCTTCTTGTGGTAATAAGGGAAACACATATTTCTAATTTTATTTCTTCTGGAGAGTTTCCATCTGTTTAAATGTGTGCCATAGTTATCCATCTTCAGATAAAATCCAAAATTCCTACACTGGAGTCAGAAATTACTTGGGGATTCCTCTCACCCATAGTGTAAAATAATTTCTTAAAACCATATAATTTTTGACTGAATCCACTTTTAAAATGCCTTGTGTGCTTATATTAAATCTTCTATTTCACCTGAGGGGTCAAGCTTTGATGAGAACTACCACTTCCATAGGGATTTTCATTCTTCACTTAATCTATGTGTAGACTGTTTTATTATCAGGCTGCTGGTTTTAAAGGTGGAGGAAGGGACTATGATACAAGGTATGCAGGTAACTTCCAGAATCTGGATAAAGAAAGGGAACAGATGCTCACTTGAACCTTCAGAAGAAACCAGCCCTACTGACATCTTGATTTAATTCCAGTGAAACCTATTTTGGATCTCTAACCTCCAGAACTACAAGATGATAAATCCATGTTGCTATAAGCAATTGCTTGTGTTGATTTATTATAGCAGTGGTAGGAAACCAATATGACCATCTAAAGAGGAAAATCTAGAATGAACTTTTCCATGTTGAAAATGAAGAAACCCCAACTGGGTGGCATCCTTGGGATTCCTTGTTCCCTTTTCCTTGAGCTAGGCATCACTTTTCTCATGCTTATTTCTTTTTGTCTGAATTAAACCATGATAGTTACTTGTGGGTAGTTGGCCTTTTTTAAATATTTTGTAATTCCACCCCTCCAGGGCACCACACCCATGTAAAGTCTACTACACCACAGAAAATCCTGATGCATACTTGATTTATTGATCTCATTTGCTTATTGCTATTTTCAGAATTAAACATCTTAGTAATTTTCCTGGAAAAATAATAACTACCATATAAACCAGGATGCAGTTCAAAAAATGATTGCCCTGTTTTTGAAAAATTTAATTTAAATTTATTTTAATTTATGTACAGATGATTCTCATACCAGAGCCATTACAGAATTTATGAAATGCATGTTGAGAGAAAAATAACATAAAAGAGATACTCCTTTTCTATTTAAGAAAGAAAAATGGATATGTTTCTGTCCAACATTTTTTGTGTTCCGAAAAAATATTCTTGAAGTCCTCAATGACTATTTTCACTTTCCCATTGGCTTGTGCTTTTCTGCATATTTCTGTACCCTAACTTCATCCTTTTGTTCTGAGCTGTTTATTTAGATAGCCTGAACAATAGTGTTATCTAAGTTATAGCCAAACATGGTCTGCTACAAGAATATGTCTTAAGCAAGAACTTTAATACTCCGCTGAAATACAAACCTCTTCTAAAAGATGGCATTCTGGTCTTCCAACACAGTTATTCCAGAAAAAGTGTTTGTCTCTGAAAAATTAGCTGTTTTTAGTAATTTATCCAGAGGTAGTTCTAACCTGCAAAAAAATTTGCTGATATTGAAAATGACTTGGCATTTTTCTTCACAAAAGTTGAATTACTCGTGATATTCTCTACCATGCAAATCATACATATACATATATACAATACTCAGTAAGTGAAGATTTGTCTAAAAATAAGAACTCTTTTCATCATTAACTAACAATGATTTGACAAAATAACCTCAATGACCAGCTCAGATACACATTGTTTTGACAGGCAACTTGGATGTTTAGAGTCATATTTTCTGAATATTACTTTGGCAAACTGTGGTTGTGATCATCATCTAGAAAAAAGATAGGCCAGATAGAGCTCTTTTGGGGTCAGTCTGATCACCTTGCTCACCCTCTCCATACTATTCTCTTTTCTCAGAGGCTGTGAGTATTCTCAGGGTTGGTCTCCTCTGCAGCTGAGCTATTCTTAATTAGGAAGCAGGTGCATAGAAAGCCTAGCATAGGACCTTATGACACAGATTCCAATAATCGATTAAGAATTTGTAGGGAAGGCAGGGTGAGTTAGGAACTGTGAACCAAACCGCACCTCATATTCCCAACAGCTATTCCAAGATACATAGTAGATGCTATGACAAAAAGTAACGACATGTAATTTGAGAGATCTAAAATTTTACAGGGTAGATGCAGGTGAAAAAATTGAATCAATATCTATATCTATAGATATTGTTTAGCATCTGTGGAAATTTTCATCAAAAATAACATGGTGGCTATTTGTGGATGACGTTGTTAATTGTGCATTGGATAGCACCAGTGTGTCAGATGGTATAGATAGCTAGGAGCCCAGGAGAGATGTTCTAGCCTGCCCAGAAATGCAAGAAATATTTTCTAAGCCATATGGAAGGGAGATACAGTATAAGGAGTTGGAGGAGAATATTTAGGCATCCTCCCACTGGGATTGGTGGGTAAAGTGACTGATCTTTTTAAAGGCTCAAAAGGCAGAAAGTGAAGCCTGAGAGGCTCCCCCCTTTAAGACAACTACCTCCAAACCTGACACTGCTTCCCTCCCAGTGGAACAGGGTCCAGTGAATGTCCTGGCTCTTATAATCTGATTAACGACCTCTCACCCATGGGACTAAGACAGCAAAAGCTCAGAGTTTGAGTGGGAGATTCCTTGCCTCTCCAAGCTAAGAGAAAAGCAAGAGGAAGGGACTCTGGTTTCATTCTTTATTTATAACCATTTGTATGTGTATTTAGAGGGCAGAGGAGGGAGACCTCAAGGGTCTCAGATCAGTTATTCTTGACTAAACAATAGGAATATACTCACACTTTGGGTGATCAGCCTCAAGAAGACAAGAAACATCGAGATTGAGCCATTAAATTGAGGACTCTAGAATGTTCATAAATGGGTCATATAAACCTAAATTCTATTTTAAAGACATGTGTCATATAATTTATTGATTTGCAGAAACTGAATTTGGGTTATTTGCCAAGTTTTACTTTAATATGATCTATCTATCAATCCATCCATCCATCCATCCATTATCTGCCTATTTCACTAATCAAATAGTCACACAATCAAAATGTTAATCTTAAATCTGAATAGAGATGGTTAAGATTTTCTCTTGTTACTTGATTACATAAGCAAGAACTATTCAGGCTTTTAGAAAAGTGTATCACTCCCTAGGATTCCAAATATATTTTTTATTTGAAAATTTGAATGTCACATTTAGCTTTCTTTCTCTTTTAAACATAGGCAAATTGAAATAGAAGATGTGGCACAAATAGTGTAATTTTAATCCATTTGACATAATTTAGATAAATATTTATTTTTAATATTAGCTTCTCTTTATTTTTTCCTGAACTTAAAAAATGATCCAATCTCTCATTTTCCATATAATCATACACTCAAATATGAATGTTTAATATATCAATTGAACTGAACTTATTATCTTGCAAAAATTCATTTGTTCAGTCTATTAAATTTGTACATTTGTATCATTTTATCATTTGCACAGTCTATCATTCTATAAATGAGATCCAGAAATACTTATCTAACAATAGAGAAATGAATGATGTAATAGTCACTTGCAACACAGCTTTTCCTCTCTTATTTAGATGACTTAATTTGGAGAATTTTGTTAAGACATAGTATTAACCACCAAGGTATTAAGTGAAACATATTCCTACCCAGTCCACTGCCTTGATGAAAGGTTTTTGGCTTAAAGGAGGACCCCACAGAAACCTGAATTGCCTGGGATGATTTTATTTGATGCCATGTGTCAGTGTTTTCCTTTTCAGAGTGCTTACACTTATACTGCAAAAGGAGAAAGAAACTCATTACATAGCCTGTCATATATACATTCTTTAGTATAGCCTCAGGTATTTTTAAAATTTGATAGGATTCTAAAATGACACATGATTACTGTATATAAGAAAACTTAGTGCTTGCTTTTGGAAGTATGTGTGATCGATTATCTGAATCAACTCAGGAACAAAATATTGGAGTAAAATTTTAGTTTCTTCTTTAGTATCTAGCAGCTGAATTCTCTTGTCGAGTAAGAAACAGAAGGGCTCCATACAGACAAAGACACTATTTAAAATAGAAAAAAAAAAGTTTTTGCTCAAGAAGGGAAAAAATAATCTAAAACTTTTTTGTTTTAACTTCCATAGTCATAGATATGTTCTTATCCAAAGAGACAATAATAAATTCTTAAAGAAGATACAGAAATACTCTGGATAAAAAAGGTTTTTCATAAAATTCCTAACGTAACTAGATAATTTGCACAAAATTAATAAAAATGCAAAGTCTGATCTCAGAATTAGTTATGCAATGTCAGTAAGAAAAGAATCATACTTAAAATGGATCTTGTAAGACCCAATTATAAATTTTCTCAAAAAATTATGATTTTAGCTTTGTGGAAAATCTAAACATGCCCCTATTTCCATGAAATATTATGCTCTATTTTTCACAGTTTTATAATAAAATTTAAAATAAATAAGTGTTTTTAACTGGAAAAAAGTCCACACTGAATACAAGAATTATTTACCATGGAAAGGGAAAAAGATGAAGTAAATGAAATCGATCATGGTATAGGACTATCGCCATAAGTCTTTTAAATAAAATATCAGATCTTGAATTTATATCTTAGATTTTATAACTTTGATGAACTGCATTTAGAGATACTAAGTCAAGTCCTTTACTGTCTTAGTTTACAAAGCTTCCTGAAGTTGAGAAATGGTTCTCTATTCAGGCATCTAACTCATGGCCCAGTTTTTAAGGCAGACAACAAGAGAATGAGCTGGCTGGATTGTGTTCCATCTTTAGCTGATGGCAGAGAGGACTCTGAAATAGTAACAGATACTCCCTGCGGTGATGGGACTCCAGCAACTCAGAGTGAGCTGGCTTGTGTACTGAGCATCAGTCTGGCATGTCAAAGTGGGGGTCACCTGTGAGCCTTGATGATGTCGGAAAGCTGGAAGAGTCTCAGGACTGTAATCTTCCCATAGCCCAGAGGCCAGTAGAAGAGTTTACAGTTTATTAAACTGATCTACTCTTCAATGACTTCTCCCCTAAATGGCTAAACTTTTCGTGTACATTCTGATCTTAGTGTATCCGATATATTTATGCAGTATTTGCCTTCAGCTGTTTAAGAAAATCTAATTTTGAGTGGTTTATTCCTTTTAGTGTTTACTTTCAGATAATGGGATGAGGTCACCTGACCTTCCATTTTAACCCATCATCCTTTTCGTACATCACTCTTCCTTTTTAGATCATGTCTTCCGCCTCTACACCATTTGTTCTCTTCTTCACCGACTCTAATTTCCCAGGAAGCCAGCACTAGCACACGCTGCTGTTACGTCAGAAATCCTTCATCAAGTTGCCAGGAAGGAAGACTCCCTGAATTTCCTTCACACTCCCGTCAGCTCAGCCCTTGCTGGCCCTGCTTTTATCCAAGTGACCTGTATAATTTAATTAAACAGACTGGCCTTTTGTTTACAAGACTCAGAGGCAGTTAACTTGCATTCATCTCAAATGAAAGATGTTCTTCTTTCGTTTTTATTTTTATTTATTTATTTATTTATTTAGTCTTATCTCTCTGAAGCCTCTGTTTTTAGAGAGCAACTTTCAAAGCTGGACAATCCAGCCCCTTGGATTTTTGGCCTCCATGAAAAAATTCAGAAGTAGAGGTAGCTGCTTATTTTAACTTGTGAGTAAAGCTTTCATCTTCCAACCAGTTGTTGTGCTGCTACTTGAACAGTGATTATTCTCATTCCTGTTGCTAAGGAACATACCCTTCAGGTCAAAGCTTGGCTTGGTAACAGCACAAGCTTTCATAGATCAGGTCTGTGACAGAATGGAGCCTGGCAGAGTTACCAGGCTAGGAAGTAGAGTGGATACAGCCATGAGGTAAATCTGTGAAAACTGGCAATTAAATGGTCTTACAGACATTCACTTGAGCCTCACTGGCTGTTATTATTCATTTGCAAGTCAAGAATCAGTTGTTAGAAATAGGCCTGTAGCAGTTATTTACACTATACTAGTGTGTATAAAGAACCCCAAGACTGCAATGATATGTAAAAATGAACACTTATTTTTGCACATAATTTTAGGATTGGCTGAGTGGTTCTGCTGAACTGGGCCAAGCTCAGCTGATCTTGGCTGGGCTCACTCATGCATCTGCAGTAATATGGTAGGGTGGATGGGAGCTGGTCGATTGAAGATGTCTGTAGCTGACATGGCTGTTCTCTGCTCCATGTGGTCTCATCCTCCAGCAGGCTTGATGGTATTCCAAGAGAATGAAAGTATATAAAGCCTTTTGAGGTCTGGCTCAGAAGTGACCCACTGTCACATTTACCACATGACATTTATTGGTGAAAGCAAGTTACAAGGCCAGTCCTGTTTTAAGTACAAGGGAAATAGACACCAGGTTTTGATGGGAGGAACTGCAAAGTCACATTGCAATGGATGTAGATAGAGGCCATTCATTGGGGTCAACAACACAGTCTCCCACAGTAGTCATGCCATGGTCAACTGCAAAGCAAAATGCCCCTGGGGAAATATGTTCCCTCCAACAAAATTGGATTAAAGTAAATTAGAAAATAAAATAAGGCACACATCTTTAGAAAGTCAGGCAGAGAAGTTACATGCTGAGTGAGTCATCTAGATTCCAGAGTCCTTCCACTAGAGTAGGATCCCTTAACACATTGCTTCACTGTGGTGTGGACCAAGTGATTGCTGCTCAGTCAGCTGTTATTCATCCATCACACCTGAGTAAGGTGCTATCCTTCCTGGTACCAGGTGGAAATTGATGTTGACACTAACTTCACACTATGAGACATTCCTGATTGGAGTCAACATAGTATTAACCTGAAGGATTTGGATACAATAAAAAGGAAAGAAAATTGTAATTCTAATTATTAGGAATGTGTTCTTTAAAGCCTGAGAAATAGGCTTTCCATGTTTATTTCTGTTACTCCATTTCAGAAAAGGAAAGCCAGGTGGTAGATTAAAGAATTTTTTTTTATAAAAGAACATGAAACTCAATATCACTAATTATCAGAGAAAGGCAAATCAAAACTACAATGAGGTTTCACTTTGCACCCGTCAGAATGGGCATCCTTCAAAAGTCCACAAATGATAAATGCTGGAGAGGGTGTGGAGAAAGGGCTTGTCTTCTTCCAAAACTTTCTTTACATGTTTGTAACACATGCCCTTTGTTCACTTTTCTGGAATAAACTCATTGACTCCTCATGCCCACAGATGCCCCCTTGTCCTATCATCATTAATTCTTGTTAATGTTTTTTCACATCCTTTTTTTATTATATATTTTTATTGAAGTATAGTCAGTTTACAATGTTGTGTCAATTTCTGGTGTACAGCACAACACTTCAGTCATATAGGAACATACATATGTTCGTTTTCGTATTCTTTTTCACCATAGGTTACCACAAGGCATGGATTATGGTTCCCTGTGCTATACAGTTTAACAACCTTTAAATAATTAAGTAGAGAATATCTTTTCCTGGGTTTCTCTTTTCAGGTGTGTTATGGGCTAATTGGTGTCTCCCTAAAATTCATATGTTGAACTCCTAATCCCTAGAACCTCACAGTGTAGCTTTATTTAGAGATAGGCTCTTTAAAGAGGCAATTAAGGTTAAATGCGGTCACTGAGGTGGGACATAATCCAACATAGATGGTGTCCTCATAAGGAGAGGAGAGTAGGACACAGACACAGAGAGAAGACCACGTGAAGACACAAGGAGGAGAAGACGGACACCGACAAGCCAAGAGGAGAAGCCTCAGAGGAAATCAACCCAGCTGACACCTTGATCTTGGAATGTGAGAAAATAGAATTCTGTTATTTAAGCCACCCAAGTTGTGGTGCTTTGTTATGACAGCCTTAACAAACTAAAATAATGCGTCAAGAAACTTCCAGAAACCCCTTTATCAGAGTCCATCACAAAAAATTAGCCATAGTTGTGTTACATGTCCTTTCCTGATTCCCTCACTTGCGAGGGTGGTGGGATTATCATAACTAAATAAATGAAATCCGAGCTCTTTGGAAGACAGTGAACATCAGGAAAAAAGGAAGGTTTTATTAGAAAGGAAGAAAAATTAAAGCAAGGAAGAATCAGCACCCAACAATGTCTCTACATTTAGGGCGGTTGTGAGGAATGAACTAGAAAACATGTGTGAAACACTTTCTATGGTTCTTGGCAAATTAAATTAATTATTTTTATTTTTCTGTTATTATTATTAAGCTTCATTAGCTGGAGTTCACAGGATCAATGTCTTTCAGTTCTTTAGAGGAGAACGGATTCTTATTTTGGTAACACTTGTTTTGGGTAAGAACATATATTAGAGTGTTCCTTTGTACTGCAAGCAGCATTATAGTATGATTCTAACATTAATTCTAATAAGAACTAATACTTGTATTAGTAATTTTATTTTCTCCTTTGAAGGAAGGATTGCACAAGTGGTGATAATTGATTTATATACAAACCTGGGCCCTCTATTAGCAAATGGTTTTGCACTCAAATATAAACTTCATAGTGGGTTGAATGGTGATCCATTAAAAGATATGTTCACTTTTGAATTCCCTGAACCTGTGAATGTTATCTTATTTGGTAAAAGAGTTCTTTGCAAATGCAATTAAGGTCAGGATCTCAAGATAAGAAGACCATCTTAATTTTTTTGAGTATTCCCTAATCCAATGACAAGTGTTCTTAAAAGACACACAGAGGAGCAGACAGATGCGTAGGGGAGAAGCAGATACAAAGAGAGCAGAGAAGGCTGTGGCCACAAGCCAAGGAATGCTGACAATAGTAAGAAGCTGGAAGAGGCAGGGCAGGATTCTCCACTAGAGCTTCTACAGGGAGTGTAGTCCTGCCAGCATCCTGATTTCAGACTTCTGGCCTCCAGAACTGTGAATAAAGACATTTATGTTGTCTTAAGTAAGAGGTTTGTCCTAATTTGTTGAGCAGCCTCAGGAAGTTGCAAACTGCGTGCTTGTTGACTTCAATTGATTTGATACATCATTTGGCATGTGCAATTCCTGAGCTATATTACGAACTTTTAAAAACACTTTTGTGTATGGAATTTATCTAGGAGAAAGCAAATGCTGAAATCAAGTTGAGATTCCATATGAGTATGAATCTGAATGTCTAATTTGCCACACATTGTCATCTTCTCCAGGACTGCCCTTCCAGAGGATAAGGGTTTCTTTTAGATGTCAAACATTTCATAGACGGTGACATGCTAGATACATTCTTTCATTGTCTGTGAATGGGAAAATATATTTTCACCCCAAGGCAGTACTTTGTTAACAGTAATAATATTAAATTTCTGTTGCTAACTTTGAGCCCCTGTGAAAATCAATAAGCCATTGAGCTGCTTACAATTACCCATCCTACCCTTTATTTCTGAAGAGAGAGAGAAAGTATTGGGAGATGCTTTTTAGAAGACAACTACAAGACAAATACAAGAAACAAACAAAACAAAACAAAAAAAAAACAAGAAAACAACAAAAAAAATACAAAAAATACTAAAAACCAAAAAGACAAAAAAATACAAAAAAAGGTCAAAAAAATCTAAACAGACAAACACAGCAGCTTAAAGACAAGTATTTCTTGTATTATTGCCTGTCTTTCCTAACTTTCAGATACGTTTTGTCTTGTATCACATAAAACAACCCAAACTGAAGTGTATTAAACAGTTGAACAATTCTTACATGTAGTTTCCTGTACCCATGTGCCTGACCTTGTTAAAATAAAACTTAGCATTTGAAAACAACCAACCACAACTTTTAAATCAGATTAAGCACATACTGCAAAGTGGCAGACTGAGTGTTGTGACTACTAGGTAGTGAAAGTTACTCCAGTTTGGAGATTTTTTTTAAAGGCAGAAAAGAAAAAGAAATGTCTAGAATCATTCAGTATTAAATTATACCAAATATTTTTTTGATTTTGATTTTGCATGGCTGACTTTTGTCTTTTGTCAGTTTAAAACCATTCTAGTTGGGGAACTAGTAATGTTTTATCATCTGAAATTTGTTTTGGCTAATTCTTGGTATTCATGCCTGTGTTCTTCAGACAATGAACAAAACATGTCCTTAAGCAAGAACCAAATTCAACCTAAGAATAGCAATAATAAAGATCTCCTAAGAGCATAGAGACAGTCATGATGATTCTAGGGCTGAGAACACCCACATTGTATAAACTGCAGGAAATTCTTGCCATTAATGGGGTCTTTTCACTTTTCTTCTAAAGAAAAGAAAAAGAAAAAGATTTCATCTTTTCTAGCCATTAAACTCTAGATAATTCACATATTAAAGCTTTTATTTCATTACATTCACTTCATTTTGTTAAGGAATAGTGTATTCTAGACCTATTATAGTAATATTGCAGTGTTTATTCTAGTTTTTAAAGAAAGAGATTATTCCGCGAATGCAGATGTCCAAATAGTTAACATCACAACCTTCTTCAGTTGCCAAGGAAGTGGGAAAACTTGAACTTTTCTGCAAAACTAATTTGTTAAGATATGCATTTGTATTTGGATTGTAACTACTTGCTTTCAGCTATTGGCTTTATCTTCACTGTCTGCATACCTCTTTTTGATTCTGCTTTTAAGTCTTGGTCTCCAATGAGGTTTTAATAAGGGAGATCTGGCAGGTACTACGTCTGGTACTTTTACCTGATTTAATTGTTTATTTGCAACAATGACTCTTGGGGAAAATGCATAGGAAACTTCTGTTTGTGATTTTTATTTTAATATTAGTTTATAGTGGACAGATCTTTTCCTAATTCATCTGTGTCTATATGTTGAGTGTGTGTAAAACCTGATTATGAGGTAGATGCATTTTTTTCTTAAGCTTCTTTTCAATATTTAACTTGCCTCCTCAACTCTTAGTTGGAATAAGGTCTTTAGTAGCTTACTCTCCATCTTACTTATTAATTTCACCAACACATAGTGCTCATCCCTAATGTGTACTTGTGCTTGAGAAACTGCTGTGGGAAATTCAAAGAAACATGAGGATAGTCACGTGTTGGGTGAGACAGTTACATAAACGGTAACTCAAGATATAAATCATGCAGTAGGTACAACTAGGGAAACGAGGAAAAAGTCTTATTTCTAACTAAAATAAACTTGAATTAAACCATACCTTTAGAGTTTCTTTCAGTAAATATGGAGGTAAGGGAGCGGGAGGAGACAGGATGCCTAACAGTGATAAAGGACAGGTGCAAACGTGCGTGAGTGGGAAAGAGGTTATCCAGGAAGAGGGATACAAATAGTATGGCTGGTTTAGAGAGTTAGGCTTGAAAAGTAGATCCAGGACGTGTCACAGAGGGCCTGGATTATTTATGAATTATTAATCAAACAAGTGACATGAGTTAGTTTTTCTTTAAGAAGATTAACGTAGCCACCACTCAAAGACTCTGATGCGTATCATGATCCACAGACCACCTGCAGCAGAATCACAGGAGGATGCTTATTAAATACGCAGATTATCTACTATAATTTTTATCTGGGAGGTGCAGTGCTCCGAAAGTGATCCTTAGCCACAAGGAAGCTTAAGAACTTCAAGAATAGAGGAGAAAATTCTGGGAGGTTGAGAGACCAGTTAGGAAGCAACTAAAATATTCAAGGCTAACAAAAACTCCCACAGGTCATGGAGTGGAAGGAAAGCATAGACATTTGGTCAGGATAGATCTGAGTTTAATACCAGCTCTACTGCTTTGGACTTGGTATGGCCCTAAGACAAATTTCTGTGAGCTTTTGTTTCCTCATCTATAGAGGAATGTTAACATTGCCTACTTGTAGAATTTAAAAATCCTAAATATACAAGAATACTATGTACTGAGCATTAAAATCAAGAGCTTAAGATATGGTTCCTTATTCATCAAATTGGAGTAATAAATGAATGGATGTAAGACATCTTCTAATCTCAAATAATTAAGAGCACATTGAATATTTTGCCTTTACTCTTGGCTTTAATTATCACCCAGTGCAGATGACTTAAAATCTATCTCTTTAGGTCTTATTTCTCTTCTAAGATTCATACTGCCTACTTGGTACTCTTAGATGACTCAAAAGTTCCTTCAACTTAATATTTTCCAAAATGAACTCATGATCTTTTTTACATGTCTGTTGTCTTCAATTGTTTCCTGTTTTGGTAAATATCTCTATTATCCATGAAGTTACACAGGTCAGAAACTTACAACTGGTTCTTAACATCTTCCTTTCTTCACTCTCCCTATAAAATAATTTCCTCTCTTTCCTGTATCATCAATATTTCCTCTCTATTGGGTCATTTCTATCAATATACAAACATCCTGGAATCATTCCTATCTTTTTAAAAAATCTTCTCTTGGTTCTACTTTTCGGTCCAATTATTGACCCATTTCTCAAGATTTCTTTGAAAAGCAAATTTCCTTATGGGTGTTATATATACTCACTGACTCTAATTTTTCTCCCTTTTGCTTGAATCTACTTAAGTCAAACTTTTTCCCCCAAATTCCATCTAAACTGCCCTGATCAAAGCCCCAGTGACCTCCATGAAACTTTCAGTTTCATTTGCATCCCATTCCTCTCCTTGATGATGCAATGTTGGAGGGTGTCAAACCTCAGTACTCTTTAAAAAATAAATCTAACACCACTCCCAGATAATCTCACCTTATCCCAGAGCTTTTAAGACTCCTATTGGCTCCCACACTTTTGCCTTTAGTCCAGATATCACTCCTCAAGTCCAAGATTTATTTACTAACCCACCCAGTCAACATCTCCCCTTGGATATGAAAGAATAAAAATGTCTAAAACCAAATGATTAACTGTTACCTTCTCTAAATTTATTCCTACTTAGCCTTTCACATCTCAATAAATGGCACAAACTTTTTCATATACTTAAATCATGTGTTTTACTCCATGAGAAATTCACTAAAGTCTTTATCTAATATATACTTACTTTTACCTAAGTCACAATTCTAAGAATCATAATCATATTTTTCTCAATCAATAACAGAAAAGGAACAGAAAATAGAAAAAGGTTTCCATTTGAACATTCATAAAGAAATCAAGAAGAAAGGGCTGAATTCCAAAGAGGAAGAGGGGTGATTTAATACGAAAAACAAGTATAAGAGTTAATGCTTATTACTATGTTGTTGCCATCAATGAAAGGATAATTTATGTTTTGTAAACACTGTCTATGGAAGTGTTGAATTCAACTGATAAAGCTTTTCACCACAATGGCTATGAGACAGTAAAAACTGGGCACTTGAATGATAAGTTTCAGATCTGAAAAGCATTTAATTTCAGGAAACAACATCATACTGCTTGACAATGCCCTCAAAATAAAAACATTCATTCATTTTACATTTTATCGTTTGTGACTATCTACAACATAGACACACGGCTATGTGTCTTAAAAGAAAATCAACCTAACATCCTTTTTATCTTCCATAGATTTTGGTAATTTTTTCTTTGCATCTTTCTGGGGCATGAGAATCACAACTTCAGTGCAAGTGGGCTGAAACTTCTGTATTTTGCACTTTCTTTCTAAAAATTTTTACTTATACATACCAAATTTCTCTTGTGCTGTGGATTTGTAAACCTGTGACAATTATCCAGAATGATCTAAGCTCCCACCACGGTAAATTTATTTTGTACATATCTTGGTCGTGGTTAAAAAAAAAAAAGACTTTCTCTGTTTATTTTAAATGCGACTCTGTGTTACAAAAAGACAAATATACATTGACCTATGGGTTTTATAGTGGAATCAGACTTAACTGTATATACATTAATTGGATGAAGGGGATCTTTTACTTTTCTTTATATAACATCTGGCATGTTTCCGACACATTTAAAATTAACCTTATATAATCTTGTTTAACGTGTTTATTGAGCAATTGATGGTGTTGTGCCAGGAGCAGTGGGAGAAGCAAAGGAAATGTGATCCATGGGGTTAGTTATCTGGGTGCTGGAGTCTAGTAGAGTAGAAAATGCACACAAATAGGACAGGGAGTTACCAAGGCCAAGAAGTAGGAGGTTAAATACTTGAACAAAGTGATGTAACTAAAAGAGGTAATCCCATGATATGACAAGGCACTAAGGAATGATTTCAAGATTATTTCCTTTTAAATTATAGCCACACCATGCTTTTACTTAGAACCATGAATAGTTTCTCTAGCTGTAAAGATTGGAAAAGAGCTTATTTTTATTCTAATAAGGTTAAATTGTAAAAGTAATTTTAAAAAGTCAAAAAAATCATCAGAAAATTTAAAAAGCATTATAAATAATTCCTCACTTTCTCTCAGTATAACAAGATATAAATGATTGTTGCATGGAATGCCTTTGGATCTTTTAATGTCTTCTTTTTAAATGTCATCAATTGATTATATTATTATTCTTTTTTATAATTTGAACAGTGAATTTAATTTCTGAAACAGCCAAAAACGATTTTATTCCAAATAGTGAATAAGGTAAGTTTGGTGAAAAAAGTGTAGTATGATTATAAAGCACTGAGATTGATTTTAGGGTAGTTTACTGCAAAGAGCATCTCAGTTTTCATAATTTATAAAATCTACTGTTTATTTAGTGCTGGTAATCAGCCAAGATCTATGTATTATCTCATTCGAATGTCACAACAATTTTGTGAAGTTGTACTCATGATCTACATCTTATAGGTGAGACCAAAACCTAGAAAACAAACAAACAAACAGAATAAAAGCCAGTAAGAAAAAGAAGTAAATTCCAGCCCAAGTCTGTTCTTGTTCTAAAGCCCATCCTTTTAGTTTTTACAATGTAGTGCCTTCAAACTGCAGTTTAAAAACCTAAAGGAAAATCATTGTTGTGTTTTTTTTTTTGTGAGTTTTGTGATCTTGGGCAAGTCACTTAAATTCTCCAATCCTTCATTTCTTAGTTTTTCAAAACTGAGTAATTGTATCTACCATAAACTGAAAAAAAAAATGGTGAGGACTAAATGAGATAATAACTAAATAAAAGAGTTTTTAAAACATCAAGAGACTTACAAATGTAAGATGATGTGAAGAAAACTAGAAATAGAACATTTATTAATATTCTGAGTAATGGCATTATTCATGGCATGCAATGATGTAAACTTTGATGGGAACTTCTTTGAAAGAAACTATTATTTGGATTTAAATGTCTCTTTCAAAAAAAGTAATCTTTATTATGCAGCCTAGAGTTACCACCTACACTATATATGTTCACCAAAAGAACTTGCAGATTTAATGCAAAATATGGTCAATCTAGTTGTTTGTTTTCAAATAGACCAAACACACAGGTAGCAGAATTTTTCACTCTCCAAGCAATTGTGTTAGTATCAAGTAGAATCAGATTCATAGACATGTATACATATGGGACACATACGCAGAATACATATGCATGCATGCAAATGGATAAAAGGACAAATCACCAATGAATCGGAAAGATCACTTTTAAAAGCTGTTTTTAAGCTTGTGATTAAGTCTGATGGGGCTGGCCACATAAAAGAAGATAGTCATTTGGAAGACTATTAGAGACGGTGCAAAGCATACTGGACCTAGTTTCAATGCCTGGATGTTGGCCCTAAGATCCCCACTTAGTATTCTGTGACTTGGACCCTTCATTTCATCACAGTCAACCTTTTTTCAGCCCTTGTAAAAACAGCTCTGTAATACCTGCATCGCAGTTTGGAATTAAGCTAGTTCTTAGAAAAGAGTTGCTATGTCTTATCCATTTTTGGTATCCTTAAAACCTAGATCACTACCTGTCAAAGACAGATGAAAAATAGAAATGAAAGCAGCTTATAAACTGTAGGTATATTAATATTTTCCTTTATTCATTCAAAAAACATTTTTTGGGTTATCTACTATGCTGCCTATTATAATATGACTCTGGCATGGTGGATAGTATTAAATTATTTCAACTCCTCTGAATACAACCCAAGTAGTCATTTTGATGTGATGCATTTAGATCATACATACGTCATCTGTTTCTTGTGCTCGGACTGGCTAAAATGTCAGCACCATCAATTAATGGGTGAGATTAAATTAGTACAATGCAAATAGTATAGCTGGAATACACGTAGTTTTCACTAAGTTATTACTCTTTTCAAATGAGGCCTATCATGATGTCATCTATTGATGTAAAAATCACCTTATGTCTGCATAGTGAGCATGTCTGGAACATGATTATATTTATCCCCTAATGATTTTACAACTGGTCTACCTAAATGCACAATGCTAAGGTTTATCCTTGAGCTAATTACTCTAATGATCACTAAATTGCATTTTCTCAAAAGCAGATTATCTAAAACCAGATTGTGATTATTAAATAACTATTTCCACTAAGGAATTATGTTACCCATGCAAATATGTTCTGTTTCTTTTTTAAAGCATAATAGTGTTTGCCACAGGAAAGAAGAGCTTCCAGATCTCCCAATTTTGAAAAGAAAGCCTGCAATTGGTCAGAAATTTCAAAATGCCTAACTCAACAGAGTTTATCTTGTCTTCTAAATAAATGCCTGTTCACTCCACACAACCCTCTTTAAAACAAACTTTTCTGCAGAGTTCATCTAGGGTGCTATCTTTTAAGGAGATTTGGTGGCTGAAACTTTATTCTGAGCCCAACATCCAGGGAAGGCATGTAACCATGCCTTCTTCATAGACTCTCACAGACGTAATGGAAAACTATATTTTGGTTAGGATACAGGGTATAAGCTGGAAAACAAAACGAATGCCTTTTAGGCAAACATGCCATAGGAGAATGATAAGTAGGAATCAAAATTGTCTTTCTCCTGGGTTCAAGACGTTATAAATTGACACCCGACAACTTTGTTTCCACCTGACGTTCAAACACATTACTTCAGTCTATAAGTGTTTAGAAAGGAAATGCCTGTTACAGATTGGAAAGGTGCAAGAAAATTGGAAACCCTTAGTTTGGACAAAAATTAATTTATTCAACAAGGATTTGTTGCCATCCAATGAACTATGGCCCACGTGCCTGGGTTTCTTTTCTGGACATTTATTTATTAAAAGTAACCATGTCAACACAAAAATAGGTTAGAAGAATCCTAGCCAAAGATTGCTTTGTCCAAATTGGCACTGGCACTTCACAGCCAGGGCTCTGCTAGGATTGTATGTCTTCTACATTTATTGGCCGCATAACTACTTTAGGTAATATTCAGATGAGTACTTCTGCCAAGGTGTGATGACCTTGGCACTCTCATATACTCTGTGGGAATAAAAATTTCCAATCTTCTGCAAAGAAATTTTTCACTGCTTATCAAGATTTCTCAAAAAGTTTCTTGTCTCCTAGCTAGTTAAATTTGTACCTAAGAATCTTTCCTAATCAAAGAATAAGAGACATATGAAAGATACAATCATGTGTAAATGTTCAGCAGAATATTTTTATAGAAATAAAAGTGTAGAAAAGACTTGAACATTCAAATAAAGAGAATTGCAATAATATGGTATTAGAGCATTTTGCCACTGTTAATCTTTGTGTGTTTGAAAACAAAGTTAATGTCCATCAGTAAGGGAATGGTTTAAGTAATTATGGCAAATTGACATCTGGAATATTATGTAACCATTAAAAATAACATATTTGAAATGTTAGGTATGTGAAATGTTAGGTAAGCAAGATTCAGAATGTATTTATGGTAAGATTCTACCTAGGCAAAAAAAAAAAACAAACTCAAGACAAAGAAAAAGCTTCTGTATATTTCTGTATACGTGTATGCATCTATATGCATAAATAGGATTATGTAGGCTCAGAAAAGATACAGAAAGGTAACTACTGGGATGCATTGTGAATTACTTTATGGCAGAGGAAAGTTGATATTCTGTGAAAGCTAGGGAAGCAAAAAAGAAAATAAAAGAAAAAATAGATGCAATTGCATTTTAAAAGATTAAGCAAATTTATGTTTAGTTAATTGTATAAATAAAATAAATACAGTATTTTAAGTTACCCTTTTAATGGTATTTAATACAGTGGGTGAATGCTTAGGATGTGAATGTTTGCTAAAAATATGCAAAAATCTTATTGGAGAAGTCCCTAGCTTCCACAGTGACTATTCTTATCGAGGTCACCTACGATTTCCATGCTGCCGCATTCAATAGACCCACCTTTAAAAAATTATTTTAGACATTTTATTTCTAACACTGGACAAGAGTGACCATTTCTTTCTTCTGGAAACTCCTTCCCCTCTTGGCTTGCCTGACTCCACACTTTTCTGAGTTTCTTTCTCCTTTATTGTTCTCCTCTCCCCATTTCCCTCACAGACTCTTTTCCTTTATGACCTGGAAATGTTGGCATGTGCCAGGAGGAATGCTGAGATCTTGTTTCCCCTCTTTCTGCACATGGTCCCTTAGAGATCTCATTTAATCCTCTGGTTTGAAATTCCATCTACATTGCTGACTGTTTTTAAATCTCCCCTCCAATTTCTCAAGTTCTGTGTATCCATCTGTCTTCTTAACATCTTTTCTCTTCTCATCCACCATTTCCTCTCCACCTCCCAACTTTCTTCTTTCTGATCACGTTAATTGGCACCTAGGTATGCACTCACTTCTATCCAACAGTAATCCATGTATTATCCTTGACTCCTCTTTTCCTCAAGTACATGAGGTAGCAGGTTCTATTAAGCTTGCCCCAATGATATAGCTTCAGTTTATCCACTCTATATCCCTACTTCTGCCATCTTGTGTCCAAGTAGCTTTCATCTAGCCTCTGAATATGATCACAATGGCCTGATTTGTCTCTTGCTTTTGCCCATCAATAGTTCATTCTTCATCTAGTAGCCAGAGGGATCTTGTGAAAATGCGAATCAGATTATTATCCAGGGCTGCATATAGCACTCCAACGATGTCCCATTTCACATGGACTAAAAGCCATACATCTTTGTGTGGCTTACCAAGCTTACATGATCCAGACCCTCTGACTTCTCTCCTCTGGGACCACTTTTCTCATCATGCACTGGTCACCCTTAGCTGAACTAATCCTGTTCTGGGTTCCTTGGGCATGCCAATATCATCCCTTTTCTAGTGTCTTTAATCTGGCTGTTGAGTACCCTTCCTCTTAATCTTCATATGGTTGGTTGATCCCTTCTTCCTATGCCTCTTTGGAGAAGCATTCCTGACAATCCAATCTAAATCACCAGGACACACTCTATAAACCTATCTCATTTTATTTCTCCAAACTGTATTTATCTCTATGTGATATTTGTCTTTACTTATTGATTGCCTGCCTTTCCTTGCCAGAAGATTGTGTAGGGTCATTTGCCTTCTTGCCTAATTGACTATACTTTGCCACCCAATGGATTCTCAGAGAGTATCTGTTGGATGGATGAATGAAGAAGCATTGGATGTTTTCATCAATTTCATTATTTGTAGTTAATCTGAGAATAGTATCTATATCCTTGAAAGGAAGTAACATTTATTGAGTAACATGTGTCCTATAGCATAATTTAGATTTTCTGTATTTTCATTCTATTAACCTTTCAAAACAAATGTGCAAACAGATAACTCACCTCTCTATTTTACATAGAAAGAAACATGACACTCAAAAAGATGTGGGGTTCAAGGTCACACTCATCAGTATTTGAATATGTTTATTTGATTTTTTTTCTAAGACATCATGTAAACTCCTTGACATTTTACTACTCTTTAGTTACCAGCATTCAGTCCTGGATAATCTCTCAACTTAAAAACATTTTATCTGCTCCTTTTTTGTGAGTTTCATACGTTTTTCAGCTACTACCTTAAAACTATCTTGATTTGGTCTCTGCACATTTGTGCTGAACCTCTCATACGGGTCCTCACTGTTTTTTAAAAATAGTTTTCTTCATTTTATGTTTACTTTTTTCAATAGCTTTTTCAAACCTGCTCTATAGTCTCTACAATTGTCTTCCCTCATTTCTGTCTCTAGAAGCTTTCCGAGGATTCCCCAATCTTTGATCCATTAGTTTTCAAGAGTATGCCAAAGTTCAGATCAGTCTGTCCTAGACTTTCTTTCCTTCTCTTTTCCACACTTTTTCTATTCATGCTCATTGCATCAGTAGGCAGGTTGGTGTGAATAGCTTCCTACCCTAATATCTCCTCTAAACCTAATTTTAAGGTGTCTTTTGGATAGCTCCTTATAGACATTCTTAATCAACACAAACTAAACCACATTCATCATTTCCTCTCTTGAAATGACCTCTGCCTCTGACACTTCTCTCTCCTTTAAAATTATTATCATTATTAATTTTTGTTATTGTCCCTACCATTTTTCAGTCACCCAGAGGATTCAGTATGGTTTTGACAGCTACCTCCTTTTCAATCAGTCTCAAATTCGTATGCCTTTGCTTCTTTGATTTTGAAAACTGAACGTTTTCACTAAATGTAATTAGGAAACATTAGTCAATTTTAAAACTCTTTACTCCTACATTACCTTTCCTGTCTCTCTTTGGGAAGCAGTAACAGACTTTTCTTCCTCGCCATCTTGGATGGAGAAACATGAGTTAAAAAGATCAGAAGATGACCTTTTCAGTTATAAGAACCAGGGACTCATGGCTTAGCTCTGGAACTTCCTGTGTTCATTTCCTTTTAATGAGTCTTTCAAGCTTTATCTCTAAAACTATGCAACTTTGACCTTTTGCTTCTTTAGGCTAATAATTACCTAATTAACTTTGAAGGCATGTCTCACGCCACAATTTATCCCTTTCCCACAAAGACATTTGGATCAACATTATTTCCACCTTTTCCTACCTTTGTGTGCACAATTCAGATCTCAATCTGCCAATACAAACATCCTTCACATTTTTAGTTTAGCCTGAGGACAGAGGCCAAGGAAATGCCTCAAAGCATAGACCTTTCTGCACTGCACTGAATTTATTTCTGATGACAAAATTAATAAGTGTTCATCGTGGAACAATTGCAAAACACCAGAAAAATGACACACGCACACAAGATACAGCCTGAATTCTACAACACAAAAACCGCAGTTACTATGCCTTGCACTAGAATATGTATGTGTATTTGTGCAGATATACATATATTTGCATGCATACATTTCTAAGTAAAAACACTCTATGTATGCTGTTGGATTAGGCACGTTTTAAGTTAATATTTTTCCATGCACACGTCTATAATGTTGTTTCAAAGACTATATGGTCTGCTCTCATGTAATGATTTTGTAGCTGATTTTAAATTATTTCATTATTTTTGAGCTTGTAGATTGCTTACAGTTTTTCACTCACATAAACAATAAATAGATAATCACTTTGTAGAAAACTTACCTCATATTCATAATTAAAGTAAATTTCTAAAGCTGGAAGTGTTTAAAAAAAGTATATTATGTATGATAATATTTTTGTTCTATGTGCTTCCAAATATGATGTTATTATCATGTGTTAATATTTGAAAGACTATAATCATTTTTGATCTAAAGTTACTTTAATTCATACATATTTTTGATCAAAAGTAAAATTGGAAGTTTTTAATATATTGATCAAATATTTAAATTTTTACTTCCAGGAACTGTATATTCATTATATTTTACTATTTTAGTATCGGGGTTTCTTACTTGCTTTTCAAATAGGTTTGTAACATTTTTTATAGATTAAAAACAGTCTGCCTCTATAGTGAAGATAATCTTCCCATTTTTAATTACCTTTTAATTTTAATGTAATTATATTAATAAACAAATGCTTAAATTAAAAAAAAATAGGTGGCCTTTTAATCTACCTTCCTTCCTTCCTTTCTTCCTTCCTTCCCCCTTTCCTTCCTTTCCTTCCTTTCCTCTTCTTTCCTCTTTCTTTCTTTCTTTCTTTCTTTCTTTCTTTCTTTCTTTCTTTCTTTCTTTCTTTCTTTCTCTCTTTCTTTCTTTCTTTCTTTCCTTCCTTCCTTCCTTCCTCCCTTCCTTCTTCAGGAATAACTTAGTCTGTGAACAGATCACATAAATATATAAATTCTCCTAAGTAAGTTTAAAAAAATTTACATGTACTTGATTGCATAGTAAGACACGTAAATCTAATAATTTTTTCCTAAATAAAACTATTCAATTTTACAAGGTCAGCTGTCAGATGATTCATGCTTCCCAGTGGTTTGAAATACCATTTTATCATATACTAAATTCTTGTATGTAATATAATAATATATGTAATTTGTTGCTTTTTGTCCCAGGGAAATTTTATGTTTTGCTCATTGTTTTATCTTGCATTGCAAATTATTATAAACCTCTGTGTGTGTTTGTGTTTGTGTGTTTACATATACAGATGTGTATATATACACTAATATATGTGTATACATGTATATATGTATACACATATATTAGTGTATATATACATGTATATATATTTATAAACAGACACTATACATACACATATATTCTGTCTTATTATGAATGTTTTCTTTTCAGTACTTTCTCCATTTGTTTCTTCTATAAGAACTTAAATCAATACTAAGTTAAAGAAAATATCATTAGAGTTTTGTTTGAGATTGTGTTAATATATCAATTACTTTGTAATACTAAACTTTCCTCTTTTAAAGACATTATATCCTTAAGAAAAATTTAACATTTTCCTTTTCATAGTACTAATTTGTAAAAGTTTATAATTATTGCTGTTATAAATAGGACTTTTTCCTATTTAATTTCTTAAATGTTTATCTATTTGACCCAGTCAACTTATAAAACTCTGCTATTATTTCTAATAATTATTAATAGACTATTTTTTCAAGATATGATTAATTCTTTAGCCATTTCTGAGTTCCAGCAACTTTAGGACAGTGGTCTGTTACTGGGCTCTGAGAAATCCCAGCAGAGGAATTTCATTTAGTACAAGTCATTTATTCTTTTTTGAGATCATGCTGCTCTAGGGTAGAGCATTTCATGCTGAGTTGACTAAGCTGTCCTCTGTCCACTTTGGTGTTAGATTGAACGAGAATTGCTCACATTTGATCATTTTGACCTATCATAAGAGGAGTTTTAGATCCAGAATTCTTCTTAGCCTCCTGTGGTGGCTTCACAGAACAGACATGAAACATTGCCGACTGGTCCCTAAAATTGAAGCCTTATATCAGCCTTCTGTCCATTCTTGTCTTTGGTCTTCGAGAATTAGCAGTGAGGCAAAATTAAGGTGTGGCCAGGCCAGGCTCCCTCTGGAGCCTCTAGGGGAGAATTCTCTTCTTTGCATTTTTCATCTTCTAGAGCCACATTCCCAGGATTCCTTGCCTTGTGGCTCCTTTATCGATCTTCAAAGTCAGCATCATAGCATCTTGCTTCAATTGTCACATTGCCTTCTGTCTTCTCTGTAGTTGTGTCCTTCTGTCTCCCTCTTATAAGGACACTTGTGATTACATCTAGGGCCCACCCAGATAATCCAAGGTAATCTCCCTGTTTCAAGATCTTTGATTTAATCATGTTGCAAAATGCCTTTTATCACACAGAGGAACATTCACAGGTTCCAGAGATTAGGAGCTGGAGATCTCTGGGGACCCATCACATGGGACAGACTCCTTTCTTAGTGTGTTGTCTATGGATGCTTTCTTGCTACAACAGCAGAATTGAGTACTTTCAATGGAAAACGTGTGGCCTAAAATACTTAACAGGGAGCCCTTTATAGAAAAAAAGTTTATAGTCCTTTGCTCTAAAAAAGAAGCACCTGCTTTGAGGGAAGGGGGATATCTGACAAAGAAGAAAAGGAATCAGGTCAAAATAAAGAAGATGTTTTATATATATATACATATAAAAATAAATATAAATACAAGTATATATATAATGGAATACTATTCAGCCATAAAAAGAATGAAATAATGCCATTTGCGGCAACATGGAGGAGTCCAGAGATTATCATACTAAGTGAAGTAAGTCAGACAGAGAAAGGCAGGAACAATATATTACCACTTACATGTGGAATCTAAAAAAATGATGCAAATAAATTTATCTACAAGACAAAAATAGACTTACAGATTTAGTAAACAAACTTATGGTTTCCAAAGGGAGAAGGGACAGAGGGATAAATTAGGAATTTGGGATTAATTTGGGATTAACATACTACTATATATAAAATAGATAAACAACAGGACCTACTGTATAACACAGGGAACTATATTCAATACCTTGTAATAACCTATAATGGTAAAGAATCTGAAAAAGAATATATATATATAAAAATATATATATATATAAAAACTCAATCACTTTGCTGTACACTGGAAACTAACACAACATTGTAGATTTTAATAAAAAAAATCAAAGTTCTTTTCAGTTTCTGTTATACAAAGATAGAGTCTACAAGAAGAGGAAGATTTTCTTCTGCTGCCTCACATGACTGAAATCTTTATTCTGATCCACTGGAGAAAACCTCCCTTCAGGATTAAAAGTAAAACACTAACTTAGAGTCAGTGGAGGGAAAAAATCTGTGCTGTATAAATGGCATGGACCAATACATTTTCCCAATTATATTTTGTCAAGTAATGAAGTCATGAAGTAAGTGAAGCTCATGTTTACACAAAAGTCTTTTTAATTAAAAAATTTCTTTTTAAACTAGTATTTTGGACCCACATTATGTCAGTCCCGTTACTGTACAAATGGAAATTTAAATTTCAGGTTTATGTAATGTTTACACTCTAAATATCACCATAACTGCCATAGAAGTACACAAGACATTTGGGAATACAGCACTGTTCTGAAAACTATAGTTTTCATAGTATTGCAACAATGCTGTCAGTAAACATACAATTATAACTGACCCCAAATTTGCAAATACTGGCAAAAAAAAAACACGTAGCCTTTTTGATAAAAGAAAATTGTTTATGTGGCTGAGTTCTGTGTAGAATTACAAGATATGTAAAGATCATTGAATGGCTAGGTCTACAGTGAAGAGAAAACAAAAGCCAGCTCTTCATGTTTAGAACCCTGTTCATGACTTCACTACTTTGGATTTGAATTTTTGTGCATCATTAGTTTTCACCATTAAGCATAATGACAGCCTAGGAGTCGTAACAGCCAGTACTCAAGCAGAGCTACCCACGGGACAGGCACCAATGCAAGTGTTTCATTCACATTGAGGCATTTCATCCTTTCAGCCGGAGCTATTATCATTACTTTAGAGGAAGAAAATTGAGAGACAGAGGGACTGAGTTGCATGGCCAAGATCACACCACTAAATAACATGAGTCAAGATCCAAACCCAAGAATATAAAAGCTATCTTCTTAGCCATGACACTGTGCTGCCTCTCCCATGTACGTTTATGCCTAGGAGCTCCTAATCTCAGATATACAGGAGACCAGAAGTAGAGTAGTGAGCCAGCAGTCCTGCTAGGCAAAAATATTTTTTTCTAGAAGTTTCCAAAAGTCTTCTAACCAAGGGTTACACACTAGTATAATCTATCAATATACCTACAATTCATTTCAGATTCAGCTTGTTAATTTCAAGATTTTGCTCATCAGTTTTTAACATTGGCTGCACGTTAGTATGTTCTGGAGAGCTATAAAAAACCCGAATGCCTGGCTCCACCCCAGGCCAACTAAGTCAGAATCTCTGGGGATAGGGCCCTGGGTGTTGGGGTTTAGTGAGAGCTCTCTGGGTGACACAATCAGAGTTGAGAAAGCACAATGGACCTTAACATACTTCAAAGATGTAGTTGTGAGGTTGCAAATGCTTTACCATGAATCACAACATTATGTGTTAGGGATAGGAACACTTTCAACTACCTACTATTCATCAAGACTGAGACACGGAGTACCCTTGGATAAATGCTTATATATTTTGGATTCAATAGAAATTCTCTGAGTGTTTTTTTGATACCTTCAGCATTTTCCAGAGCCAGCATTCTGAGAGTTTTAACATTGCTTCACCATCAGTGAACTAGCTCCATGGAAAGAGACGGGAGGAATTTCTTTCTGGTGTACATTCCAAACCTTCCAATGTCTGTCAACCCTAAAGTAAAGAGAGTATGTGTGTGGCTACTCCACCGGACTCTGTTGTCATGCACCAGCCTGTTGCTACTCAACATTGCTGCATGATCTGTTTCCTTTCTATTAAAGAAAGAAAAGGCTTCTAATTTGTAAGAATAGCACAAGGATTTGGCCAAACATTTCCAGGGTACTGATCATGACACTGAGCAGATCAACAGACTCCATTTCACTTCAAGCAATCCTAACATCCAGCTCTGCTATAAACTTGAACTTTTTTTTTTTCCATGATGGAACAAGTCTCAAGCAAGCCAGCCATGGAGGATGTATGTTAAACCCGTTAGGGCTCATTAGCAGGAGGCTTGTCAGATGTAGACGATGCTGAGATTTCCCTCTAGTCCCGGCAGACACACACATGCAATGAGAGAGTTCAGCTGGATGAGTCTCCCAGTTTATTAATAGCAAGGGAAGGAATCATTCCATATAAATGTGTAAAAATTTTTTTCCCTTGAATTTAGTGTCGTGTCTATTAATCCTAGAAGAAAGGCACACTGGAAGGTGACATATGATGATCAAGGATATTATATTTTTTCATTGTTTCTAATAATGAACTTAGAGATTTGTTGGAGCAGGCTGGCTGATTGGTCATCTACGTAAATTCCAGAGGCATTCCTTGCCTTGGTCCTTGGAAATGCACTGATGTGGTTAGTTTCATTTGACAGCACCCTGGACTATTAAGGAAACCAAAAGGAAGAGTTGACAAGATGATCCAATAGATCTTTTGTGTTTCTTACTTTTTTATGGGGTTAAATAACAAGCATGCATTCAGAAATGGACCTGGTCCTGCATTAGGTGAACAGAAGATGCCCATATTTGTACACACTTACTCTAAATATCCTTTCATGCATGAATTTCCATCTTTGTGGACCAGCAGAAAAATCAAAGAACAGCAGAAGTGCTGGGACTCAGGCCAGAAGTTAAATGTGGCCATAGTAGCTCTTGGGGATGAGACCATCGGCCATTATAAAACTCTTGAGTGGGAAGCTGGGTTTGGGCCAAAATATTTCTCTTCCAGATTTTCTCCATCTCTCAAAGCTTCTCTACCTGGCCTCCTTTGGAATGGAATAATAGCAATCACCTCTTTCATAGTCATCAGAGATTTCTGGCATTTTTCAAAATACAAAGGTTATTACTATAATTGGGTCAACACTAATTTTAAATCAGGGTAGGGACATATCAGGGTCATGACTTGACATTTTGATATGGGCATAGTCAGATGCTACTTGACTTGATTTTTTTCTTATGACTGTATGTCTAAGATGAAGACAAGATGCTTTTTCATAGGGCTTTCTACAATGGTGGGATATACATGAAATTTTGTGAAAAAAATAAAGTGTTGCACAACTGGGCTGTAACCCTATTGTGGTTATAGAGGCTGATCAATCTCAGAAAGCTGCCTTGTGTGATGGTCCTTGCATGATGGCACAATTCTATTTTCCTTTCCCGTTACATGTTCCCAATTTCTAGTCCTCTTTTAATAAGCTTATAGAAGTTTTGACTGCATTTTGACTTCTGCCCAAGTGTCTTAGTTCCTTCTCTACTCTTTTGCTGAGATCTTTCCTTCCATCTAAAATATCTGCTCCTTCCTGTGCCAATTTCTGCTTCTTCATCAGACAGTGAAAGTGCCTTCTAAATCCACTAAGTGTCATTCACATCTGATCACTTCTTTACATTTGCTAGGATGTACAAGATTTTGATTTACCATTTTGGATAATAGGTCATTTTGTGCATGTTTCTTCACAGCCAGGTGACAGTGCCCTTAAAGCAGGTCCCATGACTCCCAATTCCCTCTTCTCTTCTTTCAGATTAGCTCAATTGCTTCCTTAAGACTCAACTTTTCAAGATTCTATAGGAGAGAGGGCTCACAAGTTTACTAGACAGTTATATATTCAGAAGGGTGAAATAGCATTTTAATTTACTGTAACTGATTTGAACATCCTCATTAACAGCTGCTTTGTGAGTAGCTGGGGGAACCTAAGTCACAACCTAGAGTTCACAGTACCACAGTCCCTTCCAGTTTGTACAGTACTTTTGGATGCATCAGTCGTCTCTGAGCAAGTGCTTGGGAGTTCACATTTTCTTTGCCTCTCCCCTTCCTCTCCACGTGTGTTCAGAAAGGGAGAACATCAGTGGCAGCGTTCTATTTTACAAGGTATCCTCTGAATCCTGCTGGTCTCTGTGAATCAGGGGCTTGTCTGGTGTCTCCCTTGAACCAGTGACCAGTGAAGCGGGACTGGTCCTGTTTGCTATGTGGTCAGCATTTTTGTCTCAGTTACTGGAGCCCACAGTCCTTGGCATTTGCCACCCATGGTGACATTTTTGCATATTGTGGCTTTCTCAGACAGACTTCCTCAATATTTCTGCTTGTTAACTTTCTCTGTGCTTTGTTGCTGGGGATATGGAAATTTCTATAACCCCTGACTATATTGTCTATTCTATGCAGATAAGGAGGGGCTTTTGGAATTATTTATTTAGTTATCTCTCCCACCCTAACCTGGACATGACTACTTGAAGTCAAACTTCAAGTACAAACTTCAAACTACACTTCAGGAAGTACCAGTGATGCCCACCAGAGAGACTGAGTTCCCTCCTCACTGAGCTGGCTGTTTCTGTTACATCCTTCCATCTGTCCACTCTTTGCCTTTCCTCACCAAAATAGACATGCCTCTCTCTCTTTTCCTCCTGACTCTATTCTTCTTTTCATCCTTTAGAATTCTCCATGTTTTCTTACTGTCCAGAAAATTCTTTCCCTAAATAGATCTTGTGTGCACTTTGGCAACCTCTGGGCACATACTGGGCTTCAGATCTAATTTGAAATCTGAAGAAACAGTATGAGTATAGAGTGTGATGAGATATAACTATTACCTTAAGGATAATTATGCAAAAATTATTTTACAAAAGCAAGAATGAAAGAAGAAGCAGGAGAAGGTGAAAGAGAAAGAGCAGAGAGGGGAAAAATAATATTTGAGATTTGAAGTCAGGACAACTCCCTGCCACCACAAGGAAAAGTGTAGATTAAACCTACTGTTTTACATTTTTCCATCTCAGAAAAAGAATTTCTCCTTGAGAGTATTCAGGTAGTAAATAGCATCATTTGAAAGAGTGTATAATTAGCATAAATTAATATTTAATGATTTAAGCAATTGTTATCTAATTGCTTTATGTCTTTCTTTTTCATAGTCATCAATTCCCTTCTTCATGATAAAACTCCGTTAGAATGTAACAACAAGAACAAAACGCCTCTTTGGAAGAATAATGATGCATGTTGAGCAAATCAGTTGTGGTGGGTCACGTTTCCCGTATGCTCTTGCAGAACTTTGCCTTTCTTGGTAAAGACGGAGAGTTTTTTCCCATTCCAAGAAATCTTGGTGGCACCTGTGATAGATAAATAGAATGTGGTGGATGCAGCATTGTATGACTTTCAAAGTTTCTGCCGGCTCTCTTTCTTTCTCTACTTCTCCCTCTATCTTTCTCTTTCTCTCTCAGAACACTTCACTCTGAAACCCAGGCATCATTTTGTGAGGAAGCACAGAAGTCACACATAGGTTTTCTGGCTGAGAGCTCTGGATAAGATCTCAACAGACAGCCAATTCAAACTGTCTGACTTGTGGGTGAGCAAACCTTCAGATGATTCTCGACTCCAGCTTTGAAGCCATCCCAGTTCATTCTAAGTGGAGCAGAGACAAGTTATTACCTCCAAGCATTGCCCAAATATAGATTTCTGAATGAAATAAACATGGTTTGAGAAGCTACCCTTCTTTGACTAGGTTCTATGAAGTTGAAAAGAAGAGATGAGAATTATGATCCAAAAAATTACCCCAGCCACGACAACATGGTGTCTACTAAATGAACATACAGGGAATTGTTTATGACTTCAGGCAAGAATAGAGGTTTGATAGAGCCTTAGCTTTGCATGATAAGTGCCCTAAGTCTGTAGATAATTTAAGATTGAGTTAGCCTTCTAACTTATTAACCCACATTTTACAAATGGAGCTGAGACCTAAAGATTTAAAAGACCTGAATAAAATGTATTCAGTTGGATGGAGGTACAGTCAAAACTACATTCTCTGCATTGCTCTGTATTTCTCTTTGCTCTTTACCTGGCTCCCAAAGGCTTCATGGCTATGTTTCCTAGATAATCTCACCAATTCTCAGTTGACCCATGACATATTATACCTAAATACGCTATCTTTTCTACAACCACTGTTTTTTACCACTATTTTTACTAGTAAAAAAATTACACTGTCTTCTCATACAAAATAAAATCAGTATCAAAAGATCTAAGGAAGAAAAAAAAGTGTCAAAACAGTAAAATCTTTTACAATTTATTGGCCTTGCCTCTTTAACATTTCCATCAAATTTGAAATTCTTACATATGTGTATTTAGGGACATTTTTGTTCTGTTTTGTTATGCAGAGAAATAAAATTTATTGGCATTTAAATGGAGAGTGTTGACCTTCTTTCGGAATTACTCTGAGGTTGAGAATATTGATCTGGAAGAAACCAGCCTGAGAAGGATGTCAGAAAATCAGAGAGTAGAGTCATGAAGTTATGTTGTTGCATTTGGCCATTTGAACTAGAATATGTGTTAGTAAACTATAAACCTACTTTCAAATTTAGCTATTTTTGAAGAAAAGGCAAAATAAAAATTTCTCTTTTTTTTTATTCTAGGCTCATACACAGAAATATGTAAGTGGTAAAACAGTCACCGTTGTCTTCAGCAAAGTATACAGGGTCTTAGATGACTTCTAACATTTTTAGGGGTGTAGACCAGCACCCTCTACTTGATCCTTCCCCCAATTTTACTTTAATACCTTTATTACCCTATGGTTTCCATAGTTGTTTATCTCTCTTTGATGATGAAATTGATCACCAGTTATTTGGTCTGATTCCATATCATTTTTTCCTATGATTGACAGCTAAAAATGATTATAATGAAATAATATCTTTGCATTTCTATTTTTTCTCTAAGTAATTTCATATGGTTTCAAGGCTTTAATTAAATACTACCTAAAAATTAATGATTCTAAAATGTATATGTAAGCTCTAATCTTCTGGGGAGAAATCAGAATATCCAACTGCCTGCAGTTTGATTATCTGTTAAAATATTAAAACAATCTGTTTCAAACAGAACATTGTGGTAAATAGATGAATGCTATCTCTTATAATATGTAGACGTTTAAATGCCAATTATCAGGAACAAAATGATATTCCTTTTTTCTTTTCATAAAACAGTCTAAATGTTGGTCTGATATTTTACTTTCACAATAATACAAAAAATGTGGCAATAATTATTGTCTAAAACAGTTTTGCATTGCAGATTGAAGGTTCTTTTCTTCCGTTTCCTGTTTTTCTTTCATTATTTCAATGAGAGTTTATTATTAATTAAAAGGAGAAACATCCAAAAACTAAATCTACCTCTCAAGGGAACTGAATGAATTTACCTGACACAAAATAGACTAGAATCATTTGTCCCATTTACCACAAATCTGTGGAGTTCCCACACTGAAAAAAAAAAATTCATCTAACAGCCACTCCAGTATCAGCTTCCTTTTCTCGCATGTTCTTTATTCTGGTTTGCAAACTGGCTTCACGTTAAAACCAGATATAGAAATTTAATATGAAAATCATTAGAATAGGAGAAGTCCCCTGAAGAAAACTTGAAAAAAGTGATAAGGTATAAAAGTCAGAGAAAGAATAATCAAGAATATACTTGGAAAAGTACAAACATGGAAAAGAGATGTGGTGGATTGTGGTAAAGCTTTTCCCAACACCATCAATACTCTATTTGGAGACAAGGGCAGTCACTTCAATTCCACAGCAGCTGAAGTCACCACAGGGCCACCTATGAACTCAATAACACACATAATATCATTGTTAAATGTAATAAAAATAATGCCATAACAGGTAACGATAGTAATAGATTTCTTAACTGAGGCTGTGGCAAATACCAGACATGTATGACATGGCATCAGAATTCATCCGTTAACTCTAAGAGATGGCTGTTATGTACGTTTTACAGATAAGGAACCATATCCTCCTCCTCCCTTATTATCTTTCTCATCTTCAGAGTGACTCTGACAACCTTCAGTTTTGTTTGGTTCAATAAATATTTCTCAGAATCTTGTGATGTAACACAATTATAGATGATACAATTACTTTTCTCTAAAGAGATTCATAATTTAGAATTTATTATGAATTTTAGAATTCATAATTTAGAATTCATAATTCAATTCATAGTTGGAGGAACAGAATAGCAAAGAAAGGAAGAGTGAAAAAGAAGAAGAGAAAGATTGAGAGAGAAAGGAAAGGAAAAGAGAGGAAGGAAAGACTTAAAAGGACTTGTGATCAACATGATAAAAAGCTATCTACATGGTAGAGCTATAATTCATGTAAAGAGTGATTAACTTTTTGTTGGACTTGGTTGGTTTGATTCAGGTGACATTTGAGTAATGATAATTGAGACTGTATTAACTCAATTGTAATTAACCCTTAACAAGTAACTGAGGATGGTGACTCTTTTTTCTGTTGTTAACATTGTTTAGCACCCCAACAGAGAAGTCCTGGTGAGGTTCATGAAAGCCATTGAGTATGTTCCTAGGTCCCCATAATGATGGTCAGTTCCTTGTGAATTGGGTAGTGCTGGAAAGGAAGGACCACTGAAGATGAATGATAAGTCTCACTGATGGTCTTCCCACAGACCTTGACCTCAGTGACTTTTGCCCTAGTGGCTTCCCCCAGACACAAATGACTCGGTGGCTATGCTCTGGCTCCAAAGCTTTGCCTTTTCCTGCTCATGGTGGAATTTTCTCTCCCCCATCCCCAAAGTATGATGAGCTTACCAGCCCTGGAGTCATTTCCTTACTGAATTATAATTGCCATTTAATGTAATTCTTTCATCCCCTTTTAAAGGATTTTAATATTGAAGGCTTATTTTCTCTTCTTTTTCTGGCCAAGTTTCTTTCCATTGCTTTCAGCTTTATTGTCTTTAGAAATCCTTTAAATTCTATGACAGAGCACTAGAGGAAATGAGGCAAAAAGCTGAGTATATACCACCGGAAACCAGCCCAGAGTTAATGCCTACACCTTTTCTCTTGAGTGGATGTCTGATTTTATAGCTTTATCCAAAGCACATGTGATGAAATGATTTGTGACTGATGGGAAGGGAGAACTCCAGGATCCTTGCTCTCCCCCACCAAATGAGGTAGGAAGGGGCTCTCTGCAATGAGGTGATGGATGCATTTCCCAGACACTCAGAGGCTCTTGTAAAGCCTCCCTGTTCCTTTGCTGATTTGCTGACTGGCAGTGCAAACACACAGCTGGCTGTGGATGAGGAAGGGCAGTGAGAGGAGAGGGAGTGGCTGAGCAAGGACAGAGAAGACGTTCTGGCTCAGGAGTGTGCTTTGGTATGAATTCTGATGGAAAGACTAGATGTTAACGTAATCTCAGTGGACAGTTAACCTATGATGGTTAGCATAACCTATGAGTTTTACTGAGTATTATTACATACATTATTTAACAAGTGTCAAAGTATGCTTTTTTGCTTTCTGACTCTGAAGTAAATGTGGGGAATTCAGTTCTGTCCCATACAAACAACTGGAAGAAAAGCCTATTGCTCTTAACAGAATAGAGGCAAATTTTAGTATCATAGGCTTGTGTCTGATGAAGCATGCTAGCTGCTAATGTGGAAGACCCCAATATGAGAATATTTTTCTTTCTCTAAGGGTGACTGGTCCCAAACCAAAATGATACCTTCTTCCTAAGAGAACAATAGCAATCTTTTTTAGAAATCAATTTTTTTATAACGACCAACTGTAATTAGGAAATCCTGAATACCTAAATTATATTTCTTCTGTAAAGCAGCATAGTCCGAGCCTCTCTATTTTCATTCTGTCTTCAGAAGAGACAGAGAACCACAGGTCATCGACTTTAACAGAACAATTTCACATAGTTGCTGGAAGTTATTAAGCCATTCACCAGCTTGGGTCTTTATCTTAGTGGAGAATAATCATTGTAATGTTCATATGAAATCATAGGTTTGAATATCAGGCAAGAGCTTAGTTTATTTATTTTTTTTGACTCTCCTCTCTAGCTGTCAGTATTTTCATCTTAAAGTGACAGAATCATAGTTAGGAGACCATAACATTTCAGAAAAGGTGCTCAATATTGCTAATTATCTCTAACTCTCTCCCCTCCCCTCCAACCATACAGACATTATCCTGCAGTGGTGAAACAAAAAAGTAAAACTGATGACTGAAAAAGGACACCTGTCCCAGGATTGAAGCAACTTTACTCTTTTTTTTTCCCTATGGAAGTATATTCAATTTACAATGTTGTCTTAGTTTCTGGTGTACAACATAGTGATTCAGTCATATATATATATATATATGTTTATATATATATAATATATATATTTTATATTCATTTTTGTTATAGGTTATTACAAGATATTAAATATAGTTCCTCATGCTTCACAGTAGTTCCTCATTTACCTATTTTATATATAGTAGTTTGTATCTGCTAATCCCAATTCTAATTTATCAACGCCCTTTTCCCTTTGGTAGCCGTAAGTTGGTTTTCTGGGTCTGTGAGTCTGTTTCTGTGTTGTGAATAAGTTCATTTCTATCTTTTTTTTAAGATTCCACATATGATATTATATGATATTTGTCTTTCTCTGTCTGACTTACTTCACTTAGTATAATAATCTGTAGGTCCATCAATGTTGCTGCAAATGGAATTATTTTATTCTTTTTTATGACTGAGTAGTATTTCATTGTATATCTACCTATCTATCTCACAACTTCTTTATCTATTCATCTGTTGATGGACATTTAGGTTGCTCCCATGTCTTGACTATTGTAAATAGTGCTGCTTTGAACATTGAAGTGCAGGTATCTTTTGAAATTGGAGTTTTCTCTGGATATATGCCCAGAAGTGGGATCGCTGGATCATGGTAAGTCTATTTTTAGTTGGTTAAGGAATCTCCATACTGTTTTCCATAATGGCTGAACCAAATTACATTCCCACCAACAGTGTAGGAGGGTTCTCTTCTCCCACACCCTGTCCAGCATTTATCTTTTGTGGACTTTTTAATGATGACCATACTGACTAATGTGAAGTGATACCTCATTGTAGTTTTGATTTATATTTCTCTGGTAATTAGCAATATTGAGCATCTTTTCATGTACCTATTGGCCATCTGTATGTCTTCATTGGAAAAATACCTGTTTAGAGCATCTGCCAATTTTTTTTTGATTGGAGTTTTTTTTGTTGTTGTTATTATTGATTTGTATGAGTTGTTTGTATGTTCTAGAAGTTAAGTCCTTGTCAACTGCACCATTTGCAAATACTTTTCCCATCTGTAGGTTGTCTTCTTGTATTGTTTATGGTTTCCTTTGCTGTGTGCAAAGTTTAAAAGTTTAATTAGGTCCCATTTATTTATTTTTGCTTTTATTTCTATTACCTTGGTAAACTGACCTAGAAGCAACTTTTATTCTTAAAGACACTAGCCTAGGTCTTGCCTGGTATGCCATCCTTAGGAAATTTAGCCCTGAAAGGATGGCAACTAGAATCGTCCCTGAATTGCTCCACGGATGGCAAAACTCAAGTCAGTTTAGAACAAGTTTAATGGAAAAAAAAGTTTTTTGTTTTTTTTTTTTAACATTTTCAGTGAATTATGTTGGTGAAAGATACTGGGGTTAGCCCTTAAAAGTGATTCTCTCTCTCTCTAGAATATATATACTGATCCATGGATGATAAAAGTAGTGGCCTCCTGTAACCTTAAATCACTATCCATTGGGTTGCAATGGTCTTGTTACTGCTAATTTTCTGGCTTCTGCTGAAATTATAAATTATAAGCCAAATTCAGTCTAGCAGATGATTTTCAAAAGTCATGGGGAAAAAAAAGGCTCGACCTGCCAAACTTCAACTGTTGTCATCCCTCTTTCTCCCTATCTCTCTGATGTTCTGTTCCCTCCTTCTGCCCCATGCTCCTCCCCATTGGATCAGCCTTGACTTTCTCTTTAAGGAACTCTAGTCCACCTAAACATGATAGGCAAAAGACCACCCAAGCTCTGCATTACAATCCTAGATTGTTTCCACATATACAGTGGTCCTTAAAGAGCAGGTAAAAAGAGAATAGAAAGAAGTATGTTTATTAAGTCATCTTCAGTTCTTATATTTCTTGGACTCTGAATTGTTATAACCCTTGTCATGTCACTGCCTATTGATTTTTTTGGTGATTTATTGTAAAGTCATCACACATTGTCTCTAGATAGAAATCTGATAATCCTAATTCAATGGCACTAAATTATAGGGTTTGGAGTTGAAATGTGTCGTTATCTTTGGTGAGCAACCTGTGGTTGGGTTCTGCTACAGTATGATCCAATGTATAATTTCATCAGGATGCTAATTTTCAAATATCCTGGCAGTATCAACATTTTATCTTCATCAGCATTTATTATCTTTATATGACAGGCCCACAGTTGGGAGACGATGATGTTAATAACTTAAAAAACCAAAAACAAAGGTGTCAAATTTCTAATTGATATGTTTCTATTCATAAAGCATTTTCCCATATTTTAAGAATGTACTCAATTTTTTTATCACAATAAATAACTTATGAATGAAAAAAATGTGGTCTCTGGGCTATATAAATATTGCCTGAATTTTCTTTCTTAAAAAAGTGATTGCTTGTGATAGCTCAAAATGGAAATTTGAAACCTTCCTAAATTTTAGTCAGGTAGGGGTTGGACTTGGTGTTTGTTGTGTATGTAAAAAAAATCCCAGGTTCAGGGTAACATAAACATTCTCAGAATTTTGCAAACACATAGTTGTCAAAATGTTTAAACAAATAAATAGAACAACAACAAAAAAGCCTAATTCTGGGGGTAATAGGCCAAAGAAGGAAAGCTTTAATTAGCCGGTTTTCACACAGCACTGATTATATTCCTCTTACACATAAGATTGCCAACCAAACATTGTTTAGTAAGGGTCTCTCAGAACCGAAGCAAACAGAAGGTTTCTCATGAGCTGAGACTTACAGGGCTACTTAGTGATGGGGGAAGACCTCTGTGGTTTTATTCTCAGACTGGCCCCCTTTGAAAGGTGCTCAGCACCACAGGGATTCATTTGAAGCAGCTGGAGGCCCTCTGCTTTCCCATCTGTTGGCTTGGACTTCTTGTGTTTTGACCAACATGTCAAATTCATGGCTTCTGCTGTCTTCCTAGACAAATCTTTCATGACAAAGGGAAAACATCCCTGTAGTATCTCAGATCTCTTTCACTGAGCTTCAAAGGGCCAATAGCTAGGAGCCATATGGCAGAGTCTGCTTTCTGTTAGATCTCTTGTCGGTCATTTCCCCTTCCAGCTCTAAATGAGCATAATCCAAGATTCCGCTCAACAGCGAGCCACACTGAATTCCTGAGGATGAGATCAAATCAAAACCCTATCTACTTGAGGCTGGAAAATTTAAAAAAAAATGTGACATAGCTCTACTAGGTCTTGATTATAATTCTATGTCCATAATCAAATTGCAACCGAAAGGCTCTTTCCCCTAAATATAATTTAAAAACATGCGTCCCAAGTTATTAGCAAATCAAGTATATTATATGATTCCAAGTTAGGCATTTTTGTTCTTAATGGAGCTGTTTATTGTTGATATGAAACGTCCCACTTAAACCAACAATTAGAAAATGTTTGAATAACAGGGCATAATAAAATGTCTTGATTGGCTAAAACACTTCTTGAAAATATATGCTTAAGTTTTTGGTGTATTTGAAATAATATATCAGAACATTTGTAGCATCTGAGCACAACTTAGAATACATTTACAGCATTATTTGAAAGACTTATTTACTGATTTTAAGCAATTTCTTTCTTATGCATTTCAAATGTTTAATAGAAAATCAGTTATTCAAAATGGCATTTCAAATATATATACAATATATAAGATGTATAATATATAAGAAAAGAAAGTAAAAATGCAGACAAATTTTCAGAAATCTGAATTAATTTCTTAGATGGCCATCAAGTTTTTCATCATTATAGATTTCAGTAACTTATTTGATATTTTCTTTCTTACAATTGCCATAATATTACTCTAGCCATAAATTAATTTTTTCATGTGAAAACCTTTGTATCTGGAAGGTCTGAAGGAGTTCCTGAACTTCTTAAACTCTATCCTTACAATTTATTTTAGAACTTGTTAATTCAAATGTAAATAGGATAAAACATGGTTGTATTTTTACAGCCTTGAAAAAGCAGAGAGATCCACTCTCTCCCTCTTAATACTGAAGGAAATGCACCAAGATCCATAAACAGAAGTGTGGGATCAACCATGTAGAGTACTGGGAGGGTCTAGAGGAAGAGCACCTTGGTTTTGCTTTTTGGATGACAAACTGGAGCAAATTTCTTTGGAAATTATGTCAACGCAATGTAGGCAATATTTGCCACTAGAAACCCTTCTTATCTCTTCTTACCACTCCTCTTATCATTTCTAGACCCCTCCCTTGTCCCTAAACAAAGTTTCTGTGCCATCTTTATTGCTAGTTAGGATCCAGTGATCTAATCAAGCCCCTCTCTGAGGGTATTTCTTCTTTTAGAAGTGGCTGTGGTACCCAGCATAGGTCCAAACATCTGGTCTAAGATCCTCAGGACCAGAAATGTTGGAACTTCAGATTTAGATAGGTGTTATGCTGAGTGTACCCCTAACTTGTTATCAAATATACTCATATTTTTTGCAGTGAAGTGTAGGAACTAATTGGAGTTAGGAAATAAAGACTATGCATTAGCTTCAGTTCAGATTTTGCCACCAAATGAATTGGGAGAAATATCTAAACCTTCAGTTTCTTAGATTTCAGAATGACAAATCAATGATCACTGACCTATAAAAACAGCACAAGGAAATACAACCAAGTGAATGAATTTGTGGGGTTGAAATATGAGACACAGGTGGGCCTCCCCGCTCCAATGCTCTCCCAAATAACTTGAGGTTTCTCTTTGTACCTATAGGGAAGTGAATACTGATTGGCACCCAATTTGTTCATTTCAAGGAGATTAAGACCCTGTTTCCTAGGGTTTCCTTTCAAAAATTCTTAAATATGTTAACACCCCTACTTCATCCCCGAAAAACACATACGCCTCCACACAGAATTACACATTTGGAAGGTAAATGATAATAAACCTCTTTTCCAACAAGATACATTCTTGCAGATGACAATAAAACTTTAATTTAATTGTAGAATATAGATATTGTAAGGAAAGCTCAAATATCTTGAAATTTTAAAAGTCTAATTGTATCTAAGGGTGAAAGTGTTTGCTGTACTTTTTATTTAAATTTTCTTTAAGATAAATGCTTGGAAAGGGGAGCTTTTTAAAAACAGTTTTTATGGGAACAGAGAATGAATCTTTCTTTGATCCTTTTTCTTTCCCTTCGGTCCTTTTTGAAAGAAATGGATATTGGCTCTCTATACTACCGCAGTCAGAAATATATTGAGATCAATCAGAAAGAGCCAAATTTATGTCAACTTTAAAGGATGTAGAAGGTTTGAAGTCATAAAATGTGGTTTTTGGTAAATAAGTAACAACAAAAGAAATTTTCTTGAAAAATGCAGGGTGGTTAGAAAATATCCATGTGCACTCAACTGCTTGGAATGAGCAGGGGACATAGTTAAACAAAAATTACTCCCTACCCAACAATTGAGGGGAAAGTACAATTTTACTATCCACGTTGATGCTCATGTGTTTAGTGAAGCACATGTCTCCTAGGGGGCAGTCTTGTTCTGCACATTAATTTTACTGACTTCCACTTAGGAATAAAAGCTGCTAAGAGTTTCATATAAAAAAAATTGATGAGTTTTCTGGGAGAGATACCTCAGAGAACATTGGAATTGACATCTTTCTGTGTAACGCAGAGTGGGCTCAAAGGTTATTTCAGCTCCTCCAAGGTGCTTTGGATGCACAGGGAACTTATTCTGGGGCAGGAACGAATTGAGCTGAACTGACTTGATCTTGGCCACTGGATGGATGCTTGGTGGTGTTGCTAATGTCTCCTGGTCGAGCTGCTGGGAAAACAATGCAAAAGTCACCAAGAGCGGGGACTGGAAGAAGTTCATCTCTTTTGCAAGGCTGGTGTGCAGGGCATTGATACAAAGGTGGTGCTGATGCTGAGAAGGGAGTCCAGACTAACAGCACTGAGAGTTCACTGGGAGCCACGTTAGCAGAAAGATCTGACGGTTAGCATCAGTGGTCACTCTGGGCATAAAGAGACGTTTCAAGTCAACATCCAGTCAGTCTCATTGGGAGAAGACAGGATGCGGCAGCTGCAGAATTGGGTCTTAAGCAAGTGGAGTGGAGAGCCCAGCCACCACTGGAATGAAAGTACTGGAAAGACTGCCAAAGAGAGCATCTATGCTCTTCGTCTGGTGTGGCCGGGGAAGCAAGGGGCACATAAAACAGGGCCCTGTGGCAGGAAACTGGTCACATGGTCTTTTGAGGGCTTTTCCAGGACTGTTTTTGTGATTTCTAAGCAAATTTCAGGGAGGATGTAACAAAATCAAGTTTCCACTGTCCAAAATGAAAGATTTTCATGCCTGAGGTCTTTTGTTATGTGATTACTGAGTTTTCCGCTCCTGTGCTTTGTTTTCATTGGTCAAGAAGCATGAAGCGGAAGGAAACTGTCTATCAGTTCCTGCAGCACTTCCTCCGGGGCAGGCGTATCAGATGGGCAAGGCCAGAGTGATACGGTCTCCCAGCAACAGCGCTGCCGACTCCGAGAGCCAGCCTGCCCTCTGGCAAGAGGTCCCCAAAACAGGTACCTGGCACTGACTTCAGAGGTATCAGTTAGTGGAAGAACCTGAGTGGTTCAGAAGCAGAGACCTGAGTCCTGGCATGTTTTATTGTCACTGAAGCTCCTGTTCAAGGTACTTCTTAGATGCTTTGGGAAGTCCTATCATGTGAAGGAAGCCAATGAATTATAGGATCAAAGACTAAGATGAGGGGTGACTTGATCCAGAAAACATGAGTAATGCTTTTTAAGTGGAAGTTTTTGAATTAGGCGCATCTGTCTTTATCATCCCCCAGGTTAAAAATAAATTATGAAGTAAAATTTCTCCTGTGAAGATGAATTTATTTGTGCTTATTGTTCTGCTGATTATTTCTACTTATTCTTTTGACTACAGTGCTAGATCATGAGGCCAAATGTTACCTTCCTTCAAGAGCCATTTGCAATCCAGCAGGTGTATTGAGTGACACCCTCCACAAAAGACCCCCAATTACCGTTCCTGCTGCTCAAAATCAGGGTCAAGACTAGTCCTCATGATCCTTTTTCAGTCTAAGGGCTACTTCAAATTTCTTCTTAAATAGAGATTCTGTGCTGGCTGGAAATAACCTCCAATATCTGCCGTGACCTGTGTAATTGTTCCTGAGATAATTTTGCAGTCACAATGGTAAGAAAGACGTTTCATAGTTTATTCCTTCATTGGGTCCAGAATACACTTGTTACTCAAGAGCAGTTTTCAGTTGTCTCTAATCATCTTCTCATGTAGTTGATAAGCCGATCATATTAAAAATATGTATAAAGGGCCACACGTTTGTGGAATTGGCAGGTTCACACTCAGTTGGTAGACTAGCATAGGGACTTCTGCATTTCCTTTCTGTCATTCTGTGATTAATCTTACATTTCTTAGATTATGGGGATCTTTAAGAGCTAAAGTCACTTGTGGACACTTAAATGCAGTAGTGAAATCAACACATATTGACAGGCCACATAACTAGAAATCACAGGGCTGAAAAATTCTTTTAATTTTGTGTAATAAACCTGAGCATTTTTTTTTCCTTTCTGTAGGCTTTTTTTTTAAGTTGAAGTGCCTAAACTTTAGAAAGTTTTGAAATTTGACTCATATTGAGTGAATATACAGAAACCCACAGATAGAGGAAATGTGAAGTCTTCATGATTTCAAAACTCCTTGCAGCATCCCAACAGACAGTGATGTCTTTTTGCCTCCGGGTGTAAAATCTTTAATTCTGAGTAGGCTATTCATTATCAAAGCCCTTATGTGTTAGAATTCTAGGGATGCTTTAAGGGACCCATAGCCTGAACTTCACTCTTTTTTTGTCCTTAAGTTTCTGCAGAACCATACAGGCTGGAATGAGAATGCTTCTAAATCATCCATCCAACTAGCACTCTTTTTCGTGTGTGTGTGTGTGTGTGTGTGTGTGTGTGTGTGTGTGTATGATGTATATATATATATATATGATGTATATAAATGTGATGTGTATATATATTTTTATTGAAGTACAGTCAGTTTACAATGTTGTGTCAATTTCTGGTGTACAGCATAATGCTTCAGTCAAACATGAACATACATATATTCGTTTTCATATTCTTTTCACCAAAAGTTACTACAAGATATTGAATGTAGTTTCTTGTGCTATACAGTATGAACTTGTTGTTTATTTATTTTATACGTATTAGTATTTGCAAATCTAGAATTGCCAATTTATCCCTTCCCACCCTCTTCCCCCCCCCCACCCCTGGTAACCATAAGTTTGTTTTCTATGTCTGTGAGTCTGTTTCTGTTTTGTAAATCAGTTTGTCTTTTTTTTTTTTAAAGATTCCACATAAATATGGTATCACATCTTTTCAACTAGCACTCTTGATGCAAACTGAGCGAGGTGCTCGTTTGACACAAGATGGCAGTAGCATACCATGGGATCCTTTATGATTTAATCACGGGTTAGTGTTGTAGAGATCAGATTTTTTTTATGGTTATTTTTATCCTCCCCCTTTTTTTGGGGGAGTGTCATGGACTTCTTTGAGAATCAGATGAAAATAAATGAGGGTTTCTCTCCACCTCAACCACTATATATGTATGTATATACATATATATAAAAACTTCTGATGAAGCTTTTTCATAGACTCCTAAGGTTAAGAATATCCAATTTTGGTTCTTTGAATACTAACTCATATCCTCACGTTGAAAATAAATACACAAAAGGAACAGACTGATACAAAGAGTTCAGTAATTCAAGTGTCAAGGGAAAAAAGACTCAGAAGTCCAGGTCAACTTTTACAGCATTTCATCTTCTGTTCTGTCTTTCTAGGGAAGAATGATAAACTAGAACCCTCTAAACATTGTATTGTTTCTCAGCATATTAATTAATTTAGTGATTATTTCTTTGTTATTGATAAGTTCTTTCTCACTGTTTGCTTGTTTTAACCCCATAAATGATAATTTCACGAAAGTCTGATAGCTTACTTCTAGTAATTACCTGAGTTCAAAAAACACAAGCAACTTTTCCTAGCTCCTTAAAGTTTAATTTTTAAAAATTGCAAGCTTGCTTTCTTCTATTGTTTTTATTAACTTTTTAAAAATGCACTACAATATAGTCTCTGTAGTCCAAAGTATCAACTAGTAATTCACCAATTCAGATATGCAAATCTAGCCTAAATTTTGAAAAATTTTTAAATTCAAATACACTTTCAAGCACAATAACGTATGGTTTCAATTAAAGTTTTGTTATTTGGCTGTACAAATCTTAGTAAAAATCCTGAGGAATGAGTGCTAAGTCTGGCACAAGTACAGATAAAGTAACTAGCTTCCATGATTGGTTTGTGCAAACTTGGAAAAAAAGAACGGGGGGAGGGGCACAGCTGATTGTTCTAGAAATCTGATTCAGAGTTACAACTTTCAAGTTGGCAAGAAAACTACTGGCAATTTCCCAGAAGCCAGCAGCTATCCTGGATTTTATGAAACACAAGGTGGCAGAATTGCTCTTTTGAAGTCATTGACCCTAAAATTTAGTAAAGGGCAACAATTGCTGGCAATTGTTGAGACACTGAATATCCACAAACTTTAAAGTGATAATACATGTAACAAAAGAAAATATATAATGGGGAAAAGCACATTATACTACTTTCTTATACTTTACATAGAGAAAGAAATAATATTCAAAGTTAGAAAAGGTACATATCATTTTATTATATATAATTTTAGTTGAGATGTCATCCAAAGTCCAAAATGTATGTTGACATCAGATTTCCTTACCTAAGAAAAGAAATTTTGTTTATTACATGAATATATCAAAACATCTAGCAATTATGGAAAAGATAACAATGCAATGTGATGTGAGGACCAAACACCTTCAAAACATCAGTATTTAAGTATTACATAACCTGTAATAAATGTTAGTCATTCTAGTAGACATGACACAAGGACATTTTCCTGAATTTATCTGAAGTGTTAAATCAATGTTTATTTATCAGGTACCACCACTGTAAAATATTTAAAAAATTTTACATTGTAGCAAAGATCGTCAGAATTTGTGTTTTAGGATGAACAGAACTCTGAAAAATTAAGTCCTCTTATTGAACAGCTATACACAGCCCCAGTTTTATTTTCATAAGGAATGTTTATGAAAATCTGATCAGAAGTCAAACAACAGACTTAAGGACTATAAAGAGGGTTACGTTTCTAAGACCCCCAAAATGCTCTTACATCCTTCACTTTGGAGTGTGAAGAGGTGGTGTCTGTCAGACCTGGACAATCCTTTAGGTGGATGAGAGCCACAGGGAAGCACCAATGCCCAGGGTTCTGAGATGAGAAGCGGCTTCAGTCTAGGTGGTTAACACCACACAGCATCCTGACTATTAGGGAAACCCAATAAGGTATTTTTCCTTTCTGAAAGTCTGAAGCTACTTCCTTGACTTGCAGCTTCTCCAGAGGACCAGAGGTAGTAACGTGGGTAGTTGTCAACCTTTTACTCTAGCATTAGGTTACACGCTTTACACAGAGCAGGGAACACAGAAAGGTACCATGTCTCCCTCCACCCTGCAAGCTGGTCAGTGACTTTGGGGCCTCTTTAGGCCTTACTCTCACTTGGGCGGGGTTACTTCTGTCAACCCCTCCTCTTTCCATCACTTATTGTAACTCTACCCCCATCCCCAAGGGACAGGAGGAGAGTTTGAATAAGGGAAAGGACACCACCTCCTGGTACCCCAGAAGTGAGTTTCAGGCACCTCTGGGGACCCATCGTGGCTGGGTAGAGAGGAAGGCCCTTTCATTTGACATTAGCCTTTGCTCACAAATACCATTAAACACCTAGGAGGGGGCAATTCCACTCTCCTATCCCAGTTCCTCACCCCCAGCCAAATGAGACAGAAATAATGTGTTTGTTTGGGCCTGTCAATAATCAGATAGCATCTGAAAAAGTCAAATATAATGTATTTAGAAAGATATTTAGTCTTGTCAATGCATGATTTATAGTTGGGGGTGGAGGGGAGTCAGAATATTTGAAAGCTAGATTTAGAGTGGTCTGTATAGGACTCCTGTATATGCACCATCATATACAGAGAAGTGATAGGTTTTTTTTTTTTTAACAAAGGAGAATTTATATCCATATGTACCAATGCCCTGGTTTGTCATTTGGTGCATGGGATGTGAAGGGCCTGTGCGAGGAGGAAGAGAATTAGAATGTGAAGATATGCCATGTTCTGCACACTGTGCTATTGGTTTTATTCCCTTTATGTTGTGATAGTGTCACAATAACTCTCTGAGGCAGAAGCCCCATCATGAAGCCCACGAAGGTTTGGTTTCTGTAAGTAGGACTTTAATTTTAGCCTATTGATTTTTCATTCCCCTCTTTGTATTCAACTGCTGTTTAAAAAAATTATGAAAAGTCATTATGAAATGACTATGGTCCTTAATGTTGATGGTATAAAAATCATGATCTCACTCAAGGTATGTTGAGCCTCACATAAAGGACTATGTCTCCATTAGCAGAATTTCTGACCAGTGGCACAGAGGAAAACGGTTTTATGTGAAGGGAGACAGTGTGGGTTAGGAAGACACTAACAGTACCCATAACTCTTTATACATAAATTATGTATGTCGCAAAGGAAACCATCAACAAAATGAAAAGGCAACCTATGGAATGGGATAAAATATTTGCAAACTATATATCTGTTAAGGGTTTAATATCCAAAATATATAAGGAAGCCATAGAACTAGACAGAAAAAGAAATGAACAATCTAATTGAAAAATGGGCAAAAACACTGAACAGACATTTTTCCAAAAAAGGACATACAAGTGGCCGACAGGTACATGGAAAGATGCTCAACATCATGAATCACCAGAGAAATGCAAATGAAAACCACAAAGAGATATGACTGTTATCAAAAAGATGAGAGATAACAAGTGTCAGCAAGGATGTGAAGGAAAGGGAATCCTTGTGGACTGTTGATGGGAATGTAAATTGGTGCAGTCACTGTGGGAAACAGTATGAAGGCCCCTCAAAAATTAAAAATAAAACTACTATATGATTCAGCAATCGTACTTCTGAGTATATATCCAAAGGAAATGAAAAGTGGGTCTTCAAGAGATATCTGCACCTCCGTGTTCATTGCGGCATTATTCACCAGTGCTAAAATATGGAAAGAATAGATGTCGTCAACAAATGAATGCGCCAACAGATGAATGGATGAAGAAGAGGTATGTGGTATGGAATATTACTCAACCATGAAAAAGAAGGGTATCCTGCTATTTGGGAAAACATGGATTGACTCTGAGGGCATTAGGCTAAGTGAAGTAAGTCAGATAAAGACAAACACTGTATAATACCACTTATATGTGGAATCCAAAAAATCTGAACCAATAGAAACAAAGAGCAGAATGGCAGCTACCAGGGTGGGAGGTGGGGAAAAGGAGAGATGTTCATTAAAGAGAATAAACTTCTAGTTGTAAGATGAATAACTTCTGGGGATCTAATGTACAGTATAGTGATTATAGTTAATAATACTGTATTATATACTTGAAAGCCGCTTGGAGAGCAGATCTTAACTCTTCTCAACACACACACACACACACACACACACACACACACACATAGCATTTAGGTGATATTTAGGTGGTGGTAATCATTCTGCATTAGACAAGTGTAGTAAGTCAAGACATTTATCTCTTAAACTTGCACAATGTTATGGCTGAATTATATATGTATATTTATCTCAGTAAAAGTAAAAAACAAGAAAGTAGGTGTGTCATGCCTCCACATTAATTTCTTAACATGTTTTCTAACATCTTGCAGGTCAATAATTAATATGACACAATTTTACCTAATTGTGAGGTCAACCTAATTTAAAAGGAAAACGGGCCTTATCTTTCTCTTTGAGGCAGTGTTCACTCGTCAGTCTCTCACCTATAAGTCTTTGAAGAATTTTCTTACACTTTAGTCGTGTAACAAAAAATGCTTGGTTTCTCAGTATATCCATGAGTTAATGTGAGTACAGCTTATGTATAAAACACCCATAATGGTTAAAAGAGCACAGAACTTTATGAGATGAAAGAAGAAGTGTTTTTTGGGAGTTTTGTTTTGATTTATATTACCAAAAAGTCTCAAGTAAAAGCTAAGAAGGTAGTTTTCAAATTTAATCCAGTTCAAAACTGCAACATCTCTGTTTAAGACTGAACATCTCCCTGAGCTGTTTGCCAGACTTTACAGTAGGGAGAAAAACACTTCCCAAAGATTCTTGGTAAACACTATTTAAATCATTTGGCTATAACTTATTCCTTGACATATTGCCAAAGTTTTCCTACAAAACAAGCATGTGTTTCAAAATAAAAGAGAGGTACATTTAAAATCATGAATAAAACTGAAAACATTTGAAAAAAATGTCCCGAGGCCTGAACTCAAACATACTAATTAGTCTTTTATCAGTCCAATATGTTTTGCCAAAACAATCTTCTGCTTGATTTTAGTGTTGTTTTTCAGTGAAGATCAACTTTTGGATATCTTTCATAAAGAACTAGAAAGGAGAACAAGGAAAACAAAATAAAATGAAGAGTCATTTGTCTATGATACAACAATGCGCAGGATTATTTTATTTCAAAACACTATATACAGATTTGGGAACAATTCTAAATGGAGAAGACCACACATGGTTATTTCTACTTGAATTTTCATCAAACTCGCTTTTATAATTCCACCATGGCAACTGAATTCTGTGGATTCTTCTTCAAACACCTGCTCTTTCTTATTCTACCTACTTCTCACGTTCAGAATACTGGTATGTATTTATGGATGAGAACAAAACTAACCCAATACAATGTACAAATGTATGGGAAAGGCTTAGAAAAAGAAAAAAGAAGCTCAAAGTTATCATGAAGGCAAGTATACAAGAGAATGCCCTCGTTCTTGGGAAATATATGCTAAAATATTCAGTTTAACCCTAAAGGTTTAGATTTCTATATATATATTATTATATTACTTACGTACATAAGTAAAGAGAGAAGAAAGGAGGAGGGGAGAAAGAGACAACCTGAGTGAGCAGTCTGGCAAAATATTTGTTGTTGAATGCGACTAGAGAACGTAAGGGAGATCTTTGTAAATTTTTAACAACTTTTCTGCAACTTTGACGTTATTTAAAAATAAAATATCAATGTAAAAAATGGAAACATGAAAGAAAATCATTAGGAGTTGAGAATAGGAAACAAATTATTTTGTGTTTAAATGCTTTTGACATTCCATTTCTTCAGAGATGCTCTCTTGGTGGATTAGAAGAACTCTTCCTTTCATCAGGAAAACTCTAATATGAAACATAATAAAGAACAAATATATATCAAATAAACATGGAGGTAACATGATTAAACTAGAAACGTGGGACAGTTAGCTTCTATTCACCTTTTTAACATTTTATTGGTCTTTGTCATGCCTCGGGCCGCCAGAACAAAATGTACACTGAGTGGCTTCAACAACATAAATTTATTTTCTCACAGTTCTTGAGGCTAGAAACCCAAGATCAAGGTTCTGACCAATGTGTCTGGGAGAACTCTCTTCCTGGTTGTAGGTGGCTGCCATGCTAGGTCCTCACATGGCCTTTCCTCAGGGCTTGCACGTAGAAAGTGAGAGAGAGGTCTCTGGTGTCTCTTCTTTAAGTACACTTGTCCTATCAGGATACAATCCCATCCTAATAACTTCATTTAACTCTAATTACTTCTTTAGAGGCCCCATCTCCAAATACAACCTCTTTGGGTTTGTCTTTAAGATACAAATTTTGGGAGGATACATTCAGTCTGTAACAATCACCTTCAAAGAAATCCAAGTGTTCAAGGAATGTGGAAAATCAGTGCTTTATACTATATGTTAAATTGTTGTTATGGGGTAGAGTACAATGATGTAGGATAATTTTCTTGACTCCAGCCCATGCTTCTCGCAGCAAAGCATCATCCTATATTTTATTGTGATGCCATTTGCTCAAAAGTTTGTAGCAAGTGAAGCACATCACATGGTGTTCTTACTCTTTTTTCTGTGACTTTGTTAATATATTTGTCAAGATAACATATTATAAACTATCATAGTGATATATTATGACTTTTATTTCCTCAATAGTGATTCCATTTATATTCTGTTTGGTATTAAGAATTTAGTCATCTGAGAATTATTTAGGTTGATTCTAAAAGTTGAACAACATAAATTGCAATTAAATTGGCATGTATGTAAATAACCTTTACAACAGTCAAGTGATATGATATAATTATGTCTCATTTCTTACAGTGCCATTGACACAATCTCACTGATACTGCTCAGAGAATATTCAAATCAATTTTCATTTCTCACTGAGTTCTAAATGCTCAAAATCATGACCCATTTTAGTTTCTTTCATATTTTCACTATGCTTTTTTGTGTGATCTGGAGCTTCTAAATGCTTTTATTTATTTTTCTGTTAGAAAAAAGAAACACGTATTTTCTTTGCTATGTCCCTAATATCACCTAGCTTTTTGCTCATTCTAACTCTTGCTTAAAATCCATTCCATTTTTCCTCCAGAAGGCCAATGGCCTCATGTTTCAATTTGGACCAGTAACTTGATATGTGGACCATAACTACTTATACAGATGTTTGTTTTACTTGGAGCTTTGGATTGATTTCTGTTTCTTAAGTTTCCTTTTATTTCAGATTTTGATCAGACCCTTGATTTTATCTCTTCTCTCGGTCGTGCTATCTCTTCTACAGAGCTCTTTTGCCTGGAGGCTTCTCTGCCGAAGTCCATGTCCTTATGATCTGTCTGAACCGGTTACTTTCTGATTTTTACAACTGTCATCCTGGGTCAACAATCACAAGTTTCTGGACTGTTGAATTCACTGTTTTATTGATCTAATGTTGTCTTTATTTTTTGACCTCATTTTGCTGCCAGTATATTGTATCAGTTAAGGTTCAATCAGAGAAGCAGAGCCACCATAGAGAAAAGAAAAGAATATATTGTTGCGATCAGATCACACATAATTGTGGGAGCTGCCAAAGGATTCTACTGAATACTGTTGCCATTGTATCTGGTGGTGGACCTGAAGTTGTCATAGGTCTGCAAGGCTGATAGGAAAAAAGCTGGGTATGGAGTAGGAGAGAGAGCAAGAACAAATGGAACCCATGAGAACAAACTGGAATCCACAAGGAAAAACTGGAACCAGTGCTTGAGTCTCACCTCCTCCAATTTTGATGATGAGTGTCTTACAGTAGGAATAGATACCTTTCACCTGGGAGCAACACATATACCTGAACCTAAAGGTAGAGGTCTGGCAGGATCTGAAAGAGCTAAGGGTCTGGCTGCCTCTGCATCCCAGCAGGTGATGCAGCAAAGCATGACAATTCATGTGAGCTGCAGGGGCACCTGGTGCCTGCTAGTGACCTTCAGAGATTAACAGCCACTACTTGGCTTCCACCATCCAAATCTTATTCAATTTCTCTTTTGGCCTACCTTAATCCAGAAATATGTAGAAAACAGAACTCTGGAAGACCTAGTTCTAGCTTAACTAAGTTGACACCTTAGAAAAGTACCATGATCCTCCTCTTGTCAACTTAACATTCATTCATAGTCTTCCCCTTGTCAACGAGACATTCAACTTGAAATCTTTTAACTTCCAAATGAAGACATAGAAAAATTATGTTTCTCACTTACAGCTGAACACATGTTAACCATCTCATGAGGGAACACAAAATCCTTTTGGTCATCTTTGGATAATGCTCTTTCCTTTTCTAGATTTCACATTTTCTATTGGATACCAATATATATTGAAATACAAGTTTGATAACTATTAGTTATGTATACTTTATGTTAGGAAATGAAAGAAGAATATTTAAAACTTGTTAAAAATTTAAAAAATCATTATACATATATACTAATATATGTATGTTAAAATAATGAATAATATTCATAACAGTATAGTCTAATTTCTGCAACATGTCATGTTGTTATTGCATATTTTTGTAAATTAGAGTGGAATTTGTCTGTCTTCCTCACCATACTGTGTGTACTGTAAAAGGAAAGACTGCATTGGAATTATTTATCCCTTCATCCCTAAGCACAACAGCTGACACAGAGAAGACATTTGGATAGTATTTAATAATTATTGGACCAGTTTGTGTATGTGTTTGTGTGTATGTCTGAGTGTGCACATACCTGGATGTTCCTGAGTGTTTTAAGGAGAACAGCTTTCTAACTGAATGCTGCCTGAAGAAATTTAGCTCCTGTTCAGATACAATTTCACATGCTGTTTCCCAGCATCTGCACCAACAAACATCTCTTCTTGGTGCTAGTTTAGTGTCCAGCTACAGCCACTTGGAGTTCTGCTGTCTAAGGGTTTCATGACTGCTTTGGTATGAACTGCTTTTCGTAAATAGTTTTATTTTTTGTTACTTGGAGCTACCCAGTGAGGTTTTCAGAACAGCTATTATTATTTTTCCAATTTACAAATAAGGAAAGACTCAGGAAAGATGTTGTGTCATCAGTGGCCATGAGGACTCAGATTCAGATTTTTGACTTCTGGTCCAGTCCCCTACCACTACAGCATATTGGCATTTCACAGTTTGAAATGTTTACCAATGGACTGAACTTGAATAATACACTAATGGAAACATCAAGTGGATTTCCTTGTCCTACAGCTGCGGTTTTGAAACCACATCATATTGCTTCAGAGCCATACTCCATGTGGATTTCTCTGCTCTGGTTCAGTCCTATGACACATGATTAGAGCCACATAAAAGTTACCAATAAAGATAGTTACTGAAAGCATTTCTAGACATTTGACATGACCCGTTTTAGCATTGTAAGCTATTTAAAAAAATTTTTTTTTGGCCTTATTGTACAGGATTTGGCTGTTTTTCTGGTCCCTTTGTCACCAATACTGACTCTCTGGGTTATTGCTTCAGAGTCCCTTCCTCAGCTCTCTGTGGTTTAGAAAACGGAAAGCGGCATCTCATTTTCTCTCCTAAAGGACCTTCCTCAACATTGTGAAATTCCAGTGACGCTTATTGAATGCAATCCTGAAAGAAAAATAGCCATATGCTTTTGGCTTCTTACTCAAAGCAAGTGTTCAATAAGCAAAGAGATACTTTAAGAATGCCAACTCAGTCCTTTTTAATTAGTGGACAGATTTTTTGTCAGGAAGGTAGGGTTTCACATTCTTAGGGTAAGAAGTTATATGTTAATATGTTCTGTCTCCTTCTACTTAAAAAACAAACAAATAAATAAAACTTCTCCACTTTATGGTTAGACTAGGGAGAACTTAGCTTCAAAGTCTAATATTTAGATTGTTGTGTGGGAGCAAGTCATCATTCCATTAAGTCTGTTCCTCATTACAAAGGAGTATCTATTACCTGAATAAATTCTTTCAAAGTCTTTATCCATGACGTGCTTTTGCTATGAACCAGGCACCATAACATTGCACACCATTACCAGATTATCCAAAGGAGCTCAGAAATCTGAACCATTAAGGAAATTTAAGAGAGTTCATAATACAATGATGATTTTGTTTATTCTGAAATTTCATGTCCATCTCTACAAGGAGCCCCTAGATTGATTTTGGCTTCATATGCTTCTATATCTTCAAAATTAAAGAAATGGATCCTTCTTACTGGCTGAACATCCAGAAGCAAAGAGGGAAGCTCATGAAACAGGTGCCAAGAAATAAATTTGCACCAAACAACCTAGTGTGAAATCCTGTTGAGGTTATAAAACCAGTATTAGGCAGGTAGCCACCAGGAATCTGATTATTCCTGCTCGTGATGGACTTCTCGAAGAGATACTAATTGTGTGGTCTTGCCCTCTCTGGGCTCCAGAATCTTGACCGTAACAGTCAGGAAAACCTATTCTGTATATCAGTGTAGCTCATGCTGAGTTAGTAAGCCTTCATCTTCTCTGTGGATCCTTATTGCCTAAGCAAAATCACTGCATTCTATTTGCCCTTCTATGGTTCATTTCCTTGTCTCAAGGCCCTTATTTTAAGTCATGTATGCATAACTGTGTATGCACTTGATCAAATTTCCTCCAAGTGTGATTTTAAAAATCAATCTGAAGAGTTTTACTTCTGGAAAGATAGCGTAGATGTACTCCTACAAAGTACAACTGAAAACCCTGGACATTACACATAAAACAAGTATAAGAAGACCTTGAAAGATGAAGAGAAGAAGGAAGACTAGCTAGGAATCTTGAAGCCTGAATAACGACATGATGATGAGCTCTTGGGTTTTCTTTTTGCCTCACATATCTTCAACTTGGAACTGAAGAAGCTGGAAACCCAGAAATGACAACAGATGTGTGGAAACAAAATTTCCCAACAAAAGCCTGCTCTCTCTAGCCAGAAGACCAGGAAAGGGGCAGACTTGGGAGAAAGAAAGCTTTTAGATAATAACAGGCATACTCTGGCTAAACACCACAGAAAAAATTTTGGTTTTACCCCAACCCCAGGCAGCAAAGGCCAAGTGGGAGACTAGATTTCTACTCTTGTTAGGTTGTAGAGAATTACCTCAAGCTCTCTGGGGTGGTGTCAGAGAAGATGAAGTAGAAAGTTGTAGATTTATTCCCCACTAAAGGTAATGACTCACTCTTACTTCTCCTGTGGCATCAGTGGAGACCACTTGGGGATGTTGGGCTTCCATCTCCACCTGGAAATAAGAATTTCTCCACTTCCTTCCTAGAGGAGAGTCAGAACGTTCACTGTTCCCCATTACCCTCTCAGTGGTGTCAGTGGGGGCCTCATGAGAAGCCATAATAAAACACACTCGTCTTCCCAGCCAGAGTATCAGCAGACATCTAGTGGGGAGGTGGAAGTCCCACACTCATCCAACAGTAACAAGGAACTTCTCTCCCACTTGGGTGATAATGAAGGGTAAGGTCTTGGACTTCTAACTCCCCCTGGCAGTAACAAGGAGGCATTACCTCCTGTCCCTGCAGAGACGGCCATAAAACAGGCTTAAAGAAGGCCCAGAGTCTCATAACACAATGATGAAACTGTTCAGATTTAATAAATATCTCTCATTGCCAAGAAACAGGAACATCACTAACTGAACAAAAAAGACGATAAGCAGATGACAATGAAAATACTACAGTTTTTAAAAATAATTTTTTGGGGGAGACGTAATTAGATTTATTTATTTATTTTAACAGAGGTACTGGGGATTGAACCCAGGACCTCATGCCTGCTAAGCACACACTCTACCACTGAGCTATACTCTCCCCCTGAAAAATACTAGAATTATCTGATAAAATTTGAATATGGTCATCCTAAAAATGATTTGGCAAGCAATTACAAACACACTGAAAATAAGAAGGAAAAAGTATCATCAAAGAAATAGAAGATATAAAGTGGAGGCAAATGAAAAATTTAAAACCAAATAATAGAATACCCTTCCCTCAAAAAAAAAAACACTCAAAAACATCAACAAATGGACAAAATAGAGCAACAGAAATTTCCCAATCTAGGATTATAAAAAAGATTAAACACTCATGTCATCAGAGTCTTAGCAGGAGAGAAGAAGGTGGGACTAAAAGAAATTTAAAGAAACAGTAACTGAAAACTTCACAGATTTGGCAAAAAAAAAAAAAATCAATGTACAGATTCAAGAAGTTAAGAAAATCCAAACAGGATAAACTCAGAAAAGTCCACACCAAGACATATCATCGTCAAATTTCTGAAAACTAAAGGCAAATAGAAATCTTAGGAGCAGCTAAGGAGAACTGACATCTTACCTGTAAGAGAAAAAACAGTTTGAATAACTTTACATTTCTTATCAGAAATCAATGGCACAGAGTTTTTTTTTAAGTGCTGAAAGAAAATAAATGTCAACACAGGATTCTATATACAATGAACATTCTTATCAGGAATGTACAAAAGCTTCCGACATTTTCCAAGGAAGGCAAATTAAGATACTTTATCACCAGCAGACCTACCTTAAAAGAATGCCTAGATGAAGCTGTCTGTATTAGTTTGGGCTGCCATAGCAAAAATACCGTAGACTGGATGACTTAAACAACATTTATTTTCTCATATTTCTGGGGTTTGAAGTGTGAGATCAAAGTGCAGCATTGTCAGTTTATGGTGAGCTCTCTCTTCCCAGCTTGTAGAAAGTGGCTGCATCTCACTGTGTGCTCATATGACCTATTTTCAGTGGAAAAAATGAGAGAAGAAACAGAGAGAGAGACAGAGGTACTGAGGATTGAACAGACAGGTAGCGATAAAGCAAGTGAGTGTTAGCTTTCTGGTGTCTCTTCTCTTAAGTCCACGAATCCTATCATATCAGGGCCCCACTTTTAATGATCTCACTTATCCTCAATTACACCCCACATTGTAGGTCAAGTTCACAATATATGAATTTTGGAAGGAGGCATTTCAGTCCATAGTATTCTCTAAACAAAAAGAAAATGATAAAAGAAGGAAACTTGGGATGTCAGGAAGGAAGACAGAGCATGTTACAAGCAAAAATATGGGTAAACAAAGTATACTTTACTTCTCTAGAGTTGTCTACATCATGAGTGATGATTGAGGCAAAATTGTAACACTGACTGATGCTTTTCTAAATATATAGGAAATAGTGAAGACAATTATGTTATAAATAAGAGAGAGAAGAGCGATGTAAAGGGATATAAAACTTCAACACTTCACTTGAACTGGAAAGCTTTCAACATTAGCAGAAGTGACACATTATGTGGGTATACAATGTAACACCTAGAGCAGCCACTAATAAAACTACCCAAGTATGTATATTAAAAATCCTGATAGATAAATCGAAAGGAAAATCTAAAAAAAATTGTCACATTACCCATGGGAAGGTAGGCAACAATAAACAGGCAGAAAACAAAATAAGATCTGGAGGACAGACATAAAATCCAACATATTAGTAATTACATTAAATATACCAATTTAAAAACAGAGATTCATAGGGTAAATTAGAAAACATGACCAAGCTATAGATGGTCCATAAAATATTTACTTCAAATATAAGAATACAAGGAGGGTAAAAGTACAAGAATGGAACATATATATCTTGCAAACATTAATCAAAAGAAAGCAGGACTGGCTATAGTATTATCACATAAAGTAGTTTTCAGGACAAAGAAACTCACCAGAGGCAGAGAAGGGCATTATATAATGATAAAAGAGTGAATACACCAAGAAGTCGTAGCAATCCTAAATGTGTATGCTTCAAACAATAGAAGTGCAAAATATGTGAAACAAAAGATGAGGGGACTGAAAAGATAAGTAGACACATTCATAATATTTTTGGAGACTTCAACACCCTACTCTCAACACTTGATAGACCAACTAGACAGAAAATCAACAAGGGTATAGAAGAATTCAACATTAACTTTTAAGATCTAGTTGACATTTACAAAACATTTCTCCACAACAGGAGAATAAATATTTGTTATAAGTGTCCCTGGAACATATACCAAGATAGGTAATATCCTGATATAAGCAAACCTGGACAAATTTAAAAGAATTAAAATCATACAAACTGTGTTCTCTGATCACAATGGAATCAAATTAAAAACCAATAAAGGTGTTACCAAGTCCAAACTCATGTTGCTTGCTTCACAAAAGGCCAATAAATTGGGAGATGAGGTTTGGGGGCAAGGAATAACAACTTTATTCAAAAAGCCACAGGCAGAAAAGATGGGAGACTAATATCCTAGAGAACTGTTTTACCCAAGTCAGTATTCAGGCTCCTTTTATTCTAAAAGGGGGAGGGAGTGTGGTTGGTTATTGCAAACTTCTTGGGGTTGAAATCCTTTGTTTTTGCAGCTGTCCACTTAGGTCAGGTCATGATATTCCTGTAAACCTCCAACAGGACAAATGTTATTCTCGGTTCTGCAACTTTTTATCTCCATATGAATGGGAAAGTGTTATGCCTTTAAAGATCAGAGCCTTGAGAATGGCTATCCTGCATATTTCAGGCTATAGGCAACATTCTCTTACAAAAGTTGCTAAACCACTATAACTAACCACAGGAAATAGTACAGGATTTAGAACCAAAGAAACAGATCTAATATGGAGTCAGACTTGTTTTTCTCACTTAAAACAGGAGAAATCTCCAAATACTTGGAAACTAGACAGTGCATTTCTAAATAATCAATGAGTTAAGGGGGAAGTATAAAGAAAAAAAAAAAAGACCAAAAATGAAATAAAAATAAAAATATATCAAATTTTGTGATGCACAGCTAAATCAGTGCTGGAAAGAAAAATTATGACACTAATATACACATTAGAAAAGAGGAAAATCTCATATTAATAATCTAAATTCTCACCTCAGAAATGCAGGAAATGAAGAGCAAAACAAACCCAAATAAGCATAAGGAAGAAAATAATAAAGGTAAAAGTATAAATCAATGAATTAAAAACAGAAAAGTAATAAAACAAACATTGGTTCTTTGAAAAAGTCAATACAATTGATAAATCTCTACCAAGACCTAACCAAGGAAAAAAAAGAGAGAAGACATAAATCGTCAATTGTGAGGAGTGAAACAACTGTCTCAGTACTAACGCTGCAGACACCAAAAAGATAATAAGGGAATGCTGCCAAGACCTTTACTTACATAAACGTGTCAACTTAGATGGAATGGATCCATTTCTCAAAAAGCCCAAATGGTTACAACACACCCATAGGTAACAAGTCATTTTGAGCGTCCCTATAACTGTTAAGGAAAGTTAATTGTAACTCAGTCAGATTTGCAACTAAACTCCTAAAAAGGAGAAATCTACAAGCACAAATGGTTTCCCAGAGAATTCTACAAAATTTTTAAGGAATTAACACCACATCTACCCAGTTTCTCCAGAAGAGAGAAGTAAACATTTCTTAATTTGTTTTATGACATTTATGTTCCCTGATACCAAAAACAAAGAGAACAGCAACAACAAAATTACAGACCAATAATCTCTCATAAACATGGATGTAAAAATCTTTATCAAAATATCATTAAGTATAATTCGGCAATATAGGAAAAGAATTGTGCATCATAACTAAGTGGGGCTTATTCCTGTGCTGGGAGGCTCATTTAATATTTGAAAACAAGTCAATGAAATCCACTATATTAATAGACTAAAGAAGAAAAATCACAAGTTTATATCATTAATGTAGTAAAAGAATTTGGCAAAGTTCAACACTCAATCATGATAACTTCCAGAAAAATACGAATGAAGGAAACTATAAACGTGCTAAAGAACACCTACAAATCACTTCCATCTACCATCACATTTAATTGTAAAGGCTGAATACTTTGCTCCCAAGATTAGAAACTAGGCAAAGATATTCTATATAGTGCTGGAAGGCCTAGATAGAACAATACAAGGCAAATAAAGGGAATAAAAGGAATGTAGAAAGGAAAAGAAGAACTAGAACTGTCCCTGTTTGCAAGTGACATGATGGTCTACGTAGAAAAATCCCAAAGAATCTATAACCACCCCCACCCAGCAAAACTCCTTGAACTAATAAATGAGTTCAGCAAGGTCACAGAATACAAAATAAACATACAAAATCAATTCTATTTCAGGATGATAGCAATGAATACATGAATTAAAAATGCAGTGCCAAATTCCAGTGTATAGCTGTTAACAATAGCTCAAAAAAAAAAAAAGAAATGAAATACTAAGTTGTAAATTGATCAAAACACCTACAGGGGTTGTATGCTGAAAACTATAAAACATTTATAAGAGCAAGCAATGACCATCTAAATACATGGAGAGACGTCCTCCACTTAATGGTCATGTGTTCATGGATTGGAAGACTGAACATGATAAAGATATCAGTTCTCCTGGGTTGATGTACGAGTTTAATGCAATTTCTATCAAAATACCAGTGAGACTTCTTATAGACATAGACAAGATTATTCTAACATTTCCATGGAAAGGCAAAAGAGTTGAAATAACTTGAAGAATTTTTAGAAAAAGCAAAGTGAGAGGAATCGGCCTACCTGATTTCAAAGCATAATCCTATAGTCATCAAGATCACACAGTATCTGTGGGGACACAGACCAGCCAGCAGTGGCTGGTAGAGTCCTGACTTTCACGGCTGTGCTGGTTGTGAGGCTGCTGGTTTTCAAGGCTGTTGCGGAGCTCCAGGAATATGGCGGGGGTGGAAACAGGGCAAGGGAGCAACACCACACATTTCAGCTGCTCTTACTGAGATCCATCTCTCCTCACAAGCACGCGAAAGATGACTGAAAACCTTTGGCTGATTTCCAAAGTTGTGAAAACATTGATTGAGAAAATTTCCCCCAGTGTTCCTACAGTTTTTCTAGAGAAATTCATTTTCTATGATCTTTACGCTGCTGAATGTGTTTCTACCTTTCAAATTTTAATTACCCATGACAATCAATTCCTGTTCCCCAACATTTGCATAAAAATATACCAGTATTGCATTATATGAATTAATTCACTGTGTAAAAGGGTTTTGTTTTCAAGTATTAGAATAGTAATGGAATATGTGGGATGGCCTCACGCCATAATTACAATTGCATCAGTAATAATTCATTAGTAATTGGTCTTAAACTTATTTCTTCTATGACTGTTGGAGTTAATAAGTATCTGTACAGCAATGTGCTTAAAGATGCCAAGATGTCTAGAGACCTGGGGTGGGAAAGTGCAGGCATAACGAATAGGCCGATCAGGTCACACACAAAGTCATAGATGGCAGGAACCCCCTCCTTTGAAAGCGTGTGTCTTCCACCTTTGAGTCTATTCTTTCCTTTGAAGTCCTTTGCCAACCCATCCCCAAGGATATAAAGGTTACCTATAGTAAAACACTCAATTAGCATGCCAGAAAAGTCAGTCTCCCTCTAAGCTCACGCTAAGTGTCCCCCTTCCTATGTAAATACCTATAATACTTGATTGTTCCCTTTAGAAAATTGAAAAATAGTTATTGTTTCCTAACATAGAACATTTGGTTCATGTTTCTTTACTTCTTGCTTTCTCTTTTCCTTCTGATGTTTGATATCAAATGAAAAAAAATAATTTTGGGCTATTTTAAACACACTAGTCAATAGAAAATAGAGATATTCTAACAAGCACAATGTATTCAAACATACAGTTGCAGAACATATATTAAATATCTGAGTCTCACTGCTCAGTCTTCTGCCCCTCTTGGTCAGCTGCGAGTCCAGTGCCTCAGAAATTCCGTTAGCAAGAGAGACTCCCACAGCCTCTGTAGCACTCGGATTCCAGGCTCTGGTTATCTCTGCTCGTTTCATTTATCTACTCATTTCTTCATACGTTCTGACCTCTAGATAATTGACATCTCTTATTTATTTGGAAACTCCTTTCATTATCTTCACTTTTCTAGGTTTACGTTCCATTCATCTATTTATTTATGAATGAAGTGTAGTTTCAGGTGTGTAGCAAAATGATTCAGTTGCACACACACACATATATGTATTCTATTTCAGATTCTTTTCCATTATAGGTTTTCACAAGATATTGACTACATTGCCCTGTGCTATACAGTAGGTCCTGTTGTTTACCTGTTTTAAACATAGTAGTGTGTTATCTGTTAATCTTAAATTCTTAATTTATTCCTATGCTCCTTTTAAATTCTACTTGGGAATTCATTCTTCTCTTAGTGAGATTTCAAAAGGAGAAGAGACATACATGCTGTCTTATTGTTTTCTTTTAACAGATGTTATGTGTCCACTCTATTTAAATTTATTTTACTAGCATATATGCTTGTTATTCTGTCCTTGTACTTTATGATTTTAAAAATTTCTTTGCTGTTTCCTTACAGTCTTCCTTTTGATATATTTATATAATTCATTTGTTTCCCTCTTTCGTGTTTGGAAAGTATAAACCTAGCTATAGTCCTTTTCAGTTAAAACAATATCATCAAGATTTATCTATGATCTGTAAGTCTCAAATAGCTTGTCAATTATACATGATTAGTGGATGGATCAGGGTTCAGTATGGAAAAGAGGAACCACTCTAGGTGTTTCTAGCAGAATAGAATTTAATTTATGGAGTTAACAGTCTTTAAAAACTGTAGAAATGTCTGGAAGAGCAGAAATTCACATTTCTTTTCAGGAGCCTGCTTTTGCTACTTGCAAAGCTGGTGACTAGAGAATAGAACTTGCAGTAGAAACATTTATTTGTACAATGATAAGAAGGTGGCTTCCTTCTCATTCTGACTTCTAAATTGTGCTTGGCTGAATCTTATACCCAAAGCCAGATCTACAAGAGAGACTGGAAAAGGTAGTTTTCAGCTTTCAATCTCTCCAAATAGAAGTAGAGATAAATGAAGTTACTGAGAGTCAATTCGCAGTCAGAGTGGATGCTGGCCAGAGTCCAGGTCCTCTGGTTCCAAACCCACTTCCTTTCTTACAACTCTACTGTAGCTTCTCTCACTTGATTTTCAAGGTGAAAGTTATGTTAGTCACAGTTTTGTTTACCTCTATCCCCTATCACTTATGGGATGTCTGATCAATTTTTTTCAAAGGGCAAATAAGACAATAAAAAGTGCAAAGCTTAGATCATCCTTATAATCATTTATAAAATAGCATATAACTAAAATGCAGGTATTTCATCCCAAATATGATTGTCTGCCTTTTAGTTCTCCTTCATTTCTATTAGATAGTAGGAAACTGATTTTTAAAACCAATTATACTTACATGTGTTTATATATAGTTGAGATATATATATATATGTATATATATATATATATATACATACATACACATATACACACCTACACAAATATACGTAGTTTTCCCATGGGAGAGCTTTTGTGAAGGAAGACAGAATTTTGCTTTTTTCTTTCTACACAACCATATCTCATATTGCCTAATAATGACGTAAGATTTCAAAGTATTTTCTTTAGAAGAGTGATGTAATTATACTATTTGTCTTTGTCTAAAGTTTAGCTCAATGTCTAGAACACAGCGTGTCCTGAAAATTGAGTCATGCTGTTATTATTAGATTAGCAATACAATCTTCTGAAGCTTTATTTCTGCTTTAAGGAGAAAGATAATCCTTTCTTTCAAGAATAATATTTTCCCATTTTTAAAAATGTACTTAACTCTCTTAGGGATAATTTATTTATGTGACAATTTTTTACTGCTTAATACAGCATTCTAATACCAATTTAAAACTACTTTTGGTGTTACAGTGAGTATATGCCACCTCTTAAGTAAAAAGTTATTTATCTATTACACATTTTCCTAGTTTTTGGTTTTTTTCTTCTATTATATCTCTCCATTGCAGACTGATAAAAGACAATAACTCCATCCTCTTAAAAAATGTATTTCATATATTTAAAAATCTTCAGACAAAAATATTTTCTTAATTTTAGAGGAATTCTTCCTTGGAGAGCAATTTTTAGAGATTATTTTTTGGGGAGGGTTCTTAGATATGTGTTTTTCAGGATAAAAATGGATATATCTGGAAAAATACAGTCATGTTCTTGAGTAATAAAGTCTCTAAAATTGTCAAGTATTTTGCTGGTTCATATAAGAAAAAATGTAATTTGATGATATTGTAAAAAGTGACACATTGGATATATTATCACATTATATACTCTAGTTTATGTAATAAATAATCTGTTTTCATGTTAATATGCTTTGATAAGCCATGAATTTGTAACCACTCTCTGGAAATTGAGCAAAAAATCAGAATGTTTGAACAAATATTTAAAATAATAGAAAGAGAAAAGTTATATGTAACCATGATTGCACATCTTGATCCATTTAGATTGTTGTAAGAAAAATTCCATAGACTGGGTGACTTAGACAACAAACATTTATCTCTTACAGTTCTGGAGGCTAGAAGTCTGAGAGAAAGGCGCTGGCAGATTTGGTGTCTGGTGAGGACCCACGTCTTGGTTTATAGACAGTCATATTCCTGCAGTGTCCTCACTCAGCTGAAGAGGGCAAGGGGCTCTCTGGGGTCTCCTTCATAAAGGCACTAGTCCCATTCATGAGGTCTCCACCCTTATGACCTAATCACTTCCCGAAGATCCCACCTGCTAATATCATTGCATTGGATGTTAGTGTTCAACATATTAATTTTGAGGAGACACAAACATTTAGTCTATGGCACAGTACATAAAATTTCACTTCATGTATAATAATGACCTTGGATATCTGTAATCATCTCATTAGTATTTTAATATTCAGAAAATAACCATATAACAATAACTATAAAATAATCATTCTATCTAAGATCTCACAGAATTTGTCTCTTCATATTATGCAGTGGAAGTAATTCAAGTTATACATAGGAATTTTCATCTCCCCTTTCAAAAGAAAAAAAATCCCCCCAGTGTGCATCGTATACCTTCGTTCATTACATGTGCTTTTCTTCTTAAGCAAACATTTATAAATAATTCATTAATGTTGTGCTCTACTCTGAACAAATAACATGCCCAAATGATGCAACTATAATTTGGAAGATAGCACTAAATTGTCATCACAAACAGACACTAAAATGATGTAAATGACTTAAATACAATACAGTTTTATTTCTAGCTTGTACAATAAGTCAAGATGGTGTTTTTCCATAGGGTGATTCAGGGACCCAGATTCCTTCAGATTTGTGGCTCTACCTTACATCATATTGGCCTCTACTAGGACAGAGGAACTGAGGCGTTCAGGAGGGAAATCAATTTCTTAAATCCTTTGCCTGGAAGTGATTCTTTTCATCTTTGGTTATATTACTTTAGTGATAACTAACCACATATGGACATAAGCAGGGCAAGTAAATGTGCTTCTTAATTGGACACTAGTCCTTGGTCATATTTTGCTGAGCAGGCATTAAAATATTCCTTATAAAAGAGTACAGATTCTCTTGTCCATTGTTCTCCAGGGCCCACTGGATTCACTTCTAAGATTTCTTTCCTCATTCGTATACTCCATGGCATCATTTGAAGTCAATATTGAGGATTCTGCCCTTGTGAGGGCTGACCAGCTGTCGGAGCTGACTCCTTGTTTGTTGAAACTGAGGGGTCCAAGTGTTAAGACTGCCCACTCATCACTGGCTTTTCAAGTCCAGATTCATACTTTCTTTGTCAATATAATTCTTTCAGAATCTTAATAGGTTTCAGAAATATTTGTTTCTAGTTAGTTTATTGTGCCTATAATCATACTCAAAATTATTTCCCAGATATAGTTCTTAAGTCTGTCTTGTAATTTCACATTCTTTCCCTCATGCCTGTTTCTCCAAACTTAGTAGGTGCCATCTTAAAACCATACAGCACTGGGGTGGGAAAACAATGCCTTTAATCTGATCTTTCCCACATAGTGATTCTTTTCTCTGAAAAATCTTAGGAGTACCTGGGGAGTACATGCTTTGTGGAATGCAAGAGCTGCTAACTTTTACAGCCCTGCTACTTTTTGGTCAGTCATATATGAGCTAATGTTGTTCTTGAAATGCTTTGCTACAAGTAGCACGTGAGGCCAACAATAGTAACACTTGGGCTCCTTCCCACAATTTTCTTAGAACCACAGTTCTAAGAACTATTCTGATTTCCAACTTATCTCGGACAACAGCTTAACTAAATATTTTGACGCTGAATAGCACAGGTCTCCAACCTCCAGCCTACATCATCTTTTTTCTCACTCCCAAACTCCTAAACCCATGCCATCTATTTTAATTTTTTTTTTTTCTGTGTAGGAGCACTTCATTTCAGGGTACCGATTTCTGTACTAGTAAGGGTATGCTAAGCTGTAATAAGAGATATATGCCAAATGTATAATGGCTCGACACAAGAGCCTGACTTTTTCACCCCTTTAGTGACAATCCCAGGTGTGTACTCCTGATTAGTGGGAAAGTCTTTTCTATAGCGTGGTTCAGGGACCTGAGCTTCTTCCATCTTCTCTCAGTTCCTGAGACCATAATCATTTTTATCTGGTTTGTGGAAGGGGAGAGAGCTTGGAGAATGAACAAGATTATGCCCTTGCTCAGAAAGTGGTGCACATCATTTTCATTTTGCTGATCTGAACCAGTTACAAGGTCATAATTAGCTGCAAGGAGGTCTTAGGAACGGAGTCCCTCGTTCCATTAAGCAGCTGTACGCACAGGAGTGGAGAGGTGATTCTGATGGACAGCCAGCTGTCTCTGCCTCATTATCTAATGAAATTTTTTAGGTTAGTGTATAGATTAAAAGCACCTCTCATTGTGTAATGTAAATAGTTTAGCAATTCTGTAATATAAGAAAAATTATCTGCAGAAAATTAGTTATTTATCCATGATTACATAGTTTGTAAAAATCAAAGCCTGAGTATGAACCCAGTATTTCTCTTTCCAAAATTTATGCTCCTTTGAGAAACTGGTTAGATAAAAACAAGAAAAATAAATGACTATTCAATACGATCCAAAATTTGAAATTAATATGTCCAAATCATCTAATAAATAGCTAATGAATTTTTGATCAATATCTCACAGCCACAAAACTTAGACAGTTTGATACTATATTTTTCTTTTTTTAACATTTTTTATTGATTTATAATCATTTTACAATGTTGTGTCAAATTCCAGTGTTCAGCACAATTTTTCAGTCATTCATGGACATATACACACTCATTGTCACATTTTTTTCTCTGTGATTTATCATAACATTTTGTGTATATTTCCCTGTGCTATACAGTGTAATCTTGTTTATCTATTCTACAATTTTGAAATCCCAGTCTATCCCTTCCCACCCTCTACCCCCCTGGTAACCACAAGTCTGTATTCTCTATCCATGAGTCTATTTCTGTTCTGTATTTATGCTATGTTTTTGTTTGTTTGTTTGTTTTTGTTTTTGTTTTTTAGATTCCACATATGAGCGATCTCATATGGCATTTTTCTTTCTCTTTCTGGCTTACTTCACTTAGAATGACATTCTCTAGGAGCATCCATGTTGCTGCAAATGGCATTATGGTGTCGGTTTTTATGGCTGAGTAGTATTCCATTGTATAAATATACCACCTATTCTTTATCCAGTCACCTGTTGATGGACATTTAGGCTGTTTCCATGTTTTGGCTATTGTAAATAGTGCTGCTATGAACATTGGGGTGCAGGTGTCATCCTGAAGTAGATTTCCTTCTGGATACAAGCCCAGGAGTGGGATTCCTGGGTCATATGGTAAGTCTATTCCTAGTCTTTTGAGGAATCTCCACACTGTTTTCCACAGTGGCTGCACCAAACTGCATTCCCACCAGCAGTGTAGGAGGGTTCCCCTTTCTCCACAGGCTCTCCAGCATTTGTCATTTGTGGATTTTTGAATGACGGCCATTCTGACTAGTGTGAGGTGATACCTCATTGATACTATATTTTTCTTACAATAATATAGTTATAGAATCTAATCCTATTAGTTAATTTAACATGGGTGTATTTTTTCTTCCATAACTTCAAAATTCTCCAGAGTCTTCAAGTGTAACTCCTTTTCTTTTTAGTCAAAGAAATAAAATATTTTTTTTTTGTGAAAGAGAACTCACAGTTCATATTTGCCAGGCTTTGAATAATAGATATATTTAGCGGTTTATTTAAGCCTTCAAAATCAATTTTCTTAGTGTGCAGTGTATAATAGGAAATTGCTTCTTATTAGATAGTCATTTATTCCTCTCTCTTTTTTTAAAGTCATTGAGAAATAACTGCTTGGAAGAAAACTCTGGACTAACTGTTCCAATATTGAAAAGACATAAAAAGAAAGTTCAATCTATTTTGGTGCTTTTCAAAAAATCAGATAAATACAGTCAGCGTCATAGAGGGAATTTTATTTGTTCCCCTATCACTTTAGCCTTATCTATATTCTACTTCAGACCTACTGTACAGTCACAGAATCATAAAATTTTAAATTGGAAAAGATCTTTGAGGTTATCTCTTTCACTCTCTCATTTAATTTTAGTAGAACTTAATACAGTTATAATAGTCTTAAAAATAGTTTTTAAGAAATTAATAGCATACAGACTTCTTTTCTTTAATAGATTATGTAATTTGAGTTTATTACCTCAGCCAAATTACTACCACTTTTTAATTCTTATTTTTTATTTAAGTGCAGTCATTTTACAATGTTAGTTTCAGGTGTACAGCAAATCAATTACACATATACTTAAATCTTTTTTAGATTCTTTTCTATTACAGCTCATTATAAGAAATTGAATATAGTTCCCTGTGCTGTGCTGTAGGTAGGTCCTCGTTGTTTACCTATTTTTGGGGGGCATTCTTTCTTATTAAAGTATAGTCAGTTTATACTGTTGTATCAATTTCCAGTGTACAGCATAATATTTCAGTCATACATGTACATACGTATTTTTATTTTCCTATTCTTTTTCATTATAGGTTACTACAAGATATTAAATATAGTTCCCTGTGCTATACAGTATAAACTAAAAAAAAGATACAAATGAACTTATTTACAAAACAGAAACAGACTCACAGATGTAAAGAACAAACTTATGGTTACCAGAAGATAATGGGGGTGGGAGTTTGAAATCTGCAGATACTAACTACTATATATAAAATAAATAGACATTTTTTAAATTGAAGTATGGTTAATCACAATGTGTCAATCTCTGGTGTATAGCACAATGTCCCATAGACAAGTTATTTTTAATGATAACTTTTTACATGGGATGAGGAAATTTCTAATGGTCTGCCTCTCCGTTGGAAAGGTTATTGCAATTGGCTTTTTATTTTTGTGGGAAAGGTCTTATGAATTTTGTGACTTTTCTTAGTTTATTTTATGGCAAATTGTCTTATGTAGCCTTTATGTGGAAACGTATTTTCTAATTTAAGATCAAATGTATTTAATGAGCTGCACAGGGAAACCATTTTCGGTGGTATCATGTCTCAGTGATTACTGCTGACTAAAGAGAAAGGAAGATGAAAAACTGAGTCCTTTCTTTGCACAATCTTATTGGCATAATATTTGCAATTACCATTATAAATTACCTGTTTTTAGAATAAAACTTGCTATTTGTAAAAATTAGAATTCTTCACTGAGTAACTGTGATTTCTCTAGACTAATATAACTTTACTTAAATATTGTGGGCTTGTCTAATTAAACATACTGGATTAGGCAATTAGTTAATTAACAAATGCTGTGTAATGTTGACTTTGTCAGCCTGACAGTTCCTCTACACAGTAAAATCTTATATTTTTAATAATAAGGATGCTTTGAATTTGACCATCTCATAATATATGATTATAAATAAGTTTTATTCAACATACTTTCCCACTTTATTAGAGATTTATCATTCTTGCATTTTTCTTCAGTGACTTTGGGAGGAGAAATTATTTAAGTTATGTAACAACAGAATAGCCTCTACATTGGGATTTGTGGCTCTCTGTCTAAATCATGGTCTAGACAATAGCAAATTCCTCAATTCTGCACAGACTGAATGTAAGTTGCCAACTTGAACACTGATTTAGCTGAAACACTGCATTTCTTATTTCAATGCTGCATTCCATTTGATTGTACTAAAATGTTGGACATAGGAATAGAATTCTGGTGTTCTGATTCCGTGATCTAGCTACGAGCTTGTGCTGCTTGGACACCACCCAGAAGACCCTGAAGCCTGCCCAGAACACTGAACACCAACTCCTTGAGTGCAAGCATTAGACTGTGTATGATTCTTTCCTGTTTGTTCCATGTGAAACACCAAACTGAAAAGCCCAGTACATAATGAGTCAGATTCTTTCAGGGGGTTGGTCATGTCCTAGAAGCCAGCTTGGCCATTTTGGTAATCTAGTTAATTCTGACAGGTCACTAAGATGCTAAAGGGGTCACATATTGAAATATATAGCTTCCAAAGTTATATAATTTTCTCCCCAAATAATTAATACTAAGAAACCAATCAAAGTCACATAACACCTGAGGCAGTACACGTTTTTAAATTGAAATAGTCAGTTTCAATGTGTTAATTTCTGGTGTACAGCCTAATGTCCCAGTCATGCATATATACAAATATACATATATTAATTTTCATATTCTTTTTCATTAAAGGTTATTACAAGATATTGAACATAGTTCTCCATGCTATACAGAAGAAATTTGTTTATTTTTAATCTATTTTTATATATAGTGTCTAACATTTGCAAATCTCAAACTTTCAGATTTATCCCTTCCCATCCCCTTTCCCCTGGTAACCATGAGGTTGTTTACTAAGTCTGTGAGTCTGTGTCTGTTTTGTACATGAGTTCATCAGTGTCCTCTTTTTTCTTTTACCTTTTAAAAAACTCCACATATGAGTGATATCATATGGTATTTTTCTTTCTCTTTCTGGCTTGTTTCACTTAGAATGACAATCTCCAAGTCCATCCATGTTGCTGTAAATGGCATTATTTTATTCTTTTTATTGCCGAGTATTATTTCATTGAACAAATAAACCACAATTTCTTTATCCAGTCATCTGTTGATGGACATTGAGGTTGTGAAGCAGTACATTTTTATACCCAATATTTTTATAAAATACGCCAATTTTTATTATTAAACCAGAGTAATTTAAAATGATTTTTGCCTATTATATTGGGACTGCTGGTGAAGCAGGATATCATGTTTAACTTTTCCTCTTGATTGCCAATGAAATAATTTAAAAAGATAAAGTCCACATGGTGCAAGAGAATTGGACAGGAGCCATCACTGCAGAGAGATGGCGATAATCCTAAAATGCCCATGAGGTGAGATCAACAGAAAGCAAGATGGTTCACACCACAGAGAGAAGGACTTGGAGGCATCATATCCTAAGCAGGACAGGGCCAGATTGGGGTGCTGGTTATAGAAGAAGTGGATGAAAATCTGTGTACAAATTGAATTTATTAGTGGCCCCTCTAAGGCTCTACCCAGCACGATCCCCCACAAGAATGCTGTGTAAGGCAGGACTTCTGAAGTGGATTCTACAGACAAACTGAGCTTGAGGTCGTATAGAAAGTGTCCTAGCTCAGGCTGCCATGATAAACACCATAGACTGAGAGGCTTAAACAACAGAAATTAATCTTCTTATAGCCCTAGAGCCTGGAAAGTCCAAGATTAGGATGCACGCCTGGTTGCGATGAGACTCTGAGAAGCAGACAGCCACCTTTTCATCATGTCTTCAAGGCAGAGAGACTTCCTCTCTCTGTCTTCCTCTCCTTTATATGTCTTCCTTATAAGGCTGTAGTCTGGGTAGAGTAGGGCTCTACATGCATGACCTCACTTAAATTTAACTACCTCCTAAAGACACTGTCTCCAAATATAGTCACATTGGGGTTAAGGCTACAACATATGAGTTTGGTAGAGGGGCATGATTCGACCCATAGTGGAAGACTAAATGTGTGACTGAAATAGACAGCCCTTGAGTCTAAATGCCCTTATTTTATAAACAACCCTGTCTTAGTCTAAAGATATACCTTATTTTTAGAGGTTTCAAAGGTTCATATATATCTTCACATAAGTCCTCTGTCTTTCATTCTGAGAACTAGTGAGAAAAATTCCCAGGTTTTACTCATAGAATGGGTAATTAATTTTTAAAGAATAATTACTTAATTTTAATCTAATGCATGGTATCTTTTAGAATTCGGTCTGTAAACATGAGCACTAAAGGTATTATGGGAAGAAGGGATTTATTATAGAAATTAAAGCTTACAGACATGTAGCAGGACCTGGGCATGAGAAGGTCTGGAAGAGGGAAATTAAATTCAGCAAAAGTCACTCACCAAGACAGCCTGTTGAGGGTGGACAGGTCAGAAATTGCCAGAAAGCTCCAGAAAATGCACATGTCTGGCTACCAAATTGGGACTTTATACAAGGAGAGGTGTTTGAGGAGAGGTCTGTGGAAGCTACCCCTTTGGTATAGCTTGGTAGTTGGCTTGGAGCTGCTGTAGGTTGATGGAAGCAGTAAAAAGATGAGCTGAAACTGGAGCCCAATGAACACCCTGTGACTTTCTGTCACCCTGTTCTCGACAGTCACAGCCTTCCAAGATTGTTGGTTTCTTCACTCAAATGAGCTCCTTTTTTATCCAGCTCAAATCCAGAATCATCTAGGGAAGGGGGTTCTGAGGTACATAGTTCTCAGTCTCAGCTAAATTGACATAAATAAAAAAATCTGGTACACACAGGTATTTTTATGAAGGTTATGTGTTGTGGATAAAGATAAAAGTACACTACTAATCTCAGTGGATCTCATGAGAACACTTCCAGGATCAGCTGAGATTTCAAGATACAGAAATGGACCACATGCCAAAAACTGTGGTGAGGTCAGGAAGGATGAAATTGAACAGATTGTTAGGTTTGGCAAATTGGAAGCCATTGGTGACCTTTGAAAGACTGATTTCATGAGAAATCTGCTGTGGAGTACATTAGAAGTGAGGAAATAGAAGTACATAGTCTGTCTGTACAAACACACGTGAACAAATGCACGTGTAAAGTAGATACAGCTAGAATATAAGCTCAGGAGCTCAGAGGGAATTGCCTGTTTTGTTTACCACTCTACTCACGGTCCCTAGTGTCAAGATCCACGAAGAGTCTGAGATCGTAACCAACCGCAGTTTGGCAAGTTAGCCTGCCACAGGGGGATGGGTGTTGGTAGAAGGACGAGGCTCCTGGACCAGAGACAAATGACTTTACTACTTATGGCACAGCAGACGGTCTGAGTTCATATTTATATCGGTTTCTCTTGCTCCTCATCCCTCAGATCCCATGGGAGTGGTCTGGATGTGGGCCCAGGTACATGCTGTACTCACAGTGCTTGATCACATCTGAAGAACTCTGAGCTTGGTAACCCCGATCTTAGAATGAGGCTTCAGGGAGTTCTGCCAGGTCTCTCCCCCGGAGGAAGCATTATCTTTAAATTCCTGGACATAAAGTAAATCTACCTTCTGCTCTGGAAAGAGACACTATCTCTCTCTTCCAAGGCTGTTTGCTGCACAAACATCCTTGAAAAGATAGTCTGGTAGAAAAAAAATCCATCAATGCTTCTTCTCAGGGGACCAAAAAAGAGTAATTTCCCAAGATGTAGACAGTGCCTGGCACACAGAAGCTGCTCAACAGATACTTATTAAATAGAGTCTCCACAAGTACACATATATTTGAATAAAATATAGACGTACGCTGGAGGTTTTGTGAGTTAAGCCCCAGACCACTGCAATAAAGAGGGTATCTCAATAATGCAAGTCGCACGCATTTTTCTGTTTCCAAATGCATATATAAAAGGTGTTTATACTGTAGTCTATTAAGTGTACAATAGCATTGTGTCTGAAAAAAAGTCCATATTTTAATTTAAAAACACTATTGCTAAAAAATGCTAACCTTCATCTGAAACTTCAGTGAGTTGTAATCTTTTTGCAATAGTAACATCCAAGATCACTAACCACAAATCATTGCGATAAATATAATAGTAATGAAAAAATTTAAAACATTACGAGAATTACCAAAATGTGACGTGTATTGAAGAAATGTTGTTGGAAATACAGTGCTGATAGACTTGCTCAGTGCAGGGCTGCCACAAACCTTCAATTTGTTAAAAGCTCAGTATGTGCCAGACACGATCCTTCGGAGCACTGCCAAACAAACAGTGCCTGTATTTGCATACTATCATACGTGGATGCGAAGAGGTTAACCGATCTTGAGGACAGTGGAATCTGTACGTTTGGAATCCTTCTAGACTTTGTGCTCTGTGTCTTTTCTTATGACTGGTTCTAATTTGTATCCTTGGCCTGTGAAAAATGTGACTGAGAATATAATCACATCCAGTGAGTTCTGTCTTTCTAGTAAATGATTGAACCCAAGGGTGTTTGTGGTAACCCCGGAATTTGTAGCCAGGTGGTCTGAAACGAGGGCAGCACTGGGGCTGCTCAGACTTGCAGCTGGTGCCTGAAGTGAAAGATGTTTTGTGGGGACTGGGCCCTCAGATGATACAATCTGCCTAACTCGGGATGAGCCAACTCTCTGAAATATGGTTAAAAGCATTTGTATTTATTTGATGGGATATGGAGAAATTTTAACACGACAGTTCTACTGCTAATGCAGACTTTTTCTGTTTATTATGGTGGTCCTATGCACTATTTCGTTCTTTTACCAAAGTACAAGGGTTGAAGCAATACACTCACTTGGCCAACAATTACTCTTGTACATTTTTTACGTATATCTTGTAAATCTTTACATATTTTTTTAACTTGGTTTGTTACTTTGGGTTTCATCTTAAATGCAATGCCATGAAGTTATGAGGTTACTCACAGTCACATTTGGGAATGAGCTGTTCCTGGAGAGTCTCAGCTTTTATTGCCTTTATTTGTAGGTTCCCTGTATCATTAAAGCTTCCACCTTTTCCCGTCCTTCCCTTTTGAATGGTGCCTCTTCTACAAAGTGTGGTTGAGTCTCTGCTTCTGGAAGAAATGCCTTGTAACCAGAATTCTCCTTGTTCTTCTTTAAGCCTGTCACAGTGCTGGCCTGGTGCAGAAATCAGTCACAAGCCTCTCACTTGACAGACTTTTTAAGCTGCTACTCCAGGAGGCAAACTGTTCCCATTCTCCTGCTCTACAGGCTGCAGGACAGCCTCTCTAGAACGCTCTAGAGCTTCTCTATTCCTGAGCATCATAAACCAGCCCTGCTCTTGTTGCCTTTCTTCAAACCTCACAGCAGCCTTCAATGTTCTGTTTCAAGAAACAGACACTGTCTTGTATGTACACTTAGTTGATGACTTGGAACACTGAAAGACAATCACCAGCTTTGTCTAGTTAACACACTCCCTGTTCACCAAGCGAAAGGGACATTCTCCCCTCACTGATACACTCTTACCTCGCCTTGTACTTGCTCTGTAATTCTTCAACTTCGCCCTTATTCCCCATTCTTTATGCCATCTTCTAGCCTTTGTAATGAGTGGGACTACTCTCCAACATTCTTGGCTTTCCTGAGAATCCTGTTCTACCTCCTTCTGCTAAATGAAGCTTGAGAATTCTCCAAAGATGCCAGAAAGACCCTTTTCTGAGAGGCTTATATACCTGACAAACTGAGGAGTAAGGTGAAATGGTCAACATTCTCCTGGCTCCCTACTGCTTCTACCAGAATACCACTCCTTCTTATTGGGATCTTTGACCAATCTCTGCCCCTCCATATTACTGTCATCTATTAACCTTCTGGTCACTTCTCAAATCCTTGGATGTTTGGCAACTAGTCTCTTACAAACTTGTTCTTCATTCCAACTTTTGCCAAAATCTGAAGGGATTTAAAAAGTGAACATCTCACACCAAGTAGCATCCTGGCTTCTGGGTTTTCTGTTCATCACTACAGGACCTTTATTTACTCCACTTCGTTTCAACTACATCACTTAAAAGAGGAAAGAAGAAGGCTCATTACAATTTGACTAACATTTCAAATCACTTTAAAACTTGAAATAGAATTATAGAGAAAATATACACATAGATTGCTTATTCTTGCTACTTTTTAGCTGAATATAAAACCAGAATGCCTACTTCCTCCTTGTGACCTGATCCACATTTGGAGCTGAAATGCAGGTGGTGTTCATAGCCGTTTTAGATGACTCAGTTCCCTAAATCTGCTGATTTTTTTTCCTTTATTGACTTTTGTTACAATTTTTTTTGTAACAAAGCCACGCAGAAAGGTTTTTAAATTCCAAGGATTAAAAAAAAAATCAGAAGGAAGAAAAAACCTAGAATGTCAACTGTCCTATTGTTAAATGCAATATTTAAAATAAATGACAATTTGACTTCCTTTGCTAAATATTTGTAATGCATTTTTAGGATAACTAACATTTCAGGAGTCTTCACAAAACACAGGAGAAAATGAAAGAAGGGAAATACTTTGTAACAAAGCAATTTGATTTGATTTGGAGGAATGCGTTAGTCTTCTTAAAAGCTTTGGTCTGTAATCATGAGAACTCGTGCCGTAAAAAATTTCAAAGCCAAAAATTTATTTCTGTAACGTTTTTATTGTCTTGGTAACAATAGCTGGACATTTCAGTGGTTCTTGGTTTAATATTTTCCTGTTTATCATCTGCCAGTGAAAAGAGCTTAAAATGTCATGCATGTTTTTTACTTTTGATACAAAGCCTTCTTTGGTGAGATTTTTACTTTTTTGAGTATGGACAAGCATCTTCTCTGGCTGATGAGCCGAAAACAGGAAGAGACTCTGACTCAAACAATGACAGTGCACACCATGGTCAAGAGACAGAAAACTTTAATCTAATTCATATCCCATGGCATACTAATTTAAGACAAATCACAATTTCAGTGAGCCTTTGTCTTCTCCTTTGTAAAATGTAGAAGAATATTTACCTGCTATAAGAAAATAGTAAGTATAAAATCTTTTTAATTCCCAGCTATTTTTCATGAATGGTAGGAAAAGCGCTGTGCTAGATTTTACGGTTAATGTAGATGTAACAGAGAAGAGATAGTAGCAGTACGAGGGGATGCAGAGAGTATAGCATACAGAATAAAAATTAAATCCATATTCCAAGTCTATCATTTATCAGCTGTGCGACTATTACAAATAATTTAACATTTCTCAATTTCTTCATTGGTCAAGTAGAGACAGGGTTGTTTGAGAACTAAATATAATTGCATCTAAAATCATTAAAGCATTCTACAAATGTCTAAATTCCATTAGTGCCTAAGATAACTCACCCCATTAAGACTTTAAAATAATTGGAAAGCTACTTTTTCTCTTTTCAGCTTTACTTACGTATAATTGACAAAATTGTAATATAGTTAGAGTATATGCATGATGATTTGATGTACATATACATTGTGAAAGGATTTCCACCATTGAGTTAATTAACATGTCCCTCATTTTGTATATTTACCTTTTTGTGTGTGAGACCACTTAAGTTTTACTCTCTTAGCAAATTTCATTATACAATATTATCAACTATAGTCATGATGTTGTAAATTAGCTCCTCATAACTTAATCTTATAATTGAATGTTTGTGCCTTTTTACCAACCTCTCCTTGCTTCCCCCAACACCTAGCTTTAATTTTAGTTTTTAGGTTTCACATATAAGTGACACCACGCAGAATTTGCCTTTTTCTGTCTGGTTTATCTCACTTAGCATAATGCTTTCCAGTTTCATCAATGTTGTTGCAAATGGCAGGATTTCCTTCTTTTGAAAGATGGAATAATATTCCATTGTGTGTGTATATAGATATTGTTCATCTGTAAATATATGCATATATACATATTATATATAATGTCTATAGATACCATGTTTTCTTTATCCATCCATCCTTTGACCGATACTTAGGTTGTTTCCATATATTAGCTGTTGTGAATAATGTTGCAATGAACATGGAGGTGTAGATATAATTTCAGTATTTCATTTCCTTTGAATATATAACCAGAGAAGGTATTGCTGGATCTTATGATAATTCTATTTTAATTTCTTGAGGAACCTCCATACTGTTTTCCATAGTCACTGCAACAGCTTACATTCCACCAACAATGCAAAAGGGTTCCTTTTTCTCAACATCCTTGCCAGCATTTGTTACCTCCTGTCTTTTTACAATAGTCATTCTAACAGATGTGAGGTGATCTCACATTGTGATTTTGTTTTGCATTTCTCTACTGATAAGTAGTGTTGAGCACCTTTTCATCAATCTGTTGGCTAATTTTCCAATGTCTTCATTGGAAAAATGTGTTTTCAGGTCCTTTGCCCATTTTTTAATTGGGTTATCTGTTCTTTTGCAATTGAGTTGCATGAGTTTGTTGAATATTTTGGAATATTAACATTCTTGGCTCATTTATTGAAAATTAATTAACCATTTATATGTGGGTTTATTTCTGCACCCTCTATTCTGTTCTATTGATGATTTTTTTAAAAATACCAATACCATACTGTTTTGATTACTACAGCTTTGTAATATAGTTTGAAATGGTAGTGTGACACCTCTAGTTTTATTCTTCTTTCCCAAGATTTCTTTGACTATTCAAGGTCATTTATAGTTCCTTATGACTTTTAGGATTTTTTTGCTATTTCTGTGAAAAATGTCATAGGCATTTTGATAGGGACTGCATTGACTCTTTATCACTTTGGATAATATGGACATTTTAACAATATTAATATTTCCAATCCATGAACATACAAATATCTTTCCAGTTATTTTTGTCTTCAATTTCTTTCATCAATGCTTTATAAAGTTCAATGTACAGATCTTTCACCTCTTTGGTTAAATTTGTTTCTAAGTATGTTTCTCCTTTTGATACTATCATATATAAGATTGTTTTCTTAATGCCTCTTTCTGATAGTTTATTCTTAATGGATAGAAACACAACTGATTTTTTACATTTATTTTGTGTAATGCAACTTTATAAATTCATTTCACTTTCTGTGGAGTCTTTAGGGTTTTCTATGTATATACATATATAAATCATGCTATCTGCAGAGACACTTTTCTTTCTTTCTTTCTAATTTGGATGTCTTTTAGTTATTTTTCTTGCCTAACTATACTCTGGTTAAGACTGCCAGAACCATGTTGAATAAAATTGGTAAGAATGAGCATCCTTGCTTTTTTCCCAATCTTAGAAGAAAAATTTTTCACTTTTTAGCACTGAGTATGTTGTTAGCTGTGGGTTTGTCATATATGGCCTTTATTATGTTGATGTACATTCCATCTATACACAGTTTGTTGAGAGTTTTTATCATGAAGAGATGTTGAATTTTGTCAACTGCTTTTCTGCATCTATTGAGGTGATATATGAATTTTATCTTTCATTTTGCTAATGTGGTATATCACATTGATTGATCTGCATATGTTAAAATTATATGCATCCCTGGAATAAATTCTGCTTGATCATAGTGCATGATTTTTTTCAGGTATTGTTAATTAGGTTTGGTAGTATTTTGCTGAGGATTTTTTGCATCTATGCTTATCAGAGATATTGACCTGTAATTTCCTGTTCTTGTAGTGTCCTTGGCAGGCTTTGGTATTAGGGTAATGCTGGCTTTGTAAAATTATTTTGGAAATATTCCCTCTTCTTCAATGTTTTTGGAAGAGCTTTAGAAGGATTGGTATTATTTCTTCTTCAAACATTTGTTAGAATTCACCAGTGAAGCCATCTGGCCCTGGGCTTTTCTTTGTTCGGAAGTTTTTGATTACTGATTCAATCTCCTCACTAGTAGTTGGTCTGTACAGATTTTTTATTTCCTTATGATTCAGTCTTGGTGAGTTGTATGTTTCTAGATTCATTTCTTCTAAGTTATAAAATTTAGTAGCATCTAATTGTTCATAGTAATTTCTTATGATCCATAGCATTTCTCTGTTATCAGTTTTAATGTCTCCTTTTTCATTTCTGATTTTTATTACTTTCTTTTCTCCTTAGTTAATCTAGCAAAAGTTTCTCAAGTTTATTTTTTAAAACAGTTCTTATTTTTATTGATCTTTATATTGTGTTTATAATCCCTATTTTATTTATTTCTGCTCTGACTTTTATTATTGCCTTCCTTCTGTTAACTTTGGATTTCGTTTGTTCTTCATCTTCTTGTTCATTGAATTGTAAAGTTTCATTGAATTTTTTCTTTTTTCTTTAATATAGGTCATTATTGCTATAAACTTTCCTCTTTTGCTGTATCCCAAAAACTTCGGTTTGTTGTGCTTCCTTTTTCATTTGTTTCAAGATTTTTTTTGATTTTCCATTTGATTTCTTCTTTGAACTATTGTTTATGAGCATGTTATTTATTCTCTACATACATGGGAATTTTCTAGTTTTCTTCCTGTAATTGATTTCTAGATTTATTATCATTTTGGTTGGAAAAGATGCTTGATATGATTTTAGTCTTCTTACATCTATCAAGACTTGTTTTGTAGCCTAACACATGATTTATCCTGGAGACTATTTCTTGTATGCCTGAGAAGAATGCTTATCCTGCTGCTGCTGGATGGGATGTTTTGTATTTTTCAGTTAGGTTTATCTGGTCTAACATGCCTTTAAATCCAATGTTTCCATATTTATTTTCTGTGTGGATGGTCAATCCATTCTAAGTGGAGTATTTACTTACCTATGTTGTTTGCTCTTCATTTCTCTCTTCGTATCTATTAATATTGGCTTTCTGTGTTTAGGTGCTTCAGTGCTAAGTGCATTAAATATTTACAATTGTTATATCCTCTTGATTAAGTGATGCTATTATCATCATATAATGACTTTCTTTGTCTCCTGTTACAGTCTTTGGCTTAACATCTCTTTTGTTGGACATAATTATAACTACCTCTTCTCTCTTTTGATTCTTATTTGCATGGAATATCTCTTTCCATCCCTTTGCTTCAGTCTGTATGTACATTTGATGCAGCAGCTGGGAACATCAGAATGTTAGATATACAGATTATCCCCTACCAAAGAGAAATTAAGGTTGGGTATTTTTTCTTTGTCTTGAGTCAGAGAAAATAATCACTATGAATACCTGTGTGCCCAGATAGAACCTCTTTGTTTTGTGTGATCCCTGGGGGACTCATGAATGCTGAGCAGCCATTAGTTCCCAGAACTAGTTGATTTGGGAACCAGCCCCTTGGGTGGTCACCATAGCAGCTGATGGGCTGGATGTGTGAACAAGCTCCGTTCAGGGATATGCTGGTGACTTGGTTTCACTGGAGTAAGCCACTGACAGAAGTAGGAGAAAGTGTCTAGTGGCTCTTTTGGGCTCCAGGGAAGATTATAGTCAGCACCTGGATTCATGCTAATTAGAAGCTGGACCCTCAGGCATCAGCTTATAAAATATGCAGTCAAATCCTTTCTGGAGAAAGACTGGGATACAGGTATTTTTACCTACTCTCTCTGCACTGGGCCTTGGAGGTATAGCCATAGTGAGTACTCGTGTGCCTATTAACAATTGCTTCCTTATTTGCTGTAGTGTCCTGGGACTCATGAACACAAGCCCTGTTGGCTTTCTGAGTTAGGTGATTTGGGGGCCTGTCTCACAGGTGTCAGCCTTAAAAGTTGAGGTGCAAGAGATTTGGTCCATCCCTTTACTTCTCACAGAGAAGCTGGGAGTTAGCAGTCTCCTCCTGACTGTATGGCACTGTGTGAAGGGTGGGGTTTATGGTGAGAGGGTCTCAATACTACCGACCTATTTCGATGCAGATATTTTCTGTCACCCAGTGTGTCAGAGTCACTCAAATAGTTTTTTGATTTCTCTCAGAGGGAATTTCTTTGCATGTGGCTGTATATTTTGTGAGTAATTGGAGAAGGGGTATTTGAGAGTCTCCTATGTTGCCTTCTTGGTGACCTGGAAAGACAGTATTAACATAGGTGAAACAAATAGGTAATGGGAAGCAATTCAACTCAGAAAATACTGATAAAGTCTGAGAAGAAAAATTCCTAAAACATGTTTTTTAATTGTATATAATTTAAGCCATCTAGACCCAGTTCTGGCCATCAATATCTGTCTAGTTCCAATATATATAATTCACTTACGGCCAAATTAGAATAGATGATTTTTTGTTGTTATTGCTGTGTTATTTGCATGTACTTGTGCAGTGAAAAGTAGGATATTTTGTTCCTTAGAATCTATGTCAATTTCAGAATTAGGAAATGAATCTGAATAATATAAGTGAGCATTTCCAAATATTAAAAAAACTCAGAAAACAAAAATGTGATTTGGACTTTATTTAATTTCCTGTTGTCATCATATGAAGAATTCTTCAAGTTCTTCTGAAAAAGAGGAAAATGAGTAAACATGTTTCTTCCATTTAATGATTTTGGGCCCAAGTTGACAAATGTTTTTGAATATCAATTCAAAAATATACTACTGCCAGCTATTGGCAACTGCACATTGCAAAATGAGTTTAGTGGTCAGAAGGAGGATTCCAAGTCTCACAGTCAGTGTACTAAACTCAAGCTATGTCTGTAAAGCAAGACAAACACTACCTTTGGAATAACAAACTGTCTGGTATTCTCCACCATCTTAAAAACACATTGGGATATTAAAAAAAATTTAATCTGGTATCAATCATGTTGTTTGAAGTGGCCTCCAATTCAATATTGAATGAAAATGGTGACCTGGTAACTATAAGTAAATCCTTGGAACAACTGATACCAAGGCCATTCAGACCTTTTGAATTTGCTGTTTAATGTGACAATGATTAAGCCTTAGCACAGTGACTAGCATATAGTAAGTCTTCAAGGAATGTAGCTATTGTACTCCTTTTACTAAGGACCCAGTCTCAAAACAGAAGGCAGGAAAGGAGAAATGAACAATTATCACACAATTCTGTATGCAAGTAGAGAAGTCGCGGATTTCTTTTTTAATCCTGCAATAAGTTCATAATTAAAAAGAAAGTTTTGAGGATCAATTCAGACTAAGTAGAGAATCAGTATTATTTATATGTTCATATTTTTCAAAAGTCAAACACTATCTTACATATGTTACAGCTAGAAATGTGTGTGGAAACAAATAGCTCAAAAATTATGTGTGTGCGTATATACATCTATCTATCTTCATCAGTACATTTAAAAGATTCAAACATCTGAACTATGAATTGATTTAGCATTTTATTTAATTTTCCTTACAACTGACAAATGAATTATGTTACAAATTCTATTCAAAAAGCTGATTTTGTAGCCATGATAAAACACATTCTTTCCTGTACTGCATATTTTACTGTTATATGAAACCAAATACATTACTGGGAAAGTTTACTCTTTAATGATGTTCATTTTATGATGTGAAAAAAATATGTTTTGTGGAAAAGAAAAATACTTAATCTTTCTAAGTGATGGCATTCTCTTGGAACAGGACCACAAGGAACAAGATATATTTCTATGCAAATTAGAACTTAACCTTCATGCTGTTAACAGTGTTACTCTCCATGTAAATCATGGATAATCTATTATTCCAGTAGCAGTATCTCCACTTATTTTGTTTCTTACATCAACATAACTGGTGTATCAGTTTTCTGTGGCTGCCATAACAATGATCCAGACTGGGTAGCTTAACCAACAGAAATTTATTGTCTCATATTTCTGAAGGCCAGGAAGTCCAATGTCAATATGGCAGTAGATTTGGTTCCTTCTGAGAGCTCTGAGGGAGAATTTGTTCCATGCTTCTGTCAAAAATTCAGAAATAGCAAAATTTAAACCATCAAATTAATAAATAGTACTTAATAAGAGTTTACTGTGCATATAAAAGCAGTTCATGAATGGGAACTTCCAAATTCAAAGACTGATGTGAAGTTCAGGGGCATGGAGTTACAGGATGGCTTGCAAAGTAAAAATGAGGAAGTCATTACCCTTCACAAGGATTGTTTATTACAAGTGGGGTTTCTAGATGGCAAAGGACTGGTTAAGGGTGATTAACTCACACCAATTTTAGGAAGATGATGTAAGTTTCTTTTGTGATTGTCAGAGTCATTTACAAACAATGACTTAAGTTTCACTTACGTTCATGAAAAAAACTAGATCTGGTTTTGCTTACATGGCTTAAATGGTTTTGTCTGCTCAGGGGAATCTCAAGTCTGGTTTCCATTTTATATTTAATTTTAACACTTCTCTCCTAGCTTCTGGGGACAGCCAGCAATATTTGGCTATCCTTGGCTTGTCTACTCCGATCTGTGCCCCCATCTTCACCTGGTATTCTATCTGTGTTTGTCTTCACATGGTCATCCTTATAAATGAAAATGAAAAAGAATATGAGAAGGAATATATGTACGTATATGTATGACTGAAACATAATGCTATACACCAGAAATTGACACAATATTGTAAACTGACTATACTTCAACTAAAAAAAAAAATAAATAACTCTGAAAAAAACAAAACAAGCAAGTAAAAATCGATGACACTGGGTTAGCAATGAATCCTGCTCCAGGCTGACTTCATTTTTAACTTAACTAATTACATCTGCAAAAACTCTATTTCCAAATAAGGCCACATTCTGAGGTATTGGGGATGTGGACACCAACATACCTTTTTTGGGGGGTGGGCAGTGATTCAACTCATAACAGGTAGAGACGTGACTGCAGTTTTACTTTTTTTTTTTCTTCTTAATATCCTTCTTTGTCTCCTTATATCATGGAGAAAAAAATGAAAGGTATTTTATTCCTATAGAAGATTAAATTTTAGAATTTGGCTTCTTGAAGAAAAATAAGAAGCAGAGTCTATTTGCTACTCATTCTAAGATACATCTTCCCAGATATGGTATCAGAGCAACTCGAGTTGAGACACAGCATGGCGTGACTGAGCCTTAGAAAGAAATGAAGTGGATCCAGCAGAGACTTCCTGGGAAATAGCACTGTCAGTGCTAACTCAGGAGTCAGTATGGAGAGGCAGAGTGCTGATGGGAGGAGGAAGCCGGTGTCAGACAGAAGGTGCCAGGGTCTCATGATAATGAATCAGGCCTGAAAGAACACCCTTTTGTAAAGGCAGAAGTTGGAGGATGAGGATCAAGTGAGTAATTGCACTCAACATTAACTGAAGACATTTTTGGGTTAAACAACGCTAGCAAATAAAACTGGAACTTACAAAAATTCTGAAATTATAACAGGCAGGCACCTAAATCCTACAAAAATTCCCCAAAGATGAAAAAGCCAGGATAAAAATCAGGAGATTGGCAGGAACAGAAATGAGAGATAAACAACTTAAATAAGCTATCCTATCACTAAGGAATGAGATGTGTGAGAAAAGAAATCAGTCATCAGTCTAGATCCAAAAGGTGAACAAAAGGGGACCACAGATAATGAAAATCCACTGCAGTCCCAGGCAAGAAGCTATAAAGGCAGGGACCAATTCTATCCCGGAAACTGCAAATGACAGCTGGCCTAGTGGGTTCACCTGTTAGAAAGATGAGGTCAATCTAAAGGTACTGGAAGGCTTGCTGGAGATGGAGGTAGGAAACAGGATGAGGACATGGGGTCCACACTGATGTTATCACCCTTCATTCTGGCAACCAACATGAGCAATCTGGTTGACTCTTCATCCTCAGGGTGAAGGTGGGGAATCTAGTTTGAAGAACTCCATAAAGATTTTCAAAGATACTGGAAATAATCTCTTTCCCCAAATGAAAAAAAAGAACACATTCTTGTCAGGCAAGAGTGCACTAAAACTAATAGCCTAAATTTCTATACAGGATATAACAGTGGCCCTCCTTCTTGATTATAGGCTTAAGACAGTAGGGGAATATAATGAACTACAAGGAACTGCAGGGCAGCCGATGTGCAGGTTCCCTCCCGATACTACAATCTCCAGCTAACAGCTTCCCAGGACTCCCTGACACCCCACTGACTTCACCGTCTACCTGGACATGGTCCCAACCCATGGCCATATGAAGCATATGGGAAGCTTTTGCGTAAGATGACTTAAAGGTTGAGAATATAATGATGTCTGGATTTTACTTATGAAGTAAAAAAAATGCCATATACTTCCTTCTTTGATTAATGGAACATATGAAAAATAATTGGGAAAGTATAAATGTAAGGAAAAGTTCTGTCAAGGAAAAATGAATTTGCAGCATTAACTTCAAATGTAATGTTAAAAAGTGATCTTTGAATGGAAGAACAAAGTGTAGAGTGGGTCAGTTATGAGCCTTTGAAAAGGGTATTGTAGAACATATACGCAAAATTATTTATAAAACATTTCTGAGCCCAAGAAAGGTTAAAACAAATAATTAAATCAAAAAATAAATTCAGTGCTCTTGCTGTATGTACATAAACAAATTAGCTTGAAAAGGGGGATTAAAGAAATAAAGCAAAAAGCAAGTCATTTTGGGTGATAAATAACTATTAATGGTCAATGAACTGATTTTAAACTTTAAGATACATTTGGCATAAAAGGGAGGTCTTGTATACATATATGTTTCTATGGAGAGTGTCTCCAAAATTGATAATGGTAGCTAAATCAGAGATTCAGGGAAAAAACTTAGTGATGGGGGTTCAGAAATAGGAGGGTGATATACGTCACTGTATTCATTTTATATATTTTATAACATCTATATAAATTATAATATAATATCCATATAATTATTAATAAAGTTGAAAAATTAAGTAAAAATAGTAAAGTTTAGAATGCTACTGTATTTTGATGACATTTATGCATATTTTCAAAAAACTATACCTGTTGAAAATGATGTATATTAGATACTGAGTATGTGTAATGTCTATGTAAGTCTAAATACACAAAATGAACTGCAGGGATGCAGAGCAAAATCGTGGTACTGATGTCTTTGACATATGTAGAGTGAAGACAGGAGATGGGAAAGTTATGGTGATGAACGAGAAATTTGGTACTATCTACAGGATTTTAATTCTTAGAAAAATAATTGAAGATGTCACCATTGGTAATTCTAGATGGTGTGGGTGTGTCTGTCATAGTATGCTTTGTGCATCACTGCATTTTTAAAGTATTTGATAGTTAACATACTTGACTTTACCCCTATGGACCTGTGAGAGAATATCTTTGAGCCACATATCCAGTAACAAAATTAGGATTACGCAGGCTGTAAACTTTTCATTCTGTGTTATCTATTGAGAGAGTTGCTCTCCAAATGACACTGTTCACCAGGGGTCCCAGATCCCTGAATTCTCACATGGCATTATCTAGTTTTCATCTAAAAGGGGCAAAGTAAAATCTTGTTTTCATTTATATTGTCTCATTACTATGACACTAATAGTCACTAATGATCTAATGATTTTAAATATCCCTTTATGTGCTTTTCTGGTTTCTTCTAAAAATCATCTATTCATGAGTTTGGCTTTTTTCTTTTCCCAGGGGCATCTATATCTATTTCTTTGTTGATTTATAGAAATCTACTCTATAATATTTTAGAAATTTCAAATATCTTCTACCTTTTTGCCATCTTCCTCTTTGTTTATGCTGTGATTCATTGACTAGTAATCTTTATTTTGATGTCATAAAAATGATAATTTTTCTTTATATTTATGTTTTTGGTATTTTTTAAAGCTATCTTTTCTAGACCCTGCCACAGATACTCTAGGATTTTTTTTTTGGCTATAAACTTTACTGTTTTACCATTTTCATTAAAGTCTTTAATTGATCTAGAAACCACACTTGTGTGTGATGTTATGTAAGAACCCATTTTTTTCTTTTTTTTTCCTCTGTTTATAGTATGAGTCTTCTTCACATTGAGATCTGATTACAATTCTAGGCAAAAAGGAATTATAACGACATTAACAAAAATACGGCATTTTTCCATAAAAATCTCCTGCAAAGCCGAAATAGATACAGAACAAAGAGGAATACTTGAAATATCCAATCAAATGTCTACCCTGCCAAAATACCATTAGCCAAGCGTCACTGTTTTACATTTGATATTCTAGAATTATAGACTAGGAGGAAAGCCTCAGTCTTAGCCAACAGAAGCTGTTGGCAGGGTGGTATTTCTGTCTATGGTTTTCATGCGGAGGCTGACTGACAGATGGAAAAGGAAAACCTCTTTTTGATAAGGTGCACACAATGGTTTCAGGCACTCTGACTTCACCTTGACCTGTTTCCAAGTGATTTATTCCAGTGCACAAATAGCTTCAGCCGAGACAACCCTTCACCCTGGCTCTCCGGCCTCAGTTCCTTTACTATTTATAGCTTTAGAGGCTGGTACCACTGGCTTATGTAACAATGCAACAATGACTACTAAATCTTGACCTTTTTTGTCTTCTGCCTAAGCTCCCCAAAAGTGCTGGTGTACAGTAGACAGACAATCCATCAAGCCCATAGGGCTGGCAGACTGGCTGACTGCTGCGTTTCTGGAATTCAAAGACTTGCCAAGTAAATAAATGCGGAAAAAGAAATCCAAAATTAGACACACCCCTAAATAAGTTATTGTAGGTAATTTGCCTAGAGCTTTCCTTCTGTCTCCTGGGCTGCCTGTGTGTCAGGTCAGAAGGCCACAATGCACAGTGCCTAGCAGTGGCTAGCACTGGGTCATTCCACTCAGCTGATGGACCTTTGTGCCAATCACACAGCAAGCCTAAGGTAATCCCTTTGAATTTATCTAAAGGGATTGTGCAGCAAACCTGCCAGAGCTTCTAGCCTTCTGTTCACAACCAGTCATGTTATCTCATCTTTGAGTCCTGAGCACAGTTTATCTTTCTTCAGAGAGACAGATATGGTGGCTCTGAAGGGGTAAACACCCTTTCTAGCCCATGATGAAAAATCAAGTCCCAAAACAAACTCCAGTGAGGATTTACTTTGCAATTTGTCAGCTACTGGGTCAGTCTGTCTGATTTCTAAATTGTTCCTGCTTTTGTTAAGGACGTTTCCTGCTTGGATGAGAACAGCAGAAGGTAGGCAAGCTAAGCGGGGTGAGGAGCAGAGACTTGGAATGGAAATAACTGATAAGGAGATGCCTTTCCTTTCAATTCCAACCGAAAGGAAGCTCTTGTTGTAGTGAAACTGGTCTGATGTCAATTAAGCTTAAAATGATTTACATGTAGAAGAATGCACACCAAAGGAATTTGCTAAGAAGCTTTAACAGTTATGTTGTTACTAAAAAAAACCCAAAAGATAAATATATCCCCCCATATAAGTTAAACAGGAAATATCTGAACTCTAATTCTCATTGATGCTAGAGGCCTGTGATCAAGTGAGGACCTTGAATGTGCTGCACGGAAGTGTAACTGATTTTCTCTGCAGATCACAGTGTAATTTAGAGCATCAATCACACTTATCTGGGGCTCAGTGGTCTGTCAACTTTTCTCTTCTTGAGCATTGTCAGAAATTGGAACGAGGACTGAATAGTTCCTGAGCGGGTCTGAATGGCTAAAATTAACATCACAAAACCCTGACTTGAAAGTGAATATAAATCCCATGCACCATCTCTGTTGGTTAACTTGATTTTTAAACTTCCTTTTCCTCTTTTTACTACAAGAAAACTGGAACACAGAGAGGTACAGAGAGCAGGCCAGGCCCACACTGTCATATTGACCCTCCAGATAAGAAAACTCAGATTTAATGAGGTTACTGCCGAGCTCACCTATTTCTAATATTTTAGGTTTTTGGAGACTCTGAGTATAGCTAGTTTAATAAAGATGTGTCCCAACAACCTTGACTCTCAGAAACTTCCTTCTCAAAGCTCACAGTGAAGGCGAAGGACTGTCCTTGTGGGCTGGCATTTGTCCAAGGGAGGGCTGCCTGTCGCTGGTCCCTCAGCCACTAGTTCTTTCTGCCAACGTTGCTGGGTCTTGAAGGTGCTTCGCCAACTTATAATAAGTGACTGAATTAGATCAAAAGAGGGCTAAATAAGATCTAAACCAGGGAAGTGGCAGCATGAGCAGAAATGAAGGACAGATTTGAGAAATGTTTTGGAAACAATATTTGGGACTGATCAAAATATTGCTTCCATCATATACTCACAACCACTTTGGGAAATATCTTGTGGCCTTTGGGTGTCTGCTTCAGAGGTATCACTTCATATTATTCATACTCATATGATCCACAAGTGAGTGTTTAAGAAATAGCTCCAAGTCATATTTGACCTGTAAGTACTAGTAATACATTTTCATTTGTTTTCTAGATGGATAGATATTTAAGACCAAACCATATAGTGACTGGATTTCTACTTTAGACAAATCAACTATCAGAAGACTAGACTCTGTATTGCCTGATGTATCTTAGTGATGTAACTGGTGATGAACACAGCCCTTACCAAAGGTGACTAGCAATGCTATTGCATTGGTCCAGCCATCAGCTTTTTTTCTTTTTTGCAGTTATGAGATCTCCTCTGAAGTGTTCAATGACGTCACTTATTTATTTATTTATTTGAAGTACAGTCAGTTACAACGTGTCAGTTTCTGGTGTACAACACAATGTCCCATCATGCATATACATACATATATTCATTTTCATATTCTTTTTCATTAAACTTTATTATGAGTTATTGAACATAGTTCCTTGTGCTATACAGCAGACACTTATAAAAATCTATTTATATGCATAGTGGCTAACATTTGCAAATCTCAAACTCCTAAATTTATCGGTTCCCACCCCCTTTCCCCGTAACCATGATTGTTTACTGTGTCTGTGAGTCTGTTTCTGTTTAGTAGATGAATTCATTAGTGTCCTTTTTTTTCTTCTTTTTTTTTTAAGATGCCATATATGAGTGATATACAGTATTTTCCCTTCTCTTTCTGACTTACTTCACTTAGAATGATGATCTTTAGGTCCATCCATGTTGCTACAAATGGCATTATTTTATTCTTTTTTATGGCTGAGTAGTATTCCATAGTATAAATACACCACAACTTCTTTATTCAGTCATCTGTCGATGGACATTTAGGTTGTTTCCATGTCTTGGCTACTGTATAAACTGCTGCTATGAACACTGTGGTCCGTGTATCTTTTCAAATTAGAGTTCCCTCCAGATATATACCCAGAAGTGTGATTACTGGATCATATGGTAAGTCTCTTTTTAGTTTTTTGAGGAATCTCTATACTGTTTTCCATAATGGCTGCACCAAACTACATTCCCACCAAGAGTGTAGGAGGTTTCCCTTTTCTTCACACACTTTCTAGCATTTTCAATGACTTTAAAACTGTCTTTTATCATATAACCATGGCAAGTCATGACACGTGCAAGTACATTCTACCAGGACTATCTTATTTAACATTAACCTTGCAGTCATTATGAAAATCAGAGACACCTGAAGAGGTGAGCATTCCCTTCATCCATCCTCTTAGCAATATCTTCATCCTCCAATCTCCTGTTGCAAAACAGCCTCTTGTACAATTGATGTTATCATCATACAGTTAATCCTCATTAGTTTTGGATATGGTTATTACAAATTTTCCTACCCACTCAAATTTATTTTCAGTCCCTAAATCAATACCTGCGGCACTTTTATGGTCATTCATGGATGTGTGCTGAGTGACAAAAAATTGAGTCACTTGATGTAAAGGTTCCCAGCCAAGGAAAAACAAGGTGATGTTCTGCCTTCTCACTTCAGCTCTGTGCCAGAAAACAACTGTCCTTTTCCTGTTCTGTTTAAGGTTATATTTTTTACATTATTGTGCCACTTATTTATTTTCTTATTATTTTATTTATTTAAATTACACTGTTCAAAATGACCTCCAGGAGTAGTGCTGAAGTGCAACCTCGCATTCCTAAACACAGAAAATATGTGTGTCAGAGACACATCCTTCTTTTAACTAGGCGTGCGTTTTTGGTGCTGTTGGCCTCAAGTTCAATGTTAAGAAACCGACAATACAGCACATCCAGAAAAAGGAAGAGGAAATTGGCCAATCTTCTTGTGAGGCCCCCAAAGAGTGAAAGTCACCCCCAGAGTGCATGAGAAAACTACAGGAATGATGGAAAAGTGGCTGACTCTGTGGATTGCTGAGCTGACCACTGAGAAAAAAGTGTAGTGGACAAGTCTGCTGGGAAGCTGAATGCCCAAGAAATTGCCGGTCACATCATGTTACTGTAAACCAATTCTTGAGTGGCTTGTGCTGGTAAGGACTCACATTTCAAAAGATGATTATGTTGTAAAAACATTAAACTTGCAGGAGGGATAGATTCTTCAGATCAGAATGATGTAGAAAGTTTTAAAAAAATATCCTCAGTATTAAGTGGAAAGAGGGTTTTATATAAGAGCAGGTTTTCTACTCTGATGTAAGTCTGGCTAGTTTAACAAATCAATGTTAAACTAATGTTAACAAATCAATATGCAGGCTTCCGCTGCGTTTACAGAAGATCTACATTAGTACATGTTTTCACTAACTGAAATACATCCAAGGAGGATTTTCACTTTGGTGCAAAAAGGTGAAAATTGAAAATGGCGTTCAGCGTTCGTTTTGCAGCCAGCTGTTGCAGTGGCAGCGCACATCCTGAGCAGAGCAGTGAGGGTGGCGCCGCCAAGCTCCTTCCCCAGGAACTCAGCGTCAAGTGTCCATGGTTTTGAATTGTAACTTCACCATCTGCACTTCATCTCATTATTTTGTGCCTTCCTTAGCAAGATGTGTCCTAAAGTAATTGCTTCTTGACTTTACGTAGTTTCAGCTTGTGAAAGTTTTTATAGGAATGCTCTCGGAAAGCGGGGGAAACCTATAATGGAAATGGTGTTTAGGTTGAAGAAAATGTGAGCAGAGGTTCATGGGGACCTAACCTTGTGTCTCACATAGAAGCAGTTATTCAGTTTTTGCAACTTTGGTGTTTGTGGGGGATTTTTTAGAACACATAAGCCCAAACAGCAAGAACTGACTGTATTTGTTTCATAGATAAAGGAGGATTTTCTGTTTTGCAAAACAGATTTCCAAAACTGCATTATAGAATATAAATAAGTGCTGTTTAAAATGCTTGAGTCATCTTATGGTTACTGGGGGAAAGGGGTTGGGAAGGGATAAATTTGGGAGTTTGAGATTTACAAATGTTAGCAACTATATATAAAAATAGACTTAAAAAGTTTCTTCTGTATAGCACAGGGACTTATGTTCAATATCTTGTAATAAACATTAATGAAAAAGAATATGAAAATGAATGTATGTATGTATATGCATGACTGGGACATTGTGCTGTACACCAGAAACTGACACATTGTAACTGACTGTACTTCAATAAAAAAAAAAAAGTAAAGAATACTTGACTCTGTAATAAAATAAATACTACAACAAATAAATAATAAAAAATATAAAATAACCCAATTTCATAAAACATTGGCTGAAAGAAAATTAAACTTAAAAAAAAAAAAAAGGATTTCCTCTGCTGGATTGCTCAGAGCTGTTGAAATTACCTGTAGAGAGAAATTGTATTTAGTTTTCTCTGAAGTCTTTTTAGTACCTGTGTTCTGTGGAAGAGTAAAAAATATTTCTCGGCACTTTTTGTGGCTAGGCACTATTTTAAGCATTTTTCTATATTAACACTGAATCTTCACAGTGACTCTGTGAGGATGTGGCTTATTTATTAGACCATTTTTAAGATAAGCAAATAAAAGCAAAGAAGGAAAAAGCATCTTGCCTAGAGCAACAACTAGCATTGATTAGAGCCCAAATAAACTGACTTTCCTCTGGATTCTATGTATTATGTTCTACTAAACATTTTTAAGAAAATAATGTCCCAAATGTGAAAAATCAAACACAGATCTTACAGCTCAAAATTCAAGGTCTTTTGTAACTTGACCTTGACTTATCTGTGCAGTTTCAGGTGCCTCCCCCCAAAGCAACTCCACTTTAGTAAAACCAGTGGCCCATTGACCAAGCCTGATACTTTCTGCCATTTCCCACCTGCCGGAATCAGGTGCTGAACATCCTTCTCTCCAGCAGTTGAATCCCAACTATTCAGTGAAGCCTCACTGGACCTTTCCAACAAAGAGAAAAGGAAAAAAAAAAAAAACTAATGTCTGCCATGACACTGTCATTAATATCACTTGTTCCAAGGAGTGAGAGTATAGCTCAGTAGTATAGCGTATGCTTAGCATGTATGAGGCTCTGGTTCAATCCCTAGTACCTCCACTAAGAAAAATAAAATAAAATCTTACTTCTTCTAATTGCAATGTGGAAACTGGCTGGTACAGGGAGTGGAGTGCATTTAGGGATTTACTAGATTCAATTATTTACTTATTAGCCATATCTTGAGCATATATTCTCATTTCCTAACCAAACTATTTGGAAACAGGGAAGGGACTGCAGACTCTGTTTATTTCCCCACATGGAACAGTATTTTAGACATGTGCTATCACACATTATAGGAAAATCTTTGCCTATAAAAAAAGTAATACATACTTTGGCATTGTATATATTAGAAAGTCAAAATAAGGTGAATGTCTTTTTAACTAAAAGTATGCTTACATATACAACAGTCTTTTTTTGAAGTTTGTAATACCTCTTTGAAGATTCTGTATTTAACCCAGAAAGAAAGAAATTATCAATTGAATACTTCTTTAACTACAATTTAACAATAAATGTGAAACAATCCTTGTGAAACACAATATAGTGGAAAAAATAATTCTTAAGTTTGTGACATTTGAGGCTAACCATGAGTTAACTGAGTTTGAGTAAACTTGCACCTCTTTATGTAAACAGAAAAAGATATATTTTGTAACAAGTCAGAGTTGGACAACTGTAATTTTCATCTGCTTTTGGAAATAAACCAACTAAGAGGAGACATGGAAAAAGACTTGGACTGTGATCAAATTTGAGTCCACAACAAAGGGGTATACATCTGGTAAAATTTAAACTTAATAAAATTTGAGAACACTTTTTTCACTCTGCATTTAGGAACAAGTGGTAGTTTATCATTCACAAATACTTATTAGGCTCATTTTTCCCCTATTGTACTTGTAGAAAATGTATGATTCCAGTTGAGTAGACTGAGGCACACCTTTTTTGCTAGTGTGGTGGGTCTTTTTTCTGGATGTGAATTTCCCACCACTAAGAGGAGAGGCACTAATGAAACGTGGTGACAGAGCAGCCTGTGTTCCAGCTGTGCCCTTCATATGAAGGTCAATGAGAAAACTCCCGGTGCCTCTGGATTAACATTCTGTTGTTGCTGTAACAGGTTACTGCAAATTAAGCAATTTAGAGCAACACAAGTTTATTCTTTAATAATTCTTAAGGTCTAGGTCCTAAGCCCAAAGTTGTGGCAGGGCTGTACTTCTGTATAGAGGAGAATCTATTCCCTGGTCTTTTCTTGTCTCTGGGTATCACCAGCATTCCTTGGCTCATGGCCTCATCCTCTGTCTTCAAGGCCAGAAGCACAGCATCTTCAAATTTCTCTCTCTTTACTTCTGCTGTCATCACATCTCCTTCTCTAACTCTCTTTTCTCCCTCTTTCTTTTATAAGGACCTTTGTGATTGCCTTGGGCCCCACCAGGTAATCCAGGATAATCTCCCTATCTCAAGACCCTTAACTTAAATCATACACATTTTTCCATATATAGTAATATAGTCCAATGACTATGTGGATTATGTGGATTCCAGTGATTAAGCAGATATCTCTGGGAGGGCATGATTCTGTTTACTAGGACTTCTAAGTCTCCTTTTCAACGTGTATAAAACAGGTACCATAAACAGTACCTCATACATAGGGTTGAAACTGAAACTTGGCAGATAGAGGACACTCAACTCCATAGAATTGTTGTATAAAAGCATGAGCAGTGATGCTTTATTTATTCTGCATTGTCTCAGAATAAAGTATTCTACAGATAAACATTTTCTATCTAATAGATGTTTAATATTTTGTCCTCTTAACTTATTATTGTAATTATTTTAAAAAGGGAATCTTTCCAAGTTATAGTACCATTTCTCTCAAATAGTGTATAACATTGTAAAGAGAGAATAGGACTTAAGAATTAAATAAACATGGGTTCTAATCTCAGTTTTGTCATTTATCATCTAGGCGGTCCTCGACTACTTACTTAACCCCTCTGATTTTGCTTCTATGTTTGAAAAATAGAGATAGTAGCATTTACTCATTAGGGTGGTTTGGATGATTGTATTGGGGGAAAAATCTATATTAGTTATTTTAGGCTTGATGTAAAAACTTGGAGGTTTAAAAAACCCAGAAACTTATGGTTACCAAAGGGAAAAGGGGTAGGGGGTATAAATTAGGAGTTTAGGATTAACATATACACACTACTATACATAAAACAGATAATCAGCAAGGACTTATCATATAGCATGAGGAACTATATTCAGTATCTTATAATAACCTATAATGGAAAAGAATCTGAAATATATATATATATATGTGTGTGTGTGTATGTGTGTGTATATATGTATATATACACACACATACACACACACACGTATATGTATATTTGAATCACTTTGCTGTATACCTGAAAGTAACACAATATTGTAAATCAACTATTCTTCAGTATAAATAAAAGTTAAAAAAAAACTAAAAAACAAAACAAAGTTACTTTGTCACAGTTCTGGAGGCCAGAAGTCTGCAATCAAGATGGTGGCAGAGTCATGTTCTAGGGGAGAATGCTTCTTCCAGCTTCTGGGGGCTTCCGGTGGTCCTTGGCTTGTGGCAGCATAACCAGTCTCTGCCTCCATCTCCTCCTTGTAACTTTCTGCGTCTTCTCTTCTTATTTAGACTTCAGTTATGAAACTTAAGACCCATCCTAAATCCAGGATGATCTCATCATGAGGTCCTTAACTGATTACCCCTAGTAAAGATTCTATTTCCAACTAAAGTCACATTTTGCGATTCCAGGTGGATGTGAAGATGGGGGGGCACTATTCAACTCACTACAGTAGCTTTAACATGAAATATTTCCTTTCTTGTTTTCCTTTTATTATTTAAATCTTATTACATTGAATTGTAGTACTTAAAATTTTGTTTATTCAACAAATAATGATTACTTAGTGCAATGAACTCAATTTATGCCCTATAAAATTTGTATGTTGAAGTCCTAATTCCCAAAGTGATGACATTTGAATTTGGGACCATTTAGAGGTAATTAAATCATGAAAGTGAACTCTTCATTAATGGGATGAGTGCCCTTGTAAGAAGAAGCCAGGGAACTTTCTTCCTACCATGTTAGGAACCTGGAAGAGGGCTCTGACCAGAACTCAACCAGCCTGGAACTCTGACATTGGACTTCCAGATTCCATAATTGTGAGAAATAAACTTCTGTTGCTTACTATGTCACCCAGTTTATGGTATTTTGTTGTAACTGCCCTAGCAGACTAATATACTGAGTAACTGGATTAGCAGCTAGAGGCCCTGTGCTCAGAGTTTCTTAATTTTTCCCAAGCTAAATAACCTCCAATTTCTCTTTTTGTCTTGGTATTTTTCATGTCGCTCATTGCCCTCCTGCTTTCACAACCCTCCTTACCAGAGTTTGGCTCTTGCTATCTCCATCTGTGAACCCTGTGTTGTCTGATGGAACATGAATCTGTTCCATACCTCATGCGAGTTCCTGGACAAAGTACGGCCTCAGGTTTAGTCTTCATAACAAGATTTTGAAGAACTCTTCTCCCATCATCAGCATTACTAGGCACTGTCTTAACTTCTGGGGTTGGATTCTTGTCCTGATTTTATATATATATATATATATATATATATATATATATATATATATGGTTTATATATATATATAAAAGGTTCCTAACATGGTGGGAAGAAAGTTCCCTGGCTTCTTACAAGGGCACTCATCCCATTAATGAAGAGTTCACTTTCATGATTTTATATATATATATATTTAAAATATATATATATATATGAAGAAAGGTACAAATTATTAAAGGAGTCTGAGAGGTAAAAACATCTGGAAGAATGATTAGGGAGGTAGGGGTACTCAGCAGGCAGCATCAAATGTAGGGACCCACAGAAGGGACAGAGTGCTGTGTGTTGAGGGAGATACAGGTGCTGCTTTTGATGCCATGGCAGTAAATGAGGTGAAAACAGCAGGTTTGTACAATTTCATAAATACTTTTCTATGCTGTATGCAGTGACAGACTCAGGCAGCTCCTTGATGGGCTGGGTGTAGTACAGTGGAAAGAAGTCCCCTTTGATAATCTTCGCATCATAGTAAGCTCTTGGAGGTGCTAGCTGGTTTCTTCTACCTGGTGGCCAAGCAGGTATTTAATCTGGACTCTACAACAGGAGATTTCTTTGGAAAAAGGGCTACCAGATACAGATGACTGTAATATTCTTGATGAGAGAGGTTGACTCAAAGTCTTAACTATTGGAATGAAATGGGAAGTCCAAGCATATGGATGTGAAAATCCAGCACTTGGCATAGGCATTAAACAAGTAATTATCTGAATATCTACCAAACTGTTTGATTCTAAAATGTATATTATTCCTCCTTCTGTTTTAACATCTCTGAAATTGCAAGGCATCTTACAATCACCAATATCTTGTTATTAGTTATGATGTAGTATGTACAGATGTTAAAAAGTCCAAAATGAATGACAGCAACTGGGAAGACACAAAAATGAAACACTCTTTTTAAGAAATACAACATCATCGATATTCCTGAAGACACAGAAAATATCACTGTATGGGCAAGTATAGACACCGACCATGCTTACTTGAAAAGTATTTCATATTATTTGCTCTTTGAGTGAATATAAAGATGTTTCATAAATACTTTAGTAAATATCTGTTATTTTTAATTTTTGCAAAAGAGTGGGGAATTATAAAAATAAATCTAGATAAGGTAAAAACCCTTTTAATAAGTATAAAATCAAAATTCCAAGAGATAAAAATCAAAATGCCATGATTTAATTGGCAGTTTTTCCTAAATAACATATCTTAAAATGAACAGATTTCAATTTGACGAAGCAAATTGATATAAAGAGGTATAGAAGGCAAAGAAAGTCTCATAAACTCAGGCCTATAATTTAGGAAGGGTTATCCTGAGGAAGTGGCATTAAGGACAAAATTGCTAATTAGTAGGCGTTCACTTAGCAAAGAAGTAGAAGGAGAGATTATTTCATGTGAAAGAAAACATCGTGTGCGGAGGCCCACATGAAGGAAGGCAATCGTGGTTGGAGTGCGGAGAGCAAATAGGGGCATATTGGGAGCTGAGCCTGGAGAGGAGCCCAGTGGCCACTTCCTGAAAGGCAACATTATGGATTAGAGACTTTATCATGAGATTATTACTAGACGGTTTTATGCAATGTTGTGACAGGACCAGGTCTGTGTTTTATAAGCTTGATCTGGTTGCAAATTGTAGAATGACTAGGAGGGGAATGATAACAGGTTTTGGGAGATTAGTTAGAAGTCACCGCAGCTGTGCAGGTGAAAGATAATGGTAACTCGCACTGGAACAGTGAAAACTAATAGAAGTGGAAAGACTTGAGAGAGAAGATAGTGGAGGTAGGACTTAGGTTTTAACTGGATATAGAGAGTGAGTGGTGATGATGACAAAAGTCTTCTGGGGGGAAAGGGTTATAGCTCAGTGGTAGAGCACTTAGCATGCACAAGGTCCTGGTTTCAATTCCCAGTACCTCCATTAAAAACAAGACAAAACAAAACAACAACAAAATAAAACAACTCTTCTGGCATGGATGTCTTTATCCCTGAAGTTGCAATGTTCTTCTTTATTCTTGGTGGATGAATTCACACATGAGATAAATAGTTAAGTGATGAAAGACAATATGTTTCTAGTGTATGAATCCATTCTCAATTAGAACAGAAAAGAGAATTTCACAGCCAGCTTGAATCACTTAGTTTTACTGAGCCATATTGGCACTTGAAAAACTGTTCTCATCAAAATTTTGGTTACATTTCATTCTGGGCTGTATTGGAAGGTTGCTTTATTTTCTCATAAAATTAATGGTAGATAGAACTTACATGCACAACTTAATTTTTAATTTTCAGCACACGTATAGCATCATTCTTAAATTCGGTTTGCCAAAACTTATGAAAATTAAGTTTTGGGGGCAAATCCAAAACCTAAATTGATGTTTATGCTGAATCCACCATCTTTTTATCAAAACCACTGAGTCTAAACATAATTCAGAACTCAGTTTAAAAAAAATGTGTAACACTCTAACAAATCTAAGGCAGTACCTTCTAATCTAACATAAAAAAGTGATACAGCAAAGTGTATTATAGTCACTTTAATTTGGATAAATGTAGGCTACAAATGACTTCATATCAGTTCATTGGTTTTCAGCCAAAAGAATTTGAAAAGTGATTTGGTTTTCAGGACATTTTGGATTTTGGAATTGTGGGTAAGGAATTGTGAACCTACACCTGTCCCCTCTCCTCCTCCCCACCACCAGAAAAAAAGAAAGTTGAGAACACAGGACGAGGTACTTTCATTTTAAATTCATTGTCAGTGTACTCATATCTGTCAAGGTTATGTTGAAGATCTGGGTGTTTGACAAGAGGGAGCATATAGAGTGAAAAGAAAAAGGGGTTTAGATCTGGGCCATGAGTAAAATAATCAGGAAGATAGGATACTTTCAAAAGAGACTGATAAAAAATGGCCAGAGAGGAGGAAAACCAAGACACCATACTCCATACAGAAATTATAAACAAATTCCCTCTCCAAAATTGGGTTTTAAAGTGGAAGTTAGAGCCATAGAGTTATAATCAGAGAGGAATATGTGAGGATTGTTTTTTCTTCATTTTTCTAATGTGGAAAAAACTATACTATGAAACAACAAGTTCATACTGTATAGTAAGGAAACTATATTCAATATCTTGTAGTAACTTATGAAAAAGAATATGAAAATTAACATTAACATGTTCATGTATGACTAAAGCATTATACTGCACACCAGAAGTTGACACAACATTGAAAATTGACTATACTTCAATAAATATATACATATATATACACACACCAAAAAACACTATGCTATGGTTATGAATGGGTTTATTCTAGGGGACCATGAACTCCTAATTATTCTTATGGTCATAAAACCAATTATGTCTTATTAATTAGTCTATTTCTTATAGTCAAGAAACCTATCAAGTCCTGAGTTCTCTATTAGGCTGGAGACTAGAAGTTGGAAAAATCATACTTAGTGCCCTCAAAATGAGCTTGCTATCTAGTGAGCTTACTATCTAATGATTTTTGCTACAGAATTTTGTCATTGTACCTTTATGATTATGGGTATAAATGGGAGTATTTGGGTATAAATAAAAGAGAGAAAATTGAAGACTTCTTTAAAAAAAAAAAAAGGAGCAACATAGTTTTATAAATGTTGCTTTTCATTGTATTGTTTATGATCAAGGTCCAAGACACCTTTAAAATTAAGGAGAATGAACAGGAAAAAATACAAAATAATGTGCCAAATCAGAGTGGTTATTTCAAAACAGTCTCCAAACGGCCAGACTATAAAATCTCAAATCTTTGCTATTAGAGCTATATGATTCAGGGTATCTCTCTCCTTAAAATACTATTTTTGGCAAATAGAGAGCTCATTAATAAGTCTTTTTTCTTTAACATTTTCATTTAAAAAGTCACAGTTTGAGGCAAAATATTATACTGGAATCACAGAAATCAATATCATGACATAACAGAAGCACTTCAAGGGTATGTCTATTCTGACTTTTTCCACAGTGTGTCTGTGAGAGAATCTAACATTTTTTAAAAAGTGTAATATTCATCTCTGCTAAACTTAGGCTTGTTTAAAAATGTGTTACAAACAAAGAGAATTTCAGGAAAGTAGTTGTATGCAAATATATCCCAGAATCATCAGCGAATGTTCAAAATTTATGTTTTAATTTATTTCTTAGTTGGACAAATATTGCTTATCCTTTGAATTTCAAACCTTCTGGAGTAAGTGAAATAATGGATTTCTTTTTTGTTATCTCTAAGGAAGGATAATTACATTGTAATATATGATCTGTTTACCATTCCTGTGGATGTTATCTAGCCTAAGAAGTGAGTGATCAGCATGAAGCAAAGCAGATGGTGAGGTATCTGGTTTGTGTCTGAGGGTGAGTGTGTCTGAGAGCTGTAATGTCCTCACCCAGCCATAGGTCACTGTCATGCCCACTAGCATTCTGCAGAGGTCTTTTGAGCCCCAAATCACTATCAGGCAATTGTTTGGGAACTTTGAGAGTACAAAACCTTTGATAAAAACACATTAACTTTCTTGTGTCTATCGTTTGGATCACTCTGTTTCATACACACAGAGATATACCCATATAAACAAAATCATAGAGACTCTACAATGAATGATTATACCCAATTTAAAACACAAAACACTTCACCTTTAGTTACCATGCATTACACATTTTATAGAGATTAACATTGAATTTTGTTTTCAAAGTTGATTTGAATTTCACTTTTACAGTCATAACCATTGTTAAGTTCCTTGGGTTGGAACCATGTTTTAGAGACTTTGATACAAGTACTTATGTCTCCGTAAGTCCATACGCTGATAGGATATTGCATGATAATGATCTATTTCTGTATCTGTCTTCCCACTATGAATTCATAAAGGTATAATCTCCATCTTATTGTTGTATACCCATTGTGCATATACTAAGTCTTCAATAAAATTCTTCAGTAAAAGGTGGATGTTTTACATATTTGTCCATTATGAAATATGTTCCACATAATAAATAAATAAATAAATAAATAAATAAATAAATAAATAAATAAGAAAGAGTTTACATTCTCATTTACAATTTTTTTTTTGTATTTTACAGGATCTAGAATAAGGATATATTTAATAAAATATATTTGTCTGACATTTTATTTAATTGTAATTTTTACATGGCTTTTATCATACCCATATTCTAAAATAAATCTGAAATCAGTTCTTATCTTACAGTTATATCAAGCATGGCTATAGATTCATATATGTCAGCAAGTCAGTGGAGGTGTAGAAAACAATTCATAAAAGACACTTTTACAATTTTATTTTTAATGACAATAGATTGTTAGTGTGAGCCTTCCTTGGTACAAAGTGTAAGTAGAATAAATCTTACAATTTCGTATTTAAAGTCTGAGCAATCTTAAGAACTGCTATATAGTTAAATATAGCAATAGGAGACATAATTACTACCTATTGCCTTAACTGAAGATATCAGTGAATTCAGACTGTGGGACTTGAACTTACATCTAAACTCAATGATTGTGTTCTTTCTCAGAATGCCTTTCCAGATGATACGCTCTACAGTATCTCCCAATAGTTTTTATTAATGAAGGTATGACTTACAAGCATTTACAGGCACAAATCTTTAATGAGCTACTTGGTTAATTTTTATACATGTGTACACCCATGTTATCACTGCTCAGTTCAAGATATAGAGCCTTTCAAGCATCCTATAAGGCTCCCACGTGTCTGCTCCCAGTCCTACTGCTTTCCAGAGTAGCAACCATAGTTACTACCACTGATTTCTATCACCATAGTTTAGTTTTGCTTATTTTTGAAATTCATATATATAGAATCATAGATAAATTATTTTGTGTCTTCTGACTTGACTCAATATGGTGTCCTTCTAATTAATCCATGGTGTTGTATGCATCAATAGTTAATTCTTTTTCATTAGCTGCTTAAAATTTTATTCTATCAACATATATCACAATATATTTACAGATTCTACTACTGTCTATTTCTGTCTCTGTCTGTGTTTGTCTCTCTGTTTCTGTCCCTCTCTCTTTCTAATACACACACACACACACACACACATATACACACACAAACATGCATATATACTATTAATTCAGTTTCTCCGGAGAATCCTAATATGGTCACCTTGATATGATTCTCCTCAGACTGATTTCAAAGATTTTGTTAGCATACAGGTGTCCTCAGATCTAATTTTTCAGTATGAAGGACCTGAAGCAGCTTTCTAGAACTGTGATGTAACAAAGAAAAACAAATCTGACTCCATATTGAATCTATTCCTTTGGCTCTAACCTTTGTGCTCTGTTGCCTGTGCTGAGTCATGATGGTTCTGCACCTTTTTGTAAAAGAATGTTGCCTGTAGCCTGAAATATACAGGATAGTCCAGTGTCAGGGCATTGGCCTTTAAAGATATAACACTTTCCCATCCATATAGAGATAAAAATTTGCAGAACATAAAATAACATTTGTCTTGTTGGAGATTTATGGAAACATTGTGACCAGGCATATGTGGACAGCTGCAGGAACAAAGGATTCCAGCACCCAGAAGGTGGCAACAACCAGCCACACCCCCTTCCCTTTTAGTATAAAAGAAGCCTGAATTCTAACTCAGATAAAATGGTTCTTTGGGACACTAATCTACTATTTTCTCAGCCTGCTGGCTTTCTGAATGAATTTGCTGTCCCTTGCTCCAGCAACTCATCTCTTGATCTACTGGCCTGTCTTGTGGTGAGTAGTATAAGCTCGGACTCAGTTAACAGTAATATTGCTAAATGTCAGCTAATTCAAATTGAGGTGTAAATTTTCTAATTTGCATTGCTAAATTGAGAGTATTCAATTGACAGGAACATATATTGGGGTTAGAAAAAGATGTGATTAGAGGGGGTGGGTCATATGTCATTATGAGAAAGGTCAATTTCCTCAAATTCTATAATGGTAGCAGAAAAATTTTTTTCAGTTACTTGTGTCAGGTACTGTATATTGGTCTCTTGAAATTGTCTTTAATTCTTTCAAAAAATATGTGGTGCAGATGAATATCCTCATTTTATAGATGTTACCTGCCAAAGATCATCTGACTAATTGGCGGTAGAGTAATTCAGAATACACCCAGATATGCCTGCCCCCAAACACATGCTCTCAATTCTCACACAAGTGCTCCACTGGAGTGATAACTGAAAACACACAGTGTAACACTGATGTATTATTAATCTACAAGGAATTCTAGAGGTAATAAAATAAATCTTGACCTAAATGTAGGATTATAATTTTTAGATTTTTTTATCTCTAATTAAAAATATATATATAAGCCCAGTTTTCTAAAGGAAATCAGACTAGAGAACTAATGAAAATCAGACTGTATGCCTGAAAAAACTGAAGATATTCTGATTTTTAAAAATGGATTAGTTTATTTTTAATGAGATGTTTATGAAGAAATTAATTTTATTAAAAATTGTTTTTATAAGTCTAATGGTGTGATAATGGAATAAGAGAGGGTGGTAAAATTTTTGGCACCTGGATAATCTGTTTCTAAATTCTTGAAAGATTGAACTATGTGCATAAATTAAATACAGCTTAAATACAGAGGTTATACTGAGCACTATATTTATTTTTTGTTCTTTAATTCATTTAGATTCGAGGCATCTTAAATGGTCCATCTATTGTACTGAAATAAGCATATTGCTAATTACTTAAGTCTATTTTGTATTATATATGCGAGCAATGCAATTATAAATGTGAACTGCAGTTCTAGAAAGTACAAGTTGTGCAACCTCAGAAACTAATAATTATAGAAACAGCATCTTGTCTTGCACTGCTGCTCTTTCCTCCAAGCATCTGCTATTTCCTGACTCATTTAATATACAGCACAAATCAAAAAAAAATTTTTAAAGAAAATTTGGTTTTGAACTATCAGAAGAATTTCTGCTTCTATTTCTTCTTTATTTATTATGCAATGAAAATGTCATCGATTCTAAGTATCAAAAAGGGTCAGTGCCATGATCATGCAGAAAGACGGACTGTATTTCTAGACGGTTTTACTATTACTAACCTTACAAATGTGGTCTGTAAAGATTCCATAAACAAGCAACAGAGTATGCTTTAGGTTTTAGCACACTTCTATGGCACATGTGAATAGCTATGAAATAATGCAATATCTGTGTTGAAAACTTATATTGGCTTCCTTTACATGCCTGATTAATTTTATCACCTACTCCCTAGTTTGGTGCATTTATTACACTTGAATAGAGATAACAGCATCTTCGAACATTGCTCTACACTTTCAAATTTATTAGAAATTTTGTGTAACTTTATGCATTTTAAATCATAGTCATTTAAACATGTTCTTTATTCCTCTTGATATCTTCTTGGCTCTCAGCTTCCACACTTTCACATTGAATCTATAGCCAAACTATTAGCAAATGACAAATCAAGTGTACTGACATCAACCCTTCATGAGAAATGCAGTCATTCTGTCTACATAATACAAGGCATAAATTCACCACCATTGCTGATTATACTCATTTGCAATAATATCAAACAATTCAAGCCAATTATTTATATTTCAAAGCAAATGATGGACCTAGAAAAAAGCAAAAAAGATTCTTTAAGATATAGGGAAAAATTAGTAATAACACCCTATAACTTTATCCCTGGGACTATTTTATTTTAGAATTGTATACAAAATCAACTAGGCTCTCTGTCTCCCTCTTATTCTTTTTTCTACTCTTTCTTGATACAGGGATTACTTAATCACCAGTCCTACTGTTTCCATATTTTTTTTTTCATATCCTTCACCTTCCTCATTCCCTCAAAAGAGTAGTGAGATATTCAACTGAGGAGTGAGATATTCAACTGAGGAGTGAGATATTCAACTGATAAGCAACTGGGATACTAAACTCAGCCCTTTTGCTGGGGATTCCAGCCCATTCAACTGATGCTCTGCTCTCTGCTCGACAATACAACTTGTCTTTAGGGGTAAGACTTGTGGTTGAACAGTTGTACCAGGAAGGCTACATCCCACCCTCCGATCTAAATCTCTGTTTTCTACTAAGCATTAACACTATTAAAGGTAATGTTGCATTTTGATTTCCATCTTTATGATTCCCATGTCATTATCATAATCGATTCTGAATACAGAGAGGAAAAGAGATATTATTTTAACTTTCCCCTAAAGTCCCAACATACTTTTCTTGCATTTTCATATTGTGTCTTTCCATTGACTTCCTCTTGTCATTTCTACAAATGTGAGTAAAAGTCTGTGCTAGTTTACTGTCAGTCTTGATATCTCCTAATTTTTCTTCTGGTCTTTTGTAACATGAACCTTTTCAAAGTGTATTCTGTCTGTTAGTACTTGTTTTATGTATTTAGGTGCCCTATATTGGGTGCATATATGTTAATGAGTGTGATATCCTCATATTGCATTGCTCCTTTTATCATTATATAGTGTCTTTCTTTTTCTTGATGGCCTTTGTTTTAAAGTCTATTTGATATGAGTATTGCTACCCCTGCTTTCTTGTCATTTCCATTTGCATGAAATATCTTTTTCCATTCTCTCACTTTCAAACTATGTGTGTCCTTCACTCTAAAGTGGGTCTCTTGTAGGCAGCATATTGTAGGCTCTTGTTACAACACTCCTCACATCATACATGAAAATAAACTCACTAGTAATCTATTTTCCAATTGCCACACACACAAAAAATGAAGTCTCTGTTGGAAAGGGTCCTAACTCTTCTGGTAACTTCCTTATTAAAAAAACAAAAACCAAAAAACAAAACAAAAAAAACCAACAACAAACTAAGATATTCTCAATATTAGAAAATTGTCAACACAAATAGTTTGAAATTATTTGGATTATCAACCAATATTGGTTTTTCAGAGTAAATGTATCAGCTTTGTTGCTTTTTTTTTCTAGAAAAACAATAATATTGGGCACTGTATTTTCTAGAATGAAACATGACTCTCTATGTTACAGTATTTAACAAAACTGATTTAATATTCCTAGTCTTGCTTGCTTTGGTGCTTATTTTGATTTTACAATAAACATACTATCTAGAAACTGATGGAGTCAAAAGAGAGAATTCCTTTATATAAAGCAAAACAAAAATATCGATCAGAGACTTTAATATTACTGTGGTAGAGTGTTTTCATAAAAGTAAAGTTTAAAATTCATAAGCTTATTTCAGCTGGGAAAAGAGTGAGTGACTGCCTCTTTTTGGATTACTTCCACCCATAAAGTTTCAAGGAAAGCAAATAACAATTAATTCAATCAACACGATTCCAATTTGGCTTCTTTTAGTCAACTTCATTACTGTGTTTCAAAAAAGGAAAGTAAACTATTGACCAATTCTTAGGAAATTAATGAGTCTGTTGACAGCAGTTGATTTCAAAACAATTCCAAATCACTCACCACCCAAAAGACAGAAACTAATTCGAATACCTTGGTATTTGAGAATTTGGAAAGAAGTTTGGAAAATTTGATTATTGAACTTTTCTATTTCCTCTACCCTTTTCTTATCCTTTAAAGTCCTAAAGATCTTTTAAATAGATGTTAAGTTCTTGGAGAAAAATTCATTTTTTAGTTATGCATGCACAGGATTTGTAAACAATTTGAGCACTCCAGGGATTGCTGTATATATGAATAAGAAACAAAGTCATTGTTGCAACTACTACAAGCTTTTGTTTTTTTCCTGGCTAGAATTAATAGCAATTCATCCATGCTTGTCTTATTTAATTGTCATTTATTGAACTGATGACTTAAAAAGTTCTCTCTTTATGTAGAGAGGTTTAATTCTGTTTGATAAGAGTTTCTTTGCAAAGCAATGGTTTCAAAGTCAGCAATGTTTTCATATGAGTCACAATCTTAAAAAAACCCACAAGACTCTGCTACTCAATCATAAAACATAAATCTAGATAAGAAACGATTTATAGTATTAAAATTGTAAGATTTAATTTTTCACTTCTTTATTGATCTTACTACAAACTTTTCTGATTATGGATATAAAATTAAATAAAGTCTTTTGAGACTTAGAATTAAATTTTGAAGAGAGTGATCTTTTTCTGTCCAAAGTACTCTTCCAGGACAAAGTAAAGAAATGTATTTACAATTATTGGGCTTTTCAGGACTGTGAAAATTTATTGCCATTGGCTTCATGGTCTCTTAGTTTCCCATAAGTTAATAAACTTTCTTCTACAGAAGACAACACATGGAAATAAAATCATTTCAGATACTTAAGAGTATGTGTTCAAGAGTCAGAATCTTGGAGGCTAATCCTGTCTTTATCACTTGCTGGCTATGTGACCTTACTAGGTAAGTTGTTTAACCTCCCTATTTTCCCACCTTTTTTTCTTCTATAAAATGATCTAAGGTGTGATGATTAAAAGTGATAATACACATGCCTGGCATATGGCAAGTACCAACTCTATGATAGCTATTATTACATGACAAGCTAGCTAAAATGAACATTTCTCATTAAGTGAAAACATTTTAGCTATTACAACATATTAATAATATATTAATGTGGATAGCAGTTTCCTTATTTAGTCATTTAACTCTCATAATAACTCCAAGTCATAAAAACATTATCCATTAGACTCCTAACATGTTAATACATCAAACAATGACTTTACATTAAGAATACTAGAAATTAGTAATCACAGAGAAGCTATAGATATCAGCTGAATATTATATATAAAATATCATGTTTTTAAAAGTTACCTTAATATTGGTTAGTTATTCGCATACATCATTTTGCAAAAGCCATGAAAAATGCAGAGAAAAAATATTTTTAAAATATGTTTTTAAAGTATTGATAGCTGAATAAGTCAGTGAGGAACTACTGAGTCAAAATTATAGGGAAAGCAGGAATTCAGATATGGGAGAAGGATACATAGAAATAAACTTTTGCTCCAAGAGCATGGGCCATCTAGGCAGATTTGAGCTACATATTTGGTGGCCTTGAACAGAGAAAGAGTTAAAGTCAAGGTCATGGGCCCACCAAGGTAGAAAATGTATTAAAAAGTTTCCCATAATTAAGGAAGGGTCTTTAAAGGGTTACATGCTCAGAGTTACATGACCTGAAGTAAGTTCCTACCAAACCCGTAATTCCTGTGAACTTCAGGGAAGTCTCCTTTGGTTCTAAATTGAGCATAGAGGATAAAGAAAGTTGAGAAACAGTATCTGAATTTGTAACTCACCCTGGGATTGAGTGTTTTCAATATCCTCAAACTATAAACTTGAGTTAAAGAGTTTTCAGACTAACAGTGTCCCCAGAATTAGAGCCAAATCCTCTTGAGAAGACCAACTTCTAAAATAACCAAGTACACAAGAAAATAAAGCATCATGAATAAGCAATAATAGAAAAAGAAAAGAAGCAGCAGAAATAGACACACCAGGTTTCAAACATGGTCACTATAGACAATATCGGAATAGCATATTTGAAGACATAATTAATAATCTAGGATCTAAGTAAAAAAAATTACCCAAAATGGTGCACATGGAGACAAAAAGACGGAAAATATGGAAAAGAGGTTAAAAGCTATGACAGTTGTCAAGTTCCAACATATTTTTAATTGTAGCTCAAGAAGATGAGTAGAAAGAAATGGAATAGGTACAAAATTTGGAGACATTACAGTTGAGAATTTTCTAGAACTGATGAAATATACTATTCACAGATTCAAAATCCCAGTGAACTCCAAGCAGAATAAATAATAAGAAATTCACAGTGAGATACATCCCAGTGGCACAACCATACATTAGACACTAGAAAGAAGATCTTCTACACAGCCAGAAATGAAAGGGTAGGTTTCTTTCAAATGAATGCTATTAGAGTGTCAGGTTATTTTTCAACAATCATAGTATAACTGAAGCAAAACTTTCGTCCTAGCATTCTACACTTTGCAAAATAAATGTCAAGAATAAGGAGTAAATAAAAACAGAGATTGAAAGAGAAAGAGAGAGAACAACAGAAACCGAGTTTGTTACTTACTTCAGGGAGAAGGACCATGAGCTCAGATGGAAATTTTGAGAAGTAAGAAGAATGATGGCCAAAGATAATGGTAAATTTGAGTAAATCTGAATCAGGATTTCTCAGCATCCTCACACTTGATATACTGAGCTGACATTCTTTGTTGGGAGGAGCTGCCCTGTTCATTATAAGATGTTTAGCAGTGTCAGCCTCTACTCACTAGATACCAGTGGTATCTCTCACCTCTCAGAACCTCTCAGTTATGACAACAATCAGACAGTGCCAAATGTTCCCTAGGAGGCAAATAGCCTTTGTTGAGAATGACTGATTGAAATAAATATTCATTTATAAAACTATAATAAATAATGTCTTGTGGTTAAAAAGGACTGAGTTGAAACAAACAACAACAATAATACAGAAATCAGGAATGGAGAAGGAATTTGATAGAAAAGGAAAAGATAAAAATGAGAAGAATAACACAAAGGAAAGGAAGAGAGGAAAAAAAAAACACAGCAGGCAGGAGACAGAGAAAGCACCAATTAAGATGGGAGACTTAAGCATAAATAAATCAGCAATTACATTAAAGGTAAGTGGAACAAATGATCCCATTAAAGGCAATGCTTTACAGACTAGATTAGGTAATAAAATTCTAACTACATGCTGCTAATGAGTAACACATCTAAAACCAAAGGACATGGACAATTTAAAAGTGAAGAAATAAAGAAAAGATGTATCTTGAGTAAAGGAACCAAAAAAACTTCGTGTATCTATTATCAGACAAAACAATTTTTACCCATCATGAGTGAGTCAACGTGTCTACCTTGATTGCTTCACATCTGTGTCACAATGGAAAGAGTTAGCCTTTTGTTGCCCTTTCTTGGTGTGTTTGTACAGTCTGTTTTACACTTTTAAATCCAGAAAAGAAGCATTGAGAGAGAATAACAGGATTTTACTATAGCCAGGAGCAAAACTGATAACAGTGAGGAGCAAAACACTTCCAGCAGGTTCTACGCCAACACAGGCTGGTTTCCATCTTAGTGACAGAAATAAAAACACTTTAGACCACATATATCGAAACTCTTTTAACGAGAAAGCAGGCCCCCTGGTTCGTATTGAAAACATTCTTAATTAAAAAAATAACTTATAAGACTGTGTTAACTAGCTTTTGATGACTCTACATTTATGATGTGTCTTTCTAGTTCTCTTTCTTAGCTTCACATTTTTCTCTCACACACACGCAATAATAAACAAGAACCAGCATGTGGAGACATTGTGTACTCCCTTAGAAAGAAATCTGAACCTGTTTAAAAAATTGTTTAGCATAACCCCACAGAATCATCTGCTTAATTTTATTTATTTTGGCAAAGATGCTATCACAGATGTTCATTATTACAAAAGGAAAACGCATTCACAGGCGAGTAGAGAGCTTCAAGTGGAGCAGAGGGGTGGTGCGTGAAGCAAAGCATCCCAGTAAAGTTTATAAGGGAGTTTATGTGTGACCCATGTGTGACATGGGTTAGTAAGTGCGTATTAGCAACTTTGAAAGTCTGGTTTCCTTTTAGAACACCGAGGTAAATTCACTTAACCCTATTAGAAGCTGTTGAGATAATTGAGCAATTGCATTAATGGAAGGGGGTGGGAATTGCACCCAGGTAGAAAAGCCTTCAAAGGGAGGTTTTGGAGGATTGGGGAAGATAAAACGCCCAGGCTGCTCTTTTATCACTTTCTCATGCCCCCATGGCTTCATTTCAACCTGGGGAACTTGGACCTTGAGGTCAGTCTCTCTTCACACGGGGATTCCACATGACCTTGTCAACTCTGAAAGTAGTGGGATGAACGGCCCAGAGCTGTCAGGAATGACCATGTTTTTAAAATTCTATAAATAGATGTTGGGGTTAATTATTAAACTCTCAAGACTGCTTAGTATGTGAACAATGAGACCACCAACCTGAAAACGCGAATTCCTATGCAGTTTCAAGGCCCCTGAAGTTTGGATCAACCTCCGTCCTCATACTGGTTATTGAGGGAGTTCCTCCATTCTCATCCTGTATTATTGAAAGTGCATGTTTCTTTTTACATCTTCACATCACTTTCATTGGCGAATAAAAGCTCCAGTCTCTACAAGCTGCATCCAAACTTAATGAATACATCAAAATGACTTTCTTACAAATAAACACAATTTCAATGATGACCTACTCTTCAAAAGGGGTGATTTTGAATAGGCGCACTATATTATAAATGTGTTTAGGCTTGCTAAAATGCACTTTCATTTATATATTCTTACTTATACATTACTTATGTATACTTAATTATGCAATACTTATATGTTCTATTCTACTTTCTTTCTTCTGATTTGACTCACAAATACCTTCTTTGTTGGAACATTAGCTCTTTAGTCCCTAAAGGAGGTTGTCTCTACCATTGTGACCCTTTTTCTCTTCAAAACTCCCCAAAGCCTGTTACATTTTAAGACCAGCTTATGTCGTATTCAGATACAATAATCCAAAAATGATAATACGAAAACAACAACGTCTTTGTTGAAGAGACTTGCTCCCATGTAGCAGGGCTGGTGACAGCGCATGTTAAAAATTCACGGTAACTAGATCAGGCAACCACTGTTACTACGGGCTACCTGCCAGGATATATTACACTTGTTAGCCATCACAATGGTTTTCATTTAGATGAATTCTGCTTCTGGGGCCAAAAACATGCTTAGGCTCATGAAAATATTCACTCTCTCCCCAATATGAATAGGTTCTTTACATAGTTTCCACATTCATTTTATCATTTCAGTTGTCATTTCTTATATTATCCTAAGTCTAAAATTGTGTTGTCCTCTCTCATAAAATGGTAACTCTTTTGCTTTTGCTCTGAGCTCTGTTTCCAGAAATGTTGATCACTACCAACTTAGTTCTGCTATCATCGCACCACATGAAAGGCATGCATACGCTTACGTAAAAGAAACACTTTGTTTAAAATGTGTTTAACAGCCCTAATACCTTGCCCCTCTTTGTTTCTCCATGACACGAGTATATTTTGTTGTCTGGTGTTCCCAGAGAATGAAAGTACTCGTGTATATATCAATTTAGGAATAAGGTGAGTCATCAGGAATATGAACAATAACATTCAAAGTGTTTGGTAGAAGACATTTCCGTGGTCAACTTCTTATAGATGAGATGCATGCAATTCAGACAGTATTGCTAGTACTGTAAATCCTTGTATTTACATAATAAAGACAACAGGATATGTATGGAAAGAAGGTAAAAATGGGCTGAGATTTTTATTTGCATTATGATAGTATTTCTTGATATTCAGACAAATTCAACAAGTGCACGTAAAACCTTTCTTTTGTTTCAGGCCCAGTTCTTGGCAATGGAGAGGAAAAGATTCTGCATGCAGGGGTTGACAGTCTAGTAAGGAAGTTAGCCAGCTCTCCGGGGGTCATTACACCTATAAGGCTGCCAGAACTTTAAACTTCCTGAAAGCAGAAATTGTTGTGTGTTTTGTACATCGATGAATCTGAGCATTTACAAATGGGCCTGGTAGTTAGCAAATACTTGTTGAGTGAAAGAACAAATATAGATACTCTATGCTAATATTATAAACTGTAGAATTTATTCTACTACAGATATCATTGAGTTTATTCCTGGAAGCAGTGAGGGTAAACACTGAGGAAAGCTTATCCCAGCCACCAGTTTAGTTCCACTGAAGGGAGGGTTTAGCATTTATTTGACTTGCCTGGGGTTTTAATATTTTAACAAGCCTTATGATTCTCACTTCTAAGAGATTATATGCTCTGAGCATCATATGCCTTAATAGATAAATGAAAATTTAACCTTGTTATTGCTATTTAAAATCTACCTCTATTAAAACTCTGTTCTTATTTTTCCCAGTTTCAGACCAAATGTAGACTTGAAAATTAGTCATGTAGTAATCACCAGCGACACATCTGCATAGCGTGCTGAAGGAAGGAGGCAACAGGGACACAAAATATGCCTTGGCATATGTCAGTGTATCCACAGTGCAATACTCTGCTAAAAGAAAACATTCCAAAACGTGATTATGCTGTGCCATGTTCATTTTAAGAAGGGAACAAACATGGGAGGCAAAAGGGGTCATGTAAAGCTTTGTTTTTGGTTTTTTTTTCCTTTTTCTTTTTCCTACTATCTTCTCTTCTGGGAAAATGCAAAGCACAGTCCATCATGGGCAAAGTCAAAATCATAATAGTGACTCATCATAGGGCATGATTATGCACAGTAAATGCAGAATATTATTCCGAGCATTTTCATTATATTTAAGGAGTAGAGGCAATGGATTTAGAACGGTGTGTGCTAAGGAAGTCCAAAAATTAATTTCCAAATAGAAAAATGGCACACACATTCCATAACAATGGAAGTTTACCTTGCATAAAAGAACTTCAGACATGCATTAGCAATGCTTGAGGATTGGGAGATTAAAAGGACCCTGTAAATTACTATTACGTGGCACAAAATTCTGCTGATAGCATGTGAATAGTCATTTTCTGGCTGTACATTTTCAAAAATAATTCATGCAGTGGGCCAGAAAAACTGCTCATCAGCGAATTGTATCTCAGTTAGCTATACTCCAGAATGTTCCGAAGTTTTGAAAAATATCGCTGTACACTGAGTTTATTTAATTATTCCTCTGACATGTTTATTTAATTGAGCTCCACCCCCATCTCTCTTCTTTTTCACACATAGAGTGCCACATTTTTTCTCCCTTTTTCTTGGTTTGACCACAAGATTAAACATCTAGTTCATGTCTCCCTAAGAAATTTAAGGTGCTGTCCATTTACGATTTCTAATATATATAAAAATGATTTGACAGCAAAAGATAAGACAACTTTATGAAAAACCCTGTTCTTTCTTCCTTAAAAAATAGCTTGACATTAATAATGTAAAAAATTTAACATATTTAGATCACGTTTACGGTGAGTCAGAAGAGTGGAACCAGTCACAATGCTCCACCTGCCAGATTTGCTTCATCAGATACAAAGTCAAACGATTCATGGTTTTTGTCAATTTCAGTGAAACTTAAGGACATGGCCTGAATAGAAACCTGAATAGGGTTATCAGATTTAGCCAATAAAAAAGCAGGATGCCCAGTTAAATCTGAATTTCAGATTAACAAAGAATTTTTTTTTAGTATAAGTCTGTCCCAAGTACTGCTTGAGAGACACTTATCCTGAAAAACTACTCATCGTTTATATACGAAATCCCAAATTAACTAGATGCCCTGTGATTTATCTGACAACTTGGAACTCAAACACACAATGGAAGAGATGGTTCTCAATAACACTGATCAGATTATTCCTTTGCAGAAGGATGAAGATATCACACGTGAGAGGATTTATAGTATGACTAGGCTAGTACTAAGGCAGATTAATGGAAACAAGGCTAAGTTTTCTATGGAGAGACTGTCTATGGGGGTCAGTTTGTTACAGTGGAAGCTTGCATGCAATATACCTCAACGAGTGGAAATTGTTTGATTATGAAGTTATTTTATTCAACAAATTCTTATTGTCTACCCTTTGTCAAGCACTGTAAAAACAGCTTGTGGTGTTTCCTATGAAAAAAATTGAGAACTGAGCTACAGGCATGGGCTCCATAAACTGACAAGGTGGTGGTACTCAGTACATGTCATTTATAAGTAAACACTTTACCCTCTTTCCTGTCTCTTCATTCCTGAATTTGCTCCGTAAAACCCACTGTATGATGTAACAGCCCATCTGCTCGGAAATGTGGGATGTGATAAAGTTTCTGTATCTCACCAGTGTTCTTTTTAGTCTTTGTATTTCCAGAACTCCGATAGACTGCACCACCTTGTTTGTTTCTTCGTTAACCCCCATTCTAGATGATTCTGATCTGACTGTTGCACATGTATGAGCTTGCCTCACAAACAGAATAAAACTTCAAAGATTATTTTGCTTTCCTTTAATAACTTGTGGTATTTACTTTGCTAAATGAAGCATAAGTCCAGAGGAAGGTTTTTAATTTGCTTGAAAATTTACTCAGAAACTGTCAAGGTAATTGATAAGTCAGTTAATACTTCAAATTATTCCTGTAAGAAGGACAAAAAGGAATCGTGGATAATCCAGAGAGACTTTCCTTTTGTTATTCACTTTGAATCTTGAATTCAAAGGGAACCACACACATTCTTTGTAAATTGGCTTCTTAGAGCAGTCTGGAATACAGGAAGTAAAATGAAAAATTGCATTGTATCCATTAAATGAGTCAATATATAATGATTCATATTGATCGTTTTTAATTTTAATGACCTCAGCCATGATTTAAATACCCAAAGGAAACAGATTTTACCACCAAGAAGAGTTATCTTGTATCCACAGCAATAACCTACTGCCGTTGGCAGAAGTGATTTAGAAGGTCTTTTGTGCAGAACTCTCATTAACAGGCTATGCTTGGTGACTGTCCTATAAATTGGCGAATGCACATTTTTTTTTTTTCCATTTGGTCCTCATCATCATATCTTCACTTATTTATTTTGTCCTGCTTCTAATAAATATTGAATTTTCTTGAAAAAGTAGTTCCTTTTTTAATGCTTTCTGGAGGGCAAATTTCATTCTATTCATTGTCCTTTTGCCCAAATAGCTCTTTAATGTTAAGATCATCAATAAACTGACTTCACATTTCATAAATCATTAGTTAATTGAATCTAAATTAATTTTTTGTGAGAGGGACCAAAATCCACTTATGTTGATTAAGACTAAGTTAAGTAGAGAGCAACTTGAAGCTTAGGGGAAACATTTTGGGAGAAACTCTGGACCCAAACACAAATCCAAAGGAGATAAATCCTTTGCTGTGGTTTTAAGTAGTGTGGCGCCTGAGCAACGTGATAAATGTGCTGACATTTACAGAGGCCCCAATTAGAGCCAAGATATCTTAATGCACTCTTTGGCATCTCCCAGCACACACACTCTATATGAAGGACTTTGAGATTTATGGTGTGAAAGCAGGCTACCATATGCGCCACGGCTCTTTCTTACTGAATATTTTCCTCCAACATTTGTACAGACATGCTTTTTTGTTTTGATCATTTTTAACTATTTGTGGATGATGTACTTTTTTCCCAAAAGTTTCCTATTGATTCTCTTCTCATTTGCATATTCCAATATCAATTTGAAACAGAGCTGAAAAGTATTTGTGCCTCTTCTTCTACTCATAACAGGAGTTCTTATATATAAGATTATATATAACCTGCCTATGATATTTTTCCCCATAACACTGAAAATAACTATTTTTGAGTGAGGATGGGTTGGGAATATGGGAAAAGCAAGTTTTTTTGTTTATGTTCTGGATAATATTTTTACTGTACAGTAACTTTCACTAAGGGATATACCGCTTAAAGGAGAAGAAATATTAAATCACATAATGAATAGCTTTTGAGAACCACTAAGATGTGTGATAGCTGTTCCAGTTAAAAGGCACTCTTAAATGCAAAATGATTGAAAACCTAGAGATTACTTCTGAATTAAGGCCTTTTAGAATTTGATATGGCAACCAATTTTATATACCAATCACTATTTTGCATTTTAGGTGTTAAAAATATTAATGAAGGAAAGCCATTACAATATGGATGTAGCTTAACGTTTTTTGAAAGTCTTAACTTTTTAAAGTGATTAAAATCTTTTTGAATTGAAAGTAATTTTCCTTAAAACTATCCCTGGTATGCTGAACTCTTTGGATTAGATTGCATATCTCTTTTAAATTCAGATGGTTGTCACGCATTTAAACTTAACACAACATGCTAATTTAAAAAATCTTTGATGATTGGTTTCACAAGGACTCCTAGCATGATACTTTATGATATTTTCATGATTTTATGATATATTATGATTTCTCAAAGTTATGCTTATAATGATAACTACATTGGTAGTTATTTTTCATTATATATTGAGTTGTAAAATTCATGACATTTGGGAAGTGAGTAAAACATGAAAAATTTATGAAAGTCACAGATAGAATTAATATTGCATAAATAAGCCAGTCATATTTGATAAGCTTAAATTTTGTTCTTTTGATTGGGTTGATATTTCATCACATTATAATAATTCTATATCCATATTCACTGTAATTCATTACTTACTTACATGTCGTATGGTGTTAATATTTATTTTTGTGATATAATCCAAAATTAATGCTTTAAAATGAGCACACATTTTAAAAACTATTTTTGTAGATAAAATTTAAAGTACAAAGTGTTTTAATATACCATTATTTTAGGTCACATGTTTAACACATATTTAAATATGTTTTCTTTATTCTAATAGATATTCATGTTCACAGAAGACATTATTTCATATTATTAAAAAGTGGAATAAAAATTTAGGAAAATTGCTATGCAATTTAGTGTAGAATCTTCCTAGGCTTTAACTTTTTCTCCAAGGTTTTATACTTATCTACACCAAAAACCAACAGCAATTTTTTTAGAAAATCATTTTAATTTAGTTTTCTCTAATTATTCCAATATTTTCAGTAACATGATTTTTTAATAATTATATTCAATCTGTTCATGCATAAATTAATTAATGTATATAATTAACATAACAGACAGGAATAGAATAAGCAGATTCAAAGAAAACATATTTGACCTGGGAGCTAAAACTCAAATGAAGAAGGTAGCAATGTGTAAACAAACTATCATAGGATGTTTTATAGGAGGAAGTAAAGAGAAAGTAGCAAATTGTTTAAGTAGAGTTCTGTGAGAAGAACTTCTGTTGGGGAAAAAAAAAAACAGAAGAAAATAAAAAAGTCATTTTCCAAGAATAAATACATAATATTTCGGGTATTTCTTTTCGGATGTATATGGTTATACCTAGCTGATATTTATCATGTTTATTGTTTATTCTGCCTGGCAGTATAATTTAGGCAGGCTAAATAATTTATTTTACTTAAATATCAAGACAGCTAAATACTGTTCAGGAATGCTGGTTTGAAACCTAGTCAAATAGTAGCTGAAGTTATAGTTGGATAATACTTATTCCCTAGAGCAAAGGAAAATGTTTTCAGACTGAAGTATTTCTCAGTAACCCTCATATCTCCAAAAAATCATTAAAGTTAGACTTATCACATCAAATAAAAAATCATTTTATTTATTAGTATCATAATATATTACCATTATCATAAGATTGTGTCAAATTATTATTAATGCTATAAGGAAAGATTGACAATGACTTCAATATATCTCTGCTAGTCAATAAAATTCTTATTAGAAAAAGTAAATATTGTAGAAAGTTGGAAATGCATAGAAAAACATAAAGAACAAAATAAAGAGGGTTACTTATAATCTCATCATCCAGCTATAATAATGATTGCAATTTTGATGTATAGTCTTTTAGTCATTTCCATGTATGTGAGTGTGTGTATGTGTGTGTGTGTTAACAAAACATATTGTACGAGGCAGACAGTTTTGTTACATCAGTTACCATTGTTTGATGTGGTATGAGAACATAGGTTAGTACTGTATGGTGTTTAAAAGCTCAGGCTTCTGGAATTTAACTGCCTAATAGAGGACATTTTTGTTCCATCTGTTGCTAGCTGAGTGGCCCCGGCATGTCAAAGGGTCTCCTAAGCCTTAGACTCCTCATTACCAACATGAGAATAATAGAATAATGGTAATATCCGGCTTATAGATTTAAATGGGAGTGATCCCTATGAAGTACTTGGTTCAGGAAATATTACATCTTCTCATTTGTTACTTAGCCATCATTTTTACATGTTTTACTTAAACGAACCCACTGGTGATTCACAGAAAATTCTTTTATACGTTCGGGGGGATGTATACATGTTGGTATGCTAATTTTCAAAAAGACCCATGATTTTTCAACTTTTGTTATAGTTATTTGCATAAGTCAATTAAATCATGAAAGGAGAAATTTCACAGTAAAGAATAATTAGAAGTCACTACCAACTGAAATAAGAAAATGGTGTATAAAAAATTAAATTATAAATCCTCCGTTTAAGTGGACTGACTTCCTTCTATGTTACATTTATTCTTTTGAAATGAATATACATTGTTCATTAGGATAAAAGAGATTGTAGCTTGAGAATCTATAATGTGAATTTCCAGAATGTGATCAAGGTTTTCAACTGGTTACTAAGCCTGTGTTGATAGAAAATTTAACAGATTAATGGGGCATAAAACATTGTTTAAAACTGTCATTCCTGGTCAAACACAGTGGTTAATATTTTACTGTCTTACATGTTTTTTCTGTTCACGCTTATTGAGTCCCTTAAATCCCACCATTCAAAGAAATTAATTAACCGAAAGAGTTTCTATTTGCGAGAAAGTCACTTCTGGGAATTAATTGCATCTACAGTAAAATCTGTCATTTTTTATACTGACTAGTATTACTGAGCAAGGATGAGTCATACAATACCCATTAATTTTTAAGTGTCTGTAAAATGTATTATAGAACCAGGAACTTCTGTTTTTCTCAAAAATCACACAGTGAAATCCTCTTGGTGGGTTACAGGTTGAGTCTGTGAGAATCAGGACAAATGATGATTTTCAATTTCTCTTCCTTGTGTTAGGTCATAATTGAGCATTTGATCTTCAAAGACATCTTTCTCTTTCTACCTTCTTCTGAATTTCTCAGTCCTCTGCGCCCATTGCTTCTTTCAAGTGTCCCTCTTCTCAAGTGTTTTATGAAATAGGAAAGATCTAGAAGCACATTAGAAAGTATTGGAAAGTTTAATACTCTCAACATTATTGATTAATGTTCAAGGATCCAAACAGTATCTTTCACTTGTTTACAAAATGTGTGGCTTCGAAGGCTGATGTGGGATTATTATGATCAAAAGTTCAAAAATCTCTGAAGCAGTAATGGGCAGCAAAGTGATCTCTGATAAAGCAGATAATTACGAACAAGCTTTGATTAATAATCTACTAAACTATGTGCCTCTTGAAAGCTAGGACATTCTATTTTTCTTTGTAGTCTGAATATATGTCTAACCCATAATATTTTCTGGAATATTTGTTAAATCTGTTCATGAAAAAATATATTCATTTTGTAATCTAACTTTTCACTGAAATAAGGAATCCTTTTAATATTTTGACAAACCTGTATCCAGTGAGACTTAGAGTCATGAATATCACCATTCCACAATTTGTACATTCTACCTCTGGGTGCTAGATTGCCTTTCTTCACAATTTTCTGGGAGATCTTAAGCAGGGAATTTAAATTCTTCAAGAGCTATTTTTTGTTAACTGTACATTTCTTATCTGATCATAATACTTACTTCAAGACTTAAAAGAATTAAATTATTTAACATGTAGGAAAAATTCTATCACAGCTTTTGGCTCATCTTTTGTGCTCAGTATATTGTAATTCAATGTCAAAACAATGGATTTGTTTCTTTCACTCAGTTGCCTGAAGCAAATGTTCATATTTGGGCCATGCCATTCTTCCATAACTTATTGTTATTTTTTCTGGACCTTTTATTTGGCTTTGTTGTTATTGAATAAAGGAGATCTATATCTTTAATTCTTTAAAGTCAGCAGGTGATTCTTAATCATACAATTTGGGTAATGAGTCACTTTCTTCCTGAAGAAATTTTTGGTGAGGTAACAGTTTGCAAATTATTTACTGCTCAAATCACTCTGTGATTTTCTTTCACATCACTCTTCAGTTTGGATCATTCTCTTAGATCCATGACTTCTTTCTTGCTTCCTCCTTTGGTTTTCTGGATTATAAATTTAAATTAAAATTTTTATTTTGTTTTGTTTTTGAAAGAAATTCATGGATGCTAGGACCTTGTAGCCTAAATTTAAAAAAAAATCTTTTTGTATTTAATTAAAATTTTTCTATACATAGAATTCTAATTAAATATACTTTATGAGAGATTTAATGCTTTTTTTCTGGCATAGATTGGTGTAATGGGAAGTCTGATGTCAATCTAATCCTCTTTCCTCTGTAGATTTTTTTTTTCCATTGGAAGAAATTTTATGATTTTCTATTTGTACTTGGAATTCTGAAATTTCACAATTCTCTCCTTGGGCTTGAACCTCTTTCAATTTTTCCTGTAATTGTGGAGTCCTTCAATTTGAGCCTTTTTCTTAGATTTGTTTTATATTATCTCTGTTTGTACCTATCAATTATCTCTCCACTTTCTTTCTGGTCCTGCAATGGTCTTTGACATTCTCTATATAACAGATTGACATTTAAATTTTTAAATATTTCCATTTCTTACTGTGTTCAATTTTGTATTCTGAAAGATATCTTTGTCTTTGTCTTCCATATTACTAATCCAGGATTAACCATTTTATTAAATATTCTTATTGACTCTTTTCAATTAATTTTGGCAATTATACTTTCAATTTCCAAAAATTCTTTCTCATTTATTGTTGCTTTTTTATGGCAGTGTGTTCTTATTTCAAGTGTGCAAAATCCCCCTAATTTCACTGAGATTACTAATATGGATTTAAAAGAAAAAATTTTAATTTCTACATTTTTCCATTTCTTCTGTGACCCCTGGGTTTCTCTGTTGAGATTTTATAACTGGTGAATCTCCGTGTATTACTAATACATATGAGTTAGCTGCTAAGCTGATGAATCTCTTTGTCAGAGGAGTTTGCTTTGCAGATTTGTAGATCTGTTGCCCTAAATGCCCCCTCTTGTGTGGACAGAAGGCTGACTATGAGCCAGTCCAGTTGCAAGGAAAATTGCTCCTTAGAGCAGGCTTGTTGGTAATGACCATGGAGTGAAGGACTTTACTTTGGGGGTGAAGTACATTTATTCATTTTGTTCTGGTTAGAACTACTTCTCCTTACTTCTTCCTAACACTCAGCTTCATTGAATAGATTGAGAGCCATCCTCTGATGGTCTCTGCCAACCACTGCAACTGCTTTTCTGGGGATATCCAAGAGAATCTTCTGCTCAGATTGACGGTGAAGTCTTCAGCCAAGAACAAAGGCTATAGTCAGCTGCTCTCCACGTAATGGGTCTGTGCTTAAATTCTGTCAAGGCCACCTAGAGCTCTCTCCTGCTTTCTGTAATTCATAACTCCATAGTTAGTGTCATTTAATTTCCTTTTTTCACCCCTGATAACAGCTCCAATCACTTATAAACTTCACCCATGCATATATTAAGGTGTGGCTTCTTTGATCTAGATTATACTTCTAGACAACTCTATCTCTCTATCTCCTTACTGTCTTCTAAAATTTTGTTAACATTTCTTGTCTGTTCATGGCAGATGCCTTTTCTACTTTTAGCACTCTTACAAGTTTATTTACTTATTTTTTTGTAATATACATTTACTCTC